>NC_060249.1:131518329-132143329 GCF_921293095.1 Ischnura elegans | reverse complement strand
CGAAGGTTTCCGACTGCTTCATTGACCCAATTGAGCTACGACACCTCTTTTTTTTCAACGGTTTCCGACTAATCCAACGAAATGATGTGTGAATTTTTCTCCTCGTAGAAAGATCTTCCAATGTCGTTGGTGAATTAAGAAACGGTTTCGCTATTAGTTGGCCCCGTCTCCCCATGGCAACGCGGGCTTGTCCCTATCGTCTAACTTCTACTCTTGTCCTCTTCCTACTTGGGCGTCGACGGGCTGCTATCGCGGCGGCGCAAAGTGGTCGCAAGTCGAAAAAAGAGAGGAAATTCCGAGAGCAGCGTACAAGAAAATGCTCAAGAATATTAAATTATGAAGATATCTTTCGAAGACTCATTTTAATATCTGAATCATACATTTTAATTACACCAGAAGTTCTAAAAAAAACGAGGTCAGCATATCAGGTGTGGTGAAAAGATGATAATTTTAAGTGATTTGCTGAGCGACAATGAGTCCGATGAGGTGACATCGGACGACGATTCTTTTAAAATTCTTTTCATGTGGTACATGAAAGCGATTTTATTGGCATTCAAACATTATTCTCTCCGGTGTTTTTAATATTGGTCATTTTATTTCATCTTAAATGACCATATCAAATGTATGGAAACCAAAAATGAATGAGTGTGAGTATTTTTTTCCGACTTTGGTATCTCACTGACTATGCTGATGGTCGCGGGTTTCAATTTCGTCAATTACATGTCGTAAGTTCTATCATGGCTTTAAACTACAATATCTTTTAACTTAAAACCATACTGTTCTAAGCTCTTCACAAGCATCAAGTTATCATCAATCGTAATGACATCTATATTGAGATTTTCTAAAAATTGTTTAAATAATAACAGCTCAAAAATACTAAAAATGAAGAGATATCGTAAAAATAATGCCAAAATCAGATTCAGACGATCAAAATCAGTAAAGAACTCCGTCTGTTGCTGCTAATTTAGGTTAAATTACGACGTTATTAATTTTGGCCAGCTTTTTTCGATTTGGGACCACTGTGCGGCGCCTCCTTTCTTCCTACCCGCTCCACCCCCCTCTTCAGGTGACTGGCCGAATCAGTGATTGGCACTGGATCCCGCGATGTGTCCTTCGAAGGGTCACCCACGGTCGTTTTTGTTTGTGATTCTTAAAAAAAATATTGATGTAAATGTCATCAGAACTCGTACATAACAATTCTAAGTTTGATTTGACGTAGCTCTCCATTTAATTAATTCTCGTATCAGCTAATCTTTTCACACCTTCGCATTCTTTTACATCATTCTTTACCAGTTTTCACCGCTTACCATAGAGTTCATTCATAGTCTTCCTTTGCGTTCTTGCCACCTAATTGTCCCTCGACGATAGTCTTCATCATGCCTCAAAATGTGGCCACATTTTGAGGCTTGTC
The DNA here is from genome assembly GCF_921293095.1 of Ischnura elegans. Taxonomy (NCBI): domain Eukaryota; kingdom Metazoa; phylum Arthropoda; class Insecta; order Odonata; family Coenagrionidae; genus Ischnura; species Ischnura elegans. Next base: position 132,141,918 of record NC_060249.1, on the reverse strand, counting down.
TTCTGCTTGAGGCTTCTCCTCGCTCCTACTCCTCTTAGGACTTCCTCATTACTTACTCGGTCGATACATTTGATGCTTATCATTCTTTTGTACATTTCGAAAGCCTCTTCCCTCGATTCCTCCGCTGCTGTCATTGTCCATGCCTCACTTCCGCAGAGAAGGTTACTGCAATAGAAAGTTCGTATGATTTGTTTCCTTGCTGCTATGTTATCTCGCTTAAAGGAGATCTTTCTTTTGGTGTGATGCTCTCTTCACCAGGATGATTCTTCTAACATTATCTTTATTGCTACTTCTAGTGCTAGTTATTATGCTTCCCAATTAGTACAATACATTCACCTCTTCCACTTTGCTTTTTCTAATTTTGATCTTAGTCTTGCATTCTTCTCTTCTGCCCGTAATTCTCCGCTCATTTTCTCTATGGAATATTGGAATAATAATGTCCCTCTTGAAGTCCTTTGAAGCAGAATTTTGCCCAATTGTTTAAGGTTTGATATCTATGAACGCTCAGTTTATCTATGGATATACAAGAGGGAACATTGCCAAAATCTGGGTGGACAGTTTTCGATCAGAAGGTACATTAGTAGTCACACTCGTGTCTTTTATAAAAATGTAAATAAATGATTACGGCATTTATCGTTTTAAACAACTTGAATATTTATTTAAACCCTAAGCATATGGTTACATTTTCAAGACGCCACGAGTGCTGATTTTCGTTCATATTATTTTATATTACGCAGCCAATGATCGAACCCAAGGGATAGTCTCGATAGGAAAGGATAGAGCTCACCATGTAGTAAGCGTCAGCCTTTGAATTTCATTCATTCAGTGAAGGATTCAGTGTTTATTCCTTTTTTTTCACATGAAATGTCCGCGCTGAAGGCGCGACTGCAGGGGCTGTACCGGTGAGTCAATCTCACCCCAACCAGCCAGTTGACAATAGTGGATTAAAAATGGCGCATGTGTATCGTTGTCAGTGTAAAATGTTGTTTATGAGAAACAGGAAACTTAAAGTTAATGACGATTCAGAGCTTGAGCACTAATGAGTGAATATTGAATCTTCTTCTTTTTATTTTTTTTTCTGTTTTATATTTTTTTTAGAAGGCCCTTTTTTAATATTTATATCTTTTTTAGTTATTCTTATTTTTATTGTTATTATTATTATTTATTTTATTATTTTTTTTTCTTTTCGATTGGGCTTGATTAGTGCTCCCAAAAATAGGAATCAACATTAATGCTTGCGTCAAAAAATATTAGAATGCTTACAATTGAAGAAAAGAAAGACATACGAAAGACTCATAGAAGAGAATGAAAATAGGCAGTGCTTTGTGTGTTATTTTGTCTGTAGAAATTGTGTTAAAAAAATGCCATCAGCCTGGACGTCTACACTATTATGGGCAATGGAGTGCGAGGAGTTGGTTTAGGAGAAAGATTTTTTTTTCAATGACTGTGCGCAGGGAAGCGAGTTGTGATGAGATGTTTGAGAACCAGCTGAATAATTCACTGTTTTCATTGGGTGATTGAGGATCATTAGTTAAGGATGGAAATTCTGTTTGGTTTAGGGAGTTTGTAGCGGCGGCGTAAGATCTATTGAGAGGGGGAGGTGCTTGAGCGGCTTTACGTCTAGCAGCCATAGCGGCTTTGGCCTCTTTATGTTTGATGCATCCGCGATAGCTAGCTGGATGATCGCCCCCGCATAGGGCACATTTAGCCGGAACTTGAGTTGATTTTTTGCAAGCTGAGAAAATGTGGTCTTCGCCACAGCGGACACACTTAGGGGGAAGGTTGCAGTGGTTTTTCGTGTGACCAATGCCTTGGCATCGGTGGCATTGGACGGGAATAGCTGGTTTTTTATAATCTGAGATTGAAATTTTTAGACCGGCAACATAATGAACATAAAAAAATGACTGAAGGTCAATAGAAGGATCGGTGGATACTTGGCAGACACCAGTAGGGTAAGAATTTACTGAATTGATACCATTATCTTTTTGAGTTTTAGAGGGACGAGTTGACATGATTCGTTTGACGGAGAGAACTGGGAAGCCTTAAGCTTTTAACTCTGAAAGAACTTCTTCATCAGTGATTGAAGGCAATATCCCACGTAAAGCAAATTCTCTGCGGCGGTTTTCTGAGAGTTGGTAAGTTTTGTACGCTGCATTGAGTTCAGTTAAGATAGATTTGACTGCAGTGAAATCAGCTACTGAATGGCACTTGATTATTGCAGATGTTATGCTGGTTGCATGTGAGAGAGGGGATGAGCAAGAGCGCAGAATTTTTGGATAAAAATTTGACCATTGTGAGGTATCGGCTACGCAGATTGGCGGTATTTTAACCTTTTTAGGTTTTTCTACAGTTGGATTTGAATTTTCAGGAGTGGAAACTTCTGGAGTTGAATTTTCTGGAGTTTCATTTGATAATTCTGCAAGGACAGTATATTTATTATTGGTTGAAATGACTGTAGGAGCTTTAGCGACTTTATTCACGGCCTTTCGGCGTGCCGGTACCTCACGGAATTTGTCCAGGCTGTTACATTTGGCATGCGCACTTAATGACTGGCTGGAGGAGGAGGATTGACTCACCGAATCTGTGGTACTGCTGGCAGGAACGTCCTTGGTGGGCTTCTGCTGGATGCTCGGGTTGGCCCTTTTCTGGTCCGCTGACGGGGCTGGCGGCGGATTGTTGGCCGGGGCGATGAAGGGTGGCTGGGCCGGGCAGGCAGGTTGGGACGAGCCGGCGACATCCTGGACCGTTGTCTGCTGAGGTTGGTCGAGAGACATAGCCTCGTAGAGTTCGCTGACTTGTGGGTCGGCACACAAGGACTTCAAGGGAAATGGGTTCATTTTAGCTCTGGAGAGGAGTTTCTCAAAAAAGGGAGAATAAAGATGAAAATATCGATTTGTTCATATCATGTGATGGACAGAGTTTTGAATATTTGTGATTACTTTAAGCCTATTATTATGATATCGTTTTAATCATTGGTTGCCGATTTATCTTAGTAAAGATATGTTGCTGCAGTAAATAGTGCATGATTTCAGCTTTCTATGAGGTAGCTAACAAAAGAAATCGGTGGATTTGTTGTTCAAAGCGGGGAAAAGTCTCCACTTCAGTGGTGGAATAACTATTGTTTCGACGAAAAAGTTTTGCTAATCCAAGTTCAGGCAAAGACGGAACAGTGACTTGCGTCTCTGCTTCTATTTTCTTGCGTCCGCCCTTCCTTGGTCATACCCATGGCAAGTGAGCTCAATGCGGATTTCTTATTTTTTGGGCAGCTCGTTGTGGTATCGCGTCCGCTTCCAAGCGCAGAGGAGGCCCTAAATGAAATCCATTCACCTTTGTGGATTGACAGCTGTTAATTGATTTAAACGAAAAATACAACTACGTCCTCCGTAATATTTTCGAAATTCGGTATTTACATGATAGCATGCTTGGGATTGAATGAAATTTGTTTACGAAATAAAATGTCTATAACGCTTCATTGTCGAATATTATCCGCAGAACATCCTGATTTACATATAGTGCCTCTGATAAGCGATCATCCCGTTATTTAGGCTAATAGGAAAGTCGCCAGCAATTTGAGCGACTGAGTTAACTCCTTTTTTATACTGAATCCGTCTTATCATATTTTGATTTTTAAGTGTTAAATTTGTTTAACAATTTTATATCTCTTTGAATTTTCAGATGCATGAGAAATTTCTTTGAAGCGCACAAAATGACTTCATTTCTCTGGATGTATCTTACTGACAATATTTATGTGAGTATAATCCTTAAAATGCCATTCCATAAACAGTTTAAGAGAAGAAACTCTGTCACCCCTTAAGTTGCCTTTGTTATAATCCTTCCCTTTTGCACCAATGAGCAAACCTCTAGGTGGTGTCTTCTTAGCGGTGGAATTTAATGGTTTCTGAGTCATCGTCATCGTCATCGTCCTTTAAGAGAACTACCCATGCCTCTTTCCAATGCAATCGAGTCCTTAAGTCTTCTTAAGTCTTCTAAGAATTAAATAATTTAAAAGTCCGAATTGGAATTTGTTTTAATACCTCAGAAACTAAGCAGAACTGTGAAAGTATTAGATGTTAGTAATCTTCCTTAAAACTGTATTTGGTGCTAACGTCAAATATTTCCCCAGATTATTGATTTGGCTGTTAATTTAACACTTATGAAATGTTCTTTGAAAACATTTGTGAAATGTTTCACACTAATGAAATGTTCTTTGTGTCTATCTTTCTTTGAATATACTCTCAAAAGAGGTGACCTTCTTGTTTACATCTCTACATTATCAAATTAACGGAGAGATAACGGCCTCTGTAAATAAATTATTTACGGTTTACAGGTGAAAGCCAATTTCTCATTTGTGCGTTGTAATTAAAATGGCCTCGGGCGTGAAACCTGCATAAAGCTCTTACAAGCTCCGTAAAATCTATGAAATTCAGCTGCGTATGGACATGTTTAAGGCATATGATTCAGGTAGATGTCGATAATATGCGGCTCACTCTTCATCATTTCCAGTTTCCAAACCGTAAACGTCTTGAGATAGACCTGGTCGTAAAATTCGAAGTGAAGACCATCTCGTGTTTTTGCTTCCATGAGAAATGGGCAAGCTTACAGCGTCGCACTGCTCAACTTAAATAGATGGATCGCGCATCTTTTATAAGTGATTGTTTTCAGTGGCACCCTACCCATATTACATCGTTGTCAGAAGTCATTCCCTTGAGCAAGACCTTGCCACATTGGAAAATGAAAATTGATTATACTTTTAAGTAAAAAGAAAATGGATGCCACCATGCATTGTTATGCATCTGGATTCAGTCCCGGTAATAACGCTTCATATTTCCTAGCCAACTGTTGAGCGTGCAAAAATAACCTTACTCCTTGCACTGTGTGAATATTCTACTATTAATATAAAGTCAATACGTATTGTTTAATGTCTCAATTGTGAAATTTTTCAAATTATTTCTAATTGTGCAATTTTACGGAAAACTTCGTAATACCCTAGGAATGTCTTCGTATTTGAACACGTATGCTCGAGAATATGCTCGCAATTTATGAAGAGCTAATGTTTGAGTGCCAAGGAGAACATGTTGCTCGTACGTGGTACATCAATATCAAACATATTCTCGTAAACTTGTTTAGATCATTACTGAGGAAGAGAGGGTAATCCTATCTTTTTATCCAAGAGAAAAGAACAATCGTCGCGTTTTAAGGTGTCATATCACCATCCAGTAATTCGCTGAGTTTTCATCATCTCTTTCTACATCTACATCTACATAATACCCTGCGAGCCACCTATAGGGTGTTTGGCAGGGGGTGACCAATCACCAACATGCAGCATGCAAGAGGACCGCCACATGCACACCACACAGTCAAAGAAATATTACGCACACTAGAAAAATATACATGCTTATTCATAAAAAAGTTGCTAATGGTTAGTAATTCGTACAGCAAATACATGCAAGGTTAGAACTACGAAAAAACATGCAATGGGTGATCCTAGCGAGCGTTGCCATTAATCCTTTCAATTGAGACAACATTGCTATCCTTAATAGTACGAGGGAAGAATGACATTTTTAATCTCTCTGTTTTGCAGTCTATTTCTTTTATTTTTTTCTCATGATCGCGTCTACTATAGTACGATGGTAAACGAAGGATATGCTTCACGTCGTCTGAGAAAATATTATCTTCGAGTTTCCTAAGTAAGTTAAGCCTATACTTCGATCTACGCTCCTGTAAAGATTCCCATCCTAACTCGTTTAACATACTTGAAACGCTGCACTTTTTGTCGTAACAACTCATCACAAATCTGGCCGCCCTGCGCTGTACTCGATTAATTTCACCTATTAGTCCTACCTCGTAAGGGTCCCACACGCTAGCAGCATATTCAGAGTGAGGCCTCACTAGAGTCAGGTAGCTTATTTCTTTCACCTTTTTTGGGCATTTACCGAGAATTCTTTTTACAAATCCAAGTTTACGGTTAGCTTTCCCGCATACTTCACGTATGTGCTTACCCCACGAAAGATCCCGGGTAATGGTGACCCCCAAGTATTTAACGAATTCGGTATTTGGTAGTGGAATCCCGTTAGCGGTGTAGCTCCTTCTTGAAGATATATCCTTTTCCCAAAAATTCATCACCATACTCTTTTCAAGATTTAATTCTAACTCCCAAGTACTGCACCAGTCATTTACGGCAACGAGGTCCTTTTGTAATGCTAATCTATCGCTAAGGTCGTAAATTTCACGGTATACCACTACATCATCTGCGAAGAGGCGGATTTTGCTCGTGACCACGGTGGTTATATCATTAATGTAAAGAAGGAACAAAAGAGGGCCGATAACACTTCCTTGGGGTACGCCTGAGGTAACTTGAATTGTATCCGAGCTAACTCATTCCAAAACAACTCTCTGTTCGCGATCCTTTAGGAAATCTTTGATCCAATCAATAACGTGTGTATCTATGCCGTATGCTTCCAACTTTTGAATCAGCTTTAAATGCGGAACCTTATCGAATGCTTTTCTGAAGTCTAAAAATATGGCGTCGACTTGAACATATCTATCACCCGCGGATAAGATATCGTGAACGAAGAGAGCAAGTTGAGTTTCACAAGACCTCCCTTTTCTAAACCCGTGCTGCTCTTTTGTTAACAGATTTTGGCTATCAAGATGAGCCATTATCGAACTGAAAATAATATGTTCCAATATTTTGCAAGAAATGGAAGTAAGTGAAATTGGACGGTAGTTACTAGGCTTTTCCCTATCCCCACCTTTAAATATAGGCGTGACGTTCGCTGTTTTCCAATCTTTAGGGACTGTGTGTTCTGCTAGAGATTTTTGGAACACTATCTTCAAGTAAGGCGCTATCTCTGACGCTGATTCCTTATACACTCGAGCTGGAATGAAATCAGTGCCTGTCGATTTCTTTGGATCAATAGAGCTGAGTTGTTTTTCTAAACCACTGTTTGAAATACAGATAGACGGCATCTGCTCTTGGTAGAGTCGAGGTAGAGGTGTTGATATATTGGTCGTGAAATTAGAGAAGATACTATGGAAAAAGTTATTTAAGAGATTAGATTTATCTCGATTGTTCGTCACTCTTTCGCCACGTTCATTAATGAGTGAAGAGACTGTAGCGCAATTTCCCTGTACCTCCCTCACATATGACCAGAAAGCCTTAGAGTTGTCATCTAAATATTCGCCCAATATTTTTGTTTTGAATTCACTCAACGCCTCCCTAAGTGTTTTTTTCGTCTCTTTTTTCAATTTTTTATAATCTTCACGCATTTCTTGTATTTTCTCAGAGGTAAGTCCCGCATGTATCTTTTTTATTTTAGCGTGAATTGCTCTCTGTCGCTTAAGAGCTTTACGGACTTTAGCATTGTACCATCTCGGTTCAGTATTAAAACGTTTTAACTTACTGGGAATCGTTTTATCCACGGCTTTCTGCATAATACTTACTAATGAAATTCTTCCATGCATCTTTTACCCCAAGATTGAGAGTGGCGTCTTTGAAAACAGTGAATGAGTTCGTCAAGTACCGCTTTAACCCTTCAAAATTCGCTTTATGGTATAAATAGACCCTTCTTCTTGACACAGGTTTTCTATCGGAGACGATACGAAACTTTCCATGTACTTCCTTGTGGTCACTTATACCAGCCACAGCCTCAGTTCTGATAACGTACTCTGGAATATTCGTTGCTAAGAGGTCTAGTATGTTGTTACCCCTGGTTGGTGTATCTACTAGCTGAGTCAAGGAATTGGAATAGAATGAGTAAAGCAAAGTTTCGCACATGTCCTTGTCTTTCCCTCCATTTTTAAAACAGTATTTTTCCCAATCGATTGATGGAACATTAAAATCGCCGCCAATTATGACACTACTACGATTTTTCTGAGAAGTAAAACGTCTTATCTGGTTATCTAACTCTAAAACTGAATCTATGCTTGAATCTGGTGGTCTATAATATGCGCATATAAAGTATCTCTTAGCTGAGAATTCGATTGAGCACCAAACACTTTCCAATTCACTATCTCCAAAATTCTCGGCTCTGCTTTTGATCTCATCCTTGACGGCAATGAATACTCCTCCTCCTGTTCTCGTTTTACGGTCCTTTCTGTATATGTAATATGATTTCGGGAAGATCTCTCGGTCGTGTATTTCATCCGATAGCCAACTTTCAGTCCCTATGATTACATCAGCTTCTGTATTTAGAATTAAATGGTGGAAATCAGCAACTTTGTTCTTAATAATACGGCAATTTACAACTATGATCGATAAAGCTTCTTTTATACACGGTTTTGTGGACTTACCTGATAATAGGGTGGTTTCCTATTATTTTTTTATTGCTTTAATCGAAAGATTATTACTCCTGGAGTACGTATTTCACGCTTTTAGATTTTTAAATGACAACATCTATTTTTCGCGATTAAATGAAAAGTGAAAATTTTCAAGCGCGCGAAAACGCGACGCTTAAGTATGAATGCCGGGAAATATCTCCGTACATCGTATTTCTGGTTCCCCCTCCCGCCCGGTGAGGTGACCTTGAGGCGAGGCTTAGCGCTGATACGTCGCAGGATGCTAGCGGATAGCTGAGTACCTTGCTGAATGGTAGCGCTTGGCTTAAAAAAGGTTTATTAATACCTTGTCAAACGAAGAAAACTTTCCGAACTTAGCCAGTTTTAATAGGTGATTATTAAGACATGTTTCCCTGAGCTCTGTGCCTCATGCATGCATTGGTAACCTGGTAACCTCAGACGATGTATAACTCCTATCCTCTCGTGTAGAAACTAGGTCCCTGTGACGTCATGCGGAGTGGAATCTCATGGGCGCCAATCTGGCCTTTTTCAAATGAGGATAAAATTTGACCCTTGCCATTCGTCTAAACCGGTATTTCAAAAACCAAATAATTTGTGCATTATGAATACATTAATGGTGGGTAACGAATCGCAATCAATGCCTTTCGTTTTCTTTGATGAAGGAAACTACCCTATTTAAGTTTCTCATTGCATGCTATATTTGAATTTTGTGATGCTCTATCTCTATTTTCACTAGGGCTATTTTGACGTTTTGAACGATTTATTCCTGTTTGGACGGAACCTTTTACCCCACGATTTACTATACCCGTATCTACCCTACACTCTGCCCTACTCACTAACCTAAAAAAGGCCTACAATGCTCGAAGATTCTACTCGCTACACACCTCGCTGACTCGGCCGTGTAATGAACTCCCGAACGATCCAGAGTGTTCCGACACGATCGGATTACCGGCCGCAGATCAACGAAGGAGGCTCCGATATCCTTGCAGAATATCAGCCTCTTTGGAGCGAAGGAAAACCACCTCTCCCGACGCAATAGTTACATTTACTTCATTTAAGGAATAGGAAATCAAAATTTGGTGGAAATTCCTCTTTACGCCCCGTGCATTTAGTAACGCGAGAAAATGTGTGAAAATTTCAATTATGTTTTATGGCTTTCAATGAGTAGGTACTCTTTAATCGATGAGAAGGTGTAGCTCGGATACATGATAGTTAAACGACTTCTTAAGGCAGACCGTGCCTTTACTGTAAAAGAGAACATGATCCCGTCTTTTTGTACCCAAGAGAAATGGCGACGCGCAAGATTAGGCCGTTGGACCGGTACACAATCTCCCTGTAGCATTTTTTCTCTGCTTCCGCAGCCTCTGTCTCCTTCACAATGGATGGATCACCTTGCGAGGACGTCTGAGGACGGCCCCTGTGATTGATAAGGCAACTCTCAGGCCTCGGGTGGGGGGAAGGGGGGAGACTCATGGCCGCCGGCGGACAACTATTGGCGGGCCTTCGCTCGAGGATGGAGTAGAGGGAAGATGGTCCCTTCCTTTTGTGGCGCAATGAGGAGAAACTCAACTCCACTGTGCTTCCTCCCTCCCGAAAACTTTCTCTCCTCTCCCTGCCCCAACGGTTGACTCTACTCGAGTGTAAACACTCCCTCTGCCGCTCTCTCGCCCTCTCTTCAACCCCGTCTCCTTTCGCCCTGGAGACCGTTTCGCTCCACTCAAGTTTTCTTGAACAAGAAAGGTTGGACGTGAAACATTGAAAGTGTTGGCTCTTGGAGTCCATTTCAAACCACTCATATTACCTTGAACTAGAGGCTGTGGACATGAAACGTCGAGAATTTCACCAGCTACGGACCCCCTTTTGCTCCTCTCAACTTTCCTTGATCCAAAATTTTGAATCATGGAAAACTGGAAACGCCCATTTTCTCTTGCCCTATCTGCTAACTCAAATTTCTCATCTAGTCTTGAACAGGATGGAGCATGGAACGATTTAAGTGTTGCCCGTTGCATCTCCTTTCGCTCTACTTAACTTTCCTTGAAGGGGAAACGTTGTTCATGAGAATATGAACTTTCTCTGTGGATTTTTCGCACAAATTTAAGTTATATCACTCTTCCGTTTAGATTAAGCATGTAAGTGGAAACTTAAAACTTTCATCTATTTTCATTAGTGGATTATCTACATTGACATTGACTGAAGAGAGGAAAATATTGAGTGTAACCAGGATAATGTAATCCCTTCCCATAGGCTGTTGAATTTCACATGCCAGGTAATAGATATTTTCCATTTGATACTCTAAATAAGGATTCAATTCATTTGCTCAACAATGTTCTTTGTTTCTATCTGCATGTTTTTCAGCACCTTATATTCAAGCATTTTTACCCATCTCCTTCAATTTATTTATTGTCCATTTGCTCATAGCATGGGCTGCAAAAAGTTCGTTATCCTTTTCATTACCGCTAAATTAAAGCAAAGTGTGCGTGCACGTTTTGACGGTTGCCGTCCCGTGGAAATTGTTTCAATGCTTCAGTGAAAAGTTAGCCCCGGCGGGCGTCTTCAATGTCCATCTGCTTGGTGAAAAGTGGCTCATAACTTGTCTGCTGGGGTTTAAATTCCAACTTGTATAATATTTCTTTTTCTTAAAGGCCTTCTTTTAAAAATGTAAAATTTGGTGATGGGAACTAGAGGTCAAAAAATTCAAGTGGGGAAAAAAAATGATTCGCCTTCGCCTTATTTGGCTTCGCTTTGCAAGCATGTTACGTGACTAGCAGTCCAGGTGGCGTGCAGCGCACCACAGCCGGAGAGCAAAGCTCGAACTTTGAACACTAATTGCAAGGGGTGTTGGCTCTCGAGTAATTTAGGTGTACCGGGAAAAAAACAGTGCCGCTGTGAAATCCTTACGGATCCACCTAAAAATCACTATGTGATGAAAAATGATGAAATAGAAATTGAAAAGTGAAATTTGCATTATATGGCTATTAAATATCCGTGGCATCAAGCCAGGTTGTGATTCTCTGGGTATATTGTGTCCCTTCGCGAAAAAGTACGAAAAACGAGGTGCCGAAGGTCCACTTTCTCTTTAGGGAAAGGCGCGGAAGACAACGTCCGAAGGCCAGCGGAGGATATTCCCCCATTTTAAGGACCTTGGCTCCCCCCTCCCCACTCCATGCTTAAGCTGTGCCAACCCATTCCTTTGCTTGACCCCTTCAGACCAATTTTTAAAAGGTAACACCGGTAAATAAGTTTCACTCAGTACGTGAGTCTTATCATGGACTGAAAGTAAGGCCTGATGCACAGTAATGTTATGTCTCGTGCATCTGCTACTTTGTAGTCATATGTTGGTATTTTTATACCCTGGGCCTCTTATTGTTGGATAGCGTTGAGTGAGCTTGATTTCATGGTTTTCTTAGATCTGTGGTTTTTTCCTCTTCTTATTTTATCACGCCACCGAAAGCTAGTGCTATTTGGTTAATATTATTTTTTTTTATTTAAATTCAAAATCTGAAAGTTATAAATGGTGCTTTTTTTCTCAATGGGAATAATTGTCAAAGTTTCACAACTTCAACTATTTACGTGCGTTTCAATTTTTTTATGAGAATTTTGAATCTTTCTGTCGCATTCTTAAAGGCGAGAAGGCTGAGCTGAGCTTAGGAGAATGGCCGAAGGAGTGTTCCTCCATCTGCCTCTCGCCTTCTCCTCAAAGACGGCGTGGGCCAATGGGAGTGGACATTTCTTCTGGCTCAAGGGGTCTTTGGCATTGCGAGATGGGGCCGCGCTCTCTCTTTCTTCGCGACGACCACTCGCTCCCTTTCTTGCCTCCGAACGGACGCTGTGAAGGGAAGTGGAGTGGAGTGGAGGGGGGGGCCGAGGACCCCTTCAGGGTATTCGCTCCCTCCTTTTGGCACAGAGAGAGAGAGAGAGAAAATGACGAGAAAGAGAGAGAGGGAATGAAAGGGATAAAAGTCCTCCGCTCTGAAGAGCGTTTTTCACCTGTTTGCTTTTCCTTCGTGACACGGGGTCATCCACCGCGGTATATTGAGTTTCGCGATGGCGGGGACTCTGAGAACCGCGGCGGGAAGGCTTGAGCCCGAAAAGTAGCGACAATTATTGGGACTTCGTCTTTGCATGAAAGCATTTCGCGATGCTGCACTGCATGAAATTATAATTATCATATAATTATATTCCTCGAGAAAAAATTCCCCTAGACCGGGAATCGAGCCGCGGACCTTTGGCTATAATTCCATGGGAATCAAGAAACGTGGATAGCGTGGTGCTGCGCGCATTGGCTCAGTGGATAGAATTAGGTCCGTGGTTCAATTCACGGTCTTTTGGAATGTTTTTCTTCAGCAATAACTGCGAATTTTACACCCGTTAACGGTTTGAAGCAAAGTCGGTAAAGGACGATAAAGTCCTTTACGGACCTTGGTTTGAAGCATATCTCATTAGAGCCATGTGCAGCTTTAGCTGATAAGGTATTGGATGTGCGGCAGCTTCGTAATATGTTATAAGGAACGCGTGAAAACGCGTTTTCAGTGTTTCCCTGTACGCCACTGCGCGGGAAATTTAACTTTGGCGAGGATTTTAACCTCCTTGAGGTCGATGATGCGGCCAAGTGCTGCGTGTTCGGCTACCGCGGACTTTGTTGATTGCCCCTGTTTTTAATCATAATGACGAGCACCCGCGAAAGTTTTAACGAAGAGTGCAAAGACGTTACATACGAGGGTTGTTTGATAAGTTCGTGACTTTTTGAATTTCCCATATTGTTAATATAAAAACAAGAACTATACCGTTAGTTACTATCTATCAATAAACAGGTGTGAAATTTTGAGCTAGGTCCGTCGTTTAGTTTACGTTTGACAGCCATTGAAAGCAGACAACCTTCTGAATTTTAACAATAACGGAAAAAATTGGATTTCGCGTGCTGGCTACACATTATTTTTGAGCGAAAAAACTGTCCGTGAAACCAAGGAAAGACTTTTTAAACACTAGGAAATCTGCTCCATTAATTTAAATGGTGAAGATGTGGTTCACTGTATTCCAATGTTGTTGGACCAACACAAGTGACGCCGAACTTTCAGGATGCCCGAAAGAGGTCGTCACGCAAGAAATCGTGGATAAAATCCATGGAATGATACTGGGTGATTGGAAAATGAGTGTGTAAGATAGCTGATTCTGTAGGAATTTCAAATAAGCTGTTGCATCACATTTATACGAATGTTTGGACATAAAAAACCAATTCGCGCGATGGGTGCCGCGTTTACTCACACATGAGCATAAGCACAGCCGTATAACCACTTCAAAGGAGAGTTTGGCGATTTTAAGTTGCAACCCGAGCGAGATTTTGCGCTGTTTCTTAACCGTGAATGAGGTGTTTCACGTTAGCTTACAGATCTCGAGTAAGGGATGCTAGGGCAAGAAGTATTGTGCAGGTAAGAAGAATGAACAGTTTATTCACAGATCCACAATAGATGGCGACACAATGTGCGTAGACCGGGTCAGTTGATCGGTTGGGCGCCACCATAACAGTCAAAACAAAACAATAAGGACGCACGTTTAAGTAAATAAGAACGATTTCTGCTGTTTCTTATGATTTTCGCTAAGGTTTGTACGTATGTTTTTTTTCACTAATTGCCTAGTGATCAATCATACGATCCATTTGTTCGATGGCGAGTTTCTTCAAGTTTACTTTGTCACTGCAATCTTCCAATGATTGACAAAGATATCTGAAAGTTTTATGCATATTTTTACTGTCGTCTCGGGCAAGACGGATATGGGCAAAACGGATAAGTACTCGTTTCGGAGGAGAAACACAACTTAACTTAATGACCACGCAGAAGGCGCGAATATCGTGCTGTACCTGTGAGTCTTGGCTCACCCCAACCAGCCAGTTTACAATTTAAGAATGCCGCATATGCATCGTTGTTGGCGTAAAGAGTTGTCCGCGAGAAATATAAACTTAAAACTTGAATTTTTTACACATTGCAATAAAATGTATGCGTACTATAGATAATGTGGAAAAGCAGGTGTGAAGAGCCGCACACCTATCCCCTACAATGTTTTATCTGTCAAAAAGACAACTCGGAGTAGTGAGTATTGCAGAAAGGCTCCACTAAACATTATTATTTGCTTCTGCAATGCTGCCGCCTGCTGTTTTCATTCGAATTTTGCAAAGGTTTTTACATATTTTTTTAACCAACGGTCTAAATCACGGTCTGGTGATCAATGATTTGTTCTATTTGTTTGATGAACCGTTCCTTTGAACGATATGAACGCGTTCCCTCAAATCCCATGCCCACAACTATCCACAGAACTTCATGGACTATTTTGCTTGTTCTAAAAAAAAACTAGGTGGCCGATAGGTATAAAACGCCTTCGTCTGATTCCATCACGCAATTTGAACAAACAGAAGGACGGTCAACACTGGCACCTTCGGCAAGGCTCATATCACTATAAAACAAACCCATAGCAGCTATGGCCGCTCCCAAAACAAACCGTAAACACAAGAGGCAACAACCAGAGATATTGACGTCCACTTGTGCTAAAGCTGAGCAGGCTAAAAAGTATGATAAATTAAAGAAAACAAGACAAAGATAACTGAATTTTGAGGTCTCCGCAGTTGCAGCAGAGAAATTCAAGAATAAAAATGCCATATCAGATTTATTTTACTTGGTGTGCACTGAAAAATGGAGTGAGCCGATTATCGAAGGCTGGACATAGTGCAGCCAGTACCAAGGATGGGCAAACGAGAATAGCACATCATATCCAGGAGTCGGCAGCTACATCTGAAATGATTGTCAAGACTAACTTTTTAAATTTTCAACCTATCTTTTTTGCCCTTATGTCGTATCCGTTTTGCGCGGGTAGTACGAGCAAAACGGATAATTGGAATATTTTTATTCAGTTGATTTTTGGAGAAATTACCGTGTAAGTTTTCATTTATTAATAGCCGAGTCCAAAGTTTGTGATATGAAGTACTGGTTAATAATAATTAAAGTTCTGTTGATCGTATATTTGCACCTTTTTGCCAACACTTTCCCGTAACATATGCTCCTTGCCCTGCCATCCCCTACCTCGAGATATCAGCCTTCCTTGACGACAAGTCGAGGAGCGAATTTCCTTACATAAAATTAATTGTATCAAGATTACCTGTGTTTTATAAATGACAGTTCGTTTTTTTTCAATATTTATAGCCCAGATCTATCATAGCCATCTTTCGATTCTAGCGATTTTTTATATGGATGAAGTAAAAGAAAACTACAGTTCGACAGTTCTACAGTTCGAAAACTACAGTACAAGTGTGACCATTTAACAATGAAATATCTCCAAATCTTGATTGAGCCTCGCAACACTCTTACTTTCCTAACTTTTTGTTAGCTCATATTTCCTCATATTGTGCACCAAAGGGTCAGAAAAAGTTGGCAGTAAAACTCGAATTAAAAGAGGGAACCGAAAATCCTTGGCGTAGAAAGTATACAAAGTGAGCAAAAAGCAATCTCATTTTGTTTCGTATTCCGAGGTCAGCCTTTTATCATCAGCTGGACTAAAAAATCTCAAACAGGTGCTCAAAAGCGCTGGACACGACCTACTACCCTTCCTTCTTCACTTGCAACAGATTTGAAATAAAATGAAAATAAAATAATTTTGAGAAAATTGAATGCTGAATTTCGCAAAACCTGGTTTCCATTAAATAAGAGAACCGCTTGTATAGGTTGTAAATAGTGGGCTATAAATGTTGCAATTACTTATTGTTTTGTCTAAAATTTGCTGTAATAACCTCGTCTTGAATCTCAATTTACCATGCAATGTTATTGGCTGCTTAAAGCAGGAACGTAGTTGTGAAATAATTGAGCAGATCAGCAGCGTAATATTTGATAACTTCTTGAAGTGGTATCATCATATATTTGATTTATTATGAAACTTACGACATAATGTATCGAAGCTTTATTTTTTTCGGCGATGGTGACCCTAATATCTTCAAATAATTTTGTACAACGCTTAGGTTGGCTATAAGTTGAACTACGGTTCGATATGATGGGGTGGGACCCACAGGACGATATTGAACTATGCAGTAGTACTTAAAAAAAGGTTAATTAGAATAATTTCCGATAAAAATAGTTTTGAGCGGTGTGACCATCTGTTTCTTAGTCTTAAGTATTTGCCATTAAGGTGCATGTTTGCTTATAAACTGTAAAGTTATATTGTTTCGAATCGCAGCCTCTGGAAACAAGCACGACTATCAGTCACGTATCAATTGCAATTTTTAAATCCTAAGCCTAATCTTGTTTTATTTAAAAGATCCTGTTTTATCAAGGGCCTAAATTTTTAACTAGTTTATCCGTTCAATTAAAAAATAAGGACCATTAATAATTTTTGTAATTAGTCTAAAAATTGAAATTGATTTTTATTAAAGATTTATTTTTATTATAAACTTATTTTTAAGTTAAAGTTTTTTGTCTACAAGTTATACTTTTGCCTGTATGTCAGTTCATGTAACAAACATTTGACAAAATATTTTATACTCTTACTTAAGTATACATTTTTGAATTTACATTTTTTCACATTTTCTACCATGCATCACATTTAATGATATAAATTTGTAATGTATAAAAAAAATAATTTTTGGTGTGACTTGCATTGCATTCAATGTAAGGCTTCCACGCTCGTTTTTTAGCCCCTGAAACTATCTGTAGCTCCTTAATTTGTGTTTCTACAGTTGCGCATTTAAGACATTGGGAGTAATAAATCTATTAGTATGATTACTATTATTATTATAACTAGCTGACCCGGCGTACTTCGTACCGCCTAGCAATCAATGAACTTACAGTTTAGTTACAGCATTTATAAATCATCATTTTTAATCATATTTAATTTTTCATAATAAAATAAGGATTCAAATTCAATAAGACTACGTAAATGAGTATCAAAATTGACTGTCAGAAAGACATTTTCTTTATTGAATCTACATAGGGCGAATCGAAGCACGTTTACGCGGATTTTTTTTCAATGAATTTTCTTACGTATTAGCTTAAGAAACTCTGGGCATTGTGGTTCTATAAAGCAGTGAATGAAATACAAATTATATGCATTCAGTTGTTGGCTATTTGTGTTATTAACAGTAAAAAGTTTTTAGGTGCAATTCTGTTGCGTAAACTTAGGCCGTTCACGGGGCAGGTTAACACAACGCTAGACCGATGCTTGATTGATTCTCAAAATCGTGTAAGAAAAGCCCCTATGAAGTAGCATTCGTATCAAATGACTTTAGGCGCGCCAGTATCTCTGTTTGGAAAAAATGCACTGCGTAAACGTGTTACATGCGTAAACGCACCACGGTGTGCCCTACACATTCGGGTTTAATGTCTTGCGTCAAGCACTTTCTGATAAAAAACAGCTTTTGTTTTGTTATCAGGCGCAAGATAAAGCGGATGAAGCTAAATATAGTGAAGCAAAGCAGTGACGCAGCGAGGGGGTTTTTCGGGATTGAAATCCCCCCAAGAGGTCAGAGAACTTTTTTATGAAAACTTTTGTTACTAATTTTAGGGGGACGGATGAGTAACAAACAAAACATATTTAACTATTCACACCGCCGCAAAACCCACTATTTTGAACCATTTATCTTAAAAAATGTCTGGGAGAGGGCCCCCACACCTCTCGCTTACCTTAGCGAGTTTTCTATACCCTACAGACCCGTAGTATTAGCTGCGCCAAAAAACCCCCTATCCTTAATTCCTAGCTGCGCTCTCGAAGCGAAGGGTGAAATACAGCGGATGGTTTACCGACACGTTGACATACCACGTTTGATTGACCATGGGAAAATCAGGGGTTTTCATTAGCACATGAGCACAAACAGCACAAAAACTGAAAGACTGACCATGCGATTTTTTAATCGTTATCACGAATGCAACACGAATTGGAAATTGAATACTTTTAAGCTCAAAAGGGCATATAAATTGGGATCATGGAATCTTCGGAACGAGAACTTCCTCATCTTTCAATTTTCCTTTGAGTAAAGTCGCGTGAATCACATTCATTTTCAATTTTTTTAATCACCAAACGCGTTCCGTTGGATAGTTATTGGTTGGTTTAGGTTTCGAAGGATCATGAACACAGAGCATACATTTACCAGTAAATCGTGCCTTGGTTAGCCAGATACGTCCGAGGGCTTAAAATATTCAGATAAATAGTTGGTAATATCGTCTTCGTTTGTTACACAGTTAAAAGATTTGAATTCATGCATTGAGTACCAACTATTTGACCCTGATTTACCTAGTCTGAGTGATCCACATCTTCATTCTAGGCCGTCAAAATTGTTCGCTCAATCAACCAATTTTGATTATTGTGGTGATCAATCATATTCTGGAACACTTTGTTAATGAGGTCACCTTCCGATGAAACTAATTTGCAAAGAAACTGCTCAATACCTCGACAGGAACACGGACATTACCGTTTGTCAACAATTGCTTGGAGATTTGTTTACAAACACGGTAGTGAAGTGTAAACTCGAGCTGGGCTTACAATTAGCTTGAATTAAATTTTTTAAATACAATTTCAATATTTTGACTATATTCAGTAATTAAAATGTTATATTGCTACGAAATTCAGTTATTAAATTGTTAAAAACAAAACAAATAATTTAATTTGTAGTTTTAACCGACTTATCAATTGTTGTTGCGTTACTAACTCCTAAAAACATATCACTAAGAAAGAGATGATTTTTTTTGTGAAATTATCCTTTTTTATGTCCTATATGTTATCCGGGCCTGAGACAAATCCAAATAACCTAATATCATGAAAATCGGTGCAGCCATTCTCGAGTTATAATTGTTCTAACTAACACGATTTTCGACTTTCTTTTATATTTTTCTTTTATATATGCTATCTTTTTTCCTTAAAATTTCTTCAGTTTTCACTGATTTGTTTTGTACTAAAGAGCACGGGTTTTCACCAAGGTAACTCTTCACTGTTCCATTGCGTTGAGAAATTTTCTCATGAAATTTATGATGTATTTGGATGAAGGTTGAGTATTTTGAAACTGTTTTGCATATGTTTTGGGTTGATACTGGTAGCAGAGATTACAATTTGAGTTAAAAAAACCTATTCCATATTCATTTTATTTATATTGCCAATTCTTGGTAAATATTTACCTTTCCGGCTCTTGTCATTTCGATGATATACGGCAGAGGTACAGCATTATCATCTATGTAACAAATTATATATTTCTTGTCAATCATTATTATATCTGACTATAGTTCTATCGGTTCGTACCAGCAAATCGCAGTGAAGTTTAAATGAACTGTTTTCAAGCACTATTTCGGGGTGGTATTAATAGTATTGGGTCTTGGTATCTATTAACTTGTGTTGGTAGGCCAGTTTTTGGTGGATAATTTTTGCAACTTGATTATGTCTACTTAAATATTCTGTATTAGCTAACATCTTACAGCCAGATATTATGTGTTGGATTGATTTTGGCACTTGAAAACATCTTCTACATTTGTCATGTGTTATGCTTTTATCGCCCAGAATGTAATTTGCATAATTTTTATTGCGGACAACCTGGTCTTGTATTGCAATCATGAACCTTTCGCTTTCTCCATAAAGTTCACCCAATGTCAACCATTTGTTTAATGAGATTTTATCTACATATGGTAGATTGAGGTCATTGATGTGTCGTCCATGCAATTCTTTTTTGGCCCATATTTCTATCTTTCTATTTAATAGAAAGCTTCTTGTGTAGGTTGTTCCATTGGTTGTGCCATTTTTTAGGTTTAACGGTGTTAAGCTATTGTTGGCATATACTATTGATGTATGCAGCATCGAACCGTTTGATTTATTGTAAAAGAAATCTTTAGTCCATGAATTTGGTTTTTAAGGAGCTGCAGTATTTCAATTCCTCCTGGTATACTGGTACTCAACCCCCTACCTCCCATATACCAGGGTAGCGTGTCTCTCTATTACAGCCTTTGGGTGATGTAAATTAAACTCTGAGAATCATGTAATCCTTCATGCATACTATCCCTGTGGTGAAAAATTCAGGGAGGTATTCATGGATGTACGAAGTAGTATAACCGCGTATAAATTCTTTCGCATACCATTGATTTCTCAAATAAATTATTGCAACATATCCGTCTGAAATTTTAAATAATAGCTTAGATCATGCTCTATGAAGATTAAATTTCATCAAAATACTTTCTTTGTCCTCCCATCAACATAATTGGTTGATGGGAGGTTGAATAGTTGGTTGAATATTGTCAACATATTAATAGATTTCCGTCCGCTTTGAAAAGAGATAGAGAGAAAACAAGTATGATTATGATTTTATTTTAGGCGTCTTTCTAATTGGCAAAAGTTAATTTCGATGTTCTCAAAAAGCTGAATAAATATTCTCTGTCGTGTGATTGGAAATTGTCAGCAAAATTGCAGCGGAATAGCGTGAGATAAAGTTAAACTCGCTTCAGGCTGCGTGCTTCGAGAGAAGGCGAGACTGAACTTGAGACACATTTGAGGGCACCAATGTAATGGGTTCACGCGTAAGACCCCCTCTTCCCCCCCCCCCCTCTACTCCCCCACCTACTCCCCAACGATACCCTCCTCTTCCAATCCCTCGTCCTTAATAATTTGCTCGGAATGAGATGAGGCGCTCCACCTGCCATAATTACTATTCTTTCCCCCGCAATGTATCAATTCTCTCCCATCCACTTGTGAGTGACGGGCGTGTGGCGCGGCGTGTGTTGGTGGCACGCGAACGCACGGCCGTGAGGGCTTTATCCGGAGGGAATTAAGCCGTCGCACGCGAAAGCGGTTGATGCAAAAACCGGTTGTGAAGCCCCGCGCGGTGAAATATCGTTCACCCCGACTGAAGGAAAAAAGGGGCAACGAAGTGAAAAGGTTGGCATTTCTAAAAGGCACTTAGGCATTCATTCAATGGAGGAGAGAACAACGCAAGTCATTACCCTCGTACATTCAAATTCTCTCACTCATCTCTTCCTCTGGTGAAACGTGATGATGTGTGTGAAGCCGAAAACGCTGCAAATTTGATGAAGTTTCGGTTAAAGAAATAACGTTGGCTATCATCGGAAAATTGTTGTAAATTACGCTCGTATTAACAGTGGAGATTTTATAAAAATTAAAATACAATTGAAGCATTTTAATTAATTAATTTGGCTACTGATAGTTACAAACTATAGATTTTCCCTTTAAGCACGTACTCGCTTTCCCGTGAATTACTCAAATGTTGTTGTTGGAGATCCATCGTAGTTGTATTTTCACTTGTGGTCTTCTCTTAAGTAATATTATTTACCATTCTTGTCGAACACAAAAGCCATTGTAGTTTACTGCACAATACTTACCTACTCTTATAGTAATAGATATTGCTTATCTTACTATGAAGTAGCCGTTTTCTCTACCCTTCGTGTGAAAAAAGAAATATTTTTTAAATGCTCTGCTCTTTGTTTTAAAACTAAAAATCATGAAATTCCACTCGTAACAAACGAATGTAATGTGAATGAAATTGCACTGGATCAAATTTCCGGGAAGAAGATCGAAGTACAATGGAAATCATTTCTTTCTCGTTTCGATGTCAATCCAAGGGCACTAATTAGGTATATTTGATCGTTATTGGCAGTCAAAACTAAAAAGCTTTTGAAGGACTAAATAAGTTGGCAAATTTCTTAAATATTCAGGAAAAAAGCAACAACTTCTTTGGGAAAGGATATTTCTATTTATTTTAATATTCTACTATATAGTCATTCAAATTTCATGGAAATTGAAGTCAACATATCCATTAAACATGAGGAAAATTTGAAAAAGATCGCGAAGCTCTAATTATTTAAATTGATCGATTTTTATTATGCCTGATAAACGGTTTGTAGCAAGATGAATCCGCAAAATTATCATTAAATAGATTGAAAATTTACATGAGCAAATCAACTAACGGTAGACGAACTAATTGCTGGCCTTGGAGTTCCGTGTACCTCGCTTTCCACTATGAGAAAATTTAAGTTTGGTATTAAAAACTAACTCGCTTTAAGTTTCCTTTCCGAAAATTATGTGAACTCGAATGGTCAGTGAAACAGGTAAGGAAGAGTAGCAAATATCGAAGTGTCATAGAATTTTGGCACTGATGCCTTAAGAGTTTGAAACATGCGGCACAGTAAGGACCTGACTTTGATAGGAAACAACGGAATTACTGACGCACATTTCAATGAAATTAAAATAAGGTAGGAAAAATAAATACTTGGTAACTTTGCAAAACTACTCAAA
This sequence comes from Ischnura elegans, assembly GCF_921293095.1. Classification (NCBI taxonomy): domain Eukaryota; kingdom Metazoa; phylum Arthropoda; class Insecta; order Odonata; family Coenagrionidae; genus Ischnura; species Ischnura elegans. The sequence goes on along the minus strand of NC_060249.1, from coordinate 132,119,367 downwards.
CACGGCTGAAAATCAATTAATGACGCGCCAATCTTCACGAGAGAGAGGTACACGCAAGCGTGCACGCGGCGTGTTCAAACAGTCGTAAAGGAGGCCTAGGCTTCTCAAGTGTAGGAACCAAGTCTTCTCCCCTTCATTCCCTGCTTAACCCCCACCCACCACTCACCCAATTCACTCCCTTCCAATTTTCCCCCTGCCAAGCACCCTAGAGGTGGCTCGCAGGGTATTATGTACATGTAGAATAGACGTCCTTACTGTCGCATTAAAATATGTATAAATATAAGCTATATGTCATATCAGTCACATGGAGATGTAACTACCCGGGTCGTTTCTATTTAAATGCACAAGCAAACCTTACTAAATTTTATTCTTTTATTTCCAGTCGGAATCAAATTCGCATTCGCGTCCCCTCGGGAATATACGAAGTCCCTCTGAGCGTCATCCGAGGATTAAATGGATCGTGCAATTTACCGAAAAGTTATCTATAGTCTTTCATTTCCTCTGCTCTGATAGTTCTCTATAGAAGCAAAGTTTGGACGTTGACAGCAGAATAGAAGCGTAGAGTAAATATATATGAGTGGAAGCCTTCGAAATGTGGTGATACCAAAGATCGATGAAAATAAAATGGATTGACCGTGTAAGTAACTAGGAGGTGCTAAGAAGAGAAAAGAGAGGTCTTTTAAAAACATTAAGTAGAAGATGGGTTAAATTAGTTGGCCATATTATATTTATATTTATTATTATTATTATTATGGCCTGATGAAGACTATCGTAGAAGAACAGGTGGAAGGGGAGAAGGGCAGGGGACGGCCCCGAATGAGTTAAATAGGACAGGTTATAAAGGATGTAAAAGAGAATAAATATGTAGCTATGAGGAGATTAGCGGATAGGAGAGAGAAATGGAGAGCTGCGTCAAACCAATCTTTGGATTGTTGACTAATGATGATGATGATGAACAAGATGGAATTTTAGATTTATTTAGGGATTCTTCTTAGACAATGAATTTTCTTGAATTGGTACTTGTTTTAATTACTATTAAGTATCAAAGGACGAATATTTATTTTTTGCTATTATAGCGAATGATATAGAGCTGTATCGAAAAAATCCTGGATTCCGATTATCTCAGTGTAATACGCTAACGCACTACTATTATGATCACTCGGTCTGTAGTCATCAAGCTATTTTGTTTCGTGTATTTGTTGGTATGTTTTATTGTGCGAAAAGCCGGGCGGATTCAAACTTTCTGTCTAAATAAGAAGTTGTTATTTAAAAATGCTACTTAAACTTTGCATCGTGGAGATGATGTTACCGAACTTGAGTAAAACTTGTGAGCCGAGAAAGTGGTGGTAAATTTTGGCGTTGTTACGACAGTCAACGTCAATGATCTTACGAAGGCGGATGGCGAAAAGTGAGGTAATGGATTTTGCGACGTTATCGGGATGGAAGGAAGGCTCTGAGTGGACAATGTTAACATAAGTATACCTTCAACTGTTGCTGAGGATAAAATAAACCCAATTTATCGAAGCATATGGAATCCTTTCATTGTATTTATATTAATGTTATTGTTGAGAAAATCTGATTTTTTCATCAGCAGTGGAACATCATCCATTATTTTGTTAAGTTAGACAACTTAGACTGATGTATTATTTTAGGATAATTCGAACTAAAACATTGTTTCTTTCGCAATGTTTACCAATTTCAAAGTAAAGATTACTTTTAAGAATTGATTGTATTGGAAAATTTATTGGTTCTTCTTGCAGGAATTACCGTCTCTGAGAGAATGAGCGACCCTCTTGAATTGATACTCTTTAACATCGCTCCGAAGATTTCAGAAATTATTTAAAAGAAAACGAGCAATCAACATGGCGAAAATGTGGGAGGCGAGGGAATGGTGGCAGTAGATGTGACGTCACCCAAGGGTTTGCGAAAAGGGCTAGAGGCTGATGCTGTTATGGGATGGTGCGATGAAGTGTAGGGTTGTGTGGTGCTGTCGGAGTGGAGGCCACAGGGTGCGTGTGACGAGAAGTGAAGAGAGGGGAGCAGTGCCGCGCCGTCGTCTTCGTTCGTTTGGGAGCCCATGAGTCTCTTTCGCTCGCGGATGGGAAGAGAGAGAGAGAGAGAGAGGCCGGGAAATTGTGTTCTGCTTGAGTTTGGCTCCATTTTTCCACGTGAACTTTTGCGACGAGGGAGAAATTGGGTGACTGTTGTTTGTTTGTTTTTGCGTGTGAGTGTGTGAGAGAGAGAGAGACCTTGCTTTTAAATGAGTTGAACGACTTACGAGTTCAGGCCAAACATTCAGGAGCAAGACTGGCATCAGAATCCCCGGAATGAAATGGGTCGCAACTTTATCCGTTGCCTCCTCGCCCCTCGCCACATTTTTATTTTCCTCTTAAGAGAGATGGTGAGCAGAATGGAAAGTTACTTCTCCCTTAGGTGCTCGCAAAGTTTATCCCTCGAGGATTGCATTTGAACAGAAGTAATTGAAGTGCTTAGCGAGGACATTTTTCCGTGTTCCAAGTCTTAGGTGCATAATTCCTTGCGGTTTTATAATTTCGAGTGAGCGGCCTCCAGTTTCTCTCATGTGTAGCACTCACCGAAGCTTTCGTTCTGCATGTCGTTTGAATGAAAAGTGCTGTGAACATGGCGTTTCTTTATTTTAAACATGGGTAGAAAAAGTCACGTGCATCACGTCTACTTCTTCATTATGAACACGCTTCAATCTATCTCATGCGTTTTTGGCGTGGTATTCATCGTCTCGAGCTATCTGTTCTTGCTGCATTCTCCCCTAAGCACTACTCATCTGTATATTCTGCTATTACCACGTTTCACCGGAATTTATCGACTCATACCTACCCTCTAAAAATCTGTGGCTTTAAGAAGTGCTTCCTAGAGAATAAGACATCACGCGATGTGTCACCGTGCAACAAATGTAATCATGTAAGGCTCGAGGCAGATAAGGTTATGCATACTTTTGAAATTACTTAAGCCATAATTTAGGTATATAAAAATCGATTCATTATTATTTAACCCGTAAATCTGTCGAGACACATAAGGAGTCGAACACTTTATGTGAAGATTAGACCTTGACAAAAGGTGGACCTGCTCAAAATTTTGCTTATCAATAAATTATAGAATATAAATAACTTTATAAAGTATATATGATACGATTTGTTTTCCGAAATGCCTTTAATACTGCAACATCCTATTTTGCGTATGAAACCGAAATTTTTAAAAATTTTAATGCTGAGTGGAGGTTGTATTGCGAAATGCGGGATTTAGTTGTCAATATTAAGACTTGATTAGGCCAAATCCAAGCGAAATGAATGAATGTCTTCGGTTATTTCGTAAAATATTAGAAAGATGAACATTTTTTTGTTTGCTTGTAACTTGCTCAAAATGTTAGTTGTCCTCTACTAATTTTGACATGCGTAAGTGATAAATTAGTGACTGTAAGATGCGTCCATTTCCATTCCTTATCTCGTTATGGATTAATTTCGACCCACTCGCCCACTGAAGTCCTCTCATATATAGTTTTCTACTGGTGGAAGGGATGAGATGTTATTCTCGTGCTAAGCCCAATCCCTGTCTTAGAATTCGGCATTCATAATTCATTCGCTCTATCCGGCATCTCATTTCGAGATTTATTTGCACGGAATAGGAGTATTAACCTTGTTTACTGGTGGTAATAAGTTTTACGATGTGTTGCCTTGGCATTCGTCCCTTGCATGTATCGCTCTCAAAATGCGGCCTTTTGTGGAGCTGTGGCCTTGGAGGGTTTTATACGTGGCCTCATTTCCATCCAGCTGCCAATGTGCATACTAGCTACTCATAAACACCTGCTGCAGTGACATACGCACTCTTGGACGCAATATCATATCCCCTTGTATTTTTTTTGTACCATTCCTCGCTTGTGGTGTGCATTTCCGTATGGCACCAATGCTCTCCGGCCAATTCCCGTGTGTCCGCTCCAGTTTCCATGCCGACGCGTGATGACCTATGGCGCCGAATCTCCTGGACGACGAACACTAGTGAAGTGTGTTGATGGTAGATCTTACGTATTTTTAAATATGTTTTTGGGTTCCACGGTGATTTTGGACAATTACCGCCGAATTCCTCCGATTAAAAGCATGACAAATAAAATAACAATAAATAGCAAGCTTTATAATTAATGATTCCGGGCGATTGCTTACCAGAAGGTATACATGATTGTAACAATTTTTATACAGTTGGTAATTGCTCAGGATATTTTAATCAAAGCGTTCAACCTGTTTTCCTGTCGCAACATGGTGTACCTATCTGATGAACCCATAACGGTAAGATCGATCATTTGCTGGAATTAAAAAAAATCCCGTGTAGGAGAATGTATAAACTGGTTGTTAACATAAGCATTTAGAACAAAAAATTACTGTCATACAGTTATTTGCATGGCATCCGAAGGAAAACAGCCTTATCTGAACCAACAAAGACTGTATCTTTCTAGTTTAACTTGGCGACCGTCATTGAGAATCACGCAAGTTGTTGGAGGGGTTGAGGAGGACGATTTAGGGGCCTCAGCTCCCCCAAAATATTATCCCTTGTTGTGTCTGCCCGCAATATATACCCACTGAGGAGACCACCAGTCTAGGGGCATTTATCATTTGACATTCCATTTTTCGTTCTTGTTACAATTCATAATGTTTGGCAATGGAGTACGATGAATTTAACTAATTTAGCCTTATGCCATCGAAATATATAGCTGACTTAATGGAACTTATGATTTTGCCGACGCGTGCCAATTGACGATTAAATATCAGAGTTAGGAACCTGCATATCCAAGCACCTTTGGATGCAAATTTTGGCCTTCGTGCCTTCAAAGAGATGTAATTATTCAGTCAAGGCATTTGCAGATTCATAGGTGTAATTTGGATCGCTTCAGACCACATTTACGGCTGCTAAGTACCACACCCTCTGGGTCACTTCCTAGTTTTGCCTCATATTTCGATGAAGCAGTTGTCTGCTAAGCTCTTTGTGCCCTATGGATTGGTCTGTAAGTTATGTTGGAGATAAACCCGGGCAGGGTTGGAGATAAAACGTCAGGCATAGCCCGGTCTATACGAAAGGCACCAAAGTAACATCGTCGTAATGCCTCATGTATCGGACGTAAGTTCACTCCAAGTAAGCAAAATCCAAGTAAGTGTCGGCGTCTGTGCGGTTGAAAAAAGCCGTTTATGATTCCCGTGGAAGTTATCACTTTTTCATACGAAACTTTTTTTCACATTTTTTTCCCTTATTGTATTAAGTTTTCACCAGGAAAGGCGTGTCCTCTGAATATTTACTTTTTTGCACTCCCGAGAAATGTGCACTCATTAATAATCATTACCAAGAATAAGTAATTTCATGAAAAGTTGGAAATTTAAATTATAGTATCATTGAATAAGAGATTTCCTGCGAGATATATGGAGTCTTTAAGATCACATGTCAACACTCATTGTCAGTGGACTCGAAAAATTATATCTTAGGGAACTATTATTATGAAAGAAATGAAGGAACTTAGGGATGGAACTGATTGAATATAGAATGGTATTAAAATATAATAATTACAGTCAGGATGCTAAATAATCATAACAGTGATAATAATAATTTTTTTCTCCCAAAACCTTTTGTTGCCCAAGGTGGCAATAGCAGAGGATAGGGATCTGAAGGTGGTTTCCAATATTTACGATAGATTAACAATGTATGGCAGTGATGTTTTGTGATTAGTGATGATTTTAACAACCAGTTTACACATTCCCTTTCTTAAAGTTTCTTAATTCCAGCGAATGACCGATTTCGCTGCTATGGATTCATCAGATAGTACACTCTGTTGCAACAGCAAAACAGGTTGGACGCTTTGGTTAATAATTAAGGTGTTCAATTTTTAATTAAGAAAAAAGCCTGTCTTTGAAAAGTTAGAACTTTTTTTTGGTTTTTTAAAATTCCAACGGGCAGTAGTTAAATATCTTGGATATAATATAGAGCAACATTTATGCAAAGTTGATCTTGTTGCGTTGGTAACAATGTTTTACTCATTAAAATTAATAAAATAAACGTGCCATCCAACATGTTACTGAAACATTTTTTCGCGCACTTTTAAAGCCGAATGAAAAAGGCAAGCGTTCTCCTTTTCGAAGTGCCCATCTCTGCTACACGCAGATCCGACCAGCTGCCTCAATAGGTGCGTGGTGGGAAATTTGGGAAGCCTTCCGTACACATGAAATATAGAACGGGTTATTCAAGTTTTAGGTGCATGCAGGGAGTTATTCTTTTTGAAGTCGAGCGCCTGTTGATATGGGGTATCAGACTGGTTGAAAACCGCCGGAATTTGAACCCAAGTCGCTGAGATAGGAAGCTAACGTAGGACTACGCGAGCCAAATTCGTACACTTGCCTTTCGACCTTCGTCGATCCTTCGGATGCTTGTTGTTTTTCGTCCCCATAGCAACCGCCAGAGCTGACGTGACCGCTCTCCCCCGACTCCCGAATTTTTTATGAGTGCTCTTTTTATGGCCCCATGTGCCAAGAGACCTTGTGATCCTACACTCCCACAAAAAATAAGCATACGAATTGGGGAAATTTTCGAACATTTCATTATGGCTATTATCACTTAAGCGTTTTTTTCGTTCATATTATTTTGAATAATCAAGTCATATCAAAAGTTGCAGGACTCATGAGGTGGAAGGATATCATGATTTTCAAATAGCTTTTTCTCAAGCTTTACAGCAATGAATTGAGTGATGAAAGGTAATTTCTTTTGCCATAATAGTACCAGGCGCTAGAGGTGAATTTAATAAATTTTTATGACCATCTCTTCATGAGAAAAGTGAAAAACGTGATATTTTACATTGATGAATTTCCCCATTAGGTGATTTTTATTTGAGCTGAAATACTTGCGAAGTTAAATTCAAAAGATAAAACATTGATTGACGAGGGAGTACTTTCTGAACAGTAATAAATATATCACAGTTCAATAATTTCGAGTGAAAATTCGTCCTTAATCAGCTTAGTTGTGACCATACAGCGTGTTATTTGTCAAGAGTGCGCGAGGTTGGATCTCCTCAATAGTCTCTCCGAATGAATAAACTTTGAAATGGTCATAGTACCCCAAATATTAGTTAGAAAATTTGATAGAGCAGATTGAAATTTTGACAATTGCCTTGATTAGTATTTCTTTACTTCATTCGCAGGTTATGTCAACAACAGATGGAACACCTACATGTGCCAGCTATAAAAATTATACATGTACTATTTAGAAATCGTGATCTTGCAGCAGATAAGATAGTCAATAATCTGATAAGTGAAAATATTTTTTCGCTGATTTATTTAATTTATTGCCCATATTAAGGTCTTTCCTTTAGCGACGTGTATATTGTAGATGAAGTGATGTGGTAATGTTTATGTATATTTCTTCAGTGTTGATGGAATGATTGTCATCGGTCAAAAACCACTGTTGAAGTAAAAAAGGGCACAAAAATAACCGTGAAAAATTGGCTTATTTTGAACTGAAATGTAAAATTCTGGAAAGAATACTTCTGACTAATGTCAACTTTTCAATAAAACATATTGAACCCGAAAGAATGCTATGTAACCTCTTTTGAAACCGATCGATGTATGTTCTGTTATACCGTTCGTTATCAAATCAATAATCAGCTATAATGTTCATACATACAATAAATCGTCTTAGAAAATACATTTCATCCAACTATTCCATCTATTCAGATTTCCCAGCATTTAATAGAAGTCCTTACTGAACTAATAAGAATATCTGTAAAGAACTTTTTGGGGATTCAAAAATTTTAAAGGGAATAAACTGAGGATTGGCAGTTGGTGTCGCTGTAATCTTCTGATCGATTCAATCTCAATTCTACTGCTACCTCGCGATTTCTAACATCTTCCCTTTCCCACCCTAGAAGCGTCTCCTGCGCTCGTCCACCGCTTCGGTCTCTGACCCCGTCCAACCCTTTATCGTGAACCCGTGGGTGAGGCATTCGTGCAGCCAAACTCTCTTCAATCCTCCCCCTCCTCTACTCACTCAGATTCCCTCCCCTTCCCCTTTCCCCCCACCGGGCCGTCCGTCGTTAAGGGATTTGACCCAGATTATCGCGGTCATTCATTCGTACTCGCATACGTTTCCAATCCGCATCTCCGCTCTCAAAACCTTTCCTTCCACCCCACACACACACCCAGCGCTCTCTCGCTGCTGTGAAGAAGGCGTGGGCCCTGCAACACGGCTGCTAGCCCGCTTTGAAATTTTTTACCCAAAGTTTTCACATTTCATCTTGAATTTAATCAAGGCTGATATAATTGGATATGGAGTGATATAACTTGATTAGGTTCGATCAGGCATCGAGCCAAGTTTGATCTAAATAGATGTCGTCCTTCCCAAAACTAGATCAGTAAATGTGCTGTTTTAAATTCCGACCAGGATCAAATGTGAAATGGGATAGTAGGTGACGTAGAAAATGATTCTGTTTGATCAGACAACGTGATTATGATTTTAGCCCTCTAATTTCCTGAGGTATGCTTCGAATCAGACCTGTTACGAAATTCAATTCGCGAATATATTGGAGTCGTATATAGAAGCATTCATTTGCGAAATTATTTTTTTGATTGGATGCATTCCTTAAATACGCGAAATCTGCGTGGAATCATGTTACAAATGAATTTGTCACGTTACAGAAACGTTGATAACCACACAGTGGTGCAGAATCACAAAGAAATATCAACAAAAACACCTCATTTTGACTTGATAAGGAGTTTTTTAACGTCGCTTTTTGGCTCAATTGGACACAAAACCCCATTTGCAATTTCGCCTTCCTTCCGCACCACCACCACGCCATTTCGCACCTTCCCTTGCTTCAAATGCTGCCGCTCTACCTTGGTGAATGATGGCGGTGATCTCGAATGACAGCTCCGTCTCGTACACTAGCCTAGGAAGACCTCGCTGGTAACTCACCTGATAAGCGTTTACTATTTTCTGCTGTCGTTTTTATGTCAATTGTTCCTTCCAATTATGGATCCTACGTGAACTACATTGATATTTAGATCACCACTCGGCTCAAAATTTCTCAGTCTGTAAATAAATAGAAAGCAATTTTTGAATTCATTTGAAATATTCATTGGATTTATTAAGTAAAAACTTTTTTGTTTTACTTAAAAAAAAATGAAAGCACCGATTTCTCTGTCGTTTTATTTTTTCCTATAGATCTGTGATCCGGTTTTTAATTCGCTTTTCCATCTGTACCCAATTCTACTACCTCCTTGCCACTCGGAAGCAAATTGCAGTTAGCTGACTATACTATCCATATGATAATTGCTTTTTAAACGTTAAAAAAAACGTTTTCAAACAACTTTATTCACTAAATTCAGTTTTATAGGAAGGGGGGAGGGCATAAATAACCGGACACAATTTAAAAAAACTCAAAATTTGATTTTTTGCCTTACAATCGTTAGTAAATACCTTTGGTACTTGTCGTTTCCGATGCCTTGCAGCGCCGCCTTCGATTTTATTTTCACATCTGTAATGTGACCAACGCAATTCCCTTTCATCACCATTTTCATCCGATTTAACAATAAGAAATCACAAGGTGTGAGATTTGGTGAGTAGGGTGGGTGAGGAAGCAGTTTCAAGTATATTTTTTTACCAAAAACTCAAGTCGCGACAAGCAGCAATACGTACGCTTTTGAACAGGAGTCAACAAGCGAGAGATGAATTTCACCGCAATTCGTCTCAATTTTTAATCTTCAGCTAAAAGTCCCTGCCATTAACTCAATAAATGACCAAATTGTTCAGCGAGTTCGTCATTACGTGCGTGCGTACGCCTCTTATCCTGGTACGCATCGATACGAGTTTTTTTTCCACCATCTCATCAGTTCTGGACCTGGAAGGCCGGTCCGAGAGTTGAATGTCTTTGATCGACATGTTGCCACGCTTGAATTACGAATACCACTCGTGCACCTGAGTCATCCTTTAAGGCATCTTATTTATGAGCTGTAGGCACTTTATTAACCAAGTCCACCTCAGTTTACCGAGTAGAGACAAAATTTCAACGCTGCTCGATGTTCTCGAACATCAGCCATTTCAAAAGTCGAAGAGGTCAAAAAACTGTTCGAATGTAAACTGTCCCAGTGGATCGCTACAAACGTCTAAAGCCACGTCGTTTCGCAAACTGACTCAAACATGATGAAATAACTCCCATCTAGTGGGGGAAGCCCAAAACATAAGAGCGACGCGCGGAGCGACTTCCGCCCGGCTATTTTTGGGTCACCCTTCGTCTTGTGAACTCACTGGAAGAATGAATTTTTGCATGCACCAGCTTTGGGGGTCTTGTAATTAACGGATTTATGCGGTGTATATAATTCTTCATTTGATTTTGCTTTGAAAATCGGCAGGATCTGATGAATTCCTTCCAACAAAGGTTCATTGTTCTCCAGAAATCCTTTCGTGCCCTATTCCCTCAGCCTTTCGGTATGTTATATTTATGGAGATGAGATCTAACGCGGATCTACATTGGGAAAGTGGCAATGACGATAGCATTTCCCTTAGGATAAAAGCTATGGTTATATTTTTAGATATTTTCGAAGAACAGTTTGCCCGAAAGATCTGTATGAAAATAGCTTCCTTAATTTCGTTTACAAATAACGATTCAATCTGATTCAATGTTAGCCTCTCTACGGCTAGTTGTTCGTAGAAAACATCCTATATTGTACTTACAGTATTCCATTTAGTTTCTACGTTTGATATAAGGTCCTTTCCACGAATGAAAATGATGCCGAAAAGAGAGAATTAATTGTACGTTTAGCCTATTCTCGAAATGAATCAATTTCTGCGTCTCTAGAGTCAAGCTTTTAGCTCCTAATTGATGTTTGTGTGCCCTGCGGGTAAAAAATTACCCACTTTCAATGCATGTGTGCTGCCGTCGAAAGCATTGTTCGTGAGTGCAGGCATTTTGTCTCAAGAAATATAGTTTCAGACAGACCTATTTCAATTTTGTCCACATTTTTGAAAGACTTCTCATTGACTCCCTGACTAATTTTAAGCGATGCTTCAGTAGCTACCAACATGGATTTCGTTCCCGTCTCTCGAATTCGACAAAATAGTGACTCACTTTAACTTACTTGCCTTTTCAACTGAGCTTGCTTGTCAAACTGATGCTATTTATTTGGAATTCTGTAAAGCTTTTGACAAGGTTGGTCATGGTCTTCTATTGTATAATCTTACATTCTTTGAGATCTGTGTTAAATTTCGCTAATTATTGCAATCTCATTTATGTGACAGATTACAAAGAGTTGCTGAGGAATGGTCCATTTCGTCTCCTGCAAAGTCACCTCTGTTGTACTGTAAGGCTATATTATTCAAGGGTCATTTCTTTTTAATGTTTTTAATAAAATACTCACCTGAGTGTCGTGACTGCGATTGCCACTTGTATGCAGACGATTGCAAAATTTCTGCTAGGGTCAGTTCACTCGAAGATTGCCATTTCACGAACTAATTTGAATAATCTTTCCATTTGGCAACGGCATGGAATTTATATCCATTTCCCTCTAAATTTAAAATTATTTCTTGCTCTTTAAAAAATGTGATCTAATTTAGTTACTATTTATAGAGTGTTGTTCTTCAACGAGTTCCTTCTTTTTCTTATTTAAGCGTATTCGTTGACGAGAAACTAAGTTTTAAATTTCACACTCGAGCAATCTGCTCCAAATCATATTTTGTCTTTTTGGGTTCTCAAGGCGTAACTATTCTCCTAATTTGCATTCCACCCTCACCGTAATTCGAGCTTTTTGCTCTATTGTCCGACTTGTATTGGGGTTCGGCAGCATAATGTGAAACCCGGATCATGTGACTCACTGTGCTAACAATGAAAAGACACGAATCCTATTTGGTAAATGGTTGTGATTGTAAATAAATGACCAATAAAATTCGCAGTATCTTTTTTATTATTTAGTATCTTTTTTATTTTAGTACTTTATTTATTTATTTTACTATTTTAATGCACTGTGTATTTGACATTACTATAGCATTTGTAATTGTGTTTCGTGTTACAATTAAATAAATTATTATCTTTGTATATATTTGTATTCGCCTCGAATGCGTTAAACATAACATTCGCTTATTAGCGCGGTAAGATTTTTCACATCTCACCGTGTTTTTGTTCCCCTGCGGCGTTAAGTGAGACCGTGAAGATGCTTCCAAGCGTAGAGTATCCATGATGAGGAAACTGGATTAAACGCGATTGCCATATTTTACAGTAGGGAGGTTAATCGATGAAGAGCAAGCCTAGCTCGTATGTTCCGCTTTGACGGAGGATCCAAAATTAAACTAGTTGCTAAAATCAATAATTTTAAAGTGCATCTGTTTCCATATCCGGGGAATTTCCACTTGCAAACGAGATTGACATTCTTTTTAAGTGAAGGGGGTGATGTGCGGGGGGCACATTTTACTTTTGTCGATAGAAATCATTTCATCAATTTATAGGTGTCGTGCATTACATCAAACTCGGATTTAGAATTTTTTAGCCGTTTAAAATATTGTGGAAGCCCCAAGGTCCCCTATGGTAACCCTCGCGTCAGTACTTGAAATATTGCGATTCCCTTTCATTTGCGAGGGTGACCTTTCAGCACCGCTACTCCATTGCCTTCATATCCCTGCGACCACTTCTCTTACGTTTCTCTTATGCTACGTTTCATACGCATAGTCTATTCGATACATCTCCTCGCTTGATCTTTTTACATAACATATTTAAGTTGACGTACAGGTCATTTTCATGCACATTGGATTTTTATCACCGTATAGAAGGAGATAAACAATGAAAGGATGATTATATCCGTGGATTGGATGCAAAAGATTGCATCTTGAATTTAAAAATATTTGCGCAATGCTAACCTTCTGTTAAACACCTTAAAATATTGAGCAGAGAGAGAGAGAGACCTTTCGGCAGGCCCCCCTGCGATACGCATTTTTTCGCGGTTCAAATGAGATTTGGAAAGTCGCAATGCAGGCAAGACTTCGATAGGTTTATAAGTAGGCCGTCAAAGGCAACATTATCATACATTTAATAGCCTTGCCATTAACATATGCTTCCGTTGCTTTTTACCGACTCACCAATTTTTCCATTAATTACACTGATATTTTCTTTTTTGGAAATTAGAAAATCGAATGATGTAACTCTTTTATTTTTCTCACTCTCTCACAAGTGAGTTATCACATTTTTTTGGAATACAAGAAAAAGTGCATTGGAGGAATAACGTCAACTTTCCTGGGGTTTCAAGAATGGTTAACATATCCAGTTTTTATTATTGTTCCCAACGCTATCACATCCGTCGTGGAAGGAAGTGTTTATTGCGTATTCTGTATTCTTGATCCTTCTCTAAGCCTCTTTAAGAAAATATTTACGACTAAAACTTGAGCTGCATCACTGTGTTATTTTCAGCTAATGAAATGAATCGGCATGGCTTCTAATTGTTTTTACCGAGACGGTAGCAAATTAAATAAATAGTGATGCTACCTGAATGTATTGATCGCAGCATTGGTTGTGTTTCGAGGCAAGTATTTTATAGTTAGTATTAGCAGTACTTGTGGGCAGATCACATGAAACTCTGTTTTTTGTTTATCCATGTCACCCCGAAAGCAGTACCATGGTATTTTAAATCAGGGTTGTCATCAATAATGGACCATCATAATCCATGCCGTGGACAGAGTTCACCCATTCTGATCTTCAGTTTGGTGGGCTAGGACTTTACCCCATACAGAGCGTGGTAAACCGCTTTGTGGTCCATCGGTGGGAATGACACGACTAGGTAGATGTTTTTGACGTAAGATGAGCCCATCACGGATGCTATCGGAAGTTCTGACGAACGCTGTGATATTATTCATTAGTTTGACTGATGAAAAATTGGAATTGGTGACTATTGTGAGAGTGAACGGCGCCCAATGTGCCTGCCCCGTTTTATAATCTCGGGAGACCCTTCAACGGCCTCGCATTCCTCTTTGTTCTATCTTGCGTGTGGATATGTGCGGGGGTTGAATTTGGTGCGGCCGGGGCATAAATCCCGGTCCGTAATAAAAGAGGAGGGTTGGAGACAAGGGGACGGGGACAGGGGTGGTCAGGGGGGTCGTCGGATGTGGAGGGGAAGGGCCCCGGAGAGCGTTGGGGCCTGCAGCATGGTGAGTCCCTTCCGCAGTTGGTCGGAGAGGGAGGACAGGGAAGTTATTTTCGAGGGGTGTTCATCAAGGGAGGAGATTGGAGGGAGGGTGGGTGTGGGGATTTGGGTGGGGTTTAGCGCCGAGCTACGTGGAGTGTGGTCTGTAGAATGAGGGCTGGGAGCCAAGGCGCGGTGTGCTGCTCGATCGGTGGCAGCCTTATACGCACTGAAGCTAGCGACATCTTTCCGTGTGAGATACCTCTCTCTATCTTTATTTTTTCACTTCATACTTTAATATTTTTATAATTATCATACTATTATACATAGAAAGTATTTTAAACAGCTCAGATCAGTTCTCTTAGGTTCGTAGATCAACTAGATCTTGACGTACGCTACATTCATTTTAGCCTTAATGCATTAGTATTATTTCGTAACTTTTGGATAAATTTCCGATAATAGCTAAGATTTATTTATTTTCTTTCCCTTGGTGGCTTCTCCTTACTGTGATATCGTTTTCTTTCCAGGCCTTACTATATTTTTCTATGTGAAGAACGACCTCGCCAGACATTGTTTTGAAATCAGAGGGGCTTTCCAAATTTTTTTCAGGGATTCAATTTAACTTCCAAGATCACCGTAACTTACAATCTCCGCTCTCTCTCTCTCTTTTCTCTGAAGGAATATTGTCGGTACTCTGTCATTCACTAATAATTGCTTTTGAGAGACTCAAATATCGGCGCAAAAAGTCGTGCATTCTGCTCTGTGACACAATTTTTAGATATTTTCGGAGAATTATAGGTCTGGTAAATCATGGCTTCACGCCCTTAGATAGGTTGTCACTAAGCAGAGTGACCATTTTCAAATCTTATTATCCTCGTTCTCATCATTCTCTGAACATCTATATTGTTTGAGACACTTCCGATCATTGGTGATTTCTTGCTTCAAGAATTACATGCCTTGCGTGATTCGCGATTATGTCTAAAGATTCCTTTTTAATTAAAGGACAAATAACAAGACGATAGTATTTTTAAGAGTTAGCCGGAGACTAATTTTTATGTAGCAATGATGCACAGCATGGTCGTGGTGCGAATGATCTGTAAAATAATGATATAATTTTATTTGATTATTTAGGTGATTATGTTTTCATACTTTCCATATTACAGTGAGAGAGTAAGTGATAGAAACACAATCTTTTAATTGATCTCGTACAGTTTTAAGCTCCGTGCTTCATCAATGTCTAATGAATGAGATAACTACCTAGTTCCTGCGCCGGGCTCTAATCCTAGCTAATATGCGGGTATTTTAGCATTGATTTGATCATTGATTGAGGATTTAATGGATAGAATGGTGAACATGGTGTGGGGAGAAGATCTGTAATTAGCGGAGGTCGTACGGAC
Source organism: Ischnura elegans (assembly GCF_921293095.1). Lineage (NCBI taxonomy): Eukaryota > Metazoa > Arthropoda > Insecta > Odonata > Coenagrionidae > Ischnura > Ischnura elegans. Next base: position 132,103,814 of record NC_060249.1, on the reverse strand, counting down.
GTGAGGGTTATCTTCTCTCCATTGCGTTCTGGAGGTTGATTAAAAGAGAAATTGTGAATAAAGCTCTAGGTTGAGATGTGTTACAGTTATATCCGTATTTATGCGTAGAATTTTCCTCGGTAATATGGTAAATAACTTCCCAGGGAATAAGTTCTATAAATTCCTGCTATTCAGCAGGAATTTTGTGAACTAATTCTTCCAGGTATTAGTTTTTTGGAGTAATTCTGATGCTTCTATACCAATCCCTGAACCTTCATCTAGATGCTTTCTTTATTTCGCTGTTAAATACAATTTCTCGCATCGGCATTCATCTACACGAGACCCTGCGAGTCACTTCATGGTTGATTGGCGGGGGGTGCCTAGTGAGCAATATGCGGCATGCAATAGGTGCGCCGCTACGGCATTTCGTGATTATCAGTTAAAGTAACTCGTCGACAGTAGTGGAACAGAATAGAACTCACACCAAGCATGCATTATTCCATGCAACCCAAGCTTGAATTTTTTAACAGTTAATTGGTAATTGCAATAAGGCTATAAATGCAAGGTTAGAATCAAATAAAGAGTTAACTTCAAATAAATGAAGGTCAAACAACACTAAATGATGGAAAGACCAAAAAAATGTGTGAGTGTAAAGAATAAACAAAAAAATAAAAACTGAAAAGTCATATCTTGCAATCAGTTGTAGCCTGCGACGCCATTGATTTTATTAATGGTGAAACTGTTGCCATCCCAGGCAGTACGAGGAAGGAATTACTTGTAGAAAATATTCATTCTGTAGTCTATTTCCTTTCCTAGCAAATTCTTAAAAAATATATGCAAAAATAGTTCATAGGGACGAGTTGTGGAAGGTTACACGGGATTTCCACCGGGTCAGGTTCTCCAACTCCATCTATGCCGAGATGGAGTTGGAGAACCTGACCCGGTGGAAATCCCGTGTAACCTTCCACAATTCTATACGCCGGGAAAGCCTACGATCATTATTCATAGGGACGAGCTTTAATTTATCAAGTCTAGAATTTCCATATTAGTTTTGGATATCCAGTCTGAGTTCTTATACATCTACTGGAATGCAATATTAAATCATCGTGATGAACTTTTAAGTTTTTATTTAAGTTTTTTATTCTTCCGTGATTATTCCAGCTCTAAATGTTAGGTCATACTTTTAATACTGGTTTAAATTTACCATCGCATTCATTATGAGCACTTATGTTTGCTAAATCCTAGCTCGTTATGCTACTTCTTTATCACAGTGATTCACATATCGGGTGGAATGGCACTCAGACGATTAAATGATGCGTGCATCGCTATTGTAGACCCCAAGTTCATTTGCCTCGTGAATTATAGTTGTTGGCGGAAGCTCACTCCATGCCGTGCGCCATCTAAGTTGATAGAAGGTTACTCAGTAGGCGTAGATGAACGTCATAATCCAGCGCCAATGCCTAACCCTGGTAATCCGCGCCGTCCCCTCCTGCTTCATTTCCGGCCCTGCAATATCCCGCGAATCACACGATCGACGATAAAATACGATCTGATTAATTAGCTGCGTCATTTGAGAAGTGTGCACACAAGTACTCAATATTTTCTTACGTAGTTGTTTCGGAATATCATTGAAATTTATTCACAATTTGTACGGCCCAACTTTATTCGATCAATTGCTAGAGATTCTAGTTTGCATCGGATTCATTGTCAAGTGTTTTCCGAAAAGTAATCACTGTGCTGAATTCTGCAGAAAAGCCGACTTCTCTCTCAAAAGTTCATTTTAAATGAATACCTCACCCATCTCATGATGAACATTGCATATTTCAAGCATTTTCTAGTTTAAATAAACCGATGCATACTTTCTATGACGTACAGTGACTACAGTCAAAGGTAAAAGATGGCGATTTCATTTCCTGAAGCCATGGCAGTTAGGTAGTGGGGTAAATTTCAGCAATTGATCTGAGTAAAAAATTTATGTGGGGTAGTATTTAAAGAAGTTATTATTCATGTTTGGCTGCGGGTTAAACGGATAACGGATGAATTTCCTTGAGTAAAACCCTTTAACTGAGCTTGTAATCGATATAATTGTACTCTATATTTCCACCATTAGGCATATAATATGGCAATAATTCAATTTTTTTCTAGAGAAATAAAGTTTCATTGCTTCGCCTCTCGTTAAATGTTACCACCGGCATACCAAATAATCTGAATCGCTAATGATTCTTACGATTAAACGTGCAAAAGTGAGCCTTTTATTAAAATAATGAACAAAAAAGGCTGACCGCACATTCTAGGATCGAAATCAATTATGGTTTCAGTGGGATACATTGATCAGTACATATGCTTTGTTGAAGCTTTCCTGCTCCGCAATATGACTAACTGGAACTTTCTATGTGGAAGTAATATTTACCAAGGAATCAGGTAAATACTGGAATGGAATATTCTAATGCGCCTGTGCGTGTTATGCATTTGTTTCATTCAAGGCGGAGAGACAATGCGGGATTTTTTCTCCCCGTTGAAGCGAGTTTGGCTTGCAGAGTGGTTGTTGGGGTGGTTGCTAAGGGAGGAAGGGGGAGGGGGAGAGAGAGAGAGGGTGGGTTTTTTTCTGGAATTCGCACAGAGATGTTGGTCGTGGAGATGGATTGAGATGGAGATAGATGGTGCGTTGTGGGGGTTGGTCGCTTGGGGATATATTTAAAGGGGGATGGTCGTCCCGCTGTGTGGCGTGCGCCCCCTAATAAAGGGGTGTGTATCACCCCCCCTACTGACCGCTGCATAACTCTTGCCCCTCCCCCCCCCCCCCGCTCACTTTCTCTCATCCTCCCTCTTTCTCTTTTTGTCTTTCTCCATCTTCTTTCCGTCGCCGCGTTTCTGGTGATATCAATTCGTCCACTGTTCTTTCTCTCCGTTTTCACCCAATCGATTGTACCATTTAACTTACCCAATCTTTCTTGCTATTCACCCGCATGCAAAGTTCATAATTTCGACGATCAATGTTTTGCCCCCTTTTCTTACTTGATGCTAATTCAGACGTTAAATTAGGCTGAGAGCACAAAGTAAACAGGGATATGATGCGACCGCTCTCAAATATTGCGCCATTTCTTCAGATTCATTTTTTTTTTCATTTCTTAGGTACAGTGGCAGAAAAAATTAACGCAAAGCTCATTGGCGTCTGAAAGCGGGCCGAGGGCAAGTTCAGAAACTACTTGTATTCCAAAAATTTTCCCTAGTAATGCTCTCTTAAAACCGGGAATTTTTAAAGGGGTATGTCCCTTATACCGGATATATAATCATATCCGTCGCATTATGACAACGCGCAAAAAGTCCAGCTACGAATTCTTCCCCGTATTCCCTCAAGTATGCTTCGTCCACGACTTGCCTACACTGGAGTTTACTCTGGTCGGGACATCTGTAGACGCAACCGACATCTTGAGCAATGAGACTGGTGAAGTATAATGCAACGGCTCAGTGGTTCCACGGATCAAATCTCAGTGACGGATGATTTGATGATGCAAACACGCAGGACATTTTTCTGATCTTTAAGCTTCGCAGAGCCTATCACAAGGTGCAGAGGATGTTGCAATGCCGCTCATTCCAGTTCAACTCCTATATCACATAACCCATTGGACAGTTGGCTGTGGAGTAAATTTTGGAAACCTTTTCCGCATCCTCTGGCCCCGCTTCAATGCTCCTGACATTACCTGCATGTGCGATGTCTCACTGCATCCCTCATTTCAAAGGAAAATTCCTCGGAAGTTCCGCAGATCTGAGTGAAGGCAGAATATCAAGCCACCCGAGGTCATTAGTTTTCAATCGGTAAAGGTAACGCTTTTGCGTATGTATTTCATCAGAAACATTGAGGAAATGATTTAGCTAACAGAATGTTAGACTTGTCCTTAAATTTTCCGACAAAATGTGCATTACGTATACTTTTTTTTACTAACGGATGTTTTTTTTGAAGTCTTAGAAATATTTTACTACTGTTTATTTAATACTTACTTTTACCTCGTAATTACTTTTAACACTCAACATGGGTTTAGGAATAGAATAGAGCTCAATTATGCGAGGGAATTTCGCGTCAGAAATGCGTCCGTTGGACAGTCATGTTGATTTGCATATTAATGTGTAAAATCCACTAATGCGGTGATTTTGTCGTTATAAGTTCAAAAGACTCAGTTGCGAACACAAATGTAGCAAATAAAAAAATAGTTGCTCACAGCCGTTGCCTATAAATGAAGAGATTTTATTCTTGCAATTACGTGAATGACAATTCATTGCGATATATTCATTTCTTGCTGAATTTGCAATATTCTTTATTCAATGAAGAGGTGCGATAGAGATTTTTTTAACCTTTCCGTGAATTGTGTTTGGTCTAATCTGGCCATTGTGTTCACAAAAAATACTTCCATAAGCTCCCGAATGTTTTAACAACTAACTAAAAACATATATACAGCGAACTATCTCCTTTTCACTTTCTTATGAGGGATTTACTTCAGTGATTATCGCATGATTGATTTTTACATTAAAAATGGGCTGTTGGAACAGTCTACGTAAACAAGATAAAAGTAAACGAGTTTAATTGTGGACATAAAATACTTTGCGGAAAACGACTCGGACACAAGAAAGAAGACAAAGAAATGACGGCTGGTACAGCAAACGTGCTTAGCAGGTATCTGAGTTTACAAAATATTCATTGGGGCAATATTAGTGTCTTTGCGAGGTTCATGCCGTTTTAGTGATCGGAAATAAAAGTTCTAAGTAGAAGATTCCAATCATTTCCCATTAACACAATAAGTAGGATAATTTTTTGAACGTTAAATGCTAAATTTCACCGTTGAACTTTTCTGATTCTTTTTTATTATAAGTTTCACTATCGGGGCGGAAAAACTCAACGGACTCCGTCTCCTTCTATTCAGTCAATAAATATTCAATAATCATCATTTTTCCATCACCAGTCATTCGTGGCTCTTGGCTCGTGCCCATCAAGCAGCTCACGCGGCGGAAGGGACAACTCACCTATATCTTGCTGACCCCCACAAATATTCCCCCCCAATTGACCTCCCCTTAATTACTCCCTTCCCGAACATACCCCCCCTAATATTCCCGCTGCGTAGATGGCGCTCAAGGTGTGCGTCGCCCCGTTGTTCCTCGTGCGTCCGTTTACAATCTCCTTGGTGATGTATTTCTGATTTCTGCTTGGGTTTCATTTTGGGTGGAAGAGCATTGATGCGGGGATTACCTAAGGCTCCTGAGAATACGTTTGAATCGTGTTTGACGCCATGATTAATTACTGAAAAGCTGCCAATAGTATTGTGAATTACTGATGACAGTGAATTATATGTAAAATTATGAAGTAAAATCCTGCTGAGTATTTCTGATAAAGTCGAGTTCGATCTTTAATCTCCAATTGAGGCTTCAGCTTAAATGATTTAGCGATGGCATTGCATTAAGAAAAGTCAATTCCACATCAACCTTTCCGAAACAGATTTGAGAATCTTTAAACTGTTAATTTAACGATTATTAGGCCTTTAATTACAGTACCTATAATGAGTAATTTGCAATAGCCAAAGAAAACAAGCTAGAAGATTAGGGAGGGGAGGCATAATTAGTTGGGTACCACCAAATAATTAAAACAATTGATTGACTAAACTATAAAGTCACGGATTTGGAGAGATATGATATAAAAATTTTATGTAGACGGAGTTAACACTATAAACGATTTAGCCTTAAAATTAGGCATATTCCTCTTTTACCAGCTCCAAACAGGCTACGAGAGAAACACATGACCTGCGTCGTGTCTCGGCCGTAACGTACCTATGAAACTGCAATGCACATTCAAAACGGAAAAAAGAGGTATATATAGAAAGATAATTGTCGGTTTTTGCGATAGGTGGTGTAGGACAAGTGAAGTTCGATGGTTCAAAATAGAGGAGCTTAATTCAACTTTGTTTCAGCGAGCACATTACATTTTGCTTTTGAGTTTCTGTAGCATAGAATCAACGTTATCCGGTTTTAAGGCTTCAAAAAATCACATTGAAAACAAAAAAATATAGATACGTACCATTTTGTTATGATTTTTCTGAAGGAAGTAAGTAAGCGCCGATGCAAAATTATCATTGCCTTGGTTTTATATGAAAGTATGTTCGTATCTTCTTTCCTATGTGATGACTCATTTCCGGGTGGCGGAGTGTACCTAATGGTGGCGTGTTGGGGTCGAGGGCTCTCCGTGGGTCATACTGCATGTACGGGTCCGCCGTGATTGTACGCCAGAGAGTAAAAGGCCGGAGTGCTGGGGAGTAGTTTGGGAAGATTTTAACTCACCGTGTTCCGCTCTTGTTATCCGGGGTCTTCGCGGAGGGGCGGCCCCTCCCACTTATTCAATTAAGGGCCTTTTGAGAGCAGTGAATATTATATGCAGATTCGGGACGAAGCTTGTGGATTACTCGCCTGATTAAAAAGTTTTCGCGCCCAAAATCGTGTAAGATGGGGCGATTGGTGAGAGTAGCTTGCTGCTTGGGGGTTTGAACGCTAGCTCCGTGGAGGGATGGGCTTTGCTTCCTCTTTGGGATCCTTTGCACCTTTTATGATGGAATAGGGGTTCCCCCTCCACGCACCGCCGTTTAATCAAAGCCCTCGCCTCGTATAAAACCCTCCATCCCTCCCTCTCCTTGCACTGCACCTCGTACCTCTAAACTATCGCACCTCCTGCCCTCTAGCGAGATTATCTCGAACCTGCAGGTTTATTATTCAACTCGCTCTCCTAGATTTTTTGATCAGAGATACGTACACATAATGTACTTTTTTGTACGTATAATATAATGTAATAACAAAATGTACTTATATATACGTACACATAATAACCTACTTACCCCATATATTAAAAATCAATTGCCCAAACCATTTTAATTATCTATCATTTAACAAATCGAAAAGTTTAAAAAAGAGTTGTATGAAAATTGTGCATGTCGGAAATACATTAAACGAAATTCACTTTTGAAATTGAAGACCTGGGTTTCGATACCAAATGCCATCTTCGGGAGAAATTACAGAGTTCCAGTGATATATATGGGTACTCAGGCGTGTGGCGGAGTTTGATTTCACCCGAGAATGAAAAAGTCGGTGATGATAAGTATCCATAGCCGAGTTTTAATATACATAAATTGAAATTCGGAATTCCTTTGCTATTTTCTGTTCCTTACGTATTTCCATTGAATTTTTATTTATATTTTCGAAGTAAAACATATCGTTATGGTGATGAACGTTCAGATGGATAGAAATGGTGATTCTTTGGTGCCCACATGTCCCAAACGTTAGGTGAGAAAAGTAAGATATAATTGGATGGATTTCAATAAAAATTATTTTTCGCTCAACGAACGATGAATTAGACACTGCAGTGAGTAAACACCGAAATGTTCTGAAAATACTACTCCCTAATGAAGAGAGAAAAAAGTTAGTTAAACCTTTCACTGGATTTGACTGAGAATCCCTTAAATGTTGACGTATTGACGTAATAAGTCATGCAACAGTCTATTGTGGGCTGAGTAAATTCCCGCACGTCAATTTTTTTAATTCCTATGACAAGCTACCTTGGCTTTAGATGACGAGTTGAAAGGATTTGGCGCCAAATTTAGGGGTCGTCGGATCATGAAAGACGCGAGCAATGTAGTTTCTTATGTCTGGTGCATATAAATACTATGAACCACCCTACCCTCATTTAGCTCCTAAAGTACTCCACTATTCCTCTCACGGCCATTTGGAAAACAATATCCCACCTGGAAGTTAAATATTGATTGCAATAGTGCTCCCAAGTATTTTGATGCTAGCTACCTATGACGCGCTAATGAAACCGTAGCTGAGACGACAGTCTGAGCCGTCAGAATCACTAAGCGAAAATTAGTATTTTGTTCAACTCATGAAAAATAGGTAAAATTCATGGGAATCTTAAGAAAGCTTGAAAGGGGATGCATTCAGTACTAACCCTGCGCCAATTTCGTCATTTATAAATAATTTAAATCAGAATTCTCATTCATACGAAGAGAACTATGAAAGGTGCGTGGTGGATGGAAAAAAGTGTGTTAATTAGATACCGCACTGGCTTGATCAGGAGGGGTCATAATGAGGGGAGAAATACATTGACTTGTTTCTTTCATAATGTGTCTTGGATTTATTTTTTGTGTGTCGTAAGAATTTATTGTACACGAAAAAATCCATGGGAACAAAAAGTAAATATCAAACAGTTTGCAGGCACATGGATAATTAAAAAAAGATAAACCTTTTTTTTAATGTCTGTATGTATTGCCCTGCCATTTCAGAGTGTAACAAAAATAACTAATGAATGTACTTACGTAAAAAGAGAAAATGAAATTATACCAACGCCAATCGGGGTTTGATACAAAACAAAACACTCATTTACTCTGAACTTAACAAATAACAAAATGGAACAGTATATAATGAATCATAGTAACCACGACACAAGTTTGAAAAATAAGTGTAACTTATGCTGTTCCCGAGAAAGTAAATAATGACAATATTTTAGTTTAAATGTTTTGACATAATTTCAATTTTAATCTCCGGATGAGATCTTATTCCAATCTGACAAGCTTTCATAAGAAACTCATTTTTGATGCCAGAAACGAAGTCATAAGATTTCCACTTATTGCAAATATTTTTATGTGAAAAGAGAGATTTAAAATGTATATTTAAGCGAAAATTAGTATTTTGTTCAACAAAGAGAAAATCGGTATCAGTCATGGGCACCTTTAGAAAAATTGCCAAGGAAATATGATGGATCGGGATCAAACCTTGTGGGAATTGTAGATACAGGGACCACTAAGGAACAAATGGTTCAGAAACTGGTATTCAGATACGAGTAGTGATATGTTTTTTTTTTCAACAGGACAAGCAAAAAGGATCTCAGAAGGTACTCTCTACGGTATATTACGTTGAGCCTGATCAAGGCGGATGATTTTTTTCTCTGTGGATTTTCGCACAATTTATGCAATGCGGGTGACTCCCGTAAAAGTTATCACTGTGGATAGTCCTGGTATACTTAAATCACTCAAGAGCGATCACCTGTGTGTGGCTAAAGTTCGGGCTTTACTTCCCGGCTGTGCGCTCAATTTGGACTGGTAGTGAAGGTTGTTCGGGTACTCCACCGGGTAATCTCCTCCATGGCTGCCGACGTTTCGGGGTACGAGTCGTCTTCCCATCCTCAGGGTGGAAGTCGTTTCTAGGAAAATGTTCGTCTTATGTAGCGGTGCCGGGATCTCAGGTTCCCTGTGATTGGTCCTTGGTATTAGCCAATCGGATTCTATGCAATACGGGTTTCCAGACGTGACTGAGGGAGTAACCCCCATCTCTATCGAAGTTTTTGTCCTGTTAGCCGGATCTCTATATCCTCCTTCATAATCCTTTCCCAATATTTCTTCTTTCGAGAGATGATCTTCACATCTTCCCAATGAATGGCATGGTTTTGGCTGATGCCTGTTCGGCCACTGCAGATTTTTCAGGTTCACACAGCCTGAAATGCCTTCAATGTTCCTTTATTCTTGTGGCAATTGACCTGCCAGTTTCACTCAAGGAAACTTCTTCACATTCACAGGGAATTTGGTATATTCCGGGAGTTGCGAGGCCACTGGTATACAGTGAAATTGTCATGGCAGCCAAGGTTTTTTATGGAGAGGTTTTTCTTCGCGGGCGGTGCTGAAAGAAATACACACTACATTATACCGAAGAAATCGAATTTTTCAGAGAAGTTGAGCAGAAAAGGCGTTCTTGTTAGAATGGACATTAACTGCCGGCCTCGGTGGCGGCGGGGTAACGTTCTCGCCTGCCAAGAGGTCGCGGGTTCGAGTCCCGCCTGGGTAGGTTTCCCCGATCCAGGGCATGGTCTTTTGTGTACGTTTACTTGTTACATTTGTTGAACACCCCGGTGTAAAATGGTCAATAAGAGCTGTATCCGGTGTTTGAGAATAAAAGAAAATAAAAATAAAATAACCCAATATGAATAATAAATGTCATACCACTTGAAATGAAAAATAGGTTTTGAGATTTTTCATCGCTCTTTTGAGGAATACAATGAGTACCCGTAGGGATTTCTGCTCTGTAGTACTTAATCAAAATTTTAAGTACTCCATACGTTAATGCAGAGCCTTGCTTTCTTCAACTACCTTTTAAGTTTTAGTTTTGAATGACTTGAGATTCTCCTTAAGAAATGCAATGCTCTTCTATCGTGTGTTACCACTGTTACAGAGTACGACTAATTGAGGGCATTTCGGCTTTAATACATATCTCGAACTCACGTTGACCGTTCTGTAGTTCGGTGATACGCTGCAACAACCCTTACAGCGTAACACCAAAAGATTCCATGAGGATCGTTGGGGTAAGAGCGGTGAACTGAAGGGAGTGTCGTCCCGCCGTTTGCTGCGATTTTCCGAAGTGCAGGTCCGGCAGATCCTGGATTTTTGCAGGTTCCCTAATCCCTGCGTATCATCTTCACTGGCATTGGTACAGGAGAGATAGTGGCCTGAAATTGTAGTGGTTTTGATGGTGGTTCTGGAAATGTTGACTCTAAAATTTGCCGAAGGGAGCAAAATCAAGCCCAATTCGTTCCAAAATTTTGTTTTAAAATGTTTACTTTGCCATACAAAACTGGGATGTCATCCATAGCTGATAACTACATAAAATCTGACAATATTTTTCATCTTTATCTAGTTATCATCTGCGCGCTCATGAAAAATTCCACTGACCAAACTTTTCAAATGTACCGCAATTAGAATCTGTAAACATTTATTTTCTGCCGCAGCTATGAAAAAGTTTTCAAATTCGCGCACAAGATATATAAATGTAGAGAAAAATTCTATAATTTGTCCCGCATAATTTTTTGGCAGAAATTTCTTCAACAAGTACGGTGAATTCGATTACATGATTCACTAACAAAAATTAGAAAATAATAAAAGAAGATAAAAACCACACTTTTTCCTTAAAAATAGGCATTATAAATGCACTAAAAATTAAAAACCAAGCTTGCTATCACCCAGAAAATTTATCCTGATTAGGGTTAGATATTAATAATTCAATCAATTACCTTATATTATTAAATCCTCGTCGGACAAGTTTAGCGTATTTGTAACTCGGTGGCGCATGTGATCTGGGAATAACAGGTAGCTTTCCCACCCAAAAAGGGTCAGATGCATATCAACGTCAGTATCTTGTTACGGTCAACTTGCTTACTAAATGTGGCATTGAATGTTTATTGATTGATGAAGTACCCCCGCAGTGAAATTCTGGCGGTTTACAGGCCACCGTGCAAAACAGTTATCTAGTCCTTTTGGGTCTGTCACGAATTGTGATGTACATTTGCTTGGCCTTTGGGTTAGCTGATGATATGCTGAAGTTTAATGACCAAATAAATGAATACTTGGTTAACATGGCGATTTTATAAAAACAATATTAATAGTATTATTTAGGATTCTTTTCAATTCATGCGGAAGGTAGTCAACTATTATTTTAATCTGAAATTTTTTGATACCCCCAATCACGTCAGTTAAAGTAGAAGACTAAATCATTGAAAGTCGGGACATTTCCAATATTAGTCACAGGAAGCTCTTATTGCCAAAGAAACTTCAGTTTTTACGTTAAAAGCTAAAGGTTAATGATACTGATTTTATTTTTGTGTTGCAGTCAAGTTCGGCGTTATTTAAGTTACTGTGCTCAATGCAAGCAGCAAAGATTTTTTTTTCCATTCATTTGATTTGTCTAAGTGGTGAAGCAAGTGCTTAAATAATCTTTTGGTGGTTTAGAATTCAGCGAAGAATCTTCCTTTCGCTTTCGCGTTGAACGCTTGAATCACGCACGCGTGTCACTTGTAAATTCCTTTTTCGCCCCGTCGTCATTTTCTTGCCTGTAATTTCACCTTTCTTCCCATCCCTCCTTCGTTGCCTTTCCTTGTTTCCTCCACCCCTACCAATTGCACACACCCTCCCCACTCCCGCCCGACCTGAATTTTGCTTCAGTCGTGGGCGACTGTGTGTGGGGTAGGTTGGTATTCCTGTTGCCTTCCAATATGAATGTGCTTTCCATTGCACTGCTATGGGATCAGGTTGCCCAATATAAGCGTGTCATCGCTCTACAAGTGAGAAGAGTGCATGGCACAAAAGGCGTGATATTTTCTCAAATGCGTCCGAGCGTTTTTTCGTCAAAGGGGCAGCAGTGTTCAGCTCAATCGCCTCTTTAAGCGTGCGCGCGTATTCCAAAAGCCCTTTGTCTCCATATTTCTCAGCACCTCGCCTCACAGATCACCCGCTTCACTTTCGGCTCGAACATTTTAAAAGCCTCTAAAAATAGCTTCATCCGAATTTGAGCTTTTATAATGATGATACGGTATCATTAAGAAAAACTTAGGATGTATTTTCATGCATTTCCCTAATTGGGGTAATTAGCCATCAAGGGAACAGTTTCAGTTCTTATTTTATTTCATTTATTCCCTCTAAAACTTCAACACATGTCTTGTATGCTTGTGCCTACGTGTTTCTTAAATTAGTTGATTTGTTGCTTCTGTGGATCTGAGTTTTTACTTCAAAGCTTTGGGAAGCTTTGAATTAAAATCTAACGAATATCCTGTAAAAAGTAGTAATATTTAATAATCATAGAACTGCCTTACAAATAAATTAAAGGTTGAATCCCAGGTTTTTGCGGCGTTCTCCATATGATTCATGGGTTTTTGGTGTTCCTCCGCGTTGTGTTGTCCATACGTGGCACCAGTTTCTCCAGCCATCCTGCTGGCGTCTTCTAGTCAGATGACGAGAGATGGATGATTTCTGGTTTCTAAAATATCGGAAGCATAGAGATGGGTGCAGAGTGATGAATTAATTCTAAGGGTAGTATATTTATACTCGCAAGGAATGCCATTGGAAATATGTAGATTCGAAAGGCTATATAATGAAAAATATAGGTTTAGGTTGCTGTTCCTAATTGGAGGTTATTTTGGATGACGGACACCCTCGGAGATGCGAGGGGCGACTTTTGACTTTAATCCGTTTCAATGCCCAGACTGTGATGACGGCACATTTAAATTGGTGCTCAGCGGGAGAGTCCTCTGTTTTGTAATATCCGTGGTAATCTCATGAATTTTTTTTTTTTTTTTATATTTTTATTTGTTTATAAACACATTACAATACATCAAAAATACATATCTCAAATATTAAAAAATATATAATACATTAAAAACATTCCCTTTACAAATTCTTAACACGCTTTTCACTATATAACCAACACATATTCTGACTTATTGGGCAAGAAAAAATAAAAGAGAAAAACCCTGATATTACAATATTTTAAGAATAAAAAAATATTTTTACAATTAGGAGACCTTCTGAGCCAAAACAGGCTCATCAGCAGGTTCTCCATAATTCATTTACAAGAAGTTAAAAACATCGAAAAACAATGAAAGAAACGATAAAAAACTTATGTCTTAAAATTAAAAATTAAAGTCCTCAAGTAGATAATTTAAAAGTTTACTTTTGACATCCGAATATGTGGTTAAACCATGCATTTCTTTAGGTAATTTGTTAAACAATTTAGGAACACTAACCACCATTTTGTTTTCACCGTATTGATTGAAGCATTTGGGGATTTTATATTGGTATAGATTCCTCTTTTCCATTTTATGAAAATTGTCTTTCAGTGTTTTGTATTTATTGGAAAAATAATTATCTATTACTAAAATATAGGTTAGAAGTTTTTCGAGTGGTAGTATTCTTAGTGTTTTATAGAAATTATTTGTATCGTGAGAGTCTGAGTTAGCTGACAAATTATTATCATTTTTTTTGTGGTATGCAATCGCTTTGATGATCCGGTTTTGTGTACTGTATAGTTTTAATTTATGTACCTTACAGGTTTTACCCCAAATAGTAACGCCATATCTTAATATTGATTCAGCAGTTGCGAAATACAACATCTTTTTAACTTTAATATGCAAAAAATCTCTAATATGATACATTTGATAACTAACCTTTCGTAATTTACTACATATCTTCTCACAGTGTTCCCTAAATTTGAATGTCTGATCTATTATGATACCGAGATACGTATATTGTGTTACTTGTTCTAATTTGTTGCATTTACACACAGACTTGGTTATTTCAGTATGCAGGCATTTATAATCATGTATTGTTATGTGAATCTGTTGAACGTTAGCTGCATTATTGGCTATGGACATAACTTTGGACTTCTTCATGTTGATGGAGAGGTCATGGTCATGTGACCATTTTGTTAAGTTATTTACATCATTTTGCATGTAGGCAATGGCAGTATTTAAATCTCTATGAGCAGATATCAATACAGCATCATCAGCATAAAGTAAAATATTACAATTTAAAATACATTTAAATATACTATTAATATACACAGTAAAAAGGATTGGTCCTAAAATAGAACCTTGAGGTACACCATATTCTACATTTCCTTGGTTTCCAATACAGTTTTTAAATTTCACCCTGATACTCCTCTGCAGGAGATAGCTTCTAAACCATTTCAGGATATACCCTCTAATTCCAATATCCTGCAGTATATGCAGCAATGTGGGCAAATTGACAGAGTCAAAAGCTTTTTTATAATCCACATATGTGACTACTACTTTATTATTCTTATCAAGGTTGGTATTTATTATGTCGGCAAAATTTTCAAGTGCATCTTTAGCTCCTCTACCTTCCACAAATCCATATTGGTAGTCTGAGATTATTTTATGTTTTTTCAAGAAATTTGTTAGATACTGTGCCACGTATTTCTCCATAATCTTATTGATAGTTGGTAGCAGGGAGATAGGTCTGTAATTCGCAAAATCTTTGTAGGATCCACCTTTATAAATAGGTCTAACCAATGCAATTTTTAGCCCATCAGGCACTATACCTTGGGTAATGCTTCTTTTTACAAGAGTAGTTATAATAGGAAGAAGTATAGGGTTTGCCTTGATATCTCTGATTCTGATTCTATCTTGACCAGGTGGTGCGATGATGGTGGCGCATTCGATAATCATTGTGATTTGATGCGTTCCATTGAGCCCCATCGCCTGCACTTCCCATCACAATTATCTCCTCTTTCATTCGTTTGTCTTCTTGCACGTCCTCTTGCATGGCCTTTCGATTTACTCACAGTGTACGTGAAAGTGGAAGACGATGAGACGTGCTCCAATATCCCTCATCCGGTAATGAGGTAAGAATAACATATCATGAGAAGGGAAACCGGAGGTCTCTCCAAAATGGCTGTAGTGGCGGCGCGAACGTTTTCGGTATTTCCCATCTCAACCCCCAATGGAGCCTCATAAGTGATCAGACTGACATGAGAGATGAATTTATAGACTCTGCAAAATCATTCTAAGGATCCACTACAATTACCGTGTGAAAAAGTTATTTTGGGCCAGAATTCGAACCACGGACCTTTGCTTCCATTAACATGGAAATCAAAAATCGTGAATGGCGTAGCGGTTTGCGCAGTGGCCCGGAAAGCTAATGGTCCACGGTTCGACTCCCGGTCCATGAGAGTGCTTTTCTTGAGCAGTAATTGTGAATTTCATCGCCGTTAACGCGGTAAGTAGGAAATATATCGGAATCTAAGAATTTAAAAAATTTAAAACCTTTAAGGTCTAGACACACATTGGGAGAGTGCCTTTAATTGTGCACCGATGAGAAAACGTTGACGGCGATTGCGTCAAGTGCAGGATCAAAACCATTAGAAATTGTAATTCTAATGATTACTTCTTCAAAAAGTAATTGTATTATAATTGCGATTCTTACAGTGTAATTGTAATTTTACTCGATTGAAATGCTCAATACTTTTCTCATCATTTGTGGCAGCACATGTGGAGGCCGACTGCAGGAATCTATTTTTTTTATAATTTTCGTGGACGCTGCAATCCCCCCCCCCCTTAGTTGTTGTGTGCTGTATTTCTTGATCAAAATTTACACTTCCACTTCACTAAATATTACTAGTATATAGAGGAAAGTCTTATCAATGTACTTTTTTGCATGAAAACGTAACGTCACCCTTACGACGTCTCCGTGACGTTCAGATCTTGAGAAGACGAAACACTCCCACTTAATTGATCGTACTTTGGCGGTTTCATGGCTTATTTCTTACTCAAAATGTACGTTATCATCTTGAAAATTTCCAAGCATATTAAATGTTACCAATTTTTACCTTTACCTCAAGTGAAATGATATTGCACCTGTGAAAAAAATTCATTTGGCCTGGACTATTTGGATTCATTTATTCTTCATTGGCTTTCCTTGGGAAAGTGCAGCTAAAACGAGGCAAATTTGCCGTCTGAATGAGGGCAAAGAAAGATATGGGGATGAGGCAAACGGCGTGATACTTTGCGAAATCCGTCCAGATGTCAAAGGTAAGGCGTAGTAGGAGGTAATCACGGCAGGGCTGGGCCGTCGTTCGCTTATCACTTCTTCTTTTCCTCTTTGCCTCGCTAGTCCGACAACTGTCACTCCCCATACCTTGTATTTCGTCCTACCTCGAGTACCTATCGTGGATGTCGCTAACAACGCGGGCCAACTGCATATTCTAGCTTTTCAGATGAAACGAACCTTTTTAAGTGCAAATCGAGAATGAATTCTTTTATCCCCCTTTTTTATTGAGTAGTGCATTTTGATTTCCATTAGAAGACTCTACACTCACTTTAAGCTTAAAAATCGTTCATGAATCTATTTGGCGTTATATTCCAAATGCCATTACGAATTTTCCAGGTCATACCTTAGAGATTATGAGGAAATTACATAATTTTATTTGCCAGCAAGTGATTATTCATAAATAAGTTAAGTAATATTAAGTAAAGTAAAAATCATGTGCCTTACTATAAACTCGCGGAATAGAGCAGACATAAAGACGCAACTTTCAGAGGAAGTAAGTTAGAGAACTGGCGGTAAAATGCAACAATGCGTGAAATTCATTGTTTTTCTTGATTGTTATCAGGAATGTTTCCTCATGAAGGCCACTGGATTCTTTTAGCTGCATTTTTGCCTGAAACACTTTCTCCTTGGAAGATACCGTACTTATCCTAGGTGCACCAGCTATCTCCGTCACCAACATAGTGCAAGAAAAATGCGATGGTGGTTGGCGTAACATGGTGAAACTCCTTCATGATGCACAAAGGTTAAGAAAACACTTAGCTGTTTCACAAAATAAAATATATTGCGACCGGTTTCGATACAGCGTATCATCATCTGGCCAGGAGCAAAAGAAGATGATATAATTATGGTACGGAAATGCTTCAGGTGTATAAAAAATTTTTTATTTAAAAAAAATTCTCTTTTAATGTTTATACTCTTCTACCTATGTCATTTAAATTCTTTAGTATTAATTTTTTTGAGGACATTCTTTTTTAATTATAATAAATAATTATTCTTGACACCTAGTGTTTGGTTGTGAATTTCCCAGAAAAAGTCGAGCCTCGCCATTGTTGGCGATACCACGAATTGTCGGGTTTTCGTTTTGGTTTTGTTTTTGGTTTGTCACTCCGAGAATGGGAGTGAATAGGCAGTCGTCCAGTGAACTTCGCAAGCATATGAGCAACCCCAGGAGAAGGAGCCATGTCGCGCCCCCGACGGGAACAACAGCAGCGGTGAGTGGTATGCCATTGGCCCGGCTCGACTTTGATTTAAACAATTTACAGTCCACATTTAAATAATCACGTTCGGAAGTGATCATATGGTCCTTCGGGCCGGATTTGTCGTTGTAGAATCAGTGTTGGTGTTAGAATACTTTTGGTTTTCCCTTTCTTGGTTGGTTGTATTAGGGAACGTTGAAAATGCCAGTGATCGACGATGTAGAGTTTCGTATTGCATCTCTCTTAGCGAAGATGGGTCGTATTGATAATGTCGCTAAAGATTTCGAAAAGAATTCGAGTGATGTAAAAAAGAGGAATTTATTACGAGCTATGACGGACCACGTGGATAGTCTTTTGGAGGAATTCAATGAGGGTATTTTGAAATTAGCCTCGTTGTACGCGAAACAGTCCCCTCCCGTCGAAAAGGACAAGGAATTGCGTAAGTCTACGGAGGAGTTCGAGGCTATGTTTTTTAATACTAAGGCAATTCTTCTGACATATTTCCCAGATATAGAGCCACACTTAAGGTCAACGGGCCATCTTGCGACCGGGGAAAGTAATTCAACTCTCACCGTAGCTCTCCCTAAGCTCGATTTAGTCGCGTTTAATGGCGATTTAATGCAATGGCAGTCATTTTATGATGTATACCTATCTGCGGTTCATGAAAACCCGTCCTTGAGTGACGTGCAGAAATTTTTGTATCTCAAATCTATTCTTAAGGGGGAAGCTCATTCGTATGTTTCGTCTTTACCTGTGTCCTCGGCGAATTACTCGGTCGCGTGGGAGAGTTTGAAAGCGCGCTATATGGACTCAAACAGGTTGACTAATGCCTATCTGGAGGCTTTGTTCGATATCAACCCGATCACCCGGGAAGGTCAAGCTATTCGCAAATTTTGCACATTAATTACTGAGTATGTTGGTGCGTTAAGCGCTGTGGGGCATAATGTCGAAAGTTGGTCGGTCCCAATGCTTTTTATGTTGCGCCGCAAACTCAATTCCGTGTTACGGGAGCGGTGGGAAAAGGTAGCGCTCAACGTTGGTGAGCCTTCCCTACAAACATTTTTTGATTTTTTCAGTGAGGAAGCCAAGATTTTGGAAGCAGCCTCATCGTTTCATTCAGATACTAGTCTGAATAAAAGGCCCCATAAGCCAATGCAATCTTTAAGAAAGTCTACTATTATGGTTGTTAATACTGATAGACAAAGGGTCCAGAAATCGTGCCCAAATTGTTCGTTGCCGCATTCTTTGGAAAATGCAGGAAGTTTTTGAAATTGTCAGTGGGATCTCGGCTAAGATTAGTTAAGGCTAAAGGGTGTTGTTTAGTTTGTTTCAGCCAAGACCATTATTTAAAAGATTGTGAATTCAAAATGCCATGCCCTAAGTGTAAATTGCCTCACAATGAATTAATTTGTTTTGCCAATCGTGAGGGTTCATGTTCGAAATTAGATAAAGATAATACTGCGGTAGAGCAGAAGCAGCAAAACCCTCAATTAGTGTGCGCAGACCCAGATGAGACGAAAGAAAATCCAGTTCGAGAGGTGTCTTCTTTCCAAACGTGCACTCATCGGTTGGGGTCTGTCGTGATGCTTGCGACTGCCAGGGCGATCGTATTGGACATTGATGGCAATGGCCGCGTAATTAAACTCTTGCTTGACACTGCAAGTCAGGGAACCTTTATCACGGAATCTTGCGTTCGAAAGCTACGGTTGAATTCCAATAAAATTAGAACTCCTATTTTTGGGTTCGGAAATAATAATTCCGTGATATCGTCTGGAATTGTCAGTTTGAAAATGAAACCTTTGTCTGAAAGCACGTTGAAATTGGAAGTCAAAGCTATGGTGGTTCCTCATATTGCTCAATGCCCAAAATTATCGGTCTTTAACAGATCATGCCCTCATATAAAGGGGTTGAAACTTGCGGACCCGAGCTATTACGATGAGGAAGAAATAGACGTATTATTGGGGGCAGAATGGTTTGCACGCGTGGTAGTTAACGCGCCGATAATTGGTCCTCCAGGGACACCAGATATTTTGCCAACTGTTTTTGGTCATTGCCTAATGGGGAAAATTGAAAATAAAGCAAATCAAATCAGAGTGTTCTGCTCAACACTTGGTGATAATATTGAAGGTTTACTGCGAAAGTTTTGGGAGTCTGAGGAACCTCCTAAGAGATATCAGTGTAGTCCAGAAGATGATGCTTGCGAGCAGCATTATAAGAACAATATTTCTCGTGAATTGAAACAGTATGTTGTTCGTTTACCTTTTATCTCATCTACCCTTGAATTGGGGCAAAGCAATTGTTCCGCGCTGCAAAGGTTCTATATGGTAGAACGCAGATTAACCAAAAACTCCGCTTTACGCTCGAAGTATAACGAATTTATGAAGGATTATTTTGAGCAAGGCCATATGATTGTGGCAACGAGTGCCCCATTGAGAACATCTTATTACATTCCGCACCATTGCATTTATCGTTCAAAGGCGGAATTATCGCGATTTAGAGTGGTTTTTGATTGTTCTATGAAAACCACTAATGGCATATCATTGAATGATGTGTTGCATAAGGGTCCCAAATTACAAGTGGATCTAATCGACATTTTGATGCGCTTTCGATTGCATGAGGTTGTGGTGATCGCTGATATACGCCAGATGTATAGAAATATTAAGCTACACCCGGCCGATTATGATATGCAACGAATATTTTGGAGATTTAGTCCCGAGGAAGAGCTCCAAGAATATTGCTTGACCACTGTGACTTATGGAATGAAATCAGCTCCATTTTTGGCAATTCGGACACTTCATCAGTTGGTATGCGATGAAGGCGCAGAATTTCCACTTGCATCTCGAATAATTCGAGAAAATACTTACATGGACGACATAGTTTCTTCAGTTCGAACCATTGACGAAGCATTAGTATTGCAGAGCCAATTAAAGAAGCTTTTAGATCGTGGAGGATTTGAGTTGCGCAAATGGTTGAGTAACCAGTTGGAACTGCTAGAGAATGTACCCTCAGAATTTTGCATTCTGAAGCCAGAGTGTTTTACTTTTCAGCATGAAAACCAACCTGCCGCTGAAATTTTGGGTTTGGCATGGAATCCTAGGAAGGATAAATTTTCGTATAAGTTTGAGGCTGGATTTGGTGTCATCACGAAAAGAACAATATTGTCGGAAGTCGCTCGCTTATTTGATCCACTTGGATTTATTAGCCCTGTCACATTTTATGGAAAATGGCTCATCCAGCACCTTTGGCATTGCGGACTTGAGTGGGATGACACTCCTCCCGAAGAAGTGGTTGTCAAATGGAAACAATTCCGGCATGAGTTACCACTCATTTCGAAATTTGAATTACGTCGTTGCTTGAAAGTAGACTCGGCAATCGACCTTCAGTTGCACGCCTTTGCGGATAGTTCGGAGAGGGGATATGCGGCGGTGGTTTATTTACGAATTGTGAATTCCGACCAGACGGTTGCCACGTCATTACTGATAGCTAAGTCTAAGGTGGCACCGATCAAGCGGATATCATTACCTCGATTAGAATTATTAGGTGTGGTTTTGGCTACTAACCTTATTGATTACGCAAGAGATATATTGCTCCCTCACTGCGTAATTTCTGATGTTGTCGTATGGAGTGATTCAATGGTTGCTCTTCAGTGGATCAAGTCATCTCCTCACCGCTGGAAATCATTTATCGCAAACAGAGTCACTATGGTGCAAGAGAAATTATCTCCGAACAAATTTCGGTATGTTCCATCAGACTCTAACCCTAGTGACATAGCATCGAGAGGAGCCCTTCCTCGTCAATTGATAGAGGACGCAGGTTGGGTGACGGGCCCGTTATGGCTAAGTGAACGATCAGAGGCATGGCCGAGGGCTCCCAGCCTATCTCGCCAAACGGATCGTGATGCCCTTGAAGTGGAAGCTCGAACAATTAATCTCCATACGGCACTAGAGGAAAACACGCTGACTTGGTTGTTGATGTTTTCCTCATTTTCACGACTGAAGAGGATAGCAGCATATTTGCTGCGATTCATTCATAATTGTAAGCACCCTAACGAGAAACATATTGGTTATCTCACTACTGGAGAGTTGGACCAGGCTGAGGTGCGGTTGGTAATCTTAGTGCAGTGAATTGAGTTTCAAAAGGAATTAGATTTATTACGGAAAGAAGAAGTGCCAAGTCGCTTAAGAAAATTGAACCCATTCATCGATGAGGAAGGTGTCTTAAGGGTTGGAGGCAGATTGAAGCATGCCATAATTGCATTCAGCCAGAAGCATCCAATGTTGCTTCCAAGTTCTCATCATTTAACGGCTTTGATTATCGATTATTATCATGAGACCTACCTACACCCTGGGTCACTTCATTTGCACTGCCTTATCCAGTCGAAATTTTGGATCATTAATGCTAGAGACGTTGTTCGTCGAAGAATATTGCACTGCATTAAATGTTTTCGTGCAAACCCCAAACCGAAAGAGCAGTTTATGGGCAATCTACCGCCCTCTAGATTGAAAAAATGAATGCTTTCAGCATATCGGGTGTTGACTATGGCGGGCCATTTGCTCTAAAAATGGCTAAAATCCGAAATTCTAAGATATTAAATGGATATATTTGCTTGTTCGTTTGCTTTGCAACAAAGGCAATACATTTAGAGCTTGTTTTGGATTTAAGCACAGACTGCTTCTTAGCCGCGCTAAAGCGGTTTTTCGCTCGTAGAGGCGCTGTGACAGAAATCCATAGTGATAATGGTACTAATTTTGTAGGGGCACAGAGAAGGATGGCGACTTGGAGGAAAATAACGTCATCAACTGACTTCAATGACAGAGCCGAACGATATCTGGGTGGAAGAGGAATCACATTGAAATTCATACCACCGGGCAGTCCTCATATGGGAGGACTATGGGAAGCCGGGGTAAAATCGGTGAAAAGGCATTTGGGAGCATCACTCGGCGGTCAAGTGCTGACGTACGAAGAATTTTACACGGTGTTAGTACAGGTAGAAGCTGTATTAAACTCAAGGCCTATTACTCCAGTTAGTTCGGATCCTAACGATTTTGAAGCTTTAACTCCTGGCCACTTTCTCCTACAAGAACCAATTTACGCACTTCCTGAAGAACTGGAGCATGGTAATAGTGGATTGGGGAGACGATGGAGTTTGCTGCAACAAGTAGTAGGGACATTCTGGAAGCGATGGCAAAATGAGTACTTAATGACTCTGCAGCGGAGAGGAAAATGGACCTCAAAAAGTGGTAATATCAAGGAGGGTGACTTAGTTATATTGAAGGAACCGAATCGTAGCCCATGTAGGTGGAGACTTGGCCGAATAAACCGTTGCTTCTTAGGGACAGATGGCTTGGTTAGGGTTGCTGAGGTTAAAACCGAGCAGGGAGTGTTTAGACGGTCAGTAAAAGATTTGTGTCCATTACCTCTATCGGGTAATTAACGTTTGAGGTCAGGATTTCGTTTTGTTTTTTTTTTGTAATGTTAGGTTTAGTTCTGTAGTTGATAATTTAGTGTTTCGTATTTGTGAACCTTTCCGAGGGCTACCCATTCCTATTAAGTCTCCTTGATGGCCCCCTTGGAGTGAAGAATAAGCAATCCTTTCCTTTTTGTTTTGTCTTTCCCTCTCCTTTCCCAAAGTTGAGGTTGGTTAAGTTAAAGTTGGACTATATTATCACATTCGAAAGGAGAAGTAATATATGATTGTTTATCTATTCGATATTAATTTAATTGATAATTACTTTTGGTTTTTTTTTGCTTTGGAACGTTGTTCCAAGGGTGGGGGAATGTTTGGTTGTGAATTTCCCAGAAAAATTCGAGCCTCGCCATTGTTGGCGATACCACGAATTGTCGGGTTTTCGTTTTGGTTTTGTTTTTGGTTTGTCACTCCGAGAATGGGAGTGAATAGGCAGTCGTCCAGTGAACTTCGCAAGCATATGAGCAACCCCAGGAGAAGGAGCCATGTCGCGCCCCCGACGGGAACAACAGCAGCGGTGAGTGGTATGCCACTGGCCCGGCTCGACTTTGATTTAAACAATTTACAGTCCACATTTAAATAATCACGTTCGGAAGTGATCACCTAGCATATTGCTTCACGTTCAGTGCCTTGTAGGGGTGAATTTTTATAAGTTCATCTATATTTTTTACGTTTTCAGCGATAATTACGATATTAAAGAAATTAAAAATAGAGGTCCCGTTCTGGTTTGATTAACGTACCAATGGAAAAAAATGAAAGAAGAAAGTTGTATAATCAGAGCAAAAATGCATCGCAAATTATTCCCCTTATGAATATCGAGACAGCTCTATCGCTCGCGAGAATTGAGTGTCTGTGGTGATTTACGGTCGTTTGCATAGATCGAACTGATTATTGGAGGGTGATTAGATAATCGGGAATCTAAGTAATACATGGATGGTGTGACTTCCGCTTGCAATCGACTGGCGGCAAATGCGCTATCCGGATCGAAATCTCCCCTTTCCCATTTGGGACACTCTGCCTGGAAGCGGCAAAGTTGATCATATCGGAGTTCCGGCAGAGGTATTGATCAACGCCCGCTCCATAATTTATTTGCCCAACCAAAACCTTCCTCCCATTCCCCTTGTACGCACGTGACCCCCCCCCCCCCCCAAGCACCCCAACCTCCCTTCCCAACGTGCTCTCAGTGTAGAGGTTTCGTGGCAGCAAACGGTT
Source organism: Ischnura elegans (assembly GCF_921293095.1). NCBI lineage: Eukaryota > Metazoa > Arthropoda > Insecta > Odonata > Coenagrionidae > Ischnura > Ischnura elegans. The sequence goes on along the minus strand of NC_060249.1, from coordinate 132,079,545 downwards.
CGAGGTGGAAAGTGGGCAAAGAAGGGCGGGAAGGAGATAATGGAAATGTGACGCCATGGATTAGGGTGCGCTCTCAAATCCTCCCTTAGGATCAGCCTCGCACCTCTGCTCCGACTGTATTCAATGCGCGAAGCTACTTTGAACAGGTTTTTGATGATTTTAAATTCTCATGCTCAATCTGGCAATCTGGTATACATTTTTTTTATTGGGCATTCTTAAGAAAATAGGCGGGGATTGGAGGCGACACATTCCTTATCTGTATATGGCTCATACTGCGCAGGTAGGGGTAGCGGACAAAGAATCTGGGTGGGTAAGCATTGGCCAAGGAGTGAGGCGAGGCTGTCTACTATCGCCGCTGCTTTTTAACTTGTACGCTGAGGAGAAGGTATTAGAGGTGAGGGACGAATTAAACGATGAGAACGTGATGATCATGTGAGATTGCATGCATCAAGTATTTCACGCCTACTATATGCACACTTCTCGTTGGTGCACTCACCTTCAAGTATGCACGAAATCAATGAGGGTCGGTTTTCATGCTCTTAATGAGGAAAATTATGAGTGATCAAAAGCGACTACGTAAGTGACTATGCATGAAACTTACGGTAACCACTGGATGCTTGTCTCTGCAAAACTTTCCTCATATTTTTATAGAAAAGAGATCCCTTACATGCTATACAGCTTTGTCATCACGTTATTCCGAAATAAGACCTTAGCGCTAAGAGAATTATATGCTCCCTAATCACCTCACCCAGTGCCGCCAATAATTGTTCGCGGGATCATTTCAACAGCCCGTAGACTTAGATAGGATGGAATGCGGAGGGAAAAATCCGTCTAAACCCACCAAGGGTGCGTGTATATTACTAGTGCATTTTTTTCTCATATAATAACGGAATGAGGATGACGGCCTCCCTTACAATAACCCATAGATGTGGTGATTATTTCCCACTTAGTTTTATTTAATGATTTTCTTATTGAACAAGTGCTTTGCTCCGACCTCTGTTAACACTGCTAGCTCGAGAAAGTTCTCCTGTCCAGATAATTAAAGCACTTGCTTTGCCAATGTTTGTCATTCAAATTTCAGGATACACCGGAAACTCAGAGGTAAGTCTATGCAAGCTTGTATATCTTTTATTCAATGTCAACTCATAATATCCGGTTTTTTACTGGTTAAAAATAGACTACTTTTTGAAATCACACTTATCATTTCAGTCGTAAATAAACCTGTTAAATTTGAATTATGTGTGCCGCAAATTATTCGTACCTTGCGGTGTACAATAAAAATACAGAGAGAAAAGAATATTCATAAGCAAAGAAGAAGGAATATATATCATGGAACATTTGGAAACAAGATTTCGGTTGAATGACATCAAGCATGTTAAAAATATTGTGACGCGTTTAATGCGAAGATTGTTTTCCCGAAATACCCGAGAAAATTTAACCAAAACTCGATAACAGATGAGCTTTTCATAGAGACGTTCAAAAGCTGGTTGCATAAGGTATTGAAATTCCCTCCAAAAGTATATCAATATCTCCCTCTCACATCTACTGAGTACAAAAGATTATCGTGCATGCACAGTCGGCGAATATATGCAGTGTGTATAAATAATCATTGATTTATCTCAATCATCATATTTTTAAAAGTGGAGTTTTAATTCAGGATTACATTTCAGACATGATAAAATTACGTGCTTACATAAAATTTTAATCAATTACTAAGAAATATTGGACCTGTTTCCATAATTTTGAAAAATCTACGAACATATGCTTTGTATGCTATATGACTTGTAATTATTGATGTGATTTGCAATTTTCATGACATATATCGATGAAAGACTTATCCATTGATTTTCAGTGATATTAAAATCCCTATCGTGGGGCTATGAGATAAATAATGAAGCTTTCAGCGAATATGCATAGCTGAGCTGTACAACTAGCATTATGGTTGGTATTACGTGCTGCCCCTCACATCTGATAAAGTGCATAAAGTGCTGATGCATGGAACAGCAATTGCCATTGAATCCTTTCTTACGATTGAGGTTTTAACGAAGGAAGCATTGGAGGCAAGGAACATAGGCACAAGGAAATTCCGAGAGCAACGCACAAGAAAATCCTCAAGAGTGTTCAATTATGAAGATATATTTCGAAGACTCCTTTTAATATCTGAATCATACATTTTAATTGCATCATGAGTTCTAAAAAAACGAGGTCATCCTATCAGATGAGGTGAAAATTTGCTAATTTTAAGTGATTTGCAGAGCGACAATGAGTCCGATGGGGTGATATCGGATGACGATTCTTTTAAAATTCGTTTTTTGTGATACATGAAAGCGATTTCATTGAAATTCAAACATTAATCTCCCTGATGTTCTTAATATCGGTCATTTTATTTCATATTATATGACCTATCAAATGTATAGAAACCAAAAATGAATGAATGTATTTTTTTCCTATTTTGGTATCTCACCGACTATGCTGATGATCGCGGGTTCGAATCTCGTCAATGTCATGTCGTAAGTTCTTTCATGGACTTAAATTACAATTTATATATATTTTACCTTAACATTATACTGATTTAATCTCTCCATGAACACCGAGTTATCGCCAATCGCAATGACATCTATATCGAGATTTTCTAAAAATCGTTTAAATAATAACAGCTCAAAAATGCTAAAATGAAGAGACATCGTAAAAATGATGCCAAAACAGATTTAAGACGATCAAAATTAGTGACGGACTTCCACTTTTGTTGCTAATTTAGGTGAAATTACGGCGTTATTAATTTTGGCCAGCTTTTTTCGATTTGGGACCACCGCGTTTCTCCCTGTCTTTCACTAAGGGCCACTTTCACCAACGACGATAATTGAATTAACTCGGATAATATTCTCCAAAAACCGAGATATTACAACAATCGCGTTTCACCAGATGCATTAACTCGGTTTGGGCTGTTATCTCGGTTTATACTTTTACTGACGATATTATACCGTTCAAAGCTTATTATCCGAGTTAATCTGAGGCCAGATGTAACGTGGCATGGCGCGCATGCAGCTTCATCAGCTCTCGGAAAATACGAATGACAGCGATGAAGAATATCGACATTCTATTCGGAGACCACTTTCATTATGGATAAATGAGCGTGCAGATTATTTTAATATATATGGTAAAGTACATTTATTTACTCATCCCAAAATGGCAAATGAAACTGCAAAGGCAGTTCTCGCTCTCATTGAAGAAGACGAATTTTACTCACAAGGGGAGGTGGAGGTTTCCAATGCCGTGTATTTTATAGCATTCGGAATGGCGAACACATCTCTAAACTGGTAATGGTTCTAATGAATGGGCCTCAGTTTGGCTGTAATTAATTAATTTTCATGAGGTTCTTTTAACAAGTCTTATGCAATAATTATGTATAATGTTAAAATAGCGCGATATCTCAGATGTCGGGTAGCTGGTATAGTGGTCGCGTCGTCGACTCTCACCCAGGGGCCAGGGTTCGGGCCTTCGCCAAAGCATTTTGCGCAGCATTTTTTTCTTCTTCATTTTGATCATACGGCGACAAGCATATGAATAATTTTAATTGAATCAAGCGTATACATGAGGAAAATTTTTTATCATTATAATGGGGTAAGTGATCTCCCCTTGTCAAAGCAATTTCGCGTTTCTTTCACTTTAACTTGAGCTTTTCCATGCCTATGCACCTCTTGAGCCAATGATTCCGACAACTCTTGCCAAAATATGTTCGTATTCATAACTGTAAAAGCCTTTCTTTGAATTTTCTTACATATGTCTGCAATAACCTTTTCCTAACCTAACCTAATCCTCTTCCTGATTAATACCTATGTAATAGCATCGTCATCTTCGAAATCGCAATTTTACCAATGTGAGACGTAATTAATGGGGAACTTGCATGAATTTTTTTTTATTTCACAGGCGGACATAAAATTATTTTCTGAATACAACAAAGAAAACCGCATGTATATCTGAGTTTTCATTCACGAGATATTCAATGATAAATATAACGAATTTTAAAGCGCGGGAAAAACTCCCTCACCCCCCCAAGCCACTGCCGACGAAGCCTCGGTGACGTCAAAGGTGCCTAAATATCACACCAAGCTATTGTTGTGATTGTTTGTAATAGTTGCCAGCCGTTGTGAGAGCTTCGTTTGTTAGAGGTGTTGATTATTTTCTATTTAAAGATAAATATCCGACGATATAGGCTAGGAAGCCCTCACATTTTGTATTATTTAAAATATTAATATCCTAGTAAGGGCATAAAATATAAAACTGGAGCAGCTAAACCAAACATTTTAAAATACCTAAATTACATAGTTGTAGGAGTCTGAGCCACGGCCGTTGGAAGGGGGATACGTTACTTGTAAGTTGATGTTATCGACGGCATATCATTCATTTAAGTATATAATTGGAACGATTTTGATGTTTACTAATGTCCGCTTAGCATAACTTCATCCGTTATTCGTAGGTACCGGAGAGTTCGTCATTTAGGACTGCCTGTGCTTGTATTATGAGGTGAATTCCAGTCAATGCGACTTTTGCTCGCTGATTGGAGACATCTAGGGACATTTTTGTGCCAAAATAGTCTTATTTTCAACGTGACATCTCTCGTTAAGCTACTGCTAATAATCACAGTGCCAGTGGTTGTAATGCACAAGGTTTGACAACAGTTATCAGTGTTCCATCGTGATTGAATTGTAAAAAGTGCTATTACGCTATCAATAAATGTCTAAGAGTAGAGTAAAAATTGTCAGTGGCGTGTTAACCTCCGTATTTCACCGTAGATATGACATTTCACGATCAAGATATTGGAATAAAAACTGTGTGTGAAGTTTGTTATTCCATTATTTCAACGAATAGTAGTAAGAAAAGTCACCTTTGTCACTTCTGTGGGCTAATTTAAGGCTTTAAATCAGTGAATAAATACTTGTTTTCATCATAACGAGCTCTGTTATTATAAGTTGTACGTGATGAATATAAGAATGTGACAGTGACTTCCAGTTTTTGATAAGAGTATTTCCCACTATATTTTTATGGTATATGCTAGTATATTGTTTATGGATTTACCAATATTATTGAAATAGATTGTAGCTTGTGTGTGTGTTGGCAGCGAAACCGATTCGCGATCTCACATGTGGATTGTGTGCAGACTGTTATGCTGTGAATTCGTACCGTAGGACGGATAGAACTACCTTCTCTGCTAATACGGCGCTGCCAAATTCAACAGCACAGCTTACGATTGTTATCCTCCAGTATAACAAGTTTCTTTTACATCTCGATTTGCCGCCGAATTATAGCAATAATTTGTCTTAGCAAATTCCATGAGGGTCGGGGCACGGCCGTCTTTAAACAGGCCGGAGGGATGATATTTGGCAACAACGCGGAGGAGGCCTGTTTATTATTTGTTTATCATTCTACAACAGTGGACTCGTGGCGAATAAGATACTCGACATGACTCGTTTGAAGTTAATTTTCTTCCTCTAAACCGTATTTTTGCAGGAGATGACGTTAGAAGATTCATTTTTTAACCTATCATATTAGCTGTAGTCGAAGGTAAGTTATTTATGTGTAAGTTGAAGCGTTGGAAGATGATGAGCTCATACTCAATCAGTTCGACCTCCTGGAAATTATGAGCAAACCAATATTAATCACTGCCGAGGAATATTCGGGTCTCAATTACGTTTGTGGGTATGCTGTCAGGAAGCCATTGCAGCACTTAACCATTGATATAAGTGCATGTTCATGTATTTCAAATGAGGGTAGTGAAGATGCCTATTTCAAAGACTTTACACGGCACACGGAATTGCGCAATCTGACGTACGTGCGAAGGCGCAATCAAAATTGCGTCGTGTAAAGCGGTGAATTATGCTAGAACACATGCGAGAATGCGTGGACGCGAGACGGCAAAATAGCCCATGTTCTATTTTCATTAGAACAGGGGCTATTTTGCCGTCTCTACTTACTACTTCCTTGGCACCACAGCCCGGTATGGGCTTTGGCCTCCGTCAAGACGCCTGTCCATTCTCTCCTGTTCTGCACTTTCTCCCACCATCTGACAATCGTCATAGCCTTTATGTCTTCTTCCACATCCTGCATCCATCTTTTCCTCGGTCTTCCTCTTTTTCTCTTTCCACCCATATTTCCATGTAGAATCTTCTTAGGCATCCTTTCTTCACTCGTTCTTTTTACATGACCTAGCCAAGCTAGCCGTTGGGTCTTCACAAATCTCACTATGTCTTCGCCTCGGATAATATTTTCTATTTCATTGTTTGTTCTTATCCTCCAAGTTATCCCATCTGTCACGGGACCATATATCTTTCGCAAAATCTTCCGTTCAAACATCCGCAGAGCTTGCTCGTTTCCAGCGGAGATGCTCCACGTTTCTGCTCCATATGTCACGACCGGTCTGATAAGTGTCTTATAGATCTTGAATTTCATCTCCTTAGATAGAAGGGTTGACTTCAGGAGCTTAATATTAGCAAACTAAGCCCTATTTCCAGCCATTATCCTCTTGTTGATCTCTTCTGTCATTGAGCTCTTACAGTTTAAATTAGTACCGAGGTAGCTGAAATATTTTACATTTTATTACTCTTCTGTTCTAATATTTTGAATAATTCTTTCAGAGAATCCATATTCCGTGCCATTAAAACTATGTCGTCGGCATAGGCACATGCCTAAGTAGATTTATGCACAATTGTCCCCTCTGACCTCAGTTCCTTCATGGCTTCATGTAGACACAGATTAAATAGTACTGCTGATAGAGAATCTCCTTGTCTTACTCCAGTTGTTATCTTAAAGCCTTCACTAGTCTTGCCCCCGATATAGGCCTTAGCTTGAGATCCTTCCATAGTCATATTTACCAACTTAATTAGTTTTTTTGATATTCCAAATCCCTCCAATGCCTTCAACATTTTTCTTCTATTGACACTATCAAAAGCTTTCTGGAAATCAATGAAAAGCATATGTAGGTCAATGTTGTATTCATAACATTTCTCCATGCATGCATGTCTCATTACAAAGATTTGGTCGGTTGTTCCTCTTCCCGGCATGAATTAGCCACATTGGTATTCACCAAGGATTACTTAAGCATACGTGTTAAGTCTCCTCTGCAGTATACAATAAAGTATCTTATAAGTGACATTTGGTAATGTGATTCCCCTATAGTTGCTGCATTGCAATTTATCTCCCTTCTTGAATATAGGACAAATTAAACCAATCTTCCATTTCTCAGGCATCTCTTCTTTCTCCCATATTTCACATATTAGTTTATGTAGGTTCTTTGTTAAATTTTTTCCTCCATACTTGATTAACTCCGGTACAATTTGATCTTCCCCTGGAGCTCTCCCATTCCGCTGCCGTTTTAATGACTCCTCCACCTCCTCAATTGATGGCCTACTAGTACTGGTGTCCACCCTCATGTCCAACATATCTCCATCCTCCTCATCTTCCTCATTGGCATTCAGCAATTCCTTAAAGTACTCGGCCCATCTTCCCATTACTTCTTCCTCTGTTCCAACCAACCTCCCATTCTTATCCTTACATGCGTTTGTTCTTAGTTGAAATTTATTTGTCATCCGTTTGATTGCCTGTTATAACTTTCTACTTTCATTTTGTGTGTTCAGTTCCTCAATCACATACCCTTTTAAGTACTGTTTTTTTTCTTTTTTCGTAGTATTTTATTTGCTTGTCTTCTGCTTTCTTTATATCTTTCGACATTTTGTCTTGTCTCTTTCTGGATGGTGTTCCTTTGATCTATATTCTTCCTTTCTATAGCTTTTCGGCACTCATTATCAAACGATTCTTCATTCCTTGTTCACTTTCTTTCTCCTACAGTCTCCTTTGCAGCCTCTTCCATAGCCTTCTTTATATTAAGCCATTTTCTCTCTACCGAGTCATTAACACTCAGGTTCTCTGCTCCTTCTTTTAGTTTCTTACCCAGGATTTCCTGGTATTGGGCTGCAATTTTGCCGTCTCGCATCATCTGTTCTAGCAATTCACCGCTTTACACGACGCAATTTTGATTGCGCCTTCGCACGTACGTCAGATTGCGCAATTCCGTGTACCGTGTAAAACGGACTTATTTCTCCTTGTATGTCTGTAATAAGTGTTGGTATTCATGCATTGGCCGTTATGATGACTCAAGAAGAACCCAAGTATGATGCTGCATTAAAAAAAATTATCCTCCTTGACGATAATTTAAGAGGAATTTATGAAGACAGCTGTTTTCAGTGCAATGTACCGAACAGTTATTTTTTTGCAAGATTTATTAAAACTCTGACAAATGTATTTCTAAATAATTATACTAAAGTGAGGAATAACAGATTGGATGTCGCTAGACACACTTCCAATAAGAGAAAATACTCTACAATTATGTGATTGCTTTCAATTCGGTGACTATATATTTCAATAAAATCATCTGTTTTATACATGACTAATTTGTATCATTTCTGTCTGCTCCTGCTTCACAATCAGCAATGGATGCACGATTATCCCGTGGTAAGTAAAACAGCAGTTTTTAGTGGATTTCCTTGCCGCAAAGCGATTTCTTTTGCCGATATTCTACGCCGAAACAATAGACTTGGCCGCAGGTGAGAGCAATCCCGCAGGCCTCCTAGATGACGGGCGCGCGATGTTGCCACATCGGTCACTCCGGCCTGTTTAAAGACGGCCGTAGTCGGGGCATCAATTGTTGCTGTCCTAAAAAAAAGGCTGGTGTCCTAACACGCACTGCCACATGCCTTTTAGGCGGCTTGCGGGGTATTATGTAAATGTAGATGAATTTCAGGTGTACTTTTCGAACGAGTGTCAACGTTATCATTAATTTTTCTGATAACTAAAACATACGAAGTGAAACGCTTGTACTTCATCATCCCGATGTCGCATTATTAATATCCCAAGTAATAATCGTGGCACAATAGCATTAGGAAAACTTGCCCAAGAATAACAGAACAAAATAAAGTGACGATGAGCGGCTAAATACTACTTCAAAACAAATGTTACAGCATGCGCCTAGCGTATTTCCCAACTCCCTACGGTTGTTAAGGCACCTATGACGTCAAGCCTGGCCTCGGCAACGTTCGAGTGTCTTCGCGCAGTGGTCGTCTCAGAGAAATTTTTCTCGATTTTAAATGCATTTTTTTATTTCTTTTGATGTTGAATGGAGAAACTTAAGGTTCTTTTGCGAGCTAATATATCCATTTTATTTATTAAAAATAGTTTTTAGAGCAATCGACGACCCATGCAAGTTTCCCATTATTGTAGCACAAAATAACCAAGAACTGTGTTTATTGAAATCTGGGAGTCTCGGTAAATGAAAAATTTTTATTTTTAAATAACGATGCATTAAACAAAGGTGCTTACAAGTTTTTTACCGCAATATTCTCGCATTCCTTGCTCTTGCCAAACGCGGTTCCCCTATTTGTTTTTTATTTATTTATTTTTTATTACCCGTGCGTGGTATTCGGTAAGGCAAATTAATAAATCCTTCCACGATAACGTAATATTTGAGCTTTTCTAACTCTCATTGTCAATATTAACACTGTTGCTGCTCAATCTCTCACTCTGTACTTGATTGTACACTTACCGGCTTATTAAAGCCGATTTCATGTCATACGATTGCTTACCGTCATTTTTTTTCCCACGTCAGAGTTATGAAAAACGTGCAAGCCAAGTCACTTATTCTGATTATCTCGGTTTTTTAAAACTACGATAAAACATCGTTGGTGAAACACGATCATCACATATCTGAGATAATAATTTCGACCGAGTTTTTGAAAACTGAGATAATAGAGAATATTATCCGTGTTGGTGAAACTGGGCCTAAGGCGCAAATTACCTCAGCTGCCGGTCGCCTGCTCCAAATACCTTATGAGGCGATCCAAATTTAGTTTAGTTAACAGTTGGGAATGTTATGGAGATTAGTTTTCTATACCAATCTACAGAAGCTCGAAGTGAAATATTTTTACGCTGGTATAAGGCTTCTTGCGCCTCAAATGGCAATTTTAAAGCGAGCAACGTTTCCCAGCCAGATTAACCATTCATTCATTGAATTTGTGACTTAATGGTTTCTTCATTCACACAACGCGACGCATTATTGGTGAGCATAGTGTTCAAAAGAAGAGGCCAAAGGAAAGGAAAAGAAAACTGTCAACTGTAATTATAAAAATAATTAAAATCACGCTTTTTTTAAAATTCCTGATTTTAGCTCAGCATAACATCACAAAATCAGCATAATATTACAAAATTCCAATAAAAATGTCATTACATATGCAAATCAAACGTGAAGAAAAATGGGAAATGTATTAATTTTTCATATAGGCTGTGCTATCTTTTAATCGCCGGATTTGTGTTAATACTCCGACGGCTTGATAGAGCAGAGACCAGTAGAAACTCGGAAAAGAGCGCTTGAATTGTTAGCCATTTGCTTGGAAGATAAAACTCTTTCTTCGGTTCGAAAATATGATCGTATCAAAAAATGAGTGGACGTCCTACTGGGTAATACATCTATAGAAGGGTGAAAAGTAGTTCTTAGCTAGAATGGAAATGGTACCAAGCTAGAATGAGTTAATTGGGAAGGTGACCGAGTATCATTTGTGTTCCCTCACTAACAGTGGCTGCGCATATTTTAAGGGGTAGAATTTCAAAAGCATGTTACAACGAGTAAGAAATATAGCGCAGTATTTTAATATTAGTGATCTAAGCATGCGTTGAAACGACGTGATAGCAGTCTAGCCTTTGTCATTCTTTGTTGAGAATAGGAGGAAAGTAGGCTAGATTTAATGAGAGAATTTCAAAATTTCTTGCCTTTTTCTCATTGAAATTGTCAGAGAACTTCGGGATAACTTCATCTTCTTCCTTTCAGGTCTTTCAGTTTCACTTTTAAGTTCGGGTGCTTTTTCTTTGTGCAAAAGTAGAAAATATTCTCATCACATTTCTTGTTTGAATCTCAACTTCGTTTTCTGTTCCCTAGACAGAGTTCTCTTTTCTTCTTACTTTCATTTTTTTCAACTATTGCGTTTTTTCGTGGTAACCACAGCGTCACCACTTTATAATAAGATTTTAGCTGTCATGGTCTTTCGTGAAAAAAGAGTTTTTCTTTCAACTTTTCAACTTTGGTATTTTTTATTTTATCTCTTCACCTTTCAATGGAAGGGGAAATGAAAGGAATTGTATTCAAAGCAACTGTTTGATTTTTTACAACTTTACAATGTGTTGTATCCTTCACGGAACTCTTCTCGGGCATACATTTAATGAGTCTGATGAAACTTGACGTTTGAGTAAATAGAATCCAATCGATGAAATAATTGAAAATAATTTTAAGTTAAAAAACACATACTTAAACATTGTAGTAGTACGTACTACTCATATCATTATGTGGAATGCAGGTGGCTAGACATTAAGTTTTTCATCAGTGAATTTTCATGTAATTAATATTGTTGAATCGCATGCAAAATTTTTGTCTCTTTTTTCCGGCTGGTAGGTGCAGCTATCGCATGGCAACGTCTGCAAAAAAAATTGGCTCCAGTGAACGCGGCAGATCGAATTCTGATTTGTGAGCAATACCTTTATCGATTGCTCACCCTATAAGGGGGGGGTGGTTATAGAGTTGAATGTGGCAATCGTGAAATGTTTCCCCGAATACCTGCAGCCCCTTTGTCTACACCCCACCCCCAAATGTGCCTCAGAATCTAATCTGTCTCAATTGCTAGCGGAATTCCATTTGCATCGTCGGGGCGCGTATATTCATGGTCTGATTGGCGATCGCTGGAGAAAGAGAGATTTCTACGCAGCGGCGTTGTCCGAGTGCTCCTCAAACAGATATTACATATATTGGCGCCTCCCTGCGGATGCATTTCCCCCTCGTGGGTTGGACACACTGCTACCCTGAATTTGCTGGCAAACTCACGGAATTGGATACCACCATATGTAAGGCATCACTCCGATTTTTATTCATTTTCTCTCGCCATAGGAATAGAGTGCTATAGGTAATTTGGTTTTATTCTTATTTTAACGGTATGTCAGTGTACCAATGCGTTAGCGTCGACCATTCTAGCCAAAAGTAACTCCTGTGTATCGTGAACATAAGTACATAGTAAGAGTGGAGTACATCACTCGCTGCAGGGAACTGAGGTGGCCCGAGAGCTAGCTCCCACGTTGTAGGCTGATTGAATCTTGGTTATCTCGTTTTTTACCTTACTAGTATGAAGCTGTTGTATACGATGCATGTTGAAAGTGTGTACATTTTTTATAATTCTGTGATTAATTGGTGCAGCTACTCTTATGGAGGGGAGGCTCATGACCCATCAAATTACGTTATAAGTTGAGCACTTCTACAGTTATCACTGATTGAACTTTGGAAATAGTTTTTTTCTACGCTAGTATTCGCCGTAATTTTGGGATTGGATACTGCAAAATGTGACGCATCTCTCCGATTTTGTAGAATTTCCTCTTTGATATAGAAATTGAGTGCTATAGCTAATTTTATTATATTTTCTTTCGATTGTATGATACGTCATCATTATAACGTCGACTTATCATTGTGAAGTACTTTTCGAGTAGAATTGCCTTTCTTTTAAAACTGAAGATAAAGTACTCGGCAATCCATCACTGAGCACTCACTTGTTAAAATTTGGAGCAAAAACGCGCAAGTACGAATAATTTAATACAATCTGTAAAAGAGAAGTTTTTTCGAGTTTTGAAGTAATTAATTCAACTGGTCTTTGTTATTAGTGACCGCAATTTGTTAAAGCAAAATATGAATTTCATTGCGATGGACTAGAGGGACTCATTCGATGTGTTTACGGCAGCAGTTTTGAAGTTTTCATGGAGAAAAGCCATTTTATTTCGCATAGTCATCTGTGTGTCTTGTTTTTTATAACTTCGACGAAGCGTCACGACGCTTTGTCAAATATATGAAAAATGACGGTGCTTTAGACGACGCGTCGTTTAGATTTTATCTTGCGGATATTTTTGTGCCTTCTTACTTCCTTTTTATTTGCCACTTTACTCTTCTTATGGGCGGAGCAAATATTAACTAATTCATCTTTGAATTTATTTAATATTCATAATTATTATCAAATTTAAAATCCTACCTTCTTACAACGCACACTGAGTATGAGAGAGCCCTGTCGGCTATTTTTTTTCTGTTAGACGGATGTATATGAAAACCATATCTTGAGGTATTTTCTGTGGAAAGAGCACCACTCTCAATTTTGGCCCGGGTTATATACGCGGCGGTGGTCCAGCTGCCGATGAGTGTAAGTATGTCTTCACCTCTTCAGCGGCGATGAAAGTGAGCAAGAGCTCACGCAGGGGAAAAATTACGATTCATGTGTAAAGGGGACCAGTGTAACCTTTCCAGTGTTAGCGAAGGAGAATGAAAAAGACAGCCTTCTAGTGAGCGCGTGCAAAAGCACTCTTAAATTAAGAAGACTAAGCCTAACCGACATCGGACGTCGGGAAAGGACCCTGATTGGCCCACAACATTTTTGAAATTGAAATATCAATTTTTCTTAGATTTTTGCAATTTATTTTATACTCCTGCGAGCTCTTAAATATACATCCACCTTTACGGCCTCGCTCCAGCAAACACTCCTGCCGTCTACACGACTGCACACATTTACCTCAGAATTTTCTCATTAGTCCTCGACACATCATTCTACGTTTCATAAGTGGTGGTTTCTTCTTGTAGTTTCCCTTTCATTGAATTTCCAGCCTTCTCAATCTGTTGTTTTTGATAATTTTAACGATTCCATATTTATGTACAGTGGCGGAAAAAATTAACGCAAAGCTCGTTGGCGTCTGAGAGCGGCCAGTTCAGGAACTACTTGTCCTCCAAAATTTTGCCCTCGTAATGCTCTCATACAACCGGGAGTTTTAAAAGCAATATATCCCTTATACCGGGAAAATAATTATACCCGTCGCATTATGACAAGGCGCAAAGGATCCAGCTACGAATTCTTCGCCATATTCTCCAAAGTATGCTTCGCCCTCGACTCACCTACCATGGAATCTGCTCTCGTCGGGACATCGTGGACACAGCCGAGATATTGGGCATTGAGACTGCCTTAGAACCCAATCGTTCCGGTGGTGTAGTGGGTAAAGTATCATGCTTCGAATCAGAGGTTCCACGGATCAAGTCTCAGTGACGAATGACTTGATGCTGCACACACACACTGTAAAGTGAATTTTCTGATCTTAAAACTTCGCAATACCTATCAATAGGTCCATAGGATGCTGCGTAGCTATTGAATTCTCACGCGCTTATTTATTTGTTGAAATTTAACCACCATATTGCATAGCCATTTGGGCAGTTGACTGTGGAGTGAATTTTGACTACCATTTCCGCGTCGTCCAACCCAACTTCAAGGCCCCTAACATTAGCTGTATGTGCAATGTGTCACGGCCTACTACTCCTCCCACATTTCAAGGGAAAATTCCTCGGAAGTTCTGCAGAGCTGAGCGAAGGCAGAATATCAAGCCGCCCAAACTCAGTAGTTCTCGGTATGATTATTTTCCCGGTATAAGGGATATATTGCTTTTAAAACTCCCGGTTGTATGAGAGCATTACGAGGGCAAAATTTTGGAAGACAAGTAGTTCCTGAACTGGCCGCTCTCAGACGCCAACGAGCTTTGCGTTAATTTTTTCCGCCACTGTACCTATTAGACACCTCTCTCACAATAAATTCCATTTTACCCTATATTTTCGATTTTTTTGTTCTGAAGTGCATTTACGCATTCTTCATATTTCAATAAAATTCAGATTCGTAGTCAAATCATAATTCATATAATCATTGAATTTTATTCTCATTCGTCTAAAAGAGAAAGTGCGGGCGACTTTACCGGCAGCGAAACCGTTGAAATGAAGACATGGTCTTGAGTCGCATTCGCCCCAGTCATTTTCGCACATTTCCTAGCGTCCGTTCCTCTTCAATCGAACATAAAGCGAGATTAAATCCGCCGCCAGAGCGTGCTTTTCCGCTTCGAGGTTTCTCCGTGTGCATGTTTTTCCGTCTTCCTTTCCCTCTGCGATTCGCCCTCTCCTCGCTTAAAGGCGGCGGTTGAAAGCATCGCCCATTCAGGGCCGCTGCGGTCGGTCGGACCCGGGCGTGCGCTACTATAAGGGGCGGCGTCCTGCCCACCCATCCGTCCCCACCTTACTCTGCCCCGCTCCGCCACGGATTCTTAATTAAGCCAATTCCTAACGTCATTACTGGATTTCATTATTGTCTTTTCCGTTTTTTCCTCACCCGTCACCAGTGTCGTTAATTTTTTTCAAGCCAAGCAACCTTGTGCATTGTACAATTCCTTCCGAGTTTATTAAGAGGACGTCGTCCCCGCTGCTTTTGCGATGGAAAGGGAAAACGGACGTAGATTGCGGTGCGCCCTGCCGGTTGGTTGGCGGACTATCCTCTCCTGCCCTCTTTGTAATTCCCCTCATCCACCGACCGAATAGAATGTTTTCATTGGGACGGAAGTCTGCCGCTGCTGCGTTCATTAGAATGCCGTCATTGCTGCTCGCGCTCCCTGGCGACGAGAACGCACACTAATGCTCGCCTCTCGTCTTCCAAAGTGCATGTCAGCAGTCTTGCATATCGACCTTCGTGAGGACGGAGCGCTGCCAACTCTCCTCTGAATAATGAACCTCACTTTTCTGTGGCTCGGCGCGGAGAGAGTAAAATTCAAGAAGGAAATAAACTTTTGCTCGTGTCCATTCGTATTTTTGTCGTGGAAGAAAATTTGCCGAGGCGGTGAAATCATGGTCTGCCCTTACACATCGTCTTGGGAAGAGAAAGTCCTTGTGAATGTATTCCTTTAACGGTTACTTAACTTCTCGGTTCCTGTAGCCAAAGCAAATACCCTTCCGTTCCTTTAGGAATTGTATTATGTTCAAATTTAGGGAACTTCTACTCGAAGTAAATTAGAACTGGCAAAGTCAATGTTGATTTTGTTGAAAAGGACGCTACACCAAGATCGAGGTAAAAATAAAATTGGCAACAGTGCCCTTTAAGCACTCTGAAAATTTGAGTTTAATTTAAACAAAGAGGTGAGTGCGTAAGAATTCAACAGTCACAAAACACCCTATGGACCTCGCCTAGATTTTGCGAACTTTTAAGATCTAAAAATTGTTGTGACACTTAATCCGCTGAACCTCTGGTTCGTGCATTGATACTTTACCCACTACACCTCTGGAACAATTGTGCAATTAGGCATTTTCAAATCGCAATATTTCGGCAACGTTCATAGATGTCCCTACGAGTGTAAACTCCATTCAGGTGAGACACTGGTGAAGCATATTTCGGAGAATATTGGGAAGAATTCGTGCGTGGATCTTTTGCGCGTTGACATGATGCAACGGATATGATTATTTTGCCGGAATATAGGTTTTAAAATTCTCGGTTGTATAAGAGCGTAACGAGGAAAAAATTATGGGAGTCAGATGTCTTCAATCACTATAATTCCACGAGCAATTTGGTTTATTTCGTCAACAACTGCAACTTCGCTCGGCACCATCATAATCGTGGATTATTCGGGTGCTGTGGTGTAGGCCGTCATGCTTTTCTGTCGATATTACGGAGGGAATGCATTTGCGTTCAATTGAATCGGTTCGCGTCGTGCAATCCAGTCCCTCGTGTGATCCGTCTCTGCCAGTCACGCCCGTGTGTCTGCTGTCTCGGTCGATTGATGCGCTCTTTGTACGCTGCCTACGAGAAGCTTGCTGATCGGCGCTTCGCTCTCCCTCTATCCTGTACTCGATTCCACTTGTTAGGGACACGCTGCGACTGACAGCCGTTCTCATCTTGCTGCTCGCTCTGCACTGCCTACGTCTCTCCTGCTGCAGCTAGAATGGGGCTATTGGTGCGTGTTCCTACTAGGGGAAAAGCACTCCGACGCCGCAACGGTGCCCCGGAGTTTCTCAAAGCTTTTAGCCGGTTTTTAACTCGTTTGTCGTCTCCGTATGCGTGAGTCTTTGCGAAGTAATACGAGCTAGTGCCTTGCTGCCTTGATAGATGCGTAGTTTGGTGTTTGAAGTGGGAGAGATGCCACGTGGTGTTGAAATGTCATTCCAAGCTATTGATTCATTCCTTGCAATTTTACCAATCAATCAATCATTAAATCGTTTTGAAACGATTGCAAATATTTTCATAACATTTTTTCAGAAATAGAATCCAATGCTAATTTTTGTAATCCATAGCATTTTTTCGAGCATAAATTTGTGAGGTAGGTACCACGACGCTGAGGAATAAGTTAACCCTAGTAAGACTGAAAAAAAAATATTGCGTAGTAGCCTGACTGGGTCCAATGGACCCTTAAATATTTTTTCCACAATATTACTAGTTTATGATGAATTTAAGCTGAGTTAAGTGATGGTTTCCATCTTATTTACTTCCTCAACATATTTCTTCACGTCTTTAATATTATTAAATTATTTTGTTGGAAGCTATTACTGCAGCGAAGCATAATATTATTCCCTTATCAGAAATATCAATCCACCTTTTCCATTTTTATGTATGTTCATTAACACAATTACATTAACACAATTTACAACAAGGATAATTTGTCAATGATAAATAATGATATTGAACAAATTTAATGAAACAAAAGTATGATGCATTTACAAATGTTATTAAAACTGTTATGCTACTACAAGCACTTATTTCATAAAATTTCTGAATGCTCTTGGCATATATTTTGTGCTCATCGTGAAGAGGATGTTCGTGTTTTTCTATCCTTTTTGTAGTTGCACTTACGACAATAATTTCTTAGGTTCCTAAGGTTGTCAAGGAGTGTGTCACATTTTCTTTTTCACGATGTAAATTCTTCCGATATTGTATTTTCTCTTTGATTCCATTAGATTCATGAGATACCACTTTGTTAGGAAACTCTGTAGGCTGTATGGCATTTACAGACGTGAGCTCGGGTGGAATTTTCGGGTGGGTTTATTTTACCTCATGATATCTACAATCGCAAAACCTTTGGAAAGTAGTAGGCGATCTACTTTCACATATTATGTTTCTGGCTGATTGGTCCCTCAACCATACATGTAACTAATCTTTTCCTTTGATTGACCTCTCGACTTTTATTACAGTCTCTACCTGTGCATACTTGGATATTACACTTGTATGAATCACTACTACCACTTGCAGACAAAATTTTAATTTTATTGAAAATTTTATTTCCATACTTTCCTGGTTTTGATGAAACAAACTCTCTAAAGGTACAGCGCCCACGGAACCTCAACGACTGTTCGTCAACTGTCATGCAGGATCCTGGCACGAATGCATATTTCAAATATTCATGCCGCCCATCAAATATCTCTCTAATAGTCTGCAACTTATCTTCGCCTCTGCTTTTCCTCATTTCTGTCGCATTATCAAATCGAATAACCCGCAGTATTATTTTGACTCTATAATACTGTTGAATATTGGCCGCCCGTCTAGTTTACTCCAAAGTTGTGAAACATTTTCTTTTTTGACTTGTAAAAATGATAAATACTAGCAATCCCAGAACCTTATTTATTTCAGAGTCATTTTCTTGTTTCTATAAAGCTTGAAAAACTATATGCCTTTCAATGGTGGTCCATTTTCTAACAACATCAAAGATGCTAGGACGCCAAATTAGCAAAAGAGCAGAAGACAGAATAAAAATTCCTCACGGCGCACAGGATATGACGCAAAATATTACGCCTTCGCATTCTACCCTTTTTAGTGGCATGAGGTTTCGTTTACCACTCCTCTTTCAGATTGCGTGAAATAAAAATTTTCTCCCGATAGGAATTCCCCATTTCCGTATTTCTATCATCTTCTCAGCAAGATGAAGAAAAAATCGCCCAAGGTTCAGTTCTTCTCCATCCTTATTCAACATTTTAGGCTTCATCTCCTGCGGATTCCCTACTAGTCTCCTCCTGTCAGTGCTATATGTTTAGATACTGAACACGTCCTACAATCTTTAGAGGAATGCACTCTAAATGTGTCTCACTATTAGCAAGCCTGTGAATAAAATGACAATGAAATTTATAAATTTTTCATTCCAAACTTACTTAGATATAAATGGAAGATAGCATTGTTCGTGCTACTCCTTTGTAATGAATTTAGGTAAAAATTAGCAAAGCACTGCCTCATATTATGTTTCTGATATCATCAAGCAATTCAAAGAGCTCAATAATTTTACTAGAACAGCTAATTTTTACAAGAATTATTAACAATGCTTTTTTTATTATTACCTCATAAATATCTTGATAGTAATTTTGACTGTAATATCCAAAGGGCGACGCCGATTTCTTAGCTCCTCAACTACACGGTATATCAATAGTCACTCTATGAATTCAGTCACATCAATACCCCACAAAACAAAATTTAGTACCACTAAGTATCCTGTGAAGATAGGAATAATAAAATTGCTGTACATCATAGTAGATGAAAATCGATACACCACTTCATCTAACTAATCCATCTGAGGAGTAAATGATTTGGCAAATGAGGTAAATACTGAAGCAGTACATTAGAATGAAAGAGTATACTCTTTTATATAATCCACAAAGGTTTGTAATGACCATGTACAGTATCAAAATGTAATGATGGAAATCAAATTCTTCTATGTCTTCAGTTAGATAGTTGGGATAAAAGCAAATGTCGGTAGGCAGGAAGACCACTCCAGCTTGCGAGCGTAACTTCTGACTGACCACCACGAAAGCACCGCAGACGTTAGATGAACGGTCTCACATATAAAACTAACAGATTATGGGGCTGAATGCAGATAATTCACACTGTGTATTAGGGCGGATCGGAAAAATCGATTTTTTTCAAATCCATCTGGCCCAATGAAAAAAAGTTGTAGGACCGATCAAAAATAAGGTCTGAAATTTTTGAGACCTCTAGGTGAACCCCTGACCCTCGCTCAAATGCAATTTAGGGGGGGAGGGTCGAAATTCGAAAAATATAGTATTTTATGGTCATTCCATATAGATTTTGCCGAGTTACTGCCCTTCTAGAGCAAAAGTTTCGTGCATTTTGACGTATCTGCCACCGTTTAGCCACAAAACGCCTAATTTGAGTCCGCGTCCGCGAAGAAAATATTCCAACGCCCACGCAGCGTCGCGGATACAAGAACCGCAGGCCGATCCCTTCCCCTCCACGCTCGCTTCTCCCCCTCCCACGCCTCCAATACAGCAAAATTCATCCCGCGTATGCTGCTAGGAGGTCGTTTGTCTTTTATAATATAAATCGGAAAATGGTAGAAGGTAATAAAGGAAGCGTAGTGAGACGACTTGTCCCTTATTAGGCGCCTCCTCGGGGTTAAACAAATCGATGTTACCAACTTTTAGAGAAGTGATGAAATATTTTTAGATCCGAGAACGCAGGAAAGGAGCCTACGGTCTACGAAAAGTCCTCTCGAGTGGCTATAAAGGTGTGCGAACTTTGGATATGCACTTCAATTTTGGCAATGTCCGACAGATGTGACTAAATGAATTTTTGGCGAAGACCGCTCGCGTCCCCTCCCCGCACGCCTCTCTCACGCCCCAAATGCACCAAAATTCACACCAAATGCGTCTTTCTTCGTAAGTCTAACTAATATTTAATGTTTCAGTATCGTCTGTGGAGGACCAATCACGAAAGAATTACTCAATTATCTGCTTTCCAATCTTATTTCTTATGTCAGTGTCATTCATCGTCTTTTTCTGTTGTCAACAAAGTTTTGGTGAATTTCTCCACGAATCTATCGTCCGTATGTATAATAAAAAGAAATATTTAACTTCAAATTTGAACGCTCATCAATAGATTTTTGAAAATCCACAGCACTAAGGTCAGATATAGCCGCAGGTACTGTGGTCTCTCTTTAATATGTCATCAGCGGGTAGTCCTTAAAGTCGATATTAAAATCCAGCAGTTAAAAAAATCTCGGATTGGCCGCCAAACGCATCATTGCAGCAACGCAAAATCGGTCCCTAGATTGCTCTCCCAATGTTTATGTCGCAAATCCAAGTCAACTTAGTGCAATTAGCAAACAGACCTCTGTAAGGTATGAAATATGATTCGATGCTTTCCCGGCGAATGATGTGGGTAAACTCTTCTCGGGATTCAACAAAATTTATCCCTGATGATGTGCCCCGAGTCGGAGCTTGAAAGGTTTGCCATTATGGAAAAATTAACTCGGTGGGAATCCCGAGAAGAGTTTACTCACACAGCAAGGGATGTTGGAATAATGCTTGTAGCAGAGGCATGATTCCTTCTTTTAGGGCGGTATTCGCTTGGTACCATTGCATTCAAATCCTTTTTAATTTTGTGTATCTAATTTTCACTCGGAAAGGAATCGAAAATCGCAGATTTTATAACTTTTGCTAATCCTCCGACGGGGGAGGCAAACCCCCAAAAGTGGGACCCTGGTTCTTTAACTAATACCAAACATTCCCCTCTAAACTTGGATTGATAAGTCCTCTTGCCTTTTTTCATCAGACAAAAGTATAGTCTTTCATTCCATCAAAATGTAGCCCTTTGATGACACCCTTAGATACCTCTCTTATCGTATTCACAATAATTAGCATCTTTTTCTGTCCACGTAAGTAATTCTTGCAAACTACCTTGGATGTTTCTTACGAAGTTATGATTTTTGCGTCAACTAAACTTGCGGGGACGATCATTGCTGTTCTTGGTTCTTGCATAAACCTCTATCACATTTGGCAGACGCATTTTCCTCGCAGAAGTTCCAGTTTGATTTTAGTCCAGAATGTTTATTTCATGAGGAACGTAGAGATAAAAATCGGATGATTTCTCTTCAGTTTAATTTTCTTCGGATGAATTGATGAAGAAAATTTTTGATACTATTTTCCCACACAAGAATTGACGATGTCGACTCGACGCTCTCCGACGATTCACTTTTTCTCCCTCAGTTGTCGAGTTTCTTTAGGACTCAATCCAGCAGTTATCATCTTTAGTTTCGTCCGCTGGTCTCTCAATATACTTCTTCATTAGGGGGAACCTTATGCTCCTTCTTGCACTTACACGCAAAATTATTGCATAATTTCAAATGTTCCTTCAAAAGTGCTTGAGTTTTGTACTTCAACAAAAACCCTACTTTTGGCCTGTTCGCATTTTCCGTAAGTTTTAGTACTTCCTGTGGTACCGTTAAATCCATTTAGTCTCACACATAATGGAAAGGAAGCGTCACCATAGTTCGCACACCTTTATAGCCACTCGAGAGGCCTTTTCATGGACCGTAGGCTCCTTTCCTGCGATCTCGGATCTAAAACTATTTCATCACTTCTCTAAAAGTTGGTAACATCGATTTGTTTAACGTCGACGAGGCGCCAAATAAGAGACAAGTCGTCTCACTACGCTTCCTTTATTACCTTCTACCATTTTCCGATTTATATTATAAAAGACAAACGACCTCCTAGCAGCATACGCGGGATGAATTTTGCTGTATTGGAGGCGTGGGAGGGGGAGAAGCGAGCGTGGAGGGGAAGGGATCGGCCTGCGGTTCTTGTATCCGCGACGCTGCGTGGGCGTTGGAATATTTTCTTCGCGGACGCGGACTCAAATTAGGCGTTTTGTGGCTAAACGGTGGCAGATACGTCAAAATGCACGAAACTTTTGCTCTAGAAGGGCAGTAACTCGGCAAAATCTATATGGAATGACCATAAAATACTATATTTTTCGAATTTCGACCCTCCCCCCCTAAATTGCATTTGAGCGAGGGTCAGGGGTTCACCTAGAGGTCTCAAAATTTTCAGACCTTATTTTTGATCGGTCCCACAACTTTTTTTCATTGGGCCAGATGGATTTGAAAAAAATCGATTTTTCCGATCCGCCCTACTGTGTATGCGTCAAACTAGAGAAAGTTGCAAAAACTACCCATTACGAAACGATGTGGTTACATGTTTCTGACCGTATCACTCTAAATGTGACATTGTAAGACCATATGAAAGGTGTCAAGCCAATCCATAAAAATTGTCCTATAATTGGTAATAAGTATCGCCTACGACTTTGTTTATAACTACATAAGCC
Source organism: Ischnura elegans (assembly GCF_921293095.1). Taxonomy (NCBI): domain Eukaryota; kingdom Metazoa; phylum Arthropoda; class Insecta; order Odonata; family Coenagrionidae; genus Ischnura; species Ischnura elegans. The sequence continues at coordinate 132,056,533 of NC_060249.1, read as the reverse complement.
TTGAATCTCCCAAAATTACAAGGTAAATAAGAAAATTGCTGATAAGCTGAAATGAATTACCCATAGCATTGAAAATAGTCGACTGGGTCCAATGGACCCAGTCCGTCCACTATGTAACTTTGTAGTATACTATAAAATGTAATGAGCCCATTTTCGTTATTTCTTGCTATGTTTTAGAGGACATACATTTAGGAAAAGTCATGGCGTTAAAATCAGTTTCGTGTATTTTTGACACAGTTATAAACTTTCAAAACTACCAACTGGGTCCATTGGACCCAGTCCGTCGTTCTAGGGTTAATTTAGCAGAATTATTTTTATTATAGCATAACTTTTATACCTTAAATAAATAGAACTTTTTCGTAATAAATCGTGAAATATTGTGGAAATTGTAACCTACCCTCAGAAATATGCAACATTTTATAAATTTTCCACAGTGATGTATAAATATTTTCTATTTAATGAAGGCTTTGCTACTTGAAAAATATCGACTACCTATACTGTAGCCTTCCTTTTTATATATTGCCTTGTTCTAGCCAAATTCATTGGATACCGAATCCTTCTATAGGTATTAAAATCTAGAAATTATTTACAAAAGTGGATAAATTTTTACTTATCTTAATTTTACCGGAGTTTAAAGCATACTTTTTGGTGTAACTTGGCGAAAGTATATTATCAGCCTTACTCGAATAATGAGACTCAAAAATCTTCAATCCTTATGGCACCATCACTGTGGATTTACTTACTTTGCTGGCGGGTGATATGATTCCGATTTGATATTCAACAAAACTTTTACGATTTTCGTGTTGGCAAGTTCCAAGTGATGTTGCCAGTTCTCGCAGAATGTCCTGAATGTGTGTCACGCAACAACGCGAGCCGACCTCAGCATTTCATTATAAATATTTTAAATAGAGCATGCCTTTCCACCATAGTGAAAAAATTTGCTATTTTACAGTAGTCAGGAAAAAGTAACGGCCATTATTCCATTCCAAAAACTTCATCTCATGGACGTGTTTTACAAAAAATCTCCCATTTTCGATGTAAAACGGGGATCGTAATTTTTTTAACACTCGGCCATTTTATTCTGCCAAAAATTCCGATACGAATTCGCTCCGATGAACCGGAGTTCGAAGCGGCGACGCTGCGTCCGCCGAATTTCCCTCTGACTGCGCTGTGCCTATTATTCAGAAAAATGAAGAGAAAAAAATCCCTCGCCTTTTTTTTCGAGACTTTCAGCAGATTCAACCCGGCGTCTTGAACACACCTTTGCTGTCACTTCTTGGTATTCCCACCCTCCCTCCCCACCTCCTACTCTCCTCCCCTCCCCCACCCCCCTCTTCTCCCCCTTCCCCTCCCAACTGTATCTCGCCTCGTACTTCTCAAACACTGCCCTTCCCACCCTATCCTCTCCAAACCGCCCCCAACCACCCCTGTCAGCACCATTTACCCTCTCCAGGGCCGGCTCCGCTCGTTACGGAAGAATGGCTTTCTCTCCCATACCCCCCTCTTTTCTTCTCCAACAATCCTCCAGGGTTAGCCTTCTTCGCTCTGACCTGCGTGACACCGGAAAAGGACCGGATGGGTATTTGCAGCCTAAACACTCATTTTGTGGGTAAGTTTTGTAGCCTAGTGGGTAGAGCTCGTGACAGTTGATCGAAGGATTCCGGGCTATGCCTTCAAACATCCCTCACAAAATTCTCAAGGTGCGAGGTAGCCAACGAAATCAAACTGGACCTCATACCCTCAATGAGTGGTATTCTCATGCCTGTGACTTAGTTTGAGGTGAGATGTACCTTTACCTTACCTATATGCTGTAAGTTTGTCTATATAGGTAAGGTAAACATTAATGGTAATTTCCAGACTTAAAAGTGTGGCAATTAATATTTGTGTTCTTTTATCATGGACGATTATAGCGTCTGTCATTTTGACCCATAACCCCTCATTGCACCAAGGTCAAGTTTTCTCTCCATTTTCATCTCCTGCGAAACGCATATGCTAATTTAAACCAAGGAGAGCAAGTCATAATCACATTTAGATGAATATTTGAAACATATGGTTTCCATCTTAATGTTTTTTCTTAAAAAATGAAGCATATTATAATTTGTGGGTTGCATGGATCTAGGCAATTCTCTCATTTTTGTTAGTTCAATTGAAAATGGCAGTTGTCATAGGAATATGATTGGTTAGAATTTTTTTCCGCCTATCATGCCGTAGTCAATTTAGATTTTATAAATTGCCGATGAGTGACTGATCTTGATGACAAAAATCTGCATGACTGTTCACATTTTCGCTCGGCGAAATGACCATTGTCCTCCTTCCTGTTGTTTACCTCGGATTAGGAATCCGGAACCCGCAAACTACTTTCTGGATATAAATATTAATGAGAGTCAATGATAAATTAACTTATCTGAGGGGGTTTGGAGGGGAGACAGCATTAGTCAACAAATCTGAGAGAAGTACACAAACCACGATATTGCGAAAATTATTTTTATTCGCGAAATTTCAATACGATGTTAAACATTTGAATTAAGTCCAATCATTATGCGCATAGAACTTCAAGCATTAAATGCATTTGGGTGAATTAAATAGATTCTAGATTTACAGTTACTGGGTAGAAATCGTTGAATAGGAACTTAGTAATGTCATTTCATTAATGAACAACATTTGCTCAAATGCTCGAAAAGTATTCATTTTTTCTACTCCAGGATGTAAATTTATGTTTCCCTCCTTAAGCTTCCTAAAATATTTTAGTCGAACGGCTTACCACAGCAAAACAGGATGGCTGAGGAGCTATTGTTCATGTATCACTACAACTATTTACGAGCATGAGATCAGGAGTCTTGGTGAATAATTTAATTGGATGTGATCACGATTTTATGTATTTTTAAAAGTATTTTCCATCACGAATGCATTGTCTCATTGTATTTTAAAGGTTTCTAATTTCCATAATATAAGTTTTATAACAATATTCCATAAAAATGGTCCCAGTCGTTCACTGGATGATAACTCTTCCCCTCGGGGTCGCTTACTTTCCCTGCCGACAGTGGGTCTTCGCCACCATCATCCCCCTCCCCTCCACCTTCCCCCTCCTTCCACTCTGACTCTAACCCGCTCCACATCCTCACGCACCGACGAGCACCACCAAGGCCCTTCTTCCTATCCCACAAACGCTTAAGGGGGGTTCACTGCTTCGGCGGGAAGCGTTGCTGTGGACCATAGCTAAAATGGCTCCCTCTATGCAGCTTAACATTCGCTCGTTCCTGCTCACTTGAGATTGACGTCCAAGAAAAAGCATGGTTACCATTATTGAATATCTCCGTGTGGAAAAATCTTATTTCATACAGAAATCCCATCTTTTGATACGGACCTTTTTATTTCTATCCATTCATTGCTCCTTATTTAGTATTTGCTCATGTCGGTTGAAGTTAGATTTCGACTTCTATTGTGTGTATAGTAAAAGAATAGGAAATGCTTCCATCGATAACTTGTTTGTGCCTGCATGACCATCTCATGCTGATAGGAGGCCGCCGGTTGCAGTTTCCTTACAATGCTGAAAGGCAATGAAAAACATCTCTTCGACGGATGCGTGGCTGAACTAATACTTAAAATTAGTAGGTTTTTCTTGCGCAGTAAGAGAGCATGACACGTCGCCGCTGATCGTCACAATATGACTATCCGTGTTGGTGATCGGGCGATTTTACAAGGATAAATATGGTCTGTGTCGTTAATTATTGAATATGTACCTCAAGAACTAATAAAAAACAGGAGATTATCAGTCCTGCTGACCACTTAATTACTATTAATTTAATTAATGATGTGAGTATAGGATATGTCTAGGTTTATTTCTCCTTTAACATGATGTAAATCCGTTTCTGACCTCACGAAGAACAAATAATCAAGAATCATCAGCGAATATTGGTCCCCTGGTGCTATCCCCGGACACCCCAGCCTAAGCCTCCCCGAACACCCCAGCCATCCAACCAACCCACTTTGTCTATCGATCTTGCTCCTTTTTCACATTTCACCCTCCCCTCGGACGACCCCTCTGCCCCCCCGCCCCCCTAGCGGAGTTTCCAACTATCGCCGCCCCTTTCCTCCCTTAAGGCCAACCGCCGAAGCGAAGTGCACTGGGGGGAGGGGTGGGGGAAGGGGAGGGGGAGGAAGTGACGACGGTTGAGGGGGAGGGGTGGGGGGGGGAGGAAATGACGTAAAGGGGGAGCGGAAGGATGCATCGCAGGGCGGGGGAAAAGATTTAAGCGGAGAGCATTGTGTGAACCTAATTTCGGATGTGATCGGATAGCTGCTTCTACCAGGTCATTCTGGGCATGTTACTTTGAAATAATGTTTATATTTATGGTAATTAAATTTTTTATCTGATCGTAGGCTTTCCCGCCGTATAGAATTGTGGAAGGTTACACGGGATTTCTACCGGGTCAGGTTCTCCAACTCCATCTCGGCCGACGTTTCGATGGGCGAGTTGTCCATCGCCTTCATTATGCCCTATGAAACGTCGGCCTAGATGGAGTTGGGGAACCTGACCCGGTGGAAATCCCGTGTAACCTTCCACAAATTTTTAATCTGTTTGCTCAGGTTCCGTGCGTGTGCTAATATACCGGATCCTGTAACTCTTTATTTCTCCAAGTGTGATATGGATCCTCTATGCGTCCTAACACCCCCTGCCACACGCCTATTAGGCGGATTGCGGGTCATTATGTAGATGCAGATGTTGATACCTGTTGTCAAAGCCAGCCACTTATATTTTTGCGGATGAAAACACTGCCGGTGTGCAGTAGATCTCTGAAGAGTTTTTCAACATAGCCTGACCATTTTTCACCAAGTCTAGTGGCGAATTAAAACGGGTAATTGAAACGTGACTTCGTATTAGTTCATATTTACAGCCACCATTCGCCGGAAAAAAGTGAAATCCTGCAAACTGCTCCTGAATTTACATGATGGGTTTTTTAGTCTAGTTTTCACCCTACAGTCTGACGGAGATTCCCATCTGAAGTGATCCAAGAGGTCAGTAACTCTAACAAGACTATCGTTACTTTGTAGCTAGCCTCAGGTGCTACTTATGCGCATAATTGCATGTGGTTCCAGTAGGGCGCTATCATTCTTCCTGCAAGGCGGTAGTAATTGCCGAAAAGTGGTCCCCTTCTGCGACATTGTCACGAAAAAGTATCCAACAAGTGTCAATCCCTGGCCTGCAAAAGTGAATTGAGGTGGGTAAGAGGTACATTAGAAAAGTCCTGGTGTTTAGAATTCGGAAATATTTTTCTCTTTTTAGATCTTCAAAAGTGAGGGAATGGCAAAAAATATTGCTTGCTAAACTGTTATAGCATTAGTTTCGCTGAGCGCATTTTCTTAAACCTCTCATTTTCATCCTTGATAGAACCTGAATTTAGATTTGGTTTGAAAATCCATTTTCCTATGCGGAGCATTCATTGTTTCTAGTGGGGCTCAAATATAGAGACTATCGGCAGACATGGTTCGATATTATCTACTTCTGGCGGTCTCCATTTGAAAGGAATGCGGGATCCATCAATAAATGAAAGGGAAGGCACACCTAACTTCGTCAGCAGCGTGGCTACTTCTCTGGAAAACCCGCTTACTTAGCGTAGACACATTAAATTTTAGAAAAATATTTAAATAGATGCTTTTTTATTATCTCAAGATGAATTTCCGTAATGTCATCAAGAATGTATTGGATATTTGAGAATTCTGCCAGTTGCATTCAGCCATTCCGAAACCTGTGTGTTGTTCTCGAATATTTGAGAATATATTAAGTTGGCACATATATATCTCCCTCAGCTTGACATTGGTATTTCTCCCTTGGGTTATGATCTTGTTATGAAATACATTCAGCATTTGCCAATGTATTTTATTCCATTCTGGTGATGCTTCATATGCTATTACTACAATATTCACTACAATTCAATTAAACTTAGTATTGATTTTTCCTCATTTTAATATCAAGCTAAGGCGTAATCATCCAGATTTTATTACTAATTATTCGACAATACTATATTATAAAAATCATAGAAAATATGTTGTACTATCGTTTACCGTCGGATTCTTTTAGACCCCATAACTGCTGGGTGCTGTTTTTGCCATTCGCAAATTCCAAAATAAAAACAGAAATTGAGAAATTTTTCCTTATTAAAAGAGTATTTAAATAACCTCTGCAATAAAGAAAAATAATAACTGTTTGGAAAGTATCACTGGGTGTCTGTTTAGAAAGTTTCACGGTGTAATTCTTAGAAGCTAGTAAGAAATCCGTAGAAACGTGCGTATATTTCATGTTTCCTTTATTAATATGATTGTTAAATTTGCATGAACATTATGAGCATCACCCCAGTGATACCTCACTTTGCGATACATTAGACATCCGGTAGATATAATTAGCGTTCTCAAGGCATCTTTACCTGTCTAGGAGATGCATGGATTTGATTTCTCTAGGAAGAAGCAGTCAGCCACTCGAACCTGATCCACTCAGGTGGGAACTCCACTTAACCTCGGAAGTTCGACCTCTCCTTCCCCTCCACTCTTAAATCACTATTATCGCTCTTAATATTTCAGCTGAGCGCGCTTCGGGCAGCAAGCGGGAGTGATCTCTTCACCAGCCCTTGAAGAAACCCCCCCCCCCCCCGTAATTTTGCACGGCGGTGGGCGTGTTGGTGGTGGTGAAGTGCATGCTCACCCACCCCTACTCCTGTCGCCTGTGCTCCCATCTACCGGGGAAAGGATGAGATAATGGCAGAGGTTTGTCATCGACTCGAGTTGTCGGCGAAGTTAGAATCCTATGACATTTTTTGTTTGACCCGGCTTGAAAGCTCGTCTTCGTAGGCAATTAAAAGTTCCCCTTACGGCTCCACCTCCTGATGGATTTCGCTCCTGAATTTGATCACGAGCTCGCTAACCACTGTTCGTATACGTACGAGCACATCTAAAATGTCGGTCTGAGCGCCTACTTGCTCGGGCTGGGGATATACATTAGTGCACATTTACGTCGTAAAAATGCACTTTGAACTTAGTTTTGAAAATCGGAAATTTAAGAGAGGCAGCATTCTCCAAGTATTTTCCTCCATCACCTTCTCATTTCTTTCGCGCAAACCTTATTGTCTGCTTGATTCCGTATCTTCTCTTGGCTTTTATATCTCTGCTTACTTATCACATTTAAGTTGCCCTTGCAGTCTGCGCCTACTTTGATGGCTGTGGTATCTCAATATATTCTAATTCACTCCTGACCAGTTTTGTTTTGTGATTTTTATATTTATAAATTAGATATGCTATAAAGCTTTCGTTGATTTATGGCGTAGCATATTGACCAGGTACTTTTTTAGTTGCATTTATTTTGCTGCAGGAGCTAAAGCAGTATGAAATGCCATTTGATAACGCATGCATTTGAGCATCTCAGGTGAAGTTCCATTCTTCATTTGATCCGACAAGTTAAAATTATTGGTCCCTAATGAGTGGATAAGCCGTGTAACATCAAGCCCTGTCAACTATTTTTTTTCCTGGAAACTTTGATAACTGAGTAATTTCCTCTCTAATGTGAGTGTTAATTATAAGTTATTTCTCTCATTGCATTTTCTTATTCTAAATATTCTTGCTACCTTATTATGTCCATATATTGTAGTGGTCCCGATCCACCCCCTCCCTCTCTTTGGTTCGTGCCAATTTGCCTTCCCCACGGGATTTAACCGGGAATGGTGAGTCGGTGTCCCACTAGATGAAGGTAATGCTGCTTGGCCGTGACGGACGATGACACCGTACGGTCGAAGAACGATTGATGCCCCTCCACAACCAGACTTTTGTCGCCTCAATGAAATAAGGGCACAGTTTTGGTTCCCCGTAGTTACTCTGTGAAGCGATCGGATGAAGAATGTTTCGACGACTTTGGCAAGGTAAACGAAATACGTCCTTTTTACAACACATTTAATAAAAAAAATAAAATGACAGAACAAAATAACCCTCCATAACGTACACGGCGTCACCTTCCAAGACATTAAAAAAATAATTAACCCTCAAAAACACACACGCCGTCACCTTCAAATACACGAAAAAAATGATTAACCCTCCAGAGCACACGCCGTCGCCTTTAAATAGATAAAATAATGAACCCTTGAAAATACACGCGGCGTCACCTTCACATGCACAGAAAAATGATAGGAAGACCAGATTGCGGGCAGGGCGCATGACATCGTCCCAAACGGGTGCCAGTGATTAAAAACCTTCACTTTCTTATCCTCAATCCTCTATCCATCCCTTTTCTTTCCTCTGGAAAAGCCTTATATAGGTCGCCTTGCCTCCCATAATTCACCACACACACTGTCGTCTGCACTTTCGGTACTCATTTTTTTTCAGCGGGTATTTCGAACACAGACGACCAACATCACTGCACTGATTTTGCACTTCATGACACAAAACAAAAATAAACCCTGTGATTTTTACATGTAAACAAATGTACAATTTTTGACAAAGATCAGAAAAAAATAAACCCTTCTTGCCAAAATCGCGAACATCGACTCCAACGATCGGCTCTCAAGAGTACGTATGAAAAATTAAAAAGACTGTGATGGTGTCGGACCATCACAATAACGACATATGTTTCCTCCCAAGTAGTGTCCTACATTCTATTTTTTATTATGTGTTCACGACTTAAGTAAAAAGATTTGGGCCCTTTAAAGTAATGCAATTTCTATTTTTAATTTAAGGAGATTCATACGGGAATTTATTCATACGGGAATTTATTCATACAGTATATCGACCTATAGCCATACTACTACCTCCCTGCAATTTATTTCTCGTTTTTTTTCGAAACAAATTATTTTATCGAGTTTTGTACTCCCAATTAGTTTAATGTTTACTAATACCGAGAATTTCTGCCTTTTGGATAATTAAACTTTAGTCATTCTCTTCTGCTTCCATACGGCAAATAGCGTTGTTATTCTAAATAGTCCGGCAGACCGCATCACGAAATTGCGAGTCCGATAGATTATCGCTGTGACGATGTATGCCAGTTGGAAATACCCGATAAAATGCTGCTCTAATGGTGGCGTTAACAGGTATTGTATAATTTCAGTGGCCGTGAAGATGGATATATTCCTCTGGTCTCGTCGTATATTGCCTCGTGATGCTAGAGAATCTCGTATTTCCATCCAGCTGAGAGTATTTATTTGAATGTGGCTAGCAGCGAATGCTATGTGGAATAGCGGAATCATCTGAGGCATATAAATCGATGGAAAAAACCGTAATGTGAGCTCAGTGAAGATTAATGCCCTTCGGCGATCAATTTTCTATCTCTTCTAATTCATGGTACTTACATTGTTATTTATTTTGTGAAATTTGCTATGAGATCGAACCCACGTACACCTGTAGATTATAAAGGCAGGAGCTTATCGTATAAAAGTGGTAGGAATGAAATAAATATTGTTTTTCTTTACATTAAAATGAATGCCTGAAAACTAAGCATGTGGCGTCAAGGTGAAGGTGAAATACTCTCACATATTCTGCCGAGCATCACTCGCTGCAGATATTCCTCGTGCGAGTTCTCCCTCAGCTGATTACCACCACGTAATTTGCACTCGCTTGATTTTCATTTGTTTATTTATATTTTAATATTTTCTTCGGATTACATTGCTGATTGTATTTGCTCATTAAAGTCATAATTCAAATGACGGATATAAAGTAGTGATCGATATTACGTTGATGCGTCATGACTGACTGTCAAGTGGCGTATTTTTAAGTGAATCTTCCACTGTAAGTATCAGAATTAAGACGGATCATGAGACAAATATCACTCTAAAACAATTGAATGTTTCTCCACATCCTACGGTATTGTTATGGCATATTTCGAGAAACATGTGCATTATACACATTGATACGGGTTGTTTTATGGGCAACTTCTAACTCACTTAAATAAACAATTCTTTATCTTAAAGTAGGCAAAAATTACCGGACAGACGGTAAATAAAAAATCTTGCAATCAACGTGCTTCTTCGATCGACGCGCTTATATAGTTACAAATTGGCCACAGAACTTTCATTGGCCATTAAAAGCGATTGCCAATTAACTTTGATAGTTATTTTATAGAAAGTTACTGTATTAGGCAGATAAAAGAGGCCCGCACAATGCTATATAAGTACATTTTCACAGTATCTCCTGGAAGACGTAGACAAAAGCGGACCTCCCCCTTCGCCCATGCCCACCATCACACTGCACCGCCCCGACCCTCTTTCTCCATCTCTCTCACTCACCACGCCATTTGCTTTTGATCTCGCCATAATTCCACCGGCGTAATGAAGAGATGGAGGACCGAGACACAGTTTTTGTGCGCATTCAAAGAGACGCACTCACCGCCGATTGACCTTCGCCACTCCCGAGGAATCCTCCTCGGCACAACCGCGGAAAAGATTCTTTCACTCTCATCCTCGTCTTAAGTCGAGAAATCATTAAACTCCCTCCATGTCACTCATACACCCATTGCATTTGAGCAGGTGAAAGTGCTCGAGGAGCAAACATGTTGCCAAATCATGGAGCTGCATTGATTTTGAATTGATGTGAAAAGGTGCCAAATGGCCGTGATTTCAATTGACAACGGTGTCAAATGCCACGTCAATGAAAGCGTAATGTATATCTAATGTATCTCTTGGTCTATAACGTGCTAGCTGCTGTAGAGAGTGGCGTGTCCAGTGTTTTGCCTTGTGGAGAAATTGGGAAATTCTAGAAGAGTAATAGAAGTTAGAAGTGTAATCCACAAAATAGATGGAAATGGAATGTGGGAAGCGACGTCAGCGCCACATGTGTGGTGGTGAGGGAGGGAAATGTGTGAAGGAGAGTTTGAATATGGAGCGGATGGGCTGCTCATGTGGGTCGAGGAAGAGAAAGTTTTCAGCCCTTTCATCGATATCATTCGAGAAGAGTTTTTTATCGATGGTTTTTCCCTCCAACCTTTTCAACTTTTTCCGCACTTGATCCATTTCGGAAAAAAAATTCAAAACAAAAAACAGCGATTCTCGCATTCATAGTAAATCGCTTACGTACGTTTTTTTTCGATGGAGCCGTTGAAAGCGATGACGCACTGGGAGAGGGTGGATGGTGGGGTTGGTCTGCATTGCCCAGCGGCGAAAATGGCCGCCCTCGCGTCATTCTGCGATCGCCCGTCGACGAAAGATACCACGGGAAAACATTCGTACTTTGAATGCGTGGCATTACTTTTAAAAGTTGATAATCAGACACAGAATTATTGAGCCGAGCTATTAATGGGGCTAAGTGAATATTTCCGAGGGCAGGAAATCCAAATTGTAATTACAGTTGTAAGGGAGGTATCTCCAAAAACGGGCTTTTTGTATAGCCTCAGGTATTCCTCAACGGGGAGCAGAATCGCGATGTGAACCGCGTAGGATAAGTGGCTGAGGGTTACAGTGGCTATCAAAATCAAATGTAGGCGCTGAAATCATTGCAGATGCAATGAATTCGTTACGGAGCACCGGTAAATCAATGGCTATAGCAGACGTGTCGTTAGGATGGGCGACTTCGGAGCAGGGGAGCCGAGATCGAGGCTTTCTCTAACTTGGATCCCCCGTTTTGTTGAATTTCACTCTGACAAGACCTCTGATCAAATTGCTTCATTTGAAATGAACAACGCTGGGCGGTCCAAACTGATAACTCTATAATGGAATGAGGCATTACAAAACCTCTTACGCCAAACATTTTTTCATTCTTTTATGAAGCAATTTATTCAGAGTTCCTACCAGGTTCATAGTAAGATTATTTTCTTCTTTATAGCTCATGACCTGTATTTTTATAGCGTGTACACTCTTCTGCACGTTCATGCACGAGCTCTTTATATTTAATGAACTTACACAATACACACTACAGATTTTTCTTTTCAATTTTAATATTTTTAAAACAAAAATACTTGAACAGTCTATATATTAATAATAAATTTACAAAGTTTATATATTAATCTCTATTAACAGTCTACAAAATAATACGCACTGTATACAAAAAGTACATATGTACAGTATAGAACTAGAAGCAGACAGATGCCAGTATTCAGTATGTAAAAGTATAGCGGTGACGTAACCTATACCATTGTATACACTCTACACACTACACATATGTACATGCCCTGGACCGGGGAAACCTACCCCGGCGGGACTCGAATCCGCGACCTCTTGTTTGGCAGGCGAATACATTACCCCGCCGCGACCGAGGCCGGCCATATGTATATCTCGCTGGCCGGCCGTTGTGCATATCTCGCTGTAGCGATCGCGGTGTCGGGTCGGTAACGCTCACGCGAATTCTATGCTTTTTCCCCATCCCGCAAAAGTGCTTAACGCCGCTAAAGAAGTTTTCACTTCAAAAAGAAAATCATTGGACCATTATTGAATAGTATGAATTCTCAAGGTCTAATATTGGCTTGTTGTGTGATATTTATGAGGAAAATAATAAATTTGCTGTTACCGAAAGCAGGATATTATTACATTTCCGAAAACAGTTTATAATAAGGCTAATATGTACGCAGTCAATTGCATGATGCAAATTTGTGCTTCAAGGAAGATCTTGTCCATGGAAAGGAATCATATGCATTGACCAGAATTCCAGACGTTTATCCGAAGAAGTATGCTGCTTAATTAAGCCGTCATCTATCGGCGTATAGCATTTGTTTTGAAAACATAAATTTTGCCTCAGTTGCGATTCTATTTTATAAATGTAACGGCTTTTAACTTTTGGTGTAGAACAGTTTGGTTTTGTGTAGAACAGTTTGTCCAATGCAATGTTTTTGATAATTTTTGGATAAATCGCTTCAAATTATTTTGCATCTGTCCATATCGTTTTTTCTCGCTCTGAATTCAGATATCTCAACCCCCCGCATACAGTGGGAGAAACAAAATACTGATCAGTGGAAATAGTTTCATAAACGACAGGGTTAGAGATGAAAAGGCTTTTCGTTAACAAACAATCTTCACAGCAGAGTGAATATATTTTATGTACTTTTTTGGAATTGGAATATTATTCTTTTAAGTTGGTGTTGTTTAGGGCAATTTTTTTAATACGAGAGCCAATTCATGAACTTACGTATTGGTTCATCCAATGCATCTGTGTTACTATTTCTTGGATATCGTCATTATCATCGGCCATAAATCTCAATACTGATTTAACGCAGCTCTCCTCTCAAATGTCTCGTCAGCTCATCTTTTAACACTAAAATATTTCTTCTGATTTAAATCCTTAAACACCGGTTTGCATGTGCATCTCACCCGAAGCCTTCTTCTTTTTTTAAACCGTTCTTCTCTTTCCGTGTCCTTTAAAAGATAATTTTTACTATTGGATGGATTTAAATTATTCTGTGCATGTTCCAGTTGTATTTTCTTGCTGTTGAATCCAGATATCTCCACCCCCCCCCCCCCCCCGAGGATGTAGTGTTTGGTGAGGCAATAAAAATTTAAATTGTTGGGATTAGTGGGGAGGGGTAGGTTTGGTTGGTACGGGGTCGGGGATGTTCTTTGACGCACGGGGGCGCATAAGGGAAGGGGGCGTGTTGACTGCGTCATCCCTCAGAATGTACGTCCGAATGAATACGAACACTATCGGAGAGCTGTTTTATCTTCAAATGCCATTTTATGGGATATTCGCTGCTGGAGACAGCGACTTCGACTCGGTGTAAATGAGTCGCTCCTGCGAGGGTGCATTTGCCTCATAATAATAACAATCAAGTGGAGTCGTCGCAGCCCGTCATCATAGTTTGGCACTTCGCATCGTGGTGGAATGTGCTGCAGCAAAGGCGCTGAAGCGTTTGATTATTTACAATTTTCTAATCGAAATTTGTTGAAAATGGATAACCCCAATATGCCAAACATTTCAAATAACTTTATGAATTATTTTCAAGGCTTTCAATTAGTGCCTCACGTCTCCATATTTGTTGAGCTTCAAATTTTAGTAGTTTGATTTTTTCGGACACCGGAAAAATATGACTTCTTCACAAAAGCCCGCCAATCTATTATCGCTCAATCACACTAAAAACAAGAGAGTCCATTTCCCATGAAACCGACAGTAGGGGGCGTTTCACCCAACAATGGTGGACCACGCCTTTTAGTCCAGGAAATGAAGCTCCTAAAATTGCTAAACCTTGCAATTTTTTCAAACTGAATCGATTTGCATAAAAATTTGGGATTAGACTAACCGTACCCCCTACTTCAAATTCTACATTATGCCGAAGGGCGCTTTTTATTTTTTAGGGGTGAAAACTACCCCTAAATTCTAAAACTTATAAAATTTTATTATCAAGCTAAATAAGGGTCAATTTAGTTTGAATTAGTTTTATAATTATATTTTTATGGCTGTAAAATAATTTTAGAGAGTTTCAACCCTTAATAATCAACCTTTATTGGGGGTTAATTAAAAAAAATAATTTTCAAACTGAATGGAATTGAATAGAAATTTGGAATTAGACTAATCATACCCCCTTTAAAATATTTTTCAAACTGAATCGATTTGCATAAAAATTTGGGATTTCACTAACCATAACCCCTTCTTCAAAATCTATATTATGCCGAAGGGCGCTTTTTATTTTTTAGGGGTGAAAACTACCCCTAAATGCTAAAACTTACAAAATTTTATTATCAAGCTAAATAAGGGTCAAATTTAGTTTGAATTAGTTTTATAATTATATTTTTATGGCTGTAAAATAATTTTAGAGTATTTCAACCCTTAATAATCAACCCTAATTGGGGGTTAATTAAAAAAATTATTCTACCGCAAAAAATTAATTATTTATCACATTGTGTTGATTTAGGAATGTTGTTGATTGAAAAATGTACAATTTCATTAAAAAATTGTCAACCCTTAAAAACCACCCCATGTTATGCTTAATTGGCATAAGTAGGAATAAAGTCAAATCACAGATAATTTAACATTTATTGAAACAAAAATATTCAGAATATTGTCGCACAAAGACAAAAATAAAACTTATACAAACTCAGACAAAAATGATTCATTTTAATTTACATAATCATCGTCGTCATAATCATGGTCGACGTCATCTTCTTCTACTTCTAATACAGGTGTCCGATTGTAACAATTCTCCCCATAGCACCCAGAACAAGATGAATTGCAGTAAAGTCCAACTTTTCTGCAGCCACATGAAAGGCCACACCCTTTTTTACAGCTACAGAAAATCATGTTTAGAAGATCTCGAGGTGCTGGCGGTTTATTCATTTTGACAGGGTGCAATGAGCCTTCTTTTAAGAACCATCCCCAATTGTCTGTGGGCTGAATGCTTTTATTTCCAAGCCACTGCTGAATTTGGTGATAACATCTTTTTGTATGTTCGTCTAAGGCATCAACGGTGGGCAGAAGAGATGACAGTTTTACGGCACTGTTTTTCTTTGTACCCTTAATGAAAGACTCATAGCGCATTTTTTCCAGAAAAGCTTTTAAGTCTTTAATTTTTTTCAATTTTTTTTCCTGTAAGTCTTTGGCAGTTCCGTATAATCCTATTGCACAGTACCTACCGGCTTTTAAAATTTCTTCAGGTTCAGAATTACTGCTATAAAAAATCTCGGCTTGTTTTCTCATGTCAGGTCTTTTTTCTATGAGATCAAAAAATCTTTTTTTACCTTTATTGTAAAAAGATGAAACAGTATCACACCCTGTGAATGCATGAGAAAATGCTATCAACTTTGCACTGTCTGGGTAGCCTACTTCAAAACTTTTGGAAGAATATACTGTGGAGGACGAATTTTGTTTCCCAAGTTTGAGAAAATAAATTTCTTTCTCTACTTTCTCAACTTTAGTTCTGGCAGTTAAAATTACAAGAATATCGAAATCTTCCGCCACTATAATTTTCTGTAAATCTGATCTGTCTTCAATAGCTAATTCAACAATTAATCCGTCAGCTTCACCTTTACTTTGATGGCAGTGAATAGATTGTTTCTCTAATTCCGCCATAAGTTGCGCAATGAATTTTTTTTTATTTTCGTAATTAGACAGAAATTTTTCTTGACTTGCAGAAACAGGCATGTTTGGTGTGAATTGATATACTTTACAATTAAGTTTTTGTGAACGACGGTTTCTCTCTACTATTTTCGTGCTTAGATCATGATAACCATCGAAGATTACAGTTAAGTTAGTGCCAAAATTTCTTTTAAGATATGAGATGTACTCTTGGAAAATCCGTTGAAACCTACAATTTGATGGCCACTTAACGCGGTACAATAGCATACCTCCGTCAATGATGTAGTGAGAGTTGTTTTTATCCATGATGGCATTTACTGGTTGAAATAATGGATATAAATGAGCTTTGGCAGTTTTTCTCATTCCTACGTCATCAAATAAAGATAAAGGATATGGAGCCAGTTCAAATTTCAAGTATAATTCTAATTCTTCGTCGCTTTTTTTTAAAATACAAATTCTTTGAAATAGCAGAAGTGGATCGATAATTATAGTTTTATCGCCAATTTTTATTGTACTGTTAACCCCGAGCAGTGAGATTACTTTATATTTTTTAGATTGTTTGATTTCATTAAAATACCTCCCATTCACTGCTCGCATTGCTTGAATTCCAACATTCAAAGCATCGTGACAATTAATCTCTTCCGTTCCAATTAATCCTGTTACAATATTACGTAAATTGTCAAGATCTTCAAATGGGTTTTGTTCTAACAAAAATTCCTGCAATGTCTGAACATCTTTCATGTCCCTCTTAATCCTTGCATCTCTAGAGTCTGTATGCTGGTGACTTTTTGTGAACTCTAAATTGCAATATCGTTCTAAACCTTCAATGATATCTTTTGTGTATAAAATACCTTTTATGAATTTAAAGACTACGCTTTCTGTACAGCCTCGCTTAAATGGTCCACCTTCCACGCTCATGGCTCTCATCAATGTCTGTTCTATAGTTTGATCAGAAAAAATGCCAGACCAATAAGTATTACTTCTGCGAGAAGTAAAAAATCCATCATTAGTAAACTTTTTATATTCTTCGGGATCCATTTTTTTTTCCAAATACCTCATATCTTGTACATATAACCTAGCAGATTTAGCGTAGTTGAAATGGCCAGCTGCATGAAAAATAGGTATCATAAGTTCAATACATTCTAAATGAGATTCCCAGTCACCCATTCTCTCAGCAGCGAGAAATTGTTTCATCAAAGAAACCATACGAAAATATTGGACCCATAATTTGGCTGTTTTCCCTCTTTTTTCGATTGTTTCGAGATGAATTTCAAATAGTTGATTGAGTCTTTCAAATGACTCATTTAAATGTATTTCGTCGATATTCATATCATAGGTAAAGTTATCCTCACTTGCAATAAGTTTTTTAAATTCAATGCTGTCATATTTCAATTCTTCAAAAATTAGCAGTGATAGTGCCTGCTGTAAAATAATATGGGCTCGCACTCCGCGAGCATAGGAATGTCCGTTCAATATTTTGTCGACTGATCCTTCTGCAAAAATGAGAGATAAAACGTCCTTTAGACCAGATCCACCCATGATTTCTCCAATGCATCCCAAGAAGGACATTAAGAGGTGGAAACCTCCAAGGCGTACGACCATCAAAGTTTGATCAAAAATTTTTGTTTCCACTATATCGCGAGCCTTGATATATAGTGGTTGGTCAAAGGTGATGAAGCAAGTTTTCATCCCTTCCTTCAAAATTAATCGAGAAGCAGTTTCCAAAGCAGTATACAACGTGTTGTAGTCACTGGGCGGTGCGTTAATAAAGGGTAAAAAATTTATCTTCGATACTTCATAATTATTTCGACAACAACAGATCTTCGACATAAATCCATTCCATCCCATAAAGTTATTGTCGTTTATATACTTACAAAACATCCACAGATTATTCAGCTTAACAATTATTGTTGTTCTAAACGAAAGGACTTTTTCAATACTTTCAATTTTTATGAGGCTTAAACCTTTTCCAGGTTTTTCGGTGTATAATAAGAGATCGATTTTATTTTTTTCCACCAATTCAGACTCTTTTGGCACTGCAGATTGTGGTAATCGTACTATAGGCGTTCTTTCCTGTAGACTATCACCTGGCGTAATTATCTCTATTGAACCTAAATTATGAAATGTTCCTTTACCATCTAATGTACAAACGTTGAAGTCACTATTGTCACTAACGATTTGTATGAAAGGGTTAATCAATTGTCTCTCCAGTTGACTAGCGGCACATATTTCATACAATTTGACTTCAGAGTAAGAACAAGAAAATCCAAGCTGATAGCAAATCTCGATAATTTTTTTTGACCCAAATTTTCTGTAAAATGTAGAACCTACAGCGAGTTGAAGAGGAGATAAAAAACTTTTTGGCCGAGCGGCAGACATGATGGCGTGTGCAATGGATGAAATTTTTCTAGTAAACAATATATTATTGCTGTCATTTTGCTTTTTATCTTTGTAAATGACATTGTGCAAAAATCGAAGAAAAAGAGGTGGGATATTTTCGTCGATATTATTGAAAACCTTGTCACTGGCAGGATATTCATTCAAGGGGCATATTGTACTTCTAATTTTCCGACGTATTAATTCTGAAGCAGTATCCAACAACCTTTCCTCTTCTTCTTCGATACTTTGCTTCCTATTATGGTACCATGCATCTGTGAGTATATCATACAAATTATCAGCAAAACACACATAAGTTACGCCACCCATCCTGCTTCCTTAAATCTACGTTGTAAACGTTCTTTGATCGTGTTTTCAGTAGGAATTGCATCAGAAAACTTTATAGCTTCTTTGAGTTCATTGATGGTAAATTGACATTCTTGACTTGAAAGCATAAATTCGAAGATTTCTTCCATTGCTTGATCTATTTTACTTGAATATGCCTTTTGAGGAACTTTTATTTTTTCTGTATGCTGGTTGATCAACTTCATTAAACAGTCATGATGATATTTTGCGCGCAAACTTACGAGATCTCTTGTATCGCAAAGACGCTTATAAATTTCTCGATAAAAATCGTCTTCTAAATAGGAAAGTTTTTGCAATGTGTTATTTGCAAATTCCGATGATTCAACATATTTTATTTTCCTCCGAAGCTCTTGACGTTTTTTCCTCTCTTTTTCTCTGCTAGCTTCTTCTCCGCAAATACAGCAATTTTCCTCCCAATCAAAGTTACTACAGGTATTTATGTCCTCTACATCATCACAACACATTGACATAGATTTTCTAAGCTTTCGCTTCGGAGGGCTGAAAGACGGAATTTTTGCCTCTTCTTTTTTGCGCTTAAAAGCTTGAACATTATGAGGATGCGTATACTGGCTTCTGCAGGAATTATGAATAAAAAGTTCTTTCCAAAAGTTGAGTTTGGCAAATTTTAGATCGCCTCTCTCATGTGATACCTCCTTTAATTTCTTTTTTCCCTTTAGACCTACATTAAAAAGTTTTTCGTCGCCTCTAGATGTACAAATGGCACACAATTTGCCATATGAATCGTAAGTACTAATGCTTCCACTAGCTTGCTCCATCAATAAAATCTCACAATTTTAAGATGAACTCTGAAAATATTGTGAAATAAATGTATTTAACCTACAAAATTTTGAAATGGAACGCCACTCATTTTTTTAAATGCAATATCTCAAAACTTATGTTTTTAATTTTCTAAAATGTATAAAAATTTGTTTAAGTTCTTGTTATTTTGAATATAATGAATTTAATCATCCAAAACTTGAATTTTTAATTTTAAACACACGTATCGAGAGCATAAAATTATCTGAACTTAAAAAATAAAGAGAGAACATAACTGAAACTCACCAATATAAAATTGAATAGCATTTGCATTGATCCATGCACTGCCGAGTTGAAGATTCCAAAATAAGTATGAACGAATGAATCCTAAAATTGAAAAAGTAGCTACAAGAAAATTATAAAATTCAGGCACTTAAAAGATATTGCTTTGATTTTTATGCACAAAACCTATTAATTTTTTGTTGCTATAATAAATACAATAGAATGATTCTAAATAAATTGAATTCGCACATGCTATTTTAATCCACCTAGGAAATACTCTAGTTAGGAATCAACGAAATACATATCTACTAACACAGAGCAGACGATGGTCGCGTTCGAAAGATGTACTGTATCTTCTTATTCTCTTTCTTACTCCTTTTATTATATATTCACTTTTTTCTCTGATGATTTTAATCACAGCACAGAAAAGATATAACAATAGGATAAACAGAACAAAATTCGTCATGGTGACGTAAACAAATAAATGTATATTTATGTAGACATTACTGGAAACACTATCAAACGGAGATTGTATGGCTTCCAGTCTTCCCGCCGCATGCATGCAAACAGGTCACATGCGAGGGAGAGCATACATACTCACATATGTGTATGTATATATAGATCTTATGGGTATGTGTGTTTATATTGTATTAAATTTGAGCGCATCGTTAGCTTCGAACGTAAAGCAGACAAATTATATACTGGTTATGAGGAATGTTATGCTCTGAAATGTGGTTTTCGAATTTTTCAAAAATAAATTTGATTCATATTTTAAACATAGCTCCTTTATTTTTAATGATAGAAAGTTCATGTACCTATGTATTTTGTAGGTTTTTTTAAGGACTACAAGGCTATGTGAATGAAATTTCTTTCAAATCCCTAATTGTGAACGGGGAGGGGTTTAATGGGCTGGAATAAGGTGGTGCTCCCTTGTAAATAGAGGTTTTAAACATCAATATCTCACCAAATATTTATTGTACAGAAAATTAAAACAAACCAAAGTATTTAAAAATAAAGAAGCTGCAAATCATTACTCTTGCATTTTTTTCATATCTACAGTTTTTTTGGAGTTATTTTGAAAAAAAGAGATTTTTTAACGAAATTGTAGAAAACGGCTTTTCACTTTTACCTTGATTTTTTTCAAAATTGAGAATTGTAAATTTACCAAACTTCTAGTATCAATTAAAAATACTTAAATAAAGAGAAATTATGAAGGGAATTAATCAATTTTGACTAGTGTGGTAATAAGGCGTTGTTTTCACTGATGTTTTCGTAGAAAAAAGTAGGGACTGATCTAATTTTTAATCATAACTCGCTCAAATTTCATGGTAAAAATTTTTTTTCTCATTATAAGAAAGCTTTTTTTAAATACTTTTAAACTAATTGAATAAGTTTTCCTCGAAAAATACAGTTTTCTCGCTATTTGATATTGAATCTTTCAAATTTAGCATTTGACAAACAAAAGGTAACCATGAACAAGTTGTAGCTCAGCCCGAATTGGTCATATAGGAAATATAAAATAAGATATTTATTTAATTTTTTACAAGCTACAGTTTTGTAGTTGACAATCTAATATCAGACAATTTCCTGATAAATTTAATACTTTTCAAGTTATTTGCCAATAACCGATTAAAATCGTTGATTTTTTCGTGATAAAACTGTTACTTTCAATCGCAAATAACTCGAAAAATATAAATTTGACGAAAAAAATGGTATTTACATTTTATTCTTAGAATTTCATTTTCTATCGATTCCTGTGGTCAAAATACAGTTAAAATTTTCCACCCCCGAGATGGGGTGGAAACCACCCCCAGGGTAAAAGCGCCCGTCGGCATGATATAGATTTTGATTCTTGGTATATTCCCTACTTATTGTGAAAATTTGAAGAAAATCCATTCAGTTTGAAAAAATTGCGAGCCAAAATGCTTCATTTCCTGGACTATTTCCCAATAGTGAAAGCGAATGCGATGACTCAACTTAGTGTCGAGAATGGCTGAGCAGATGGCTGTGAGTGAGTCGTTACTCAAGAGTCGCAAGCGTTCGCTAACGGAACATCCATACAATATTTGGAAAAATCAGTGACGTCTTTCAAATTTGGGCCAAATTCGAAAAAACAGATCAACCCCCTCCCCCTTTACCGAGGGCCCTTAGGAGGGGCGTTTGTGTTGCGAAACACTTTCGGAATCAGTGCGCCGACAAACGATGTGTTTTCCACCATTCCCATTCTCTCTCGCTTCACACCCCCGACGGGCGCCGCCTCAGGGGCGGGGGGAGGGGGTGCGTTGGTGGTGGGGCTAATCCATCGACTGCACCCTCTGGACCCATTAAAACGCGGCTGAAAAAGAAGGAAAAAACGTGGAAATGGATGGATGGATAGCAAATGCAAATCCAGAAATCCGCGTGAGCCGGGGTGAAACCCGTAATTTGAAATGAGTGTCAAAAGTTTTGTGCCATTGGCCACCGCTCACGCCTTGTTCCACTCACTCTGTAAACGGCTATGTGGAAATGGAAGCGATGTAAAAATGGTGTTCACTCACTGATAGGAAAACAAGAAGATCACCCTCCGCTCCCCTACCTTTCAGTGGTCTTCATGGAGATTGGGCGGTTGTTCCATACGACTGCTTCCGATCAGCTCGGATGCCGGAAGATCTTTCAACAAATTATGTCAAGAGAACTCTCGGTTTTTACGTTCTGCGCTCACCGAGTGCTACTGTCATAATTTATATCCTATTACTGTAATTCGATTGCAAACTACGGCAATACGGTTAATTTGGATTAAAATCATAGTCGCGATGGCGCGCGGAGTCAACACGCATGGCTGCTCATGTCCGGAAATTTTAGTTTTTTTTTGCTTAAATAATAACAGCAATCAGTAATAGAAGATTGCCTCATTGCCTTATTTTTTGTATGCTGATTTTTAGGCATATTGATGTCCTTAACACAGAACCGCTGAACTTTCCAACCCCACCAAAACCGCGGCATGGGTTTTTTTTGTCTCATTGACAAAATACGTTGATCCTGTCATGTTTAAGATTAATTGACGGTTTTTTTGTGGTTTGTGTGAACAAAACACGTGTTTAGATAACGTTTAAAACGTTTTATTAAGTATAACTAGGAATACAGTAAGCCTATTTTGACGTGTTGGTTGCAAGCTCAGACCTGCATACGCGCCGGGTAGAGGTGACGCGGCCGGTGCTGCGTGTGTAGGCGGCCGGCGGAGTGAACAGATTATTCTCTTCTGCGCTTCTTAGTGGCAGAATAACGGTATTTGTGCATCGATCCCCTTCGTAATAAACTGTTATTATGCTAAATACAAAAAAGTGTAAAAAAACTGAAATTGTATTTTTTCCCCATATGGGACAAAAAAGTCCCATCCCGCGGTTCTAGGTAAATCGTCGTTTTTCTCGCAAACCGAACATTGTACAATATTTTCAATATGACTAATCAAAAGAGAATAAAAAATGACTTAAAGTCAGAAAATTTCAAAGGGATCAAACCAATAGTACATGAATGGCAAACATTTGCAAAGGGCGATAGGACAAAAAAAGTCCCGTCCGCGGTTCTAGTGTTAATAGTGATGCTAATTTCTAGCTTACATTAATAATGTGCGTGTGTACATCTTCCACGATTGGCAGCTTTTATTCAATAGAAAATATGTTGAAAACATTCTAAGTGTGCAGAAAAGTTCGTTGTTTGCGGTAAAATATTGCGGTATGAGCTGAATCGGTAGGAAATTGACTCGTCGTGAAAGTGGTATTTTCCGTGGCTCTCTCACTCTCTTCCGGGATCGCAATCCATAGCCAGAGTTCGTAAGGTGGACGGGAGCGGGAACAATGCGCCATCCTAAGCCACACATTTTCTCACTTAGCTTGAAATAAAAAGCACGAACCTTTTACACCCACCGTTCATGGGTTGCCGACGTAATTAAAGAGATGATAGAGTGTGACCTCTTTAATTCGTTCACAGAGACGCTATTTGTAGGAATGAATCACTCAAAAGAGTGTGAGCAGCAATCAACCATTGCGGGTCAATGCGCCGCAAGGACGAGGTGCAGCTAAGGCGTGATCGCTAGCTCGGCCGAAGTGAGACGTCATCAACTTATCCGCAAATTGGTTAAATTCATTGATTTTTGTCTGCCAATATCTCGAGTGGTTTAGAAAAACAAATCAGCTCTATTAATCCAAAGAAATCGACAGGCACTGATCTCATTCCAGCTCGAGTGTATAAGGAATCAGTATCAGAGATAGCTCCTTACTCGAAGATAGTGTTCGAAAAATCTCTAGCAGAACACCCAGTCCATATAGATTGGAACACAGCAAACGTCACGCCTATATTTAAAGGTGGGGATCGGGAAAAGCCTAGTACTTAGCGTCCGATTTCACTTAATTCCAATTCTTACAAAATATTGGAATATGTTATTTTCAGTTCGATAATGGGACATTTAGATCTAGAATCTGTTAGCAATAGAACAGCACGGATTTAGAAAAGGGACGTCTTGTGAAACTCAACTTGCTCTCTTCGTTCACGATATCTCATCCGCGGGTGACGGACATGTTCATTGACATTTTTCAAGTCGACGCCATATTTTTAGACTTCAGAAATGCATTCGATAAGGTTCCGCATTAAAATCTGGTTCAAACGTTGGAAGCATACAGCATAGATACACACGTAATTGGTTGGATCAAAGATTTCCTAAACGATTACGAGCAGAGGGTTGTTTTGGATGGACTTAGCTCGGATACAATTCAAGTTACCTCAGGTGTACCCTAAGGAAGTGTGATCGGTCCTCTTTTGTTCCTTTTTTACATTAATGATATTACCACCGTGGTCACGAGCAAATAAACTAATGCAACAAAGGCGGCAGGAGAAGAATCCCTAGCAGATTCTCAGGAGTTCTGAATAAATAAAATGCGTGCATCCGAGCACAAACAAAAATCACAGTAGCACAACTTCCCTCTTTTACTGAATGTTTGAAACTAAATTCAAACATCAGTCTGGATGCGGAATTTTTGAAAATAGCTCATAGGGAACGCACACAAGGAACACGGGGTCATAAAAAGGACCTTTATGCGACAACTTTGGCGGGGATAACGGGCAAATACCCACCAGAAGTAGACTGGCTGGTAGGTCGGAAATACAATTCCATCTTTGAGGTAGTCGTAAAGTCTTAAAAGAAGCCTGAAAAAGAAGTGTTACCCACACCAAGGGTTAAAATGTGCATGCGTAATAGTCAGATGTCGATATCAGCTAGTTAGGAAATTGATAGAAAAATGTTGACTAGTCCGTAACTATGGGTCGATAAGGAAATTAATTGCCCTATACTTAATGAATGCAATCCCATGTGAAATAATTTGGTTTCAGGTAATGAAAGCTAAATATATCCGCTTCAAAGACTATAAGATTGTACATAACAAATTGTAATGTAGATACGCCGCGTCACGACATCCCATACCATCAGGAAGCTGCCGCGGACTGCGCGCGCGGCAAAAACATCGATTTGTTTTGCTTGATGCTAACGGTCGTAGTTGATTTATTGGAATGGGTACTCTAAAACGTTTGACGTAGGTAATTTTAGCGTAAAGAACGAGGTAAGTCGGTGATCCTTTTCTTGTAATACTAAATAAACACAAAATTTCGACGAAAAACTGAGTCCCCCAATTTGTATCGTATCGACGATAAATATAGCAAGACAGCGATGAAATTAGATTACATGAAATGAAAAATAAATTTGGCACTAAATACATTACATCTTATACACAATTCACTTCCAAAAAAATTCACTTTCCAACATCCGACGAGCACGGTATTCCCCGTGGCCAGCAGCTAGTTCCGAAGTGTGCCGCACGTTCGAAAATTCGATCTTAATTTCGGCGTCTCGGGTGGTCGCAATTCTCCTTTAGGCATTATACTCTATAGGTTTTGTTGTATATGTGGAGTAAGTACCTCGAGGTAACTCGGTGATCCTTTTTTTTTATAATCGTACATAAACAAAAAATTTCGCCAGAAAACAGGGTACACCATTTTGTATCGTGTATCGCAAATAAGTGAAGAAATTAGGTTGTATGAAATGGAAATAAAATGTGGCACTAACATATTATAATACAGTATTTCTTGGAGTTTAGATCATTTATAAAATAAGTTTCAGCCAACGTTTCGATTTATTTTTTAAATCATCTTCAGGGCTATGTAAGAAAAAGTGTGAACAATATAAAATACAGAGAATAAAACGATACACAATATTTATACATATATATATATACATATATATATATGTATAAATATAATACATACATTTATATATATATATATATATTACTTATGAAAGACACCACAGGTGATATGAATATAAATAAATGCCATGATAGGCCACAAAAACACAGACACAAATAAAAGAGGACTCACACGTTAGTTTCTTTCAAATTTTCGACCTCTTAGGGTCTTCGTCGGGAGGGAGGCAAGAAGAGACTGAGGACGAGGACAGAGGATGTCTAAAGGCTGAGGAGATTAGGATAAGATAGGGGAAGGGAGAGGATGGGGAATGGGGGATAGGAGAAGGCTATGGAGATCAGTGGGCCCTGTTAAGGCCAGGCGGGTTGAATGCTTGGTGTAGCCAAATGGAAGACAATTCAAGCGTTTTTAATTCTAGCGGTGAGGCGGAGGGTGGGAGAGAGGCAAGTATTCCTATGTGAAAGCAGTCATCAAATTTTAAATTATGGGAAAAGGCGTGGGTAGGGACAGGAAGCGAAGCAGATTGGGAAGTGGATTTGCAAGAAGCTCGATGGTTGTTAATCCGTAGGTTGAGTGAGGTGGTGGTTAAACCAATGTAGAAGGCGGGGCAGGAATTACATAAAAGGATATAAATTACGTTACTGGTTGTACAGGTGGGGGATGGAGTGGAAGGAAGCGGAAAAGTGAGAAATTTGTTAGGAAGTGGCTGGGTAATGAGGATAGCACACGTTTTGCAACGGGGTCGTTGGCAAGGGATAGGTAAAGAGCTAGTACGGGTGGTGAACCTTGAGAGTGGTTTAGTCGTTTTGAGAATGGAAGATAGATTTGGCGGCCGACGGAAGGATAAGGATGGACAGCTAGAGAAGATTTTTCCAGTAGTGACATTGTTAGAAAGAATCGGAAAAAGGCTTTTGATGATTCTGTTCAAAGCCTGCACGCCCGGGAAGTATGTGGTGGAAAGGGAGAGATGTGTGGTTTGTTTCTTGGTATGAATTTTGGGTTTGTAAGTATTGTGTAGGATTTTCTTACGCAGAAGGTTCTCAGGATATCCTCTACGAAGAAGGGAGTGGTGAAGATTATTAAGAAAAATGTCCAAGGATTCGGGATTATTGCAAATTCTGTGGCCTCTTACTGAGAGAGAGTAAGGAAGGGATTGTTTAGTGTGTGAGGGGTGACAGCTGTTGAAGTGAAGATATTGTTGTTTGTTAGTAGGTTTAATGTGGACTGAAGTGATGAAACTTTTATTTTCTAGGGAAATGGTAACATCGAGAAATGTTATTCGGGAGGGGGAATGGTTAGAGGTAAAAGATAGTTCGGAGAATTCATTGAGTGCTGAAATGAAAGAGCTCAGTGAGTCTTCTCCATGAGGCCAGAGAAGGAAGATATCATCTATATAGCGAAGCCAAAGTGACGGTTGAAGTGGGTAGGATGATAGGAAGGATTCTTCAAGGAGACCAAGAAATAAATTTGCGTATGAAGGGCTGAAACTGCTTCCCATGGCGCAACCTTTGATCTGCAAATAATGTTTATCGTTGAAGGAGAAGGCGTTTTTAGTGAGGATTAGGTGAGAGAGATCGATTAAAAAGTCAACGCTGGGTATCTGAGGTGTAGGTCGATTGTCAAGAAAGTGTCGAAGGGAGGCAAGGCCTTCTACATGAGGTATAGAGGTGTATAGTGAGGTCACGTCGATAGTGACCATAATGATGTCTTTATCAACCGGGAGAGAGGTGGAATGGAGGCGATTGAGGAAATGGTACGTATCTTTAATGTAGGAAGGAAGGGAGTGTACAAGAGGCTGAAGATAATAGTCAATAAAGGAAGAGATTCGTTCTGTGGGGGAATTTAAAGAGGAGACGATTGGGCGACCAGGATTGTTGGCCTTGTGAATTTTCGGTAGAATGTAGAAGTGATCCTCCTATCCCCCATTCCCCATCCTCTCCCTTCCCCTATCTTATCCTAATCTCCTCAGCCTTTAGACATCCTCTGTCCTCGTCCTCAGTCTCTTCTTGCCTCCCTCCCGACGAAGACCCTAAGAGGTCGAAAATTTGAAAGAAACTAACGTGTGAGTCCTCTTTTATTTGTGTCTGTGTTTTTGTGGCCTATCATGGCATTTATTTATATATATATATATATATATATATAAAGTTTAAAAACACAGTCACCAAAAATAGACACAAAATAAAAAAGAAAACACTCACACGAAAATTAAACTGAGAGACTTTCGCGGTTGTAGCCGCTTCATCAGTCAAGGAGAGAATGAGGTGGGAAGGAGTGTTTTGGAAAAAGGAGTGTGTTGGCAAAAGGGAAAAGGTGATGGGAGGAGGGAGGGGTGTATTGGGGCGGGGCTAACAGGATAAAGAATAGAAACTAACACTCACTAAATAACTAAATTTTCGGTGGCATTACCACCTTCCTCGGAGTTAGGTTAAAGACTGTAGGTAGAGGGTAAAGGATAGCTGAGGGAAGGGGAAATAGAGGGGAGGTAGGGTCCAAAGAGGGGGGGGAAAAGAAGTGGGTTGAGGCAATTAAGGGATTAGCGGTGGATGTTTAAGCCGGGAGGAAGAAATGCTTTGAATAGCCAAATGTAGCTTAATTCAATAGAATTAAGTTTGAGCGGGTGGTCAGTGGGGGGAAGGGAGGCTAAAACTGAAACATTGTAGCAATCATTGAATTGACGCTGATGAGTGGCCGCATGTTTCGCCACTGGGAAGGATGCAAAGTCAGAGGAAGAGCATGATGCTCTGTGGTTATTGATTCTAAGGTTAAGGGGAGTTGAGGATTTGCCTATATAAAAGGAGGGACAGTGCTTGCATTGAATAAGGTAAACTACATTTTTTGAGGTACAGGAGGCCGCAGGAGGTGGTGGTAGGTAGGAGACGAGATGACTGGGGATAGAAGGAGGGGTAAAAATAGGGCAGGTCTTACATCTAGGACGACCGCAGGGCGAAGGTGTGCTAATGGGAGTATTGGGTGACTTCTGTAAGGGGTTAGTAGAACGGAATAAATTTAAAAGGTTTGCAGGTCGTCTGAATGTGACAGTAGGGGGTTTGGCGAAAAGATTGGCCGTCGACTTATTGTTTTTAAGAATTGGGAAGAGGTCTTTAAGAATAGATTGCAGGGATAGTATTCCAGGAAAGTAAGTGGTGCAGAGGGAAAGGTCTCGTGGTTTGTTACTATTGCACGGTTCTGGGGGGCATTTGTGTTTGAGAATTTTTTTACGTAGGAGGGACTCTGGGTAGCCTCTCTGGAGGAGGGAACGGTGAAGGTTGTGAAGAAAATTATTTAAGGCATCAGGATTATTACAGATACGGTGGCCTCGAATGGAAAGGGAATAGGGAAGGGAGCGTTTAGTATGGGAAGGATGACAACTGCTGAAATGAAGGTACTGCTGCTTATTCGTGGGTTTTACATGGACAGAGGTGAGAAATTTGTTGTTGACAAGAGAGATATTGACATCAAGGAAGGTAATCTGGGAATTAGAAATGGTTGAGGTGAAAGAAAGAGAGGATGAGGAATTGAGAGTAGCAATAAAATTTTCGAGGGAATCATTACCATGTGGCCATAGGAGGAATATGTCATCAATAAATCTGAGCCAAAGGAGGGGTTTCAATGGATATTGGGAAAGGAAAATTTGTTCAAAGTGGCCTAGGTAGCGGTTTGCGTAGGAGGGACTGAATCTACTACCCATTGAGCAACCTTTGATCTGTAAATAATGTTTGTTATTAAATGAGAACGAATTGTGCGTTAGGACGATATTAGTTAGGTCTAAGAGGAAGTCGGTGCTAGGGGTATGAGGAGTTGGGCGTTGGGAAAGGAGGTGGCGGAGGGAGGAAAGACCTTCAGAATGAGGAATTGATGTGTAGAGAGAAGTGACATCTATGGTGGCCATGGTAATTTGGGTGTCAGGAGGAATTTCGGTGGATTGGAGACGGTCTAGGAAGTTATATGTGTCTTTGATATGGGATGGTAGAGACAAGACTAGTGGCTGGAGGTAATAGTCAATGAAAGCGGATATTCTTTCCGTGGGTGAGTTGCAAGATGAGACAATAGGACGGCCAGGGTGGTTGGGTTTATGTATTTTTGGCAAAATGTAAAAATGTGGAGTATGTGGGTTTGGGGGGGAAAGGATGGAGATGTCAGACGAAGAGAGGCCTTCCGGTGGGGCATGTTCCTTGAGAAAAGACTTGATATTTTCCTGGAAGGTGGGGTTAGGGTCATGAGGCATGAGTGTGTATGAGGAGGTATCAGTCAGTTGTCTTTCAGCTTCCTTAATGTAATCAGAGGTGTTCAGGAGAACTACTGTGGATCCTTTGTCAGCTGAGGTTATGACTATATCAGGATTGTGGATGAGTTTTCGGAGGGCAATGTTCTCCGATTGAGAAAGGTTGGGTTTGGGCTGAAGAGATTTTAGGAAAGAATGGTTGCAGACTTTTGAAAGCAGCAGATCTATAAAAATTTCAATTGGGTGGCCGGTTGGGAGAGGTTTAGGTTCATGGGTCGAGGTCATTATTTACAATTACAATTACAATTCTGGCTTTTTCCATCTACCACAGCACCGTTGTCCTTGTCCTTTTTCTATTCCATGTTCCTTTCCCTTTCTTTCCTTACCTGTGAATTTATATGCATATTTGCGCTTAAGGCGTCGTGTGAATGAATGAAGTAGTATATATATATATATATATATATATATATATATATATATATATATATATAAATAAATGCCATGATAGGCCACTAAAACATAGACACAAATAAAAGAGAACTCACTAACACGTTAGTTTCTTTCAAATTTTCGACCTCTTAGGGTCTTCGTCGGGAAGGAGACAAGGAGATACTGAGGAGGAGGACAGAGGATGCCCAAAGGCTGAGGGGATTAGGATAAGATAGGGGAAGGGAGAGGGTGGGGAATGGGGGATGGGAAAGAGGAGAAGGCTATGGAGATCAGTGGGCACTGTTAAGACCAGGCGGGTTGAAAGCTTGGTATAGCCAAATGGAAGACTGCTCAAGAGTTTTCAATTCTAGCGGTGAGGCGGAGGGTGGGAGAGAGGCAAGTATTCCTATGTGAAAGCAATCATCAAATTCTAAATTGTGGGAAAAGGCGTGGGTAGGGACAGGAAGCGAAGCAGATTGGGAAGTGGGTTTGCAAGAAGCTCGATGGTTGTTAATCCGTAGGTTGAGTGAGGTGGTGGTTAAACCAATGTAGAAGGCGGGGCAGGAATTGCATAAAAGGA
Source organism: Ischnura elegans (assembly GCF_921293095.1). NCBI lineage: Eukaryota > Metazoa > Arthropoda > Insecta > Odonata > Coenagrionidae > Ischnura > Ischnura elegans. The sequence goes on along the minus strand of NC_060249.1, from coordinate 132,025,334 downwards.
TATAAATTACATTACTAGTTGTACAGGTGGGGGATGGAGTGGAAGGAAGCGGAAAAGTGAGAAATTTGTTAGGAAGTGACTGGGTAATGAGGATAGCAAACGTTTTGCACCGGGGTCGTTGTCAAGGGATAGGTATAGAGCTAGTACGGGTGGTGAACCTTGAGAGTGGTTTAGTCGTTTTGAGAATGGAAGATAGATTTGGCGGCCGACGGAAGGATAAGGATGGACAGCTAGAGAAGATTTTTCCAGTTCAAAGCCTGCACGCCCGGGAAGTATGTGGTGGAGAGGGAGAGATGTGTGGTTTGTTTCTTGGTATGAATTTTGGGTTTGTAAGTATTGTGTAGGATTTTCTTACGCAGAGGGTTCTCAGGATATCCTCTACGAAGAAGGGAGTGGTGAAGATTATTAAGAAAAATGTCCAAGGATTCGGGATTATTGCAAATTCTGTGGCCTCTTACTGAGAGAGAGTAAGGAAGGGATTGTTTAGAATGTGAGGGGTGTCAGCTGTTGAAGTGAAGATATTGTTGTTTGTTAGTAGGTTTAATGTGGACTGAAGTGATGAAACTTTTATTTTCTAGGGAAATGGTAACATCGAGAAATGTTATTCGGGAAGAGGAATGGTTAGAGGTAAAAGATAGTTCGGAGAATTCATTGAGTGCTGAAATGGAAGAGCTCAGTGAGTCTTCTCCATGAGGCCAGAGAAGGAAAATATCATCTATATAGCGAAGCCAAAGTGAGGGTTGAAGTGGGTAGGATGATAGGAAGGATTCTTCAAGGAGACCAAGAAATAAATTTGCGTATGAAGGGCTGAATCTGCTTTCCATGGCGCAACCTTTGATCTGCAGATAATGCTTATCGTTGAAGGAGAAGGCGTTTTTAGTGAGGATTAGGTGAGAGAGATCGACTAAAAAGTCAGTGCTGGGTATCTGAGGTGTGGGTCGATTGTCAAGAAAGTGTCGAAGGGAGGCAAGGCCTTCTACATGAGGTATAGAGGTGTATAGTGAGGTCACGTCGATAGTGACCATAATGATGTCTTTATCAACCGGGAGAGAGGTAGAATGGAGGCGATTGAGGAAATCGTACGTATCTTTAATGTAGGAAGGAAGGGAGTGTACAAGAGGCTGAAGATAATAGTCTAATATATATATATATATACTAGCTGACCCGGCGAACTTCGTACCGCCTAACAATCAATGAACTTACAGTTTACTTACACCATTTATAAGTCAAGAGCGGCTGTATCGTTTTTAATCATGTTTAATTAATTATAATAAAATAAGGATACAAATTATATACAAATACGTAAATGAGTACCAAAATTGCTTGTCAGAAAGACATTTTCTTTATTGAATCTACATAGAGTGAATCGGAGCACGTTTACGCGGATTTTTTTCAACAAATTTTCTTACGTTTTAGCTTAAGAAATTTTAGGCATTGTGGTTTAATAAAGCAGTTCATGGAATAAAAATTATACGCATTCAATTGTTGGCTATTTGCGTTATTAGCTGTAAAAAAATGTTTTTAGGTCCAAGTCTGTTGCATACACTTGGCCCATTCAGGGGGCAGGTTGACACGACCCCAGACCGACGCTTGACTGATGCTCAAAATCATGCAAGAAAAGACCCTATGAAGCAGCATTCGCATTAAATGACTTAAGGCGCGCCAGTTTTAGTATCTCTGTTTGGAAAAAATGCACTGCGTAAATGTACTGCATGCGTAAACGCACCACGGTGAGCCCTACACATTCGGGTTTAATGTCTTGCGTCAAGCACCTTCTGAGAAACAACAGTTTTTGTTTTGTTATCAGGCGCAAGATGAAGCGGATGAAGCTAAATAAATATAGCGAAGCAAAGCAGTGACGCAGCGAGGGGAGGTTTTGGGGGATAAACCCCCCCCCAAGAGCTTAGAGAATTTTTTTATGGAAGATTTTGTTATTAATATTAGGGGGACGGATGACTAACAAACAAAACATATTTAACTATTCATACAGCCACAAAACCCACTATTTTGAACCATTTATCTTAAAAAATGTCTGGGGGAAGTGCCCCCACACTTCCCGCTTACCTTCGCGAGTTTTCTATACCCTACAGACCCGTGGTATTAGCTGCGCCCAAAACCCCCTATCCTAGCTACGCACTTGAAGCGAAGGAAGAAATAGAGAGGATGGTTTATCGACTCGTGAACATAGCACGCTAAATTGACCATGAGAAAATCATGGGTTTTCATTAGCACATGAGCACAAACAACACAAAAACTGAAAGAAAGACCATGCGATTTTTTAATCGTTATCACGAATGCAACACGAATTGTAAATTGAATACGTTTAATCTCAAAAGAGCATATGAGTTGAGATCATGGAATCTACGGAATGAGGACTTCCTAACCTTTGAATTTGCCTTTGAGTAAAGTTGCGTGAATCACATTCATCACCAATTTTTTTAATGATCAAACACGTTCCGTTGGATAGTTATGGTTGGTTTAGGCTTCGAAAGATCATGAGCACAGAAACTACATTTTTCTGTAAATCGTGCCTTGGTAAGCCAGGTACGTCCAAGGACTTAAAATATTCAGATAGATAGTTGGTGATTTCGTCTTCGTTTGTTACACATTTAAAAGATTCGAATCCATTCAGAGTACGAACTTTTTGAATTTACCTCGTTTTAGTCATCCACATCTTCGTTCTTGCTCGCTAAAACAACCATCTTTGATTCTTTTGGCGATCAATCATATTCTGGAACTCTTTGTTGATGAGCTCACCTTCCGCTGAAACTAATTTGCAATCATTCGAAGGTAATGAGTTAAAACTACTCGATTCCTCGACAGGAACACGGACATTACCGTTTGTCAACAATTGCTTGGAGATTTGTTTACAAACACGGTAGTGAAGTGTCAACTCGAGCTGGGCCACGGCTGGGCTTATAATCAGCTCGAATTAAATTTAAAAAATGTAATTTCAATTAAATTAATATTTTGAATATATTTAGTAATTAAAATGTTATATTGTTACTAAATTCAGTTATTAAAGTGGTAAAAATAAAACAAATTATTTTATTTGTAGTTTTGACCGACTTATCAATTGTTGTGTTACTATAACTCCTAAAAGCATGTCCATAGGAGAGAGATAAATTTTTTTTGTGAAATTATCCTTTTTTTAATGGCCTATATGTTAACCCCGCCTGAGACGAATCCAAAGAACCAAATCTCATTGAAATCGGTGCAGCCGTTCTCGAGTTATAAGTGTTCTAACTAACACGATTTTCGACTTTCTTTTATATATATAGATATATATATATATATATATATATATATATATTAGTGTGTATATATATATATATATATATATATATACACACTAATATATTTGTATTTTCTATAATATATTTGTACTAATATATTTGTATTTGTATTTGTATATCCGAGGTCATTGTAATTTCTGCCCTGCTTTCTATATTGGCCTATGCACTACCCCTCTCAATCTCAGAATTAACAATCATCGCGCCTCCTGTTGTCCATCTTCCCCCCACTCCTCTCTACCAGTTCCTACACATTGTCTTTCACATGATTCCATTTTCAATCATTGCTACAAAGTATCCATTATTGCCTCCCTCCCTCCCACCGACTCCGCCCTCAACCTCCACACCCTCGAATTGGCGTGCATTTGGCACTTTCAAGCCAATAGCTCTCCGGGTCTGAACGTTGCATCCTAACCCCTATTCCTAACTCCCCCTCCCCATACACCTCTCCCCTTACCCCTCTTTTCCCTTTTCCAACCCTCTCCTTTCCTCACCATTCATTCTTCAGCTGACGAAGAAGCCTGAAGTGCTTCGATAGCTTCGACGAGTTTATTTATTCAATGTGAGTGTTTCTTTTTTGTGTCTCTGTGTTTATCGATATTAACTTGAACTATTTATATTACGTGCCACGTGCATATCATATTTTCCAAAACATTGTATATATATATATATATATATATATTCCTCTTCTCACTTGAGAAAGATGGGCTGCGACCCATCGAAAATTTGTAAAAACAACCTTTCTCCGTAAGTTCCTCACTTTTAGTATATTTTTCGTTTTTCTGTTAATTTCTAAGTTTTAAATTTTGACATACCTCTAAACTTTGAACATATTTATTGATGTTTAGTTTCTAAGGTATTGCCACAACCTAGGTTACCATTAATGTTGATGCATAATCAGATTTTTTGTAATATAAATCGAAACGTTGGCTAAAACTTATTTTATAAATGACCTAAACTCCAAGAAATACTATATTATATATTAAACAAGGTCAAGAAAAGGAAAAAAAATATTAACTAACATATTGTAGATTTTATACAATTAATTTGCTGTTAAAAATTCAAAGTCCAACATCTGTCGAGCACGATTGTCCCCGTGGCCAACAGCGAGCTCCGAACTGTGCCGCACGTTCGAAAAATCGACGTTTATTCCGGCGTCGCAGGTAGTCACAGTTCTCCTTTTGGTATCATACTCTATATATTTTTTAGTATATGTGGTGTAAATACCTCGAGGTAACTCGGTGATCCTTTTTTATAATCCAACATGAACAAAAAATTTTGACAAAAACAGTATTTACAAATATATAGTGTATACGATACAAAGCCACTTTGTATCGTATTGGCCACAAATAATACAACCGAGTCGTGAAAGTTGTAAAGAATTAGCAATAATAAACCGCATGATAATTTGTAAATTTTGGTTTCTATTAAAATACTACCGAAGGTGTGGCATTAGTTTTAATGCTGAATTTCGAAAAAAAATCAATGCGGGCATTTTTTGCGAAATTTGTTCAACTTTGAGGCCAAATAAGTTGTTTAATTTTTAAATTAAGCTATGAAAATTTATTAGCTTCAAAAAATGCACTAATGTATTGACTACAGCTGTGCAAAGTTTCAAATTCTGCACTCAAAGAAAATCGTTTTTGATGATTTGTCCAGCATTTTTCGATTTCAGCCCACTGTGCGCCGCCCCGTTACTAGCACAGCCTTATAAAAAGAAGGCGGTGCTATAATTTTCTTTTTTCGTATTTTTTTACTCTTCCGCTTTTTTGACGAGTAATTAATTGAAAATCCGGGTGCCGCCGCCGATAACCCACGTCATGAGTGCGGCAAAAATATCTACAAAGCGGAAACGATCCCCTGTCAAAACTGATGCGCGGATGCAACTTCGGCACTCGCACCGAGTCGTCCAACGTAGAATTCATATTTCCAAATCTCTAACAAAGACTGGAGTCGCGAAGTTGTTACTGCTCAATGTATTTCACTGTAGAATAAACCATCTGAATAATTTGGTAATGCGACGATAACGTTGCTACTTGGAGATAGATAACTTTTTTCAATCTGTCACAGAAACTATTATTTACTACTACCCATTGTAGGAAGAGTGACGAGAGTTGCTTTAAAATATATTATGATATTCACGATAATGGAAATAATTTCCTTATAAATGATCGAATTGTATCGCCCAATACGACATATTGATTTCACTAGTGATTTGATTCTATTTTAGTTTTTGTTTTTGAGCCTTGCCTCACTCTACGCTCTCGCTCGAGCAGCTTGGCGGATGGTGAAATCCTCCGCCAGAAGGAAATGTCCTCCGGTCAGTAGGGGCCTAACATTGGTGGTGGCAAATGGGCCCAAACCTATATAATGGAATGTTTGTCCGCGAGCAGCGAGTATTATTTTGCAAGTGCTCTTGTCGAGAGTTTGGCCGTGAGGAGAGCCGCTCCCGGGAGGCGACCAAAGGCACCTTTTTTTGACCACCACTACCTCTTACTGCCAAGGTAACATCCCTGTTTCCTACCTCGCCTTTTCCTCGAGTCATAAATTTGTATCGTCGCAACCACAGTTCAGTAAGGTGACTTTTTTGCTATTCGACCGCTTTTGTTTGTTATTAAATTTTTGGTACTGTGTTTCGCCGTGCCTTTTTTTTAGCTCCACACTCCTACGCATCCCCCCGGGGCTCCAAGTACGTCTAATTTTTTTCTTACTGGCTGTTTAGAATAAGTAATAAAATTAAGCTTGGCGTGTTGCCATAGAAAACCTTTCCAATTATCGTCAACCCCAATGACTTCAATGAGTCAATTCTATCTTTTACTTTTTTATTGAATTTAATATGCCTAAATTGTGGTTTACCTTGCACCAGTTATTAACCGCCTTTAAATTGTTGTTAGAATATGCATTTGAACGATCCCGTCTGTAATTAGGTTAAGTATTAAACTGCGTTTAGAACTTTCTCTCACTTTAATCTCCAGATTAATCGAAGAAGAGATTTTCTCATGTTTTTTCTAACGGATATGATTGCTTATTGATTACAAGTAAGTACTTAAGTCTTTCATTTCTGAAACTTGTTCGACAGTGGAATTTTAATTTTTAATCAAGTATAGACGAATGGCTTTAGAGTAGTCCGTATTTCAAATGTCTCACGTTCTCACATTTCCTCACAATGTAGGTTCACCTTTTTTCGGGAGGATTGAACTCATTTGCTTTTGCGTGAATTAAAATTCACCCCAGTTGCCTTTTATCTCGACATCAGCAGCAATTGTTGGATCAATGCACGTAGAACCTGCGTAGCCCGTCCGTAATGGAGAGACCCATGCTCCTCACACGTCGATATCTCAAGGACGAGCTTTAGTGAAAGCTTTCCTTCGTAATCGCGGGCCATTCTTCCATTAGCCCCCCGCAAACGCCTTGCTCTGATCCCCGTCGCTTCTCACCTCGCAGCGTTTTGATTGCTTTTAATATTTAAACATATATGCTCACTTGTTCTTGTCAAAATAATTTATACCAAGGAATGCTCCCACTTACAACTTAGCTACCAACGAAAATATGCGTTCCCGGATATATTTTAATTATTTTCCTAATTAGCATGCATTCCAATTTCAATAGGCTTGATTTTAATAGGTTTTTACTAAACATTGCTGAGTTCTTTACATGATATCAAAAGAATGGTCTTTCAAAATAGCCATCAGAGTTTTCTTTTGTTTTTTTCAACCTATGTGTCTCCGCTTGACTTGAATAAAATCTGGTCCAGCGTGTTATATTTTATCGATTTTATTGGAAATAAATAATTCCCCTTGTAAAATGTGGTGAATAGCAGGCTAATAAAAGACCGCGAGTAAGGCTTCAGTGGTTTCAGAGCAGCGAAAAAATCCAACTCCTTATTGAAAAGATAAATAGTGCACCGTTCGTGTTTGCCCACTTTCATGAAAAGAGTTTTATATCGGTCCGGTTCATAATTCCACTGAGGAGTTGAGAGCGAACTACCCTTACGCATCGAAGTTGCTTGTGTCTGCGCCCTCTGTATCTGTTAGAGGAATTAATTTGCCGACCTTGATATTTAATTCGCAGTTATTTATTCATCAATACTTGCCCGAGGGTTAGCGATAGATTTGTATTGAATTCATTTCACGGCCTTGATTCGCCGTGATAATAGAGCTCCGCTCTGCATTACTCCCTCCAGGTAAGTAACTGCGTCAAATCCAAATGGTTCGTCCGTTACCACATTCTACTCGATTATGATTGTAACTGTGCGGTGTCGATGTTTATGTCCAAGCCTGAAAAAGTTTTGTGTCTTTAACAATTTCGTCTAAACTTTTTTTGTCACATTCCAAGTAATAAAACTTTACAGATTCAATTGTGGCGACATTAGCGAACAAATTAAATTCTCTCGTGTCATCCACCGGGTGGTTTGTTGTCCACTGCTCGCAAAACATCTGCAGTAATGGAAAAATTCACCCGTTGGAATAACCGATAGATTCTCATTCGATATACATTTAGGACCATCGTACTTGAATACGTAACAAGAGCTAATGGCTACCAATCCACTTTTGGGAAGAGCAAATACTTTTCCAATTCTTTGAAAGTCACCCATGCTAAGCCTGCCTGTCTGTGATGATTAAATCAATCCGAGCGAGTCACATCTTTTGAACATCTTCTCATTTTTTCGACTGCTCATACCTTCTTAATTTAGAGTTTTTCATCTGCTTACTATTTTCACCATTACTTCTATCCTATTGCCTATATGAGTATGCTAATATTTCATTTCATTTCCCCTCTGTGCATTTCTTCATTGATGGCGGGAATCGTGCCCGGAGCCATCTTTTGGCAACGCATTGGGCTACATCTGGGAGGAATAGGTTAATCACCCGCCGGAAACCGGACGGTGGTGAGAATAATCTCACCCACATGGTGGTCTACCCGGAAAGTTGAAGATCTGTGGTTCGATTCCCTGTCGAGGTGAAATTTATCCATGTGCGAACACTCGTTTAATCATTTTCTCGCCATCGCCGCGCCAACGTCATGTGCTTTTGTTCCCATCTCTCTTTTTCCTCTCGTATATTAACCAAATGTACTTTCTCTGGCATACCCATATGTTTGTGTATAACGTTTGAGGGATATAAAAATAAAATCCTTGTAATTTCACTCACATCTCTTTAATGAGCTGGATAAGTTATAAGCAGGAGCGAATATTTAGAAGCACGTGGTTTTCTTATGTGTGTGTTTATTCACATGTGCCTGTATCCAATTGACCACTTTTTCCCTCTCTGCTGTCCTCGAGGGAACTGAACTCCCCCCCACTCCCCGCTCTCTTCCCATCCCCTCCCCCACTCCTCATCGAAACGCATCAATGTCTTGCAAGTAAAATTCCACTTAGTTCGCTCTCCCTTCGTGAAAATGATTCGTTGAAAACGTATTTGAAGTCGATTGGGGTAACTAAAAAAGCTAGTTGGAAAGTACAAAGTAGTTTCTGTTGCAAAAGTACGATTTAATGAATCCATTGCAGATCACAATTAGTTCGCGCATCAGTTGTTGGTGCTAATGAATCTCAGCACAAACAGCTATTTTAATTGCTACTGGTTCATTTTGATGGAAATCTGAGCTTTTTCCAACAAATGGCTTTGTTTCCCCGGTTTCAAAAGTTGCGGGTAGTCTCAATATTGTCGTGACCTCGGAAGAGCACGATACTATTTAGGGATTCGTAGCTAGAGGTAGAGAGGGACCTTAATTCACAGAGGCAGTCATTATAAAGGAATACACACCCATTTCTTAAGTAAAGTCCATTTAATAACATTCAATATAGATACATATTAGACTTAGGTTGTTAGCTTACTCATCGAAAGAACCCATTTCGAAGCAGAGTTGGAGAGTCGGATGGATGGCTCGAAGTCTCCAGGTGGATCGACCGATCGGCGTAACTGGCGATGTGGCGGAGAGAAGTCGCTGATTTGTCGGCTGACAAGGCGAGGGTCAGAGTGGCAGAGGTTCCACGTCCAGAAGAGCGAATGCCTTTTGGCGTCTCTGAGTTTACCTATTTATAGTGGGTCCCCTCTCTGGAATATTCCACGGGTCGCTTGACACGTGCAAACAGAATAAATGCGTAGGTTTCCCATGACCTTTTGAAAGTCGACCGTATTCTATATAAATTCATTACCCAAGGTGGTATGGGTTAATCTGACGTCAGAAGCAAGTGTTAAGTGTTTTCCCGGATGTCTGCCGGAAACCAGTGGTCGCGGTGTTTACGATACGCGGTGATTTCACAGGGTAGGCGCAAGAATTAATGAGCGTTGCGATATGTAAAATACGCAACGTGAATATCTTAGAACTAGCTCTTGGCCTCACGGGTCCTTTATCCGTGGGAGCCTGGCTAATAAAAAAGGGCGGGTCGAGGAAAGGAACATGGTCTATAAAAATGAAGGTGGTCCAAGTATGGCAATAACCAAATATGGCAAAATTAGGAGGGAAAGCTAAAATCCGAGAAAGAGGACACAGAATGCGAAAAGCGTGAGGGCGGGAGATATGCGGAGGTCACCTAAGAATGCCTACGAGGCGAGGGGCCTAGCAACGGGGCGAAAAGTCGGACACGACAATATATATATTATATATTTTGTATATAATAATAATAATAATTGTTTATTACTCCACAATATTATTTTTGTATATTCCATTCTGTTCTTTTATATGTGTATATATACATATTTCTTTAAATGATATTGTATTAAAAAAAACCAATTGTTCCTTTTTTATGTATAAATATTGTGTTTCGTCTTATCCTCTGTATTTTATATTGTTTCACAATTTTTCTAACATAGCCCTGAAGATGACTTAAGAAAATAAATCGAAACGTTGGCTGCTAACTTTTGTATAAATGACCTATACTCCAGGAAAAACCATATTATATATTAAATAAGGTCAAGAAAAAGAAAAAAAAATAATTATTGGTAGTCTCAATCCCTATCTGAGTCTCATCCACTTCAGCCCGTAGCTACGCCAAATTAAGTTTTCTTTGTTTTGTACAAGGTCGTCGTTATTCTATCAGCGTACCTTCTTCTGTATGCGTTTGCATTCTCCTTTAAGCCATTCATCTCTTTCAACTAATTCGACTTCTCACCTCTTCGTTCTACCCGTCCACTTGTCATACGGCGATTCTCTTAATCAGGTAATCATGCCTAATGGCTGATTTGTTTTATTTACTACAGACGACTTGAATGGGATCCTTTTATTATACTTACGCAAGTAAAATACAAAATGCATTGCAACAAGAAATTTAGGTTTAGATAAAATTACTACTGCATTTTTGTAGCAATGAACACTTTTCTGTGCATTAACTTGATAATTAGATATTTTTGTTTGTCTGTGCTGCCGTATGTATTGGAAGAACACCCCATCGAAAGCGTGCTCTTTTGGGGTGCCTCAGTTCATTCTAATATAGCGGATACTTATTATATGCTATTAATCATGCAAAACATGAAATAAAAACGTATATTATTATACTTCAGACTCAATAGTATTGACATTTTTTTAAATTAAAATAATATGTTTGTATAATCGTGTGCTAAGTAAGATATTTAGCTTAAGCGTTTCCCATTTATGAATTGCTGTTGATTCCTGTGATTTATGTTGATATATATTAATTTTAATTAGATATTTTGTTTTCCCTGCGCAATATTATTATTTCATTTTCAAGATAATTTTTCTGCTGAAAATACTTAAACGATTTACTCTCTCGTTTTTGGTTCGCAATCTAAGTACTCATGTCCGATTCCTACAATATCCACTGATTGTGCATTACAAGCGATTTTCCTCCCCGTCTTACCGCGTTTCAATTTCAACCTCCTAAATCGTACTTTTTTGAGTCCATCGATGCGTGGATACATCGGTGTAAGCGTTTGAAAGCCCACGTGCGGAGGGAGAGGCTTGCCAAGTATGTTGATTGCTCGTGGCCGAATCGTTTGGGGAAAAGGCTTTATCGCATCGCATTCATTGGAATAGACTCATTCTCGTTTCACTCAAAGGATCATTCGATTTCGGATGCCGTTAGTTGCAAGTAAGGATCATTAGCTAGATATGGCCTCCTGTTTATTTTTGTTTTCAAGTTCCCTCAATATTCTCCATCCTTTCAAGTTTCTTATGCCATGCCCTATACAAAGGGTTAGCTAATAAGCACGTTGACTGTCTACTGGATGATGTAGAGTATTAATTAGTTGTAGTTCTGTCTATATCAAGTCAGAATAATGTTGCCCTCCACTTGCTTCAATTATTATTATTATTATTTTTACATATATTTTCACAGCATTTTTGCTGGTTTTAGGCGAGGTACGGGTATCACCACGTACTCTCGTCTTTTTATTCTGTGTTGAAAATTTTTCTGACAATCCGGCAAGTATTTAAAATTGCTGCTTTTTGTATTGTAATAAACAAGTTTTTCGGCAGTCCAATAGTTTATAGTTCTATATATAATAGGAGTTCTTGCATTCCGAACTGTGCAATGTGCACATGCGTTGATATTGGGTGGTGGATGGATTCGTGGCTGACAATCTGCGTCGCAGCATGCCAACTATCCGATACACGACATGGGCTCTTCGCTGCGCGACGCCAAGCACGTCTGCGGCCGCGACTTTGCGTGCTATTGCGTGCCTGAACACGCCTCGGCTCTCGTTCTCATGTTTTGCACCCACGGCAGCCGAGATCGACTAACCCATTCCGCTGTTTCCCATGCGATGATCCTTCAGCCCAATGAAATGTTTACTCAGGAATGACTTAGAAGAATGCGAAAGTTTTTATTAACATTGCCGTGGTTTACCTATGCAAGTACCTACCTAGTTACCTATTATCTCGCCGTAGAATGGCTCATTTTCCTGGGAATATTGAGAAAAGGTGAAGGCAGCTCCTCTGTGACTGCATGAAGGGATTCAGAAGTTGAATAAAGTGATTTTTTTCATGCTGTTTAAAACTTTTCTTCTGCAGTAATATGCATTTGAACATATGTTTTATCGGAGCCAATTTTAACTCAGCATTATATATCTTCTGCGATAAAATCACTGGGAAGTTTACGAATTTTTCCTAAGATACTTATAGATAATCACTCTTCGTTGGAAACTTATGGCAGATAAGGCAGTATATTTTAGCAATATTATCTCGCATTAGCGGCATGGTTTTTGGCTTTATGCTCTATTTTTACTTGCTACAAGATATATGTTTTTCTTCTGTAAACGATTGGGCGGCTGATACAAAGTAAGTATTCTCAGTTAGTTATTATGAGTTCGTTTGCCTTTGTCAATGGCACAGGTATAAAGATGATGATCCTTATTTACTAGGCATGTGGTTGACCCTCCATGTTATTCCTGAGTGTGTAATTTCGACAGTGGTTGTTTCTGGGAGACTGACTTGTCAAATGAGGATTGCTTAGTTATGTGTATTTAAAAATGAATTCTCATCCATCTATTCTTATATAAATTTCCGTTGAATTTATGCAAAATTTCAAATTTAAAAATCATTTTGGAGCAAAATTTCTTAAAATTGATAGTTTGACATTCTGGATAGTTTTATGGAAGTCCAATGTTTGTGACGCATGATGTAAAAACAAGACGAGGGTTTACCTACGTGAGTTTTTTGCTAGTTATATGTGTTGTGACGTAAAGCATTTAACCTAAAATTCTTAAAATGCACTTGTTAACCAAATTGCTCCACTTTAAGGGAATATTTTGATGCATTAACTCAACGTTTCGAGAAAAAGCGTCAGGAAAGATGGATAACTTTTGAACATCTCTTCATAATAGAGGTAGGCTACGCTACCGTTACCAAATCAATGGCATAGATATGAGCTTAGAACTTAAATTATACTTATTTCTCATTTTGGCCTGTTGATAATTTTTTGGAGACAAATTGTATTCTCACAAATATGTTTGAAAAATGAATTTCAACCACCTCTTTCCTGACTTGTAGCAGGGAAGTTTGAAAATGAACTTCTGAAGATGTAATCTGCTTCGCTTTAGTAAGTCAGTAATTAACTGTTTTCCCTCAATTTCAAGTTTCCTTTTGATATGCGGTTCATTTAAATATTGAAAGTTTGGGCCTCATTCAATGTCTCGTTGATTCAAATACTTTGATGCACTGAGTGAATTATATTCTTTATCAGAAACACAGTCATCAGAATATTTAGCATGACTTTCGTAACAATGCGGTTTAAAAACTTATTCATTTTGCTGTAATTATAAACATTACTTTTTCCAGTGATCAATATTCTTGTAATATTGTTTTATGCGTATTAATTAAAATCAAGAAACAACCTCATTATGAGAAATATTGATTATAAAGTTCACAAACGGTCCTATGAGGAGCATTCTGTCGCCAGTTTTCCATTTACACTGTGAAACTTGGGGAACAATGTGGACGATGGAGTCAAAGTCTCATCTATTCCTTTCCATGAGTTGATTCGGAGCAACATCAAGCGCTGCCGAACTATGCGGTTTTCCCGGAGAAATATGCAAACACGTGTTACTTCCCCTCGGCTAATGTGCAGCCGCGGAAACTGACACTGCATTCTCACGGTGCCCTTTTGGGTTCAGATATTGCAGGGAGAGAGCGAGAGAGAGAGGGGGAGGGAGATATGACTAACAATGGCAATATGTGCACCGTGGCAACCAACGCGTCGCGCCGGGGCGCTCGTAATATCGGGGTGAGGCAGGAGGAAGTGACCCAGATCTTTATTTCGGTGGAGTGGGGGAGTCGAGGCTTTGGATTTCATTCAGTCATTGGCGAATATTTACGGCTTTTGTTTGTATACGCGCTGTAAGTAGAACCAAGTTTTCATTTACATCGCCCCCTGAACTCAAATCCCTCCTTTCTCTCTTTCAGCGCTTTAATAAACGCCTGCGGTGATGGAAATCCTCCCGGGCCAGATTTCCCACGCGTGAAATTTTTATGCGCCCAAAAGATTGCGTGTCTCCGCTCGTGCTGAGTGCAGTCTGGGGAATTGTGAGTGCAGTGGGGCTGCAGTTGTGGAGGGGAGAAAGAGGTGGGGTGGGTTTGATATCCTCTTCACCATGGTGCACAGGTTTTTGGATTTCTCTTTGCCAACATCACGCCAGAGGATACGACAAAAGAACGAGCAGGGAAAGAAGAATTAGTGCCTACTTATTTGAGCTCCTCTGGGTCAATTTTTTTGGTGGTTTGGGAAGTAGGATAATAACTCTTAACTGCTTATACTTGAGATAAACGCCACCGTTTCATCATTTGGTGAGTTAATATCGACCGAAATAAGAGTTAACAATGTTATTATGCTTTCACAGCGCAAAATTTACTAAGCAAAAGTTATCTTTTTATCGGTTTTAAATTAAATGTAGAAGATCATAGCCGGTTGAAGAAGCGTTAATTATGAACCATATTTTGATTTATTTTCTTAACGAATTATTGTTATTTTATTGTTTAGCGTGATTACAATTGTCTTGTGGCGTTATAAAAAAAACGCTGAGGGCATGAGGCCCTTTAATTTTTTAAAAAGGTCCGCTCTCTTTGGAGGAGCACTTAAGATGTGATTTATGGCTAAAATAAGAGCCCGCACAAAAGTCTATCTAGCCCAAAAATAGTTTTCATGTAAGCTCTGACATTCATTTGAGCAATTTAAAGTCTTAAAATGGCATCATTACCTAGAGTAGCGGCACTCCGTATCCAGGAAAGGGACGACAGGAGGGGTACCAGGGGGGGGGGGTAACCTCCTAGCTGTGGTGTGAGTACGAACGCAATCACCATTCTTATCTAGTGTGAATTGAATGCCCAAGGGGGGATATAACCCCCCCTCTCGCCCCTCCCTGGATCCGCCACTGATACAGAGTGGCTTAAAATTGGGCAGAGTTTTATCTACTTTATCATCAGGGCACCATAGCGAGATTACTATTATTGAATTTATAATCGCAAGGGAAAAATACCCCAAATAAAATCCTCGAATTGTGAGGTGTCCCAGATGAAGAAACTGGCTCCATAGTCTTAACGTGCGAATCTAATTCGACAGTGATTTATCCCTATTCATATACGCTCCATCTTTACCAATCCAAACCTTTCTTCGTGTTGAAATGCTGAGTAGTGATGGAGACGTATTTGTGAGGGTGGATGGTGTAACACGTGTCCTGACCCAATGTCCACAGACACGCGTGAGGGAGCCCCTGCGTAAGCTTGTCATTTCAATGACGAACGACAGAACCTGTGAACAGATAAAAAGAAGTATTGGGGACACGCTGAAGATGAAGAGACTTGCTTTCGAGGTTAAGCTGAAGCAGCGTAATGTTGAAGAAGCACTTAGCGAATTGGATGAGAAAGAATGTGTAGGGATTAAATGCAGTAACTGGAATTTTGGTTTCATTATAAAAATTAAAATGTTTTCCTATGTTTTTAGAAGTTATTGCTGTATTTTTCGGAATTGACAATGGTTTTTAAAGGTTTTGCTCTTCTATTTCAGGTAAGAGAAGACAATTTGATGACGAGGACTCTTCTGTTGAAGTGGAAGCATGTTACCGAGAGTGTTGTGAGTAAACCAATGCTTTTATTATATATCCGGCCAGTGATGTGATCCTCCGGCGGTTGCAGTCCTCCTTTGAGTCCCTATCTCTTTCAATACGTCCGCTCAATTGCTAATTTCCATGCGATCTGGCATCTTAAAGTTATTTAGATAAAATAATCACTATATCATTTAGATTAATGCATAAATATCGAATCATATTTTGTTAAAAACCCATATCTGATCTCCTAAGATCCCAAAATATTGAGAATAACATGGTATCCTCAGCATCATCGTCTTTCTAAACAAATATTTATTCAGGCGTTCACTTTATTATCTCACCACCGATAGCTCGTTGGCTAAAAATTATTTGTGCCCTATCGTCCCATTTTCGATTCTAGAGTATCAATTTTTGCACCGCATCTACTTCTCCCTCCATATGATTACTAGTGGGCATATAAACTTGAACCACCACAAGGCTGGTGGGTCGCGCCTCAGTTTCTACTACCATAATGCTATCGCTTACCTGGTCTATACCTACCACACGCTTACCCATGTTACCGTATAATACTGAAGCTATCGTTCATCCTCACCACTATTTATAACCCTATATCGTAGCCCTCACCATCCTTACACCTCACTTCGCATAATCCTACGATTTCTATCCTCCCTTTATCCGTTTCCCTTTTGATATTTTCGAACTTCCCCGCCCTCATCATTGTCCTCACATTCCATGTTCCATCATTCATTGCTGCTTTCTTCTCCATCATCTTGCTCTCATTTCCTCTTTCTTGATTCCTGTTTCTACTGCTGATAATAAATATCTGCAAAGGGTTCACATGTTTACGATCTTGAGAACCTTGTCAACCTTGCTGCCATGAACGACACCCGCCCTTCTTCGACGGGTCATGTTCGAAGAGTTACCGAGGCTCATTTGGTTGTACTCCATATTTTCAGGGAAGAGGTAGTTGGTAGATTTCCCCACTTCCTTTTCAATATTGTTTTTAAGTGAAACCATCACGAGGACTACCTTTGACCGGGCACGGGTGGCCTTACCGGGAATAATTGCAAATTAATCCCGCCAGTGCAGCTCTAGTGGTCATAGAAACACGCAAGCCTTTCCACCGTGACATGGTTGTGGCCCAAGGTAAAGTATATTTGGAGGTGGAATAGGAAATATCTTTATAGAATGGAAATATCACCTTTTAAAAAACGAACGATTTCCAAGAGAAATATATTCCTTCAATGTTGTATGACCGATGTTAAGTCTGAAAAGGGCATAGCCAACAATTTAAGATGTCTACGAGAAACTTCTCCGTACGAACAGACCAAAAATGAATGATCCCTTGTATTAATCTTATTAGAGAGCACTTATCGTGTCATATAGGTTATCCAATACCACCCCGTACCACATCTGCACGAGAGATTTTCGTACCCATATTGCACCATCGTTTAAAAAGCGCCAGAAAATCTCCGCTTCGACTGTAGGAGAACGTTTAACCCATTAAACTGTAGAAATGTCGTTGAACCGTTTCGGATATAATTATTCAGATGAACCGTTTCGGATATCATTATTCAGGCATAAGAAGTTTTATCTCGCCATTTTATATGGTAGAGTTGAAGACCATTATCCAAGCCATGTTGTGGCGTCAGGCCATTCCATTTAAGCTAGCTTCTCGTGTTTAGTGACTTCTGGAATCGAGGTTGAAGACTAGAGGAAGTATCGATCGCGCTGTGGTTCTTTGGATTTTGCTCCAGCGGGATATCCAGATTTTAAGTTGCCTCGGAGTGCATGAGGCGGGAGTGAGCCCTACAGGAAGGGGCGCTGGGCGTAGCTGACCAACCCCCTTTTATATCCACTAAATCTCTTTTATGTGCCGACTGTTTTTGAGAACTACCAGTCTGGATTGAACGGGGAGGCAGGGTAAATAGGGTCATTCGGGCTGTCATCGAGGTTTGGGTCTGGTGAATGATTTTCATTGCTGCCATGGACCGAAACTGGGTTCATTTATGAGCTGCCTTTGTTTCTTTCCAGCAATAAATGTTTTTCTAGATTTACACAAAGTTTATTTGCCACAGGGATATGCTTGTGCGACTACTTGGCATCATAAGAGAAGGCTATTGATGTAGTGGTATTTACCTCTGGAGTGGATAGCTGTTTTTAAGGCTGCTGTATGGCATTATTAGTTTTAAAATGGTAGGAGTACTTACTAGGGTGTAGACAGAATTTATGAAGAGAATTGGAATAGTTATTTTCAATCTAATATTTAATGCTTTATATATATTTAAAAGGTATTTAAAATTTTTGAAAATTTCGTAAGATATATTCAATGAAGTGCATTCACTTTTGCGGTGGAAAATGTAACTCTCAAGATTTTTTTTCATTTATTGCTCATAAATTGTTAGGAGTAATAAGGCACAGGACTGTTTGTGGCAATAAATCGAACTGTTTTCGATGAAAGAAATATTGTTCCGATAATGATGCTCCAAACTGTCTCTCGGAGAAATAGCTTCTGTGAATTTTATAGTATTTAGCTGACTATTCCCCAAATTCACTAATAAATTTTAGCCATTTATGCCTGTTTGTCGTTCTGTATCGTTTAAGCTAGTATTTGTCCTATGTTTTTCTTGCATGGGAAGTTGTTTTAATGCCGGCGGTTTATTCTCTATTTTATCTCATCTCTAACATTTCAAGCGGAATAAAACTTCCTCTCCCATTTCTAGTCGAAGACCTTTTTCAAGAAAATGGCTGCGTTATTCTAGGATTTTGCTACTCACAGGACGATACCTCCACCGCAAAAACTCTCAAAAATCGCCCACCGAATCAAATTCGCTCATGTATTACTAATAGGGCTACTAGCTGAGCGTTTGTGAAATGAGATTATTCACTTATCAATTATTAACCACTGTGACAATTCTTAGGATGATTTGACCACACATGGATTCTCTCATTCCCTGAATCCAAAGAGAATGGCGTGAAATATTTTTATCATTCTTCCTCTGCATCCTCCGGCTGTTGATTCATGTGAATTTTTATTATGATGGGGCAGGAACCTCATAATACTATGACTATTCCTCTCTATATCTATGTATTCCTCTCCATACATGGCTATAGCTCTCGATATCACCTGCCTCAATTCAGTGCCCCTTCACTAGCATTTTAGCGTCTTTTCTTCACTGTAGCTTGAAGATTCTTCCTCATTTTCATTTAAGCTCATTTTGCATCCTTGTCTTGATAGGTTTGCTTCGTAAAGGGTTTTCTTGGATTTATTCATAAATATATTAAACATCTACATGTCCATCTAACGTGATTCTACCAAATCACTTGGGAAAGGCTACAGATTGCGATTAATTTTACTTTTATGGGCTGCATTTGGTGGTATAAGCAAGGATTGTTAAGATAGAAGCGTTTCATAGAGTCTAGAATGATGTATCGATAAAATAGTGAGACCAGACGAGGATCTGCTCGTGTAAAAATATCATCGTAGCATCAAATAGATCAATGGATGGAGAGAACTGTTGAAATTCATTTATACCCTCAGAAAAAATATCAGGTCAATTTATTAATGAAAAAGATAAATGTACGCATTTATGTTAAACGCTTATTGATCTCTCGGAGGTAAATTATCATTGAATTAATGTTCAGATTACACATTCATTATGTGTGTTGCCATAGTCACCAATTTGTCTTCTCTCATCATTCGTCTTTTAGCCTGCAGCATTTTATGAAATAGAATACCTGTATCGGTTTCTGTGGCGCAATTGTTCCTTAAACAAATTATTAATAAAATAATAATATTTCATTTTTAAATGTATTTTAACTGTCAATAAAGGGAAACTTTGTCTTTTACTTTTTTTATAATTTATTCAAATAAACTTGAAATTTTAAATTTTTGCGTATTTTCTGGAAAAATTCTTATATTTTCTTCAGTCAAACATTTTTGTCGAAAGAGTCAATGGATTGGAATTAACAGTTAATGTGTATAGCAGGCTTCCTTTCACTAAAATAAGTTTACCAGATATTTTTTCCTTCGTTGGTTTTGGATAGGGTGTTTAAGGCCAATGGAGTAATGAGTTGGGACAAGGTACAGCGTCCACGAATAGGCAGCGGTCTGCCCAAGGGACTTACTTGTATTACTCTCTTTATGATAATGTGTCTTGTCCCATCAATCTTACCATACGGCCTTTCCTTCCTCCCGTGACGTCACGGGAAGATGAATGCGAGGAGGGGCAAAGCCGACAATCCATCAATCTCTCTCTCTCTCCTCATTCATGAATTGCGAGCGTTCCAATTCCCGCTCCCTTCCTCCCCCTCTCCCCCCAACCTCCCCCCCCCCCCCACCCCCAACCTCTTGCTCGGACGCGAATTCTGGCGATGACAACGCGTCGCGATGAATGGCGGCGGATGGACACGGAGTCATCATCAAACCCACGAAATGCGCTCTCTGATGTGGTTCCCTAGCAGGTGGGAAAGCAATGGGTGGTTTTCGGGGTAATATCCTCTCGGCAGACCGATTGCAAGGGATATGGTTTTTGGATGCAGTTAACGCGCGTCCTAAACTAGGATAAATCAGGGAGGGATGCCGCACATTATGTAAAATAAGTATGTTTTGTCGCCCTTTGATTAAATTGGGTAATGAATATGGTAACTTGTCTTGTTTCTGACGTACACACAAAAAACTTATATTTATATCATTCATCTCTTAGACTTAAGAATTATTTTTGTAAAACATTACCTCGCGGCGTCTATCCTTAAGTATCGGGCGACATTACGCATGTTATTAAATCCGGCTAAAACTGATTTCTGTATTCTGCATCTATTTAAAAAAAATTGTCGCATTATTGAAGTTTTGGGGAAAATAAAGTATGAAAATACTTCAGATATTTTAATTTTTTTATTTAGTTAATAGTACATATCTACGAGTTTAATGCAACTGAAATGCTGGTTGTAAAACTAGAGCCATATTAATATGATTACATTAAAAACATACACATGTATGAACAAAAAAAGTCACTAAAATAGCCTACATTTATCCAATTTTTACTGAAAAATACAATTTGAACCGAAGAAATTCAGTTAACAAAGACCTAATTTAGGAGTTTTTTTATGATTCCAAAAATTCCAGTCGAAAAATAAATTAAGACAATTTACCCATTTTTAATAATTAGTTATACGTTGATTAGGTCAAAATTTGCCGCGGCCTCCTTCAACACCTTAAGAAAAGGAACGGCTTCAACGAACGAACACCAGTTCAAAATGTTAGAGCGTAGGTTTCCGCGGCGATGGTCTGATCTCTGCATTTCTCCAGGGTTTTCTTCCGCGTCAGGTTGTTGGTTGATTGACAACAGTTTCGCTGGCTGTCCTGCCAGCGTCTTCAGGTCGAAGGTGTCGGCTGTTGGTTTCTGCCTCGCTTATATAATACCAGTTCAAAATATTAGGACGTTCGAACCGTTCAGCAGTTAAACTGTTCGTATTCGTGGACGGAGGGGAATGATAGAGAAGGAAGGGGAGGGGCTCGGTCGTCTATGACGCACTTTGGTGGCCTTGAATGGTCGGCATCGTAATCGCCATCTGTTGTAGACACAACCCACTTGCTGCAGTAAGTTGCAGTTCGGAATGCCTCTTGGTGAGGATACTTGTTGGACCGAAAACAATGCACGAAAAAGTTAACATTAACGGTGAACAGGGAGTTTTAGAGAACTATTCATTTCCGAACCGGTTATTTGCAGTGAACACTTCGTTTTGGCTGCTCGGCTCTTTTTGACACATCTCTAGGTATATACACCAAGGATGAACTCCACCACGAAACTAATTTGGCTTAGCCGGGTTTCGAACCAAGATCTCGCGATTGCACCTTAGGAGTGCCAACAGTTACCTAACAAAGCAACCAGTTACAGTTTGTCTGGTAGCACAACTGACCCGGCAATCGAGAGATGCGGGTTTGAATTTCGGCTACGCCAAGTAATTTCTTCATTTTGAATATCATCCATGGTGTTGCGCGTGCAGTAAAGCTCTAAGCAGTCTTATACGTGACTGCTTAGAGCTTTATGATATATTACCTGGGTGATATTTTCGTTAAACATTTTTTGCGAAGATTCTTTTCTAGGTCTTATAACATTAATTTCGTAATTCAACTCTGTTTTTATATATTCATCTCTTCCAAAAAAAATAATTCTGACCATATTTGTCAAAAAAGTAAGCTGGAGTGGAACGTAAATGTATAATTTGAAAATAACCTTTCCTGCATAAATCTAGTGAAAATTGTTCTAATTTATTCAAATTGCTTTAATTTTAGTTAATATTTCCGTATTGCATTGCATTCATTGTCATTTGAAATGTAATGGTTGCAGTACATTTATTTTATCCTTCAAAGTTTTGCTACGAAAAACAAATGCGAATGCTTTGAGCGTATTTCATTTCCAGATTCAGTGCATGATGGACCGTGGTGAGGCGGGACTTAGCCTCAGGGGAAAGTCGGAATTTGGCCGCACAAAGGCTCTCAATTCCATCGAGTAGACCGCGGATTCGAGCGAATGGATGTAGAGGGAGCGATTTTTATTGAATTGGGGTAAAAGGCGAGGTGAGGGTGTTGAGTGTTGATCATTGGGAGGGGATAGCTTAGAGATAGGGATAGCGGTAATCCTTCAATCCTCTACTCCAACTGGAAATCGTTCAAGTCTTCATCGTCATCAGGGGAATTTAGATTTGATTGTTAAGCGTTCTGTCACATCATTAGCGCTGTATTAACTCACCGACTTTTCGAATACTTTTCCCTTTCACTTCGTGGAAGGTGTACTCTCCTGGGAAATGAGATGAAAATATTTCCATTAATTTTAATGCTCGATTATTCACTCACTACAAAACTAAATAGTCCAATTCTGACGAATCTCAATTACAGCAATATAATTTGGTGTAACCAGAATAATAGAGTATTGTTTAAATGGCTGTAACGAGACTTAATGGTGATTTTCCATTTTTTCGTTAATTAGTCCGTGAGGCCTTTTCATGATAGAGTTTCATATCTTTCAATATGAAAAATTAAATTTTAATGTTTCATTGAAAATTCGGAGACAAAAAGTTTTCCAGCGAAAGGAATCTGGTCATGATTTTATATTTCCCCAAGATTTTGTTAAAAAATGAGTTTCATTATTATCAGAAAATTATTTTGATCAAAAGATATGACAAATAGATAGAGACAGTAACGTTTATATACACTATAAAAGTTTAACGGACGTTTTTTGCTTCTCTGATTATTTTTTATAACGCGACTTAAGTGAAGCAAAGCCCTTAAAGACCTCAAAGCAGTGCCAAACATTGGCTCTAGTCAATCTTTATTCCACGTTGAGAAAAAAAGAGAGCACTTATTGATTAATAGATGAATTGGATTAGTAAAAAGCATAGACGATTTAATATCTTGAATTATGCTACGAAGAGCCTATTTGTATACCTTGCCGTTTCCTATGCTTAACAATTGGATACTGATGCTCACAACTTAATTAAATTAAAGAAAGAAACATGATGGCTATGGAGGTGAGATAATATGTACCGAAGAAATGATGCTGCCATTTAAACATGCTGCTTCTTTCACAG
Organism: Ischnura elegans; assembly: GCF_921293095.1. Lineage (NCBI taxonomy): Eukaryota > Metazoa > Arthropoda > Insecta > Odonata > Coenagrionidae > Ischnura > Ischnura elegans. The sequence continues at coordinate 132,001,957 of NC_060249.1, read as the reverse complement.
TGTTTATTTGTGCTGTCTCAAGAGAACATATTTCCATGATTAAAGCTTTTGCTATGAAGCTCTCTCGGACTTACAACGAACGTAGAGCCTGCTCCTAGACGACGTTTCGACAGCTGTCTCTATTGCCATCCTCAGTGCATGAGATTCGCTCGCTACCAGGCGAATGAGATTAACTCTTTCCCTGAGGATGACACCAGAATCGCAGCTGTCCAAACGTTGCACGGAGCAAACAATAATTCAATGGGAAGCCAGAGAGATTTCTTATCCAACTTCCTCACTGGACAAACCTTAAAGGCCTTGTTACACGGTACATTAGAATGTACAAGAAAATGTGAGAATGTCTGAATCTCAGAATGAACGCGAAAATTCACCGTGTAACCACGGAAAATGTAAGAATGCATGAATTTCTGAGCGCCTGTTCTAATTTCGTTCAGACAATCGTACTATGAAACCCCTCCTTCTTCCATGGTCGTACAAGTTGCACTCATAACAGAGTCACCTGGTGGCAGACTACGAAAACGACACATTCAGTTCATCTGGCTTGTATTGGCGACTTCCTTGTTTACGTACGGCTCCGACAGTTAATTTGATTTTGACGTCTTGCTTGTCTTGGATTTTTCACTGATTGGATGTGGGTCGCGAAAGGATGGAACCGAAGAAAAGGGGATGGGTTAAAGGAAGGATTAGATGGAAAGGCGCTGAATGTTTGAACCGCGAGAATTTTTCAAGATTGAAATCCAAATGATCGTTAAAAGGTAATAAAAAAGCATTTGATGTACAAAGAAATAAGTTTCAAGTACTATTTACGCTATATTTACTCAAGTTCCTGTTTTTTGAATCGAGACAGACTGCAAAACGAGTCGAAATTTTAGGTTTTTGCGTTGACATGCAGCGAACGTTATGGCCATCGCAGTAATAAATATTGAATTTACCTTACCAAAAGTATCATATTTTTCGTATATTCCCGTAGTGTGTGCCGATTCACAGGAGAAGGGTAGAGAGAAATCAAGACACACTCGCTTTCAGGTCTTAAACTCAGCTGCCTATATTATGTCCTGTTTACTATGTCACAAGGCTTAAAGGCACGAGAAATTTTGAAAATGTGCTTTTATTATGGAACGCTACTATCCTACCAAATTTGAACGATATCGTCGGAAGACACTTCGTGAATAAAGGAATAGTTATTAATTACTTTAAATCAAGGATATAAACTAAATAAACTTACTGGATAAGAATAATGTACTCTACAAGCACCAAGACAGTGCTTGATTTTTCGGCAAAATCAAGTACTGTCTCGAGCCATTTTCCATCACGTTTAAGGAATATATTATTTGTTATTGTCATAGAGTTTGTTTGTTAATAAAAGAGTCCGTTCCCCTACTTTAAGCACACGATTTAAGTCCATTCTCCGTACTAGTATATGGTGTATACTAGTACACTCTAATAAAGAAACCTTTCAGTGCATCTCTTGCAGTGCCCGGAGATTGCATAATAAGAGTCATTCGTAGCAATATTTATTAATTTTATTTTCTGGTGATTATCTTCTATCACTATTATATCTGTTATCCACACGTACAAGTGAATGAGACCATTGCATCCACACGCTTGCCACGTCGACGTACTCTCCGCCGCCGCCGCCGCCGGCCAGAACCGGAGTCGACCCCACGCTCGAAAAAACGATTTAAAATTCGGGATTGCGAGTTGGTGCAAGGTTTTACTTCAGATCCACAATATAAAAGCTTCATAAAACGACATGGTATTAGTCACTTGGCGGAAGTTCAGGGTAATATCTACTTTTTCTCTACGTTTATGTACAAAAAGGGCTGAAAACAGCCTTCGTCATTTTGTTATATATCTATGGTTATTGATGAAACAAAATCTTTAAAACCCTTCATATTGAAGAAAAATAATTTTTTATTAGAATGGTATAACATTTTTGTCGATAAAACTATTCATAAAACCACTGCACGAGGATGAAGTTGGCAATTTTCAGAAAAAATCGAGGATGGTCGTTTTTCCCTAAATTTGTTCAACTTTGACCTCACATATATTGTTAACGTGAAAATACAGGAAATAAATAATCTTGAGAGTGATGCGCAATTAATTTGAGAATATGTATGCGAAGTTTCAACTTCCGAGCTCAAAAAATCGTTTTTGAGGTTTTGGCCAGCTTTTTTTCGATTCTAGCCCACTGTGCGACGGGGCACTTTATACGGTTTTATAGGAGACACGATTTATATTGTTTGCAATACGTTCTTCTATTGAAGATACATGCTGCAATACACTTACTGCATTAAGCAAATGATGTAGGCGTGTAACGTAGATCACAATCCGCAATCAACTTATATCAATTTAATATTTCCAAATCTTCCCAAACAATCCCCTTCATTTATTTCAACAGTGCCTTGGCAACCTAAATGTATTCACAATATGAAGTTTGATGTTAAAATTGCAATTATATTCGCCAAATTGGCGTTTGAGCCCCTACATTGACAGTTTTTCTATCCAATTCCTCAGTCTGTCATCAGTGCATACCGTGCCGTGATGTAACGTGCGCACGCTCCGTCACGTCTTTTCAAGCTGTCAATGAGTATAACTTTTTAAAGACTCATGAGTCATAACTCAGCTAAAAACATTATTCATCCCTGAAAATTTCGGCGAGTACATTTGAGGTAGGGATCTACTTATTCTAGTACTTTTAAAAAAGTGTGAGTGTTCCCCATTGGTTTATATTTGATGTTGAAATAATTTATTGCGCATTTAAAAATGTTCGAAAAAATGTCCGAAAAAATGTACCGCGTAACCACCTATTCGTGGATCTTGTCCATGTGATTATACAAGAATCTGTTCAGAAAACCATTCAGAAAAATATACAGAATCTTGTACATGTAATGAATGAGAACCGTGTAACCAGGCCTTGGGTAAATTTTGACTTAAGGTTTGTCTAGTCAAGACGTGGTGTGTCATTTTTATATTTTTCCTTGCCTTTTGGGATCTTGAAGTGTATTTTGCCATAACTACACCGCAGGAATCAAACTGATAGAGTCAAGCTAGGACTACAGATTTGCCGTAAGGTTTGCTGGGTTATTCGTTGAGCGGCGGCGTTGCTATTACCGTGATTAAAGCATGTCTCTTCGATCGGGTTTATCCATTAAATGCAGGGACGACCCCGATTTGCCTTTGCACGAAATTACTATGGCGGCCTCAGGCGAATCCTGGCCAATTTGAGTATTGGCGAACATTTCGGGTCTGCCGGTAAAGTTCGTGTAGGCTGTGATAGCCTCCCGGATTGGCTGAAATCATCATACATCAAATCCCTGTGACTCCCCATTAAAATTTCCAATACATGCCAAATACGCTCAGAAGTAGAGGAAAGGAAATTCAGAAGAGCATCTCATCGGAAGAGGAAGCTAATTACCCATCAATGAACGCCAATGCAATACACAGAGAAATGATTGATAATGCTTCTGTGGGATTGTCAGCTATTTGTCATGGCGTGCTTCGTAAATGGTGGAACATGCGCCCATAAATAATATCGTCTAAATCAGTCTTATTTGCTCAGATCCCCAACGGAAGTTGGATGGTTTAAAAGCAGTGATAGCTTGTCTGGGGTCAAAATGTCTTTTTTATAGCGCATTCTCTGTATCAAAGAAATAATCAATTCTAATTAAATATTGTTCTCAGCAGTTAAGTGAATTATAAATGGCTAACCCGCCAACGAATTTCGGGCTGATGGCCATTTGTGCCATCCAAGGTTAATGAGAATTGCATTTACCCGTCTCGTCGTCATGGAAATCCTGGAGAATCGAGTATATACTGTAATTGAGGTGGGGTAAGTTACTCCTTGTTGATATAATGTATATGTAATTCAAATCGATGACTTAATGGAGAATATTCATACACAGACAAATAGTACTTTTAGAAAATCGATTTTATTTGCTTCAGGTTCTAGTTCTTTGACTGAAAGCGCAAAAATTTTGTTGTTGACCAAATTTGGTTGGTGATTTTGGTTAACAATTTGTAAAAACTGGGGTGTTTTATTAAAATAAAAAGGGGAACGCGTTTTTTCCAGCTTTTGGTTCAAAATAAGTAATCTTGTTCCGCTGTTCAATTGGATAGATTACATTGGCATAAAATAAGAATTGGTAGAATTTGGGTGGATTCAAATAAAAGACCTAAATGGTATCAAACGCCTTCAACACCTTAAAACACGGTCGCAACCTATGTAAAAAAAACTACGAATGTCGATGGTGAAATGAAATCTTAGCTTAAAATAATGCAATTTGCTGCAGGGAGAGAGCAATGAGCCTGTACTTACGAGCTACAATGAGATTCTAAATTAAACCATTTTTGGGCAAAACTTTTTGCTTGAAGAAAAAAGTTTGAAGTTAAATGCACCTGGAGCAGAGTTCCAAAAGACTAAGTAGCACTAAAAAGGACCAAGGACCATGATGCACCAGTTGCCAGGGCACACATCCCGTACCTCGACATTATCAGGTGGAATATCGATATTCCTCAGAAGATACCCGATCGATATTATGTACCTACCGCATTCCAAATCGCAAAGCAGCTTTGTTAGCACCAAAAATCCAACAGGATTGAAGAATAAAGTGGGCTGCAGCATTGCTTGTGCATGCGAAGAGATATACGTGGGAGAAGGAGGAAGAACCATGGCCGATTACATTCTTTTACGCCTCGGCCACGGAGTCCACTCACAAACCTTCTTTAGCGGCCCACGGATTGCTAGATCGCATCGCGAAAGAAGCCATCGTAATCGGGTTGGGGGATGAACCGAAATACGTCCTTGATTTCAACTCTGCCGTTCGTGGACATCAATCTTGCAACGCAATCAGGTGGCACCTCCTCCATCAGCCTGACCTATATAAGACCATCAAGAATTTTTCAAGGCACTAATTGCCTGAAAATTTAACCCGATTGGAAATGAAAGTATTGTCATCCCATTTGCTTACCGGAAAAACCTGAAGTCTTTCATCGGAGGGTGCGGATGAACCATTTATGAAACACCTATTTTGGGTAATTAAAACGTTCCAAAGATGATATTCCAGCCATAATACACAGGGTTATTGCAAAGATTTTGTTTAAACTATCATTAATCATGGCATTTAGTCTCGCAGGGGGAGAAATTGAGGGATTCTAAATGAACTTAGCGTCTAATTGTCTCAGTATTACGTTATTATCGCCAATCTTTAATCTCCGCTTGCTTTTGATTTTGAAAGCAATCAACTCGACCGCACATGATAATTTCCTGTGTGTCACTATGTTAGGAAAAGAGTTGAAGACAGAAGAAGAAAGAATAGAAATTAGAATTGGAGCGCTTGGTTATTGGGCTGGTTGCTTCCAATAAAATTTTAATTTCGTGACATGGGTGTCCGAAAACTTATCTGATATTTTTTTTTTTAATTAATTTATTTTTTTTATAAACACATTACAATACATCAAAAATACATATCTCAAATATTAAAATATATATAATACATTAAAAACATTCCCTTTACAAATTCTTAACACGCTTTTCACTATATAACCAACACATATTCTGACTTATTGGGCAAGAAAAGATAAAAGAGAAAAACCCTGATATTACAATATTTTAGAATAAAAAAATATTTTTACAATTAGGAGACCTTCTGAGCCAAAACAGGCTCATCAGCCGGTTCTCCATAATTCATTTACAAGAAGTTAAAAACATCTAAAAACAATGAAAGAAACGATAAAAAACTTATGTCTTAAAATTAAAAATTAAAGTCCTCAAGTAGATAATTTAAAAGTTTACTTTTGACATCCGAATATGTGGTTAAACCATGCATTTCTTTAGGTAATTCGGTAAACAATTTAGGAACACTAACCACCATTTTGTTTTCACCGTATTGATTGAAGCATTTGGGGATTTTATATTGGTATAGATTCCTCTTTTCCATTTTATGAAAATTGTCTTTCAGTGTTTTGTATTTATTGGAAAAATAATTATCTATTACTAAAATATAGGTTAGAAGTTTTTCGAGTGGTAGTATTCTTAGTGTTTTATAGAAATTATTTGTATCGTGAGAGTCTGAGTTAGCTGACAAATTATTATCATTTTTTTTGTGGTATGCAATCGCTTTGATGATCCGGTTTTGTGTACTGTATAGTTTTAATTTATGTACCCTACAGGTTTTACCCCAAATAGTAACGCCATATCTTAATATTGATTCAGCAGTTGCGAAATAAAACATCTTTTTAACTTTAATATGCAAAAAATCTCTAATATGATACATTTGATAACTAACCTTTCGTAATTTACTACATATCTTCTCACAGTGTTCCCTAAATTTGAATGTCTGATCTATTATGATACCGAGATACGTATATTGTGTTACTTGTTCTAATTTGTTGCATTTACACACAGACTTGGTTATTTCAGTATGCAGGCATTTATAATCATGTATTGTTATGTGAATCTGTTGAACGTTAGCTGCATTATTGGCTATGGACATAACTTTGGACTTCTTCATGTTGATGGAGAGGTCATGGTCATGTGACCATTTTGTTAAGTTATTTACATCATTTTGCATGTAGGCAATGGCAGTATTTAAATCTCTATGAGCAGATATCAATACAACATCATCAGCATAAAGTAAAATATTACAATTTAAAATACATTTAAATATACTATTAATATACACAGTAAAAAGGATTGGTCCTAAAATAGAACCTTGAGGTACACCATATTCTACATTTCCTTGGTTTCCAATACAGTTTTTAAATTTCACCCTGATACTCCTCTGCAGGAGATAGCTTCTAAACCATTTCAGGATATACCCTCTAATTCCAATATCCTGCAGTATATGCAGCAATGTGGGCAAATTGACAGAGTCAAAAGCTTTTTTATAATCCACATATGTGACTACTACTTTATTATTCTTATCAAGGTTGGTATTTATTATGTCGGCAAAATTTTCAAGTGCATCTTTAGCTCCTCTACCTTCCACAAATCCATATTGGTAGTTTGAGATTATTTTATGTTTTTTCAAGAAATTTGTTAGATACTGTGCCACGTATTTCTCCATAATCTTATTGATAGTTGGTAGCAGGGAGATAGGTCTGTAATTCGCAAAATCTTTGTAGGATCCAGGATCTTATTAGGATTATCTTTGTAGGATTTAAAATTAACAATAATAATTAAAGGATATTAAAACATTTCTGGCAGAAATATTAATGGCATTATTTTTAAGCCCTTTTTATATTATTTTTTATTTAATTTATATTTTACAATTTTATATTTTTAAACATTGTTATCGTTCAAATCTGTAGCATATTCACTGGATGTTGGCAGAATGAAGCAATCAACTCGATCGCCCCCGCCAATTTTCTACCCATGATGAGAGAAAGAGTTAGGTGAGGAAGATGATGATGGGAATGACTTGTGGATGAGTGCTGTGGGTGTAAAAGGCGGACCTCAAGACAAAGAACTCCCATTCACCTCAACCCAATCGTTTTATTTTACTTTCAATCCTCGTCCCTTAATCTTCTCCTCTTTATCTATTTGTTAGATTTTTTAACCGTCAGTTCTATATCTTTTTGTTCAACTCGGGAATTTTCCCGCAAATTTCATCAAACTCGCGGAATGAGAGAAGAAATCATTCCATGATTGCAAAGGTTTTTTCATTGCATGATCAAAGGATTTCGTTTCCTCCTGATTTTTTTGTCCTTTCCAGAGCTTCGTTCGCGCTCGCCTTACACCTTATGTCTCTCCTCTGAGAGTCACATTTCAAAGAACTTACTACGGAGGCTATTTTCAGAAATTAAAGGCACGTCGGAATTTTGCATTTTTTTGAGAGCGAGGTTAGCGGGAATTTAATCTTGTTTAAATGAAATCATTTAGCACTTGAATAGATAATCGCGAGTTATATTTAAAACCAAAGTTACGGCTCCAAGTCCTGGCGTACAGCATACCAAGCTTAGTTGGAGTACTTGCTTTGAGAAAAATCTAATTGGCCGAACTTTGACGAATTGCATTGAGTAAGAATAATTTATCTCCGTTGGAGTTAGTCCTATAACTCATACAGTGTGCTCTGTCAGACAAATTTCCCATTAATCTTGTTTATTTTTTTGTAAATGGCGCCTTTGCAGGCAATTAAATATTGAATTGAAATATGTTTTTTTAATCACTTATTTTCTGAATGAGCTCGGATATGTGAAATAAAATGAGATAGCTGGTTTTGAAAACAAGCATTCTAGTTTGGAAATTTGCATCCACGTTGCAAGTGCAGTGTTTTAGTTTTATAAATAACTAATAATTAATGAAAATAAAGCATGTATTTAATCGCCATACGCTACCTCTATTTGCTTGTCCATAATCATCAGTAATAACGTATTATCGTATCGAGTCACGTGAATGCTCCTCTTGCACTATTTTCTTGTTAACCATGCATAAAATTAATTTTCTGTGAATATATCATCGGTTGCATTCGTTATGATCCGACGGTTTTCACTGTCACGACTGGAAACGTAATTTTTTATTATCCTTCTCATTGCTAAACATGAACGTTAAAAACATAGCATATCCCTCTGGTAAAACGAATTCTTTTGTAATTCCGCTGTTCTGTGTTTCGCTGTTTTCTCGCGAATTCTAAAATATCGATGATTTAAAACGTCGACAATAAGCCAATTGTTTGCTAAACATATTAATACTTGCAATTTTCTCTTACTTTTCGAAAGAACTTTATCCGCGAAATAAAGTGTTTCGATTAACATGTATTTTATTTCTCAGGTTTCACCATTAATGAGCGTCGCGACGCGTCGTCAATGTCCTAAAACGATTTAAAACATGATTTCCGTTTATTTTTGTGCAACGAATGCTAATTTCTTCGGCGAATGGTGCAATACGTTTCACAATTGAAATGAGATTAACTTTAGCGTTTCTTTTTTGTCCTAGAGACATTTTTGTTTCTGTGCCAACGAATACGCCTGTTCGGTGTGTTGTATTAAAGCCATTGACTTAGACACCGTGGTTTTAGAGTTCAACGAGTTGACTGGCCGGCGGCAGGGTAAGGAGACAACTGGTTTTGAGCTAAACAAGTGAAGCTTGAGAAGCGTAGGGTAGGTGGCGTGCCGTTCGAGCCAATCGAGCCTCATTTATTTAAAAAAATTCATTGCTATAAATACAAACGTAACAGGCGGCATTATGTGCATAGATTTTATATTTAAACCTTGGATTCGTTGATTTTTAAAACTTAAATGCATAACTATCGATGATAACTTATTTTATCAGTTCTGCACCATCCATTCCAATCCATTTTGTTTGTATACCCCCGATTTTTGGCTAACACAAGTATGAGAATTCCCTACTATCACCCTACACTTATCCGCATCCGGATCAGGAAGACAAATTTTTAGATATACTTACATTCGGTTTCTGGAGAGAAGTGATGCAATTTGACTCTGCAATTATGCTTATTTATTTAATGATGAATTGTGTCCAACTAAGAATAAGTATAGGCGGAGTAAAGATAAGATGCGTTAGAATTGCTGATGATATGGTGGTTTTAGCCGAGGACCCAGAGTCATTGCAGATAATGGTAACAGGGTTGGAGGAAGGAATGGAAACATATGGAATTAAAATAAACGTTAAGAAGAATAAAGTGATAAATGTAAGAAATGTAGATGGTATTAGGGTGAAGACAAAAGAAGGTTTAATACAGAATGTGAGAACCTACAGCTACTTGGGGACTTTGATAACTGAAGACTGGAAATATATAGGAGAAATAAAAAGAAGGATAGGAATGGTGAAAGAAGTTTTCAAGAAGAAGAAAAGAGCCTTGTGTAACAAGGCACTGGAATTAAAATTGAGGAAGAGATTGGTGAAATGCTATGTGTGGAGTGTGTTTATGTATGGATGCGAGACTTGGACGATGGGGAAGAGAGACAGAGACAAGATTGGGGCGTTTGAGATGTGGGTTTGGAGGAAGATGGAGGGAATACGGTGGACGGATCGAGTAAGGAATTTGCAAGTGCTAAATAGGATAGATGAGAAAAGAGCGTTGATGGACAAAATAAATCAAAGGAAGGGTAACAGGCTGGGACATTTGATGAGAGGGAATGGAATTTTGAAAGTAGCTTTGGAGGGAACGGTGGAAGGGATCAGAAGAAGGGGAAGGAGAAGGCTGAAGTTTATCGACAAGGTTAAAATTGGAAGATATGGAGACTTCAAGGAGATGGCCGGAGATAAGAGGGAAAGGAGACAGCACTGGCGCGGGGGACCTGTCGACGGGCAGAACACCACAAGATGAAGATGATGATGTGTCCAACTGGTTTTCGAATGTTATTTATGTAGTGCAATCTGGGAGCATGTTTCATACTACAATTTTCCTTTTTACACTGTTAAAGTGGTTGAAAGCTAGGAAAGTAAGTATGCAAATAAGTTCATTGAATATAAAGCCACAACAAAAACTAGTTGTTTGAGAGATTTGTCGTCAGAGTGTCATCAGCAAGGTGTCATTTAGAATCCATTTGTTATCACACTCAACTTTCCATGGCACATGATGGGTATGATACGAGCATCTCCTGTTTTCTCTACTTGAACGATGCTTGCATAACTTAACTACCTTTAGGAGAATAGTATAAAATAAATTTAAAAAATGTTTCGCGGTTATCTTCCGCAGTACATCATGAAATTTGTAACCACTTCGTTGAAATTCCCATTGACTTTTGACTTGCATGGCGGCAATTTCAGCAGATTTTTATCTTTCTAAGCTGTAAACATTCATCACCGGTGAGAGTTAATCCCATCTTGAGCTTATAATTAAATGATGATGCGGTGGATTAGCGGTGAAATATTGAAGTGAAAGTTGTCCGATGATCTGGAGAAAATCCTCACTCTTCCACAATTAATATTTGAGGAACTTCACTCCGCTGCAATGACTTGTGATAGGCACACTTCGCTTTCGTAAAGTGGAGAGGAATTTAATTCCACTTAGGATATTTCGAGGGTTCTCATATTTATTCTACCGGACTGAATGATTTTTGGTGCAAGCGTTTCTATTTACATTTTCAAGCATATTTACTACGGGCTATCAATATTGTGGTATATATTTCACATTCGATTCGTTATTGTTCTATCAGTTATTGTCTTTTCAACTTAAAAATCTCAACAAACTCATTTTGTTTTTCAAGATATTCCATGCTTTACTCCGCTCGCCTCACAGGACCTGAAGCTTTTTCATTTATTCTTTTTTTTCTCTCTCACCATACATATCGTGTTTGTTTTTTTTACCAATGGGCTCGAAAAATTCGAAGTGCTATGCTACTAATGCTATGGGCAATTTTCGTAAATATATCTCCGTCCAAACTATATGCTATCTGCCTCGGTGAGCGAGTGGGTGAGGACTTTACCCGTGAACATGAAAACATTGGAAATTTTGGCCTGCTAATATTTTGGCGTTAGTTTAATTTTCAACATAGCTCCGTTTACTCTTTAGGATACAACTCACTCCTCACTAAGGTACCGATCCGTTGGACAATATTTCTATATCATTTCATGGTAATTTTTTTGACAATGTGAGTGTATTTTGCCTTAAATTTGCTTTTAATCATTTTATCTTATCTTCAAAATACCTCACATAGTCAACAAATGAATTGTATTGCCATTTTGGGATTTATTTGTTTTTGATGCACGAGAAAAACGGTGAATGCTCTTAATGATAACAATGTAGCCTTATCTTAATTTTTAAGCAACCATTCCTCAACCTTATATCATACTGAAAATTTCATTAAATTTTGATACAGACATAATACACAACTGCAATTTTTATGTGAGTTCAGGATGTAGGACCAACAAACCTTTCAAAATCATGCATGTTAGTTTTTAGGAGGTCGTTACATCATAACCACTTTTAAGCGCCAGGTTACTTCTGCAACTTATCTCCAAGATGGAGATGTCAAGAATATTCCTTCTTTCTAGATTTGTTTTCCATCTTTGTTATTATTCACTTGGCAGTTGTAACTGGCAATTTATTCCTGTAGATTTTGAGGACTTCTGGATCAAAAAGAACTTCCTAGCGATTCAAGTTTTGAGTTTTCCATTTTATTTAGTCAAGTAACTCAGAAGCAAAACAAAAACAATGAACATGTTATTAATGAAAACAAATGGAGCATAAAATAACAGTATCGACAGTTACAATTTTATTCCAATTCCAAAAAGTCCATCAATTATAATTTTCTGCGATTTATTAATGGTATACATTTTATTTTTGGATCAAAATGACTTACAAAATACCACTGAAATATTCCCTGGCCGATTAATTCATAACTGTATTAATTTAGCAATCACTAGCAAACCATACCTGACCGATAATATTTGTGCATTACTTTTCTGTCGATTTCCCGATAGTTAACTCTCGTGCATCGCGCCATCATTGTTTCGAATGGTGATTTTGCTTCGACAATACGTCTCCATGGCTACATCCTATTGACGGCGAGGGTTTTTGAAAGGGTTTGGGAACCGGAAGGAAGCCGACCCTAGTGCATTCATTCCCCTTCCCTCTCCTTGCAGTTTATGGTCTCCGTTTCCGGTTGAAGGAAAATTATGTCGGTCGTGAATGCGTTTGCGTCCGCAGCGGAGCACTTCTGAAAGGAGGAGTTGCAATTTTGCTCGTGAAATATTTTCTCTTTTGTTGCTGCGAGGTATTGCATTGCGCTAGGAAGAATTTACGAGCGAATTGTGCATTATCAGGTGCTTCTGCCCGTCCCTTCACCTGCTAGTACACTGCGGAGGTCACATTTCCATGCTCTTGCTGCAGTATCGCCGACCAGCACGGCAAAATCAGAAGTTGGCTCTTGGAAGTGTTTATTCATTCAGCCCGAGTTATGCGATTGGATTGAAGACACTACATTCATTTTTCTTGAAACAAGAGACTCTAATCATTCGTTTTTTTCTGAACAGCGATAGCCAGCCAACCAGTGCGTATGAAAGGATTTTTATGGTGTTTTTCTCGGTGAATAAACTTTTGTTAACTGTCTGGGGAACATCCCAGTTAAATATCTTTATTTTTAGCAAAGGCAAGTTAATGGGCGCTAATTAGGTTTCATACAATTCAAATCCGGTAAAAATTCTTGTTTTTAAGGAATAATTGTGTTACATTTTTCTTAAAAAAGTGTAATTCGGGAACTTATCTTCATCATCTCTTTGATCCACATAAGAGCAAAACTGTCTGATCCCGAGGTGAGCTTGGAAAGGTTAGCTTAAAAAGTATTTTCGAGTAGTTGTTAGCTTTAAAAATTTTTTCGTAGTCGGTATTTTATGTGGTAATGTGTGGTAAAAGGAAGCTTGCATAAAGAATTTGAGATTTGAACACAATTATTTAGTGAATAAATTGAACAAACTCGATAATCAGTAACTATTATTATTTTGTTTATATTTTACTCTTAGTAGATTTTTTCAATTACACTTTTATTGTTAATTTTGATTTCCAAAAAGTATTTTCCATTTTGTATATTTTTTAATCTTTTATTTTTGCTTGGAATCATGGTATCACTCAAGATTTTCTTTGCTATGGCCATTTTAAGTACAAAAAGCCTATTAATAGGAGACGAAGGCATACGACATACTTTTTTGCCGAGGTTTTGTTTTATAAATAGGTATTTTAAGAAGTAGCCAGTTAAAAAACTTTTTTTTAATGCTGTTCCACCACACACTACCAATAGCTGCTAAATTTACTGGATATGTTGGGCTACCTTAAAAGTGAACCACAGGCATGTGAATTTCATACTTTCATGGTTAAGATCTATTTCTCTGGTAATATCTCACTCTGAGTTTGTTTATCTCATTAAAAAACATCATATTCAGATATTTCTCAATTATCGTGATGGCAAGCTTGCGAGAAAAGCTTGGAAGATTTATTTCATTTAAGTGTGAGTCGAGTTGTGCATTATCATCAGCAGCAGTTTGTTAGGTTGTTTGTCAAAAACTCATCTCAGTTCTCGGGCAGCTAAGTTACGTCTGCCAATCCAAAGGTCTCTATTTTAAAAATCGTCTGAATAGTTTCTGGTAATGGCTGAAGTTTGGCCTTTTGAGATTTCTATGCTAGTTACAAATTGGAATAAATTTTATGGAACCTATGCATTCTTTATTCATTTAGTTCATTGGTATTATCGGTGAACCACAGCCACAGGCATGTGAATTTATTATATTACATTATTACATTATTTATCATCCATGCGTTAAATTTACTGAATTGGAATTAATTTAAAATTACTGAATCCTTCCTGCTCCACCGATGAATTTTAACTCGGTTAAAAACGAATTTTTACGCCATGAAATTTTCAGTATGCGTAAGCTAGACCCTCATCAGTACAATTTAGAATCTCAAATTTGAAAACTTAGTGTAAATTTTTTCTCAAATGAAATTTTAAAAATTTAAACGGAGACAAATGTCAAAAATATGTGAAATGCAAATGCACTAGAAATTGAAGGCTCATAACGTAAGTTAAAAGGGGGTAGATGCACGAAAAAAGACGAAATACTACGATTGGTCTAAACGGAGAGGAATGGGTTAACTGGACTCATCCTTATCGCTGTCATCGCCCTTAATTTACCGAACGACCAGAGAAAGTTGATGGAAACTTGATCACGCGAAATCCAACTGCTGAATCCAAATCCAAACTGAATCCAAAAATCTGTCGAAATCCAACTGCTCTCGGTAGCAGTGTTCAATATTTCATCAGTTACATCTTGGGCTTATTTATCCGAGAGTGCCTTAGTAAGCCCGACATGCGTCGCCTGCGCTGCAATGTGGACCACAGACGTCATTACCTTGTTCGGTAAATCCAGTCTGAGATTCGTCTTTGGAAGAAAATGGCTTAGAGCTATGACTGGTATAATACCTGACGGTCAATTGGAAGATCCGGGTTCGTTACCCGGCTTTTCCATATGATTCTTCTCTGCCGATATTCATCCTTGGTTTGTGCACGTGTGACTGCGTACTGAGCTACTTGTTCCATGAAGCATTGGCGAATATTTTGTTACTTTTGCTGCACAGCGACACCTTTGATTGAACGCCGGCATTAAAATAAGATGCTGTAAATGTTCTATTTATTCGGTCCTAATCACGAAATTCCATCAAATACAATTCATGGAATTTCCTTCAAACAAGAGGCATCCGAAATTGTCTGTCATTTGCTAACCTCTATGCGCATACGGTAATACTGATGGAGTTTGTATCGGTGAAAAATATTCAATATATTTATCTGAATTGATTAATTGTAAACATTTGACCGCGCAAAATAAGTACCCCTTTCCCAGAAAATCAGTCAATATTTACGATTGCATGAACGTTCCACCCGTTAGGAATTTATTTTCTTTTGCTAATGATAAATGCTTTTTTAATTGTATACTAATTTGATTAAAACTGATCAGGTTTAGGACTCTGTGTGGTGTCAACGATTTATTGAAAGCTAAAATGGTGCGTGTGTATTCTGAGCCACTGTTTAGCATTTTAAGTTACTCTTAGATTTCACTTATTCAAGATAAATGATCTCAATCAAATTAAGCTTTTTTAAATGCAAGCTCATCGCAATTGACAATGATTTTGATGCGTCATGGCAATAAAAGATGCAAAAAAAATATATTTATGAAAGGGGTCGTCACAAAACTCATCAAAGATCCAGCTTTCGCAATTTTGTTTTCATCTCCAAAGGCATTCCGTTAAAATGTGTTTTAAGCCGATGTCCCGCGGTCAAATTTGCATCAAAATATTTGCATAAAAATTTGATGCAATTGACGCGCACCCTGTCCCACGGTCAAAATTTCATCTAACTGGCTTTTGGTCCTATCGTTTGTACAAAACACCGTTTTGTCCAAATGGATAGGAAAGGTTCTAAATTTTCATCCAAATGGATGAAATCAACCAATCACAGGGCCTTTGACAAAAAAGCATCGCCAAGCGCTGACACACAGGGCACATAGGTTAAACTTATTTATCGTCTGCATGAACATTTTAATTAATATATATGTATATATATTATGGACACAGAAATAAACTTTGTTGTATTCCACACAGTATGCATTAAAAACCCAACCGGTTTCCACCTTTTCAGGTCATTATCATTATTGTAAACTTCTAGATAAATACCTGAAAAGATCGAAACCGGTTGAGTTTTTTCATTAGTACTGTATGGAACACTAAAGGGTTTAGTTTTGAATTTATAATGTCACCATACCGCGAGATAATTTCATAAAACATTATTTCAAATATATATATGCGTTCGTGATCATCTAATTCCTCGCCTGGTGTGGTCCTAAAAGTAAAAATGAGCAGAAATTGGTCTCGATAGGCGATGGAAACTATCAACTAGGAAATGCGTAATAATGAGTTGGTCTTTAATAAGAAGGAAGCGATCTTTAGAATCGCAATGCAGGGAGGCATGTTTTGGAAAGAATAAAAGATTTATTTAAGGTATCGAGGCCGAATTCTACAGGTTAGCTTTATGGAGGGCATGAAATCCGAGCGAGCGAGCAGCTGGAGAAATGACTAATATGAAATGACGATTACACCTGTGAAACACTACAGGTGCCCGTTTCTATCACTATTATTATAGAATATGGACATTATTTTAGCAACTGCTAGATTAGGAGAGAAAAAATGTGATTTAAATGCACGTTTACAGCACTATTCATAACATCTTCTCAACCACAATTTCCATCATTTATTAATAACATTTTCCTCGCGGGAATAAAATACCTCGTGTTTGTATCCTGGCCTTTTATTCTGTCCTCAACCTTGCTGATAAGGGACATGAAAATATCCTCACTTATCGTCAATTATAATCGATAATATACGGGAACATCAGCGACCTACTCCTTCTTTAACATGTTTAGCACGCTTAATCCAACGCCTTCATACCCCCTTTCCAGCCAAGGCAAAGTTCAGCATTCCTTCTGTTCTCTTTTTTTCGCCTCTTTAACGTTAAAGAGGCGTGTTCAGACTATTTCGCCTGCTAAAAAAGGCAGAATCCTTCACTTCCACAAGCTTCCCAATTTATTTACATAAATATCGTCTTTCGTTTGTTTTTGGTTCAAATGAGGTGCATCGCTGGACACCCCCGTCCCGTTGCATGCAAATTTGACCGTCGGACACCGGACTTAAGTTTACGCTAAAACACGGTAATCACTATAAGCTTTTCAAAGAAACAGCCGCCTTCTTCATACCTGCGTTGGTGTGTTGATGTACTTGATACAAGGTGTTGTAGACTTAATTTAAAAGTACAGTTAGTAAAAAGGTTTACGTGACCTAGTTACCTAAAAGCTACCTTCTTAAGCCCAGGTATCCTAACTAGTGTGTAGGTATCACTTAATATAATTAATCCTGATCGTTATGTTTTCAATTTTGCTTCCATCCACTTAACGCTTCCGGAGGTGAGAACGCAAAATTTCGTTTCTTATTTCTCAGTAAGAAAAACCTTTACCATTGAAATATTGCTGTCCTAAGGTCCTGAATAAGTGAATAAGACATTTCGGCAATAAGCCATTCGTTTGAAATGTAATTCCATGCATTAACAGTCCAATTACCCCTAGCATAAAGCTTTCCAACTTCAAGGTGTCGCAGGTTTCCCATGAAAAACTCCTCCTGGTTCAGCTATGAGTCAGCTATTCCCTTAAACCGCAATTCCTTGTAACTTCCAAAAGCCATGAATCGTCACACTTGTTTTGCGAAGGGTCTCGAGTGAATAAGTGAAAGGGAAGAGTAACTTTGCACGTCGCATATGTGAATTCGGGCCTGGAGCAGAAAGATTTAAACTTGGGGCGGCATGAGTGCGAAGGGAAGCTGTGAGATTAGTAAAAAAAAGCCGCAAACGACCGGAGAGCTTCTACTCGATTTATGTGTGGAGCAGCTAGCGACACAGAGGCTGAGGTGAGATAGGTAGCTGTGGATTACTGGAGCAGGTTAGAAGAGATGTGAGTCTGAGAGACATCTCCTTTGATCCGCGCTATTCAGGCAGTTCCCACAGAAGTGATAAAATAAGAGGGATATTATAGTGATCGGATATGTATAAGAAACTATATTCCCCCGAGCAATAAAGGAAGGTAATCGATACCAGGTTCAACTCAAACTAGGCTAAATCTCTCACAACAAACTTCTGAATATAAGTATCCTTTCTTTCGGGTCCCTCCGCGTCTAATACGTATGTACGACCTGAGTTTCACTCGGTTCTACTATATTGTCCTTCTTCGTCGTAGAGATAAGCTGTGCTATGGGGTGTAAGTATTATTGTTTTAATTTGTATCTACTCAAAGTGCCACTAAAATACATGAAATCCAGTGAGAAATAAAAATTCGCTGAATAGGCTGAAAAATGAAATCAGCTGCGCTTGTGAAATAGTGTATCTCTTCTTATAGCAGAGATGTTTAAGTGAATACAAGTCTATGTTTCTGCCAAATTTTTAATGTGGCCAAAATGAACTTGTACCACTTTTATGAGTGAATTATATGTTATTCTTGACTCCATAAGAGCTGAATTTACAATTTTTTCATTTTTATCTATTATTTTATCGATAAAAAGTTTAATATTCATATTGTGCAGTGAACCGAAATTTTTGTAATAGGTATGCTTGTATTTGAATTTTGTGTTGGGAAAATGAATTTAATGTAGCTCGTGAGAAATGAGTATTCATATTTAAATGTTGAAAGTGAGCCTCAGTATGCTCTTTAATTCCAAGAATTCTACGAGTTCAATGGAATTCATGAACAGCAGGAAGTTGCTTTTAGGCAAATAAACCATAAAATTCTGACTTGCTACCTAATTATTATAGCCCATACCTCTGCGGGAGTCATAAGCAGCTTTATTCATCGGATGGAGCACACAGGGATGCGAGAAGTCAGTCGCAGAATTGAGTAAAAATAATAAGCGAAGGGTCTCTCTGAAGAGGAGGTCTCAGCCGAGTGCTCCTCTCTTTCAGAGGAGGCCTACTCCTCGCTGATTGACCGCTCAGTGGAGAGACCCCCTCGCCTCGAGTGGATCCAGCGATGATTTCCATTTCATTCGGGGCGAGTGGTCGAGGCGCCACCGTCGGGAGGGGGGCCTGGGTGGGTGGCAGATTTAAGGATTTAGAGGAGTTTAAATGGGGATTGCATTGATGGCTCCCTTTCGAATTAACTGCCCTGCCACCCCTTATCCACCCCTGAATCGTATTTTACCAAAGACTCCCGCTGAAAATGATTCTGTTGCAGCAATTCTCCATTTGAAAAATAAATGGGCTGAGCTTAGTTTCTTACGAAAATATAACCTTTCCCTTATCGCCAATGCAGTATATTTTTATTATGATCGATATTCTTCTCTCTTTTCTCATCTCTTTTATGCACGCTTATTGTTCTAACTTCGCTTGCATACTTTTTATTTTTTCCGCAATCTATACAAATCCTTTTTTCCCAGTTTTTCGCTTTATCAATTAACTTCAATTTGAATTTCATATCCTAATAATTTTTACTTCATTTCATAATCTATATACTGTTCCAATGTTATTTGATTGGGAAATTCTTCAAAGGATTTTAGGGGCTCTACTTGGGAACTATATTCATAGCAGATAATTTTAAACGTTTAGTACCAAAATAATGCTAACCGCAAAATCTATGCAGGTTATTGACGTATATTTTTCATGAAAACTTTACATTTGCATGAGATTGTAACGCCGATGGCTGTTTGGAAGTTGCTTGTAGGATTTTATCCCTCTCGTAATTCTGGTACTCCTTTGAGGAAATCCCGTGTATTTTATTCCTGCTAGACTATTTTTTGTCCGCATTCGGCGTTAATGAAGATCTCTGCTAATTGTTGTTGCTAATGCATTGAGAGAGGAATTTTTAGACCGAAGTAAGTTTACCTTCGTCGTAGGCCTTTCGTTGTAACAACAGTTTTTAATGAGAAAAGAAATGAATTTTGAATGAAAGTATATGATTTCCAAGACTTCTCGACGTATAAGTTGGTAAAGGAACAATCGCCCGAGTCACACCTGTGTAGGGTCTAAGAGACTGCAGAGTTCGAAGAGAAGATGCAATAAATTATTATCTTTGGTATTCTTAACCTCTTCGGTCCCGAAAAAAACCTGGCTCTCAGAAAAATGTTTCCTTGCTAATATTTAGCACATATGAGACTACTGACATTGTGTGTGGAAGTATTTTTGAAATTGTTTCTATAATTGTTAAAATATTCTATGTCCACATATGTGGACATGAGGATCATATATGCAGATTGTGAAATATACTTTTCTGTTTTTTATTGCGATATATATGTACTTTTTTTACTTAATTGATGAAATACTATTATTGCATGCGAAAAAATTGTACCACGAATAAAAATATAAAAGTTTATCAACAAAATGAAGAATAAATAATTTTTTTAGTAATTTTTATTTTTTAATATTTCTCAAATAAACAGTTATGTCAAGTATGAATTACAATGACATTAAAATAAAGGCACATAAGTAATTAAAATCTTAGTGCAAATCAAATAGTTCAATTATTATGATACATAATACAATCTTAAAAAAATAAAAAACAATTGTTTTCTTTCAGCATGTTTAGTGCCTTGTATGAAATTTTTGAAAACAGCAATTGAGGCTCACACATAAGTATACATCACACTTTTGGCATTTAATCCTAGTTCTTGATGAACAGCCAGAGTGTCTGCATCGTGATGCATTTTTGTCATTGCTAAAAATAGGCCAATGATTTATCCTGTCAAATCTGACGTCATTGACAGGGTGTATGATTCTTCGACGTTTTTGCTGGGTTTGATCCTCGTGGTCAATTTGCTGATCTTCAATGCCTGTTTCTTCATTTACACATATTTTAGAACTCTCATGAGGGCCTGGACTAATTGAACTACATTTTGATGGCCTGCCTCTTTTTTTTTGGATCTCCTCCCTGATTTCAACCCTTCCAGATTCAAAGTGAATCATTGCATTGCCTAATCGAGTTCTAAATTGCAAAAGTGAGGCAATTTCTCTTTTTGGTACATCTGCCTTCACACAATTTCGGCGGTACATTACCCAGGAATTTACTATAGCCAAATCAACAAAGTGCGTAAATACCCGTAAAGGCCATTTTTTGGTACGCATTGAAGAAGAGTAATATGCTAGAAGTCGATCACAAAGATCAATTCCTCCCATACATTGGTTGTATTTTTTTTATAACTAGAGGCTGGTTGACTTCACGTTTCCTCTTCTCTGTTTTGTCCCATCTCAAGCAAGATGAGTGGGGTTCACTACCTATGCAAGTAGATAGCATAGTGACTGCCTTACTATCCTGCCACTTGACACAACACATTTTTTTATCACTGCGCAGAACCTCGTCATAATCACCCCGTTTTAATTCTTTGTCGGATTTCAAAATACTAAGTGCACCACCTACTCTGTTTTTCATGACAGTACCACAGAGGTTAAAATTATTTGCCACTAGGTAATCACCTAGTTTTTCACTAGTGAAGAAGCGGTCGCAGTAGATGATGGAATGGCTGATCGTCCTCGTTAGCAACTTCACAATTCCTGCGCCCAGACCAAGCTCCCTCATGTCCTTATCAGGAATGGTTCCTTTTCCAACATAGATATGAAAATCAAGAACAAGACCATCTCTTTCTGCAAGAACAAAATTTTTTAGTCCTACTGGATGTGGCTTATTCGGTACATACTGTCGATTAGGACATCTACCAGTGAAAGAAATCATTTGTTCATCTACAGATTGTTCATTCGATCTAGGTAGCATGTGACATTTTTTCAAAAAGGCATCAAGTATCGGTCTTACTTTTTGTAACTTGTCATCGCTATCGCTAGTAACAAATTTGTCAACGAAATGTAAATGATTCCTTAACTCGAAAAATCTGTCCCGTGACATGACTTTTTGAATGAGAGGAACGGCCAAATCCCTACTCCAATACAGCCTTGTTTGCGGATAATTTAGTGAACCCATCAAAATGGACACGCCAACAAATCTGATGATTTCATCGTAGGTCATATTAATGGAGCGATGATCTCTTACTTGTACTGAATACAGGTTGCTTTGTTCTACCACACTTTTCCAAAAGCTGGGAGGAAAATACTCGAAAAACATATCGAGGAAATTTTGACTCCCTTCCTCATTTTCACAAAAGAGATCTTCTACGTCGTGTACATATGGTGGCATCCTGTAAGTTGTACAATTTTTTGCAGATTACTTATTTATTATTATCACCAATGTATTCATAAGTGCATGCAGTATCATTCAATGCACTTTAACTCACATGTCACGTGTCCATTTTTTATTCTTCGGAGTGCCTTTTTCTGAATTCGGTGAACGGAGTGATGCTAGTGGAACATCATCTTCACTTGAATATTCTTCTAAATATTCATTAAAATCATGTTCTTCATCTTCACCACTAGATATTTCCCCTGGAATATCCACATCACTATCTCCTAACATTTCCAAAATGTCATCAGCAGAGAGGCCTATAGCATGTTAAACAGCAAAGTTAAACCCGATGTCCACATATGTGTACATTTGTTAATTGAAGGATAGAAAAATAATTGGTGGTCGCACGAAAAACAACAGACTACCATCATAAGTATAAATAATGATTACATTAAAAGAAAAAAATTCAACATGAACCAGTGAAAATTAGCGGAAATATAGTTTACTTACTTCCCATGTGCTTATTTGTGGCCGCCATTTTGATTTCTGGAAAACAAATGCTGAAATAAATAGCTTCTAGTATGTAGAATTGGCGCTGTCAAGGCGGAAAATTCAAAAAAAGGTATGTCCACAGATGCGTACAAGAGTACAATATTCTACTGGAAGAAACTAGCCTGTGAATTAATAATAAACCGGCTGTCCACATATGTGGACAAGGGGACCGAAGAGGTTAAATAAAAATAAGGGAGCATTCATAGTTCTAGAATGAAGAGTGAAATATTTTACCAATCCCAGTTCATTAGGTCAATAAAGTCGTGATTCAATAAATATTTATAGTGAATATCACCAGTAATCACCTGGTTTTCTTTCCCACTTACGAATTGTCACGGCACTAACATAATAGCCAGATTCGGCATCAACATGTACTAAAATCCAGGCCTTACTCTCACGGCGTAAATGTGTTCTAGTGACAAAAGCATCGCTAACCACGACCTCAGGTATTTAATGTCTCAGTTTCCATACACATATTGAAATTTTAATGTTGAAAGTGAACCTCAAAGAGTGTTCTTTATTTCCAAGAAATTTCCCCATTTAAATTGAAACCATACAGAAGGTTGCTTTCAGGCGAATAAATTAATAATGAGCCAAATCATATGGATAAATTATGTCACATAAAAAATAAATAAACCAAATCACACGGCTTTAATATTCAATTCTCCTCTCTTTTATGCCTGTAAACTGAGAAACCATGATTTAGAAATTTGAAGAACTTCTATAAGTAGAAGTAAATTCATTTCCCCATCATCTGGGGGTTCATTTGATATTTGTTACTCGAGTATGATAGCGATTATTGTTATAATTATTGATGGGCGTATCTATTGTATGGTAAACACGCGCCAGGCAACCGCGCGCGTTCCCCATGTGGCTAAAATTAGCATTGAAAACCAAAATAATCTTGTACGAAATGTAAACTGTCATCCTACTTGTCCAAAAGAAGAAATTCACTTCTAAATCGCAGATTGTAAATGCTACATTTTATATTCTTTCTTTATTACCATGCATATAAGAGATTACATTGATTGGGGGAGGGACGTTCGTAAGCAATCTTAAACCCACACGAAACATCCTATTTACGGCAATGCCAAAGCTCGTATAGGAAAGGTGACGAGCCCACGCAAAGTTGTGCAGAGTGTAAAGTCGAGCATCGCGTTGAGGGTCTCGTCATAGGCGCCATCACTCTTCTCCATCTCCCGCACAGGTTATCCTCGTTATTCCGGAAGAATTCCCTGCGGTGCGCATGGATTATTTCGACCGCTCGCTAGCTGCACGCTCTTTATCCTCTTATTGCTGGATATTCGAAATTACTCGCGCGCTCATATCACCGTGGAGATATGATCCTGAGGTTTGTTGCCATGATCCCTTAATTGGATAGAACCACTTTTGCTCGGTGGTGGCGCCACGTTATGCATGGTCATCGTCCGGCCAGCCAATCAGGCGACTCTTTTCATCCGGTCTTTCAACCCCTCTCATCCCCCGCTCTCATTTTAGCGCCGAATTCGTCCTGTACACTCTTCAACTAATACCTAATACGTCGGATTAACTGCTATGTTGATTTCCAGGACGATTCCTATAAATTAGACTCGAGGGAAGTAATATGTGCGATCGAAATGTGTTTCAGCATGGAGAGCCCATATTGTTTTGTTCGTTTGCATCCAAATCACTTCAGTTGAGGTTGAGAAGCGTACCGGTGGAATATATCGATAAGGGGAATCTCGATTGGTTTGAATGGGATGGTCATCCGCTTTCCCTGTCTCGCGTGCTTTATTGCGCCCGCAACACTAATTTCTTATGGCGCTCATCATTCACAAGTTTTGACATCGAGAGTCTATTGTTTGCGACATGGGCCTCAAACGTTGCCCAATGTGTGTCTGCGACTTGCGTGTCATCGTAGCGTTAGGTGGTGGAGCTGATGGCATATGTCCCTTAAATTGCCATCTTTGAAAGGTTGTGTCCAAAGGTTGAGGTTTCTGGATGACGCGTTAGCGCTTGTACGTGAAGCCTGTTTACCGATGGTCGTTTGCTATTGCTAGTTCGCCACACTGGTCTGCCGCATTTGTTGTGCTAGGTTCGTTCAAAAAATAAGTAGACTGTATTAATTGTGCTGACCCAGTTGGTTGCTGATAAATCCGCTTGGTGTCGACTTATTTGTAAACATCAGCTGATTACGGGGCAGTTAAGTTTTTGCAGATATCATTATTTGTTTCTAAGAAACACAGTTGTTTGTGAAGTGCGTTTTGTGCTGCTTAGCGGATTTAAGGATGAGCGATTTGAACGAGCAAAGAGGTGCTGTGAAGTATGATCTTAGGTTTTCCCGGCGTATCAGTTGCAGAAAAGTTTCTCAGGCTTTCCACCGGTTGATGTCGTCCATGTCTCCCGACGTTTCGATCCGCGACTTACTGATCATCCTCAGGGGATCTTCCGAATGCATTGCGAACGACATCAACCGGTGGAAAACCCGAGAAACTTTTCTGCAGGTGCTGTGAAGTTTTCGGTTAAACTCGGGAAATCTTCGAGCGAAACTTTTTATGTGCTCAAGGTGGCTCACAGTAACGATGCTATGAATTGTGCGACATGTTTTAAGTGAAATGCGCGTTTTAAAGATGGTAGACAGTCAATCGAAAACGGCGAGCGTTGTGGACGTCCTTCCACGTCAAATGACGACTCTGATGTCAGCCAATTCAATACCCTGGTTCGAAAAAAACCGACGTCTGACTATGAGGGAACTTGCTGAAGATAGTGGGATATCAATTAGGATATTCCACGAGATTTTGATGGAGAAAATAAAGATGCTCCACGTTGTCGTGAAATTTGTTCCACGTCTGATGACGGATGACCAGAAAGCCTATCGCGTTTAGGTGTCTCAGAAGTTGCTTGAGCGTTCAGGAGAAGGTGAAACCTTCGTGTCAAGAATCATAACAGGTGAACACCTTGCTCCTGGTGACTTCATCTTGTTCTCCCAAATGAAAAACCCTTTAAAATGCGACGACACAGCTGAAGGGTACCACAAAATAAGCGACCCAGGACTGTTTCCGAAAGTGGAAAACCCGTTGGGATAAGTGGGTCCGTCGTTCGGTGAAGGGAGTACTTTGAAGTGCTACGAGTGCTCCTAGCAACTCGTGAATAAAGTATACTTTGTTCCATGACATCAGTGTATGAATTTTTCGAACAGACCACGCACATCCCATGAGCGTGCTTGTATAAGAAATCGCTGCTATCATTGCTGTAATGCAAGGTGACAAAGTATTGTGAAAGCAAATTTGATTTTTCGTGGGCATAATGGACAGTAACAATACAACCTTCCATGAACTTGATTCACTTTTCTATATCTTATTTTAGATTGCCTCTTACACTCAGGTAAATTGAACATGTAAATAGATTTTGGCCGGTGCACCGCAGTGTCCAATATCGATGACTAAGTTCTAACAACACGTATCTCAAAAATAGAAACTTTATGGTAGAGCAAAAAAAAACGATTAATATTTTTGATTGTACACTGAAATTAAAAACCAAAAGTTCATAAAACTGATATATAAGAATTCATTGACAAACAAAGAGTTGTATTTGTTTGTATTTTATTTTTTTAAATGTAAATAGACTTTTTTTTTAAGATACCTGTCTCAAACCGACCGAATTTGCGGTACGTGTTGTTAGAACTTAGCTATCGATATGTTGGATTCACGGACCTAAAACTTAAAAATTTTTAATATGAAAAATGTCATGGCTGCGACACTGCGTCGGACGACAAAGGCTGTAAGTCACCTTAACCAATGGGAATCGCTCTTCTTTCCTGCAATTGCAATGGATTCGTCCTTCTGTATTCTACAGCATCTACCTTTTATAATCCTTCTCTTATAGACATTTCTGAGAGTTCTTGATAACCCTAACACTGACTCCGCGACTTTTTATGTGAGTGATTCAAGAACCCGTCCAGTTACTTCCAAGCGAATACCGCGAGAGATTCACTCTGATTGTTCATACGCGTCACCCTTCCACATATCCTCTTTTCTCGGATGTCGCTTTTTCACGATGGCAACCCGGTTGTTGTTTATGTCTTTTGATTGTTCTCCTCTTATCCTCTTCAATTTTCCGATGGAGAGGCAAAACATGGCGGCTTCTCATTGTTATTTAGCCCCCAAGTGGCGAGAAAATGTAAACATGGAGATCCTTCGTTATGTCACTAGCCTGTGTATTTCTGCTCCTCCCGGGTGGGACAAACCATATGGTGGACGGGCTAAAAGCAGGGATGCATGAGACTCTCGACCACCCGAGACGCTCGAGACGAGACTTCTCGATGATGATGAATTTCTCGGCGTTGTCGGGATGGTACTCTCGGCGTCGCGAGAGTCCCGCCTGGGTTGGGAGTCCTGTCGAGATTCGAGAAGTCTCGCCACTGTGAGACTCCCGGCTACTCCCAGAAAATAAAATAATATCTTTTTTAGTCCTCCATTTTTTTTATTATAGTATTCTACCGATTAAGGTAGGTTTCCATGGAGTACTAAAGAGGTGATCTGGGAGCCTCCCTTTCCTTCCAGCACTGTCTTCTTTAATTCACTGTAAGGCCTACTCTCTTTCAATCTATCTAAAAATCCTATTCTTTTCTTCCCTTCCCTTGTTTCCCAGACATTCTACCCTCCAACACCATTTTCAACATCCCCTCACCGCTAAGCACTAACTCCATCCAAACCTTCTGTCTCCTGCGTATCTCATCTAAAAGCTTTCTCTCCTCGCCAACCATATCCAGCACTTCGTCGTTCCTTTTCCTCTCCGTCCATTTCACCCTCTCCATTCTTCTCCATACCCACATCTCGAACGCCTCCAATCTTCTCTCGTCTTCTTTCCTCAGAGTCCACGTTTCCGCACCGTAGAGAGCTACACTCCAAACCAAACTCTTCACTAACCTTTTCTTTAAACTCTTACACAACGATCCTCTCAGAAGCTCCTTCCTGCTCATGAACGCCTCCTTCGCTAATGCGATTCTCTTCCTGATGTCCTTACTACTGTATCCGTTTTCCTCTAACGTACTGCCTAAATAGTTGAATTGCTCAACCTGCTCAAGTTTTTCACCACCCACCTTTATCTTGAGTCTCACATTCCTCGCTCGTGATGCTTTACAAAACCGCATTACCTTAGTTTTCTTGTGATTAATCCTCATCCCAAACTCCTCGCAACGTTCGTATAACGCATCCACTAGGGCCTGAAGCCCCCTTGCTGACTGACTGATCAA
Organism: Ischnura elegans; assembly: GCF_921293095.1. Taxonomy (NCBI): domain Eukaryota; kingdom Metazoa; phylum Arthropoda; class Insecta; order Odonata; family Coenagrionidae; genus Ischnura; species Ischnura elegans. The sequence goes on along the minus strand of NC_060249.1, from coordinate 131,974,022 downwards.
CGCCTGGTCATCCGCGAATCTCACTGATTTGAACATCATTCCTCCCACTTTTATCCCAGCTTCTAACTCATCCCACGCTTCCCTTACCATCTCTTCAGCATACACGTTAAAGAGCAGTGGCGATAGAGGACAGCCTTGCCTCACACCTCGGCCAATGCTTGCCCACCCAGATTCTCCGTCCGCTATCCTCACTTGCGCAGTCTGGACCATATACAGATTACAAATCAGTCGTCTATCCCTCCAGTCTACACCTATTCTCTTGAGAATATCCATTAACTTTACCCAGTTCACCCTATCAAACGCTTGTTCAAAATCCACGAAACACACATATACGTCCTGCTCATATTCTAGGTTCCTCTCCACGAGGGCCCTCATTATTGCTATTGCATCACGAGTTGACTTCCCTTTTCTGAAACCAAACTGATCTTCGCCCAAATACTCGTTTGCCCTCGCCTCCATTCGTCTGTTCAATATCCTCAGCACTACTTTAGCCGCATGGGATATTAGGCTGATATTCCTATAATCTCCGCATTCCACAGCTTTCTTCTTTTTCGGAAGCGGAATTAAAACCGTCTTCACGAAATCCTCCGGCCAACATCCCACCTCATAGATCTTGCGCACTAGTTCGAAAAACCTTTTCTTACCTTCCTTCCCTAGATTCTTCAGAAGCTCACACGGGATGTTGTCCACGCCTACTGCTTTCCTAGCCTTCATATCACGGAGTGATCTCTCTATTTCTGAATCTAATATCTCCGGCCCAAGATTATCCTCCTCCACTGCACTTTCCTCCTCCAGAGTCAATCTCTATGGTCTGTTCGTTCCGTCATACAGGTCCTCCACGTATTCCTTCCACCTACCCTGTACCTCTTCTCGCTCGGTTAGCATCCTCCCATCTTTAGCCTTAATTTTAGACATGGCTTGTCCTCTTTTGCCGCCCGATAGCGACTTAACTTTGGCGTACAACGCGCCTACTTCTCCATCCTTCTGGAACTTTTCCATTTCCTCGCACTGTCTTTTCCACCAAGCCTCCCTTGCCCTCTTAGTTTCACGTCGTAATCGATTATTCAATTCCCTATACATTCTTTTGCCCTGTTCTGTGTCCACGTTCTTCCACTTCCTCCTCTCCTCCATTTCATTTACCATTGCCTCCGTTATCCACGGCTTCTTTATCCTTCTACTGTCAACGTAACCAATTGACTTCTCCGCCGCTTTGAATATTCCCGTTTTTATATTATCCCATCTTTCCTCTACCGTCTTGGTACTTTCAATCTCCCGTATACTAATGTCCACTAGCTCCTGATATTCTCTCCTCATACTCCCCTTCAGGGCATCTACGTTCCATTTCTTCGCCTTCCTAACTTTCATAAGTCTTTTGAATCTTACGTTGCATTTCATGAGCACTAGATTGTGGTCCGAATCCGCGTCCGCTGCAGGGATGCTGCGCGAGTTTTTCACACTGTTCCTAAACCTCTGTCTTACCATAATGTAGTCTATTCGATATCTCCCCGCATCCTCTGGACTTTTCCACGTGTACCTTCGCTCTTTATGATGATTGAACCACGTGTTTGTGATGAATAATTTGTTTCTCCTACAAAAGTCTGCTGCTTTCTCTCCCCTGTCGTTCCGTATTCCTAGACCAAAATCTCCTATTTCGTTTCCATCCCTCCCTTCCCCGACTGAGGCGTTCCAGTCCCCCATCACTACCAGATTTTTCTTACCCGGTGTGTCTCTAATTATTTCCTCGAGCTATTCATACACCTCGTCTACTTCTTCCTCCCTATGATTGCTAGTGGGCATGTAAACCTGGACCACCACAAGGTTGGTGGGCCGCGCCTCAATTTCTACCACCAGAATCCTATCGCTTACCTGGTCTATACCTACCACACGCTTACCCATCTTCCCGTTTAATACTAAAGCTACCCCTCGCTGGCTTTCTTCCCCCCCACTATATATAACCCTATACCCATCACTCCAATAGTCCCCCCCCATCTCTCCACCTCACCTCGCATAATCCTAAGATACCTATCCTCCCTTTATCCATTTCCCTTTTGATATTTTCTAACTTTCCCGCCCTCATCATAGTCCTCACATTCCACGTCCCCACATTTATAGCAGACTTCTTCTTCTCTATCTTCTTGGTCTTCTTTTCTTCTTTCTTCATTGCTGCTGCCACTGATGTTGATGATGATAAGTCTCTGCAAGGATTTCGCATGTTGGCGACCCCAAGGACCTTGCCGACCTCGCTGCCGTGCCCGACACCCGCCCTTTGCGGACGGGTCCCGGGCGATGAGATTCCGAGGCTCATTTGGTTGTACTCCATGTGTTCAGGGAAAAGATAGTTGGTAGGGTTTCCCACTTCCATTCCAACAGTGTTTTTTACGTGACACCATCACGCGGACTACCTTTCGTCTGGCTCCTACCCTTCGACCTATCTGGCATGGGTGGCCCTACCGGGAATAATCTAGAATTAATCCCGCCAGTGCAGCTCTAGGGGTCATAGGAGCGCGCAAGCCTTTCCACCGTGACAAGGTTGTAGCCCAAAGAAAGGTCCTCCATTTTAACACTAGGAGGACGGGAGTTTCGCGCTACCTAGAAGGACGGCTAGGGGTCATTTGACCCCTAAAATGTATTTTGGAATAAAACGCCTAATTTTCATCCAATATTCAGTTTAATCGTATAAATGGTTGAATCAGTTCATTAACAACACTATTTAACATCATTATATATTATTTTCATTGTCAAAAGTTAATAAAAATTATTTTAAAAAATCATGAATTAATCCATATTTAGTAGTCGATTGTAAATCTAATTATGAAAATACATGCATTCAATACAAAACTTGTGTTTTATATTTAAACAATAGACTTATTGGGTTTGCAAAATTTGCATTTAAAATTTTAAAAATTATTACTTTGTTGTAAATCTCAGACAGTATTTTTCAGCGCCGTTTCCACAAAATACCTTTTTGCACTGAATGCGTACATTGGACGATTTGTTCATATACATCTAAGTCTACACACTACCCCGCAAGCCGCGTAAAAGGCGTGTGGCAGGGGGTGTTAGGACACCAGCCATTTGCACATGAAAAGGAATTAGTGAAATGGAAAGGAAATTGGTGCAATTCAGTGATATTTGGTATTTTTTTCTTTTTTGTGCCCGTGTAGATATGACTGTTGGATTTGGAGACGTGTAAATAAATTGATACATGCTATCCATCATATCTACTCCCGCTTTGTTTTTATTATGAAATAGGATGGTCTCTGGTATTCTTTTATTCGTTTCGGAAATAGTGTCGCCTGAGACCATGTTGCTGACTAAAAGTACATTATTGTTCTAGTTTGCCTGACTCTACGTAAGAGTTATAAGATTCTACGTAATTTTAGGGGTCATGGATATTTGTACGTCACGTCTGTATTTTCAGATCGTCCCTGCAAGAGAAGTTTTCCATTTTTTCCTAATTTACTGCCAGCTCGATGGATGGAATCCCCGACGCTTGATTTCATGGCCAATCTTCGTCTTTGCCACAATATGGAAATTCATTTTGGCTGTATTTTCATTTCACATCTGTCAAAACCCAGTACTCGATTCTAAATTTTTCTGGTTCATTTGGAATATGCCTCATAAAAGGGCAGCTGCATTTCATTGGATAGAGCTGTGCATTTGCTGTTACACCAAATTCGCCATCGGATTCACTATCTTGGACTTCGTCGTTTCCATCACACGCAGATGATAATGGATTGGTCATAATGTCCTTGAACCGATGTTTCCGATTTACTTCCAGACTGATCTTTTATATTCCCTAACAGCTATTTGAATGGCGACGGTTCTCTTCTCTTGATATATTTCTCGACTTCTTACGTTCCTCAACTCGCTACTGATATGCATGCGAAAAAATGTACAAACGAAAGCGCAATATGGTAGAATCTTCTCCAGTTGCATCAGAGGAATAAAGAGCTGGAGAACATTAGAAATTCATGCAGAAGGACAAAAATTTCAGATGTAACGCTAATTGCCGTTTGAGAGGCAGGGACTCAACCGCCAACCGTATCTTGATTCGTATCTTCCAAGAACTTGCAGTAATGCTTCTTCCCCGTCCTACGTGCGGATTCCAAGGGTAGGATACACAGCAGAATTTTACAGTCCACCCTATTCCTCCGCTCTCTCAAAAGTAGACAAGATTTTCCCCAGGGCGCAGCGTGCAGACCACTAGTCTCAAACCCCGACGGGGTCAGGCGGCACTACGGTTCGACACACGGCAAAGGGTCAAGGCCGAGTGACAGTGCCATTAGGCTAGAAAAATGAAAAAGTTATTCGTAAAATTTATGAGGCGACGATGAAAAATAATGTCTCTATGAGCTCTATATCTTGGCTGACGGAAAACAGTCATGGGACACGTGATGATTTTCCAGTGTGGGTAATACAATAATCACTGAACAATAAAAGAAACACAAAATTAAAATATCATAATTGCATGAATTTCACACAAATCAAGCATTCAGAACGTTTTATTTCACTTTGCTGGCCGTAAAATATCGAAAGATTGAGCACAATGAGTCACTCTGCCTAGGTTTTAGAATAGAGGTAGGAGCCCTTGGTACGAAACTGGCATTGAACCGGGTACTTGCGGATTCAAAATAAAGCAAATCATCTACCATACTAGCCTCTTGCTGATTATATGCTATACGTAGCAAAAAAAGTCCCCATGGGCAAGAGAAAAGGTAGAAAATAGCGCGAAAACAAGTTGTGGGTCAAATGACCCCCAGCCGTCCTTCTAGGTATAACATGTCATAAAAATTTTAAACAAAACATTATAGAAGAATTTTCACTAATTTATCAAAATATAGACCAAAATAAACAAAGTCAAAAAGTTTCAAAATTTCAAAAAATATTTTAATAAGAGAAAAATAAATTTGAAACCTGAAAATGGGTCAAATGACCCCTGCCGTCCTTCTAGTGTTAAGCTCTGAGATTAATTTAAAGGTATGTTTTGAAAACCAAAAATAGTTGTGGCAAAATATTGACATAAGCAAAATTATTTCTTATTTAAGCAGAAAAAATTGACTCTTAACCACGAATTTTATATCCTTAGTTGCCATCAATAAACATTTAAAATGGTATATAAAATTTAATAGCTCTTATTTTTTGTTAATAGGGTAGTTTCCTTCATCAAAGAAAACGAAAGGCATTGATTGCGATTCGTTACCCACCATTAGTGCATTCGTAATACACAAATTATTTGGTTTTTGAAATACCGGTTTCGAATGGCAAGGGTCAAATTTTATCCTCATTTGAAAAAGGCCAGATTGGCGCCCATGCGATTCCACTCCGCATGACGTCACAGGCACCTAGTTTCTACACGAGAGGATAGGAGTTATACATCGTCTGAGGTTACCAATGCATGCATGAGGCACAGAGCTCAGGGAAACATGTCTTAATAATCACCTATTAAAACTGGCTATGTTCGGAAAGTTTTCTTCGTTTGATAAGGTATTAATAAACCTTTTTTAAGCCAAGCGCTACCATCCAGCAAGGTACTCAGCTATCCGCTAGCATCCTGCGACGTATCAGCGCTAAGCCTCGCCTCAAGGTCACCTCACCGGGCGGGAGGGGGAACTAGAAATACGACGTACGGAGATATTTCCCGGCATTCATAATTAAGCGTCGCGTTTTCGCGCGCTTGAAAATTTTCATTTTTCATTTAATCGCGAAAAATAGATGTTGTCATTTAAAAATCTAAAAGCGTGGAATACGTACTCCAGGAGTAATAATCTTTCGATTGAAGCAATAAAGAAATAATAGGAAACCACCCTTTTTACAATCAAATGTTTCTCTTTAATTATATTACTGCAAATATAAACATTGATGTAACCCTTGGTTTTTTCATTGTGCCACGGTTGTAACCTAATATTCATTTAAAGCCTTTCGTATGGCTTATAAATAAACCGAAGCGTTGGGAATACATTTATTTCAATGTTAAGGCCTACACTCCAAGATTAAAATTTAATATTGAATGTAGAAGTCAGGAAAAGGTAAAAAAAAACTCAAAACATTTTAAAAATCTATTGCTGAAGGCTCTTTTAATATCGTACACACATATAAAAAATTTAATGTAGAGGTTAACCAATTCATTAAATATTTTTATCGAGTGAATAAATCCGTAAATATCGTAAAGGAAAGCATTGCAAACTCTGCTTTTGACTAATGGTGTTATTAATTGGAAATTCCCGCCTAGCGCGGGAGTCTCGATGGGAATCGAGAAGTCTCGAAAGGGCGAGAATATCGTCTCTATAATACCGAGAAAGGAAAGTCTGGTTTCAACCGCCGAGACTACAAACGCACTGAAAGTCGCTCCGTGGTGGTTTCTCCTGGCAACGGCTGCAGCAATAACTGACGCCCTCTCCAAGAGTCAGCCTCCTTGGTTGCAACATCGATGGAACTCGGCTTGCATGAGCCAGACTCAAGTGTGAATTTTCCACCCGTCATAGATGAGACCGGGCATATATCACGCAATCAGATTCAGAAGGCTGTCAATGGTGTGAACTACTATTGATGGTTATTGATTCTCATTGGCTGTGCCCCAGAATTAGCAAACATTGATCTTTGCTCAACTACTTACGCATATGAATGTAACTTGCTGGAGTAACGGATAATGCAGAGTAGTGTGTAGCCAACTAAAGGCACCATTACCCTATTTTCAGAATCAGAATGAATAAGCAAGAAATAATTATCTTCCTTGTCCCCCACATTTACTGAATGTATTTGCTTAGTCGATCAAAATTGATGAATGGAATTTGTGTCCCTCCCTTCTTGCACTTCCAACGTGCACACACATGCCCTTGGGGATAGGTTCTTATCGATCACACTCCGCCTCATAAATTTTCATGAGGGTATTATTTGATCTCCTGGTCGTAAATTATTGAATAAAATGGTCACAGGAAGGTTGAATTAGAAAATGAGAGCAATTTAAACGGGAGCATGGCGCATATTGCAAAGTTCCCCTTTCACCCATCTTGGCGCTAAAGATCAGAGCATGGCCGTCATTAAGCTTGACCCCTTGCCATGGAGATATCACCTGCTTCCCTGCATTCGAACGCCCTTCTGCTCCGCTCACTACGCACCTCATCATTTCGCTCGCTTCAGCTGACGAGCGCTTGAATGAGTGTGGCCTCGAGGTAGAATGAGGTCGCGAATGAGCAGCCTCAAACCCCTCTCCCCCTTCACCCCCCTCATTCACTGAATCCAATGCGGATCCTTCGCCTACCCCTATCATTCCTCTCCTCTTTTCAAATTCACCACGCACATAATACTGAATTTCGGGTTTATTCATAGATTTCATTAAAACAATTCGTTATTTTCTCCATTGCTTGCACCCTTTGGTCTCTCATTTGTAATTCCCGAAAGCTAAAACAATTCCAACTAATTTAAAAAAAATTGATTTTATATTATAAATGACAGCAGGAACGTTGCTATTCCTCTCAATGTGAACGAAACGCATTGCACCTGGCTGAATTAAAATATTTTGTAAGTGGCAATGGGAAGAAAAAATTTGCTGACTAAACTTTGTTCTCATAAATTCTGAAACTATGAACGGTATAAAAAAGGAACATAAAATCCTATTGTAAAACGTTATATTTAGCTACTAACATCCCGAAGTCCTAATTTTTATTACTGTGCTTGACCATTGAAAAAAATATTAATGGCCTCAAGTTTTCCGTTTCTTTTCATGCTGTGTTTATTGCGTAACAATGTACTTTTTTCTTGCTTTTCTATTCAGTAGATTTGAGTGAACCATAATCAATAGCTGCGAGTTTTAACATTAAAATTAATTTTCTTAACATTCAAATTTTGCCATCAGTCATAAAGGAGTACAATTGTTGCAAAATTAATCAATTTGACGCAAGCACGATTCGAACCCAGGGCGATTAAAAGCGATTTCTCGTCAGATGTGCTGCTGCGCTTAAAATCCTATCCCTTAAAATTTGTGCACCATTGAATATTTCGGTATTTTTTTGGTTGTTGACCCGCAATTTTGTAGTAGTTCCTCCAGAATATGTAATCCTAATTAGGGGATATTAGGATTGCGATAGATCCTGCTTTCATTAGTCGCAATGATACCATGGGTTTTTCGAACCCTTCATAGGGCTTCGGCGGCTTTATCACTCTCGTATCTCTTCGTAAGAAAGAGAATAGTTTTTCCGTTCTTCCCTCTTGCGCTAAATTTATTCAATATATTTATTTATAGCGAAAATACATTGGGGCATCAATACTTAGTCCCGCATTCACCGTCACATGCGACTACAGCTCTTGAATAAACACCCGTTTAATTCCACTTTAACTGATGGATATGAGTGATTATGCTAGAACGGACTGCTAAGCTAAATAAAACTGATAGAAATGGGCTAACTAGGGATGAGTATATCTATCCAAATAGCAGGTTTTTAACGCGAAATAACCATGATTGCGACATTAACATTTTTAAACAATTGTTATGAAAATTTGGATGAGTGCAGTTGTATTGAATCACGTAGTCTGGGCGGAACCTCCTTAAGGAGAGAGATTCCGAGATCCACACGATAAAAAGGGTCGCGAGCGGTCGGAGACGGAGGAAACAAATGAGGCCCGACGGGCGCACTTGGTTCGTTTCTCTTTTTCTTTCCGTCCCCTTTTTTTCGGTCGCCTGCTATCGCGATCGTTGTCGCTTGGAGACAAAACGAGTGAAAAACAAGTGACGGCGGGTTGAGCGCAGTCTTTTTCCCCACCCCCGTCCTCCCCGCGACACTTCCTCCCGCTGACTTTATGATTGAATTCGTGCAACGCGGGGAGCGCCATGGCCTGGGGAAGCGATTAAATTCCTCGCGCGATTTTTTTCCCCTTCATAATATAACGTCGTCCTCGGGAGAAAAATTGATCGCGCGAATTTCTTCACCTTTAGCGACACGAGAGCTGCGACATCGTGTGTCGCGGGAAACTAAAAATGCGGGATCTCGCAGCGACTTGACCCAGTTCCTCGATTTCGTTTCCACGCCCCCTGCATTTCCATTTTTATACATGTCTCCCTCCGTGCTATAATCCACGGCCTCCAAACGTGTAAACCGTTCGTGATTCTTTTTAAGGAGTTGGGGAAGGAGATTTTCACACCTGAAGAGATCACACGTCCGCCTCAGATGTGGGTCCACGCCAGGGCACATCATGCGCTTGGGAACCTTCAGTTCACATTCGAGACTTAGGAATATTTAATCAAAAGTCATCAGCAGAAATCTGCCACAAGATTGTTTTAACGCAGTTTTATACGAAATTTCCGAATTGGATCGTATTTTAGCACCTGCATAATTCTTCTGCAGAGCACCTTTCATCACTCGCTCTATACATCGGATCCGTGGCCCACCTCCGGCGTTCTTCCATTCAACCTGTCCTTCAACGAGAATTCTCATTAATACTCCTTCACTCCGCTGACGTCATCGTCCATTTATCATTGCCTTAATGAAGCATGCTTCCAACGTAGGTCCTAATGAATTGCTTTACAACTTCAACGATTATATTCTCTGAAGAAAGAAGAATTCTTTTTCCGAGAAATGCCCTCTTGCCTTGGACTTTCCTACCGATTATTTCCTTCTTGATGCGAGAGATTTCAGACTTAAGTTAAATTCGCAGATTACTAATGTATTGATATTTTTTGTAGCTGAGCAGTAATTTATTGTGAAAGTATTACATCGATGAAGGTAGGTTTCCATTGATAAGTGTTCCGGCAGCAGCCCCTCCCTTCATCGCCTTTCCTTTTCAATGCAAAATAAGGTCTACATCCTTTCATCATATGTTAACATCTTATTCTATTCCTTCCTCTCCCTCGTTTACCTAACATTCTTCCCTCTACCACTGTTTTCAACATCCCCTCCCCGCTAAGTACTCGCTCAATGCATATCTTCCTTCTCCTCCGTATCTCACCCAGAAGCTACCTCTCTTTACCCACCATGTCGAGCACTTCATCGTTACTCCTCCTCTTCGTCCACTTCATCTTTACCATTCTCGTAAAGACCTATATCATTAACGTCTCCAGTCTTCTCTCGTCCTCTTTCATAAGTGTCCACGTTTCCACAACGTAAAGCGCTGTACTCCTAATCTGAGTCTGCAATAAACTTCTTTAAACTCTTACCGAACGATCCTCTCATAAGCTCCTTCCTGTTCATGAAAATCTCCTTTGCAAACGTAATTCTATTCCTGGTGTTCTTACTGTTGTGTACATTTTCCACTGATGTGCTGCCCAAATAATTGAATTCCTCTGCCTGCTCAAGTTTTTCCACACCTCTTTAATCTTGAAACTCACATTCCTAGCTCGTGATGCTTTAGTAAACCGCCGAACCTTTGTCTTGTTGTTATTAATTATCCATTTTTGTAACGCATCCACGAAATTCTGGAGCCTTTTTGATGACTAACAAATCAAAGCTGAGCATTAGCGGTCAAATAAAAAGCTTAAGTTTAAGCTTCGGAAGCGCGGCCACAGTTATGTGGGGAATATTGAAACTTTTAACAACTCTGTAATTTTTGTTATTTTGCGGATTTCTTTGCATATATTTGATTTTTCAACAAATTCTTTTTCTCTCTTGTGATTTTCTGCTTAATGTGTTGCAAAATGTTTTTAAAAAACCATTAATATATAATCAATTGGAATGACTCGACTATGGTGCGATGAGATTTTGTAAGAAAGCTTATGTAGATGGAATGTGGTCCCTATTTAGCGAGACTGGCAATATTTTTAATAATTATTTAGAGATTATCATTTTCTCCTCTCAAGGAGAAAAGAGCTGGGGCCATAATGATAGAATGGGGCTAGAAGAGCATGCAAGTGGAATCGATCCGTGTTTTCAAGTTCAACATTATTTATGTAGTTACCGGTGCACGCGCTAATGTATGTTCTTCGTAACTTAGGAAGAAAAAATTAGGGAGAAGAATGTGAATTGAAATCAAGCAGAATTTTATTATGAACATCGTTTACTTGCCTAGAGCTAGGTCAGAGCCAATGGATCTTCATCCATTCGTCGCATGCAGACTCGATTAAAATTCAAAATACGCTTAATCTCTTCCCAGTGGTTCAGCTGGTATGTTAGTTTGAGAGGTGAGAATAGAGGCAGCGTAAGCCGCCGGCTTGCGATATCATGCATATTGGTGCTAGTTCCTTCCCTGGAACCTCTGAACATTTTGTTTCGGTGGTGCACGAAAGAAGAAGGGAAATCCGCATGGAATGATACAGTGGTCAAGGAAGAACTTGCTGTCCACTCCATTTCAATTGCTCTGCCCTGTTCACTTGGTCCCTCTCTTTGAGAAAACTGACTCCCTCCACCCTCTCGTCACACACACCCCCGTCTCCTCTTTACGTCCCCCCCCTTCTTTCTCCTCTCGCCTAAGCCTGTGAGCGGATATCTCAATTGGGGCTCTTTCATGCGCAAACTAGAGGAGGCATAATAACTTCTATTGTATTATATCCACGGCTACATATTGAGATTCCTTCGTTGAGCAATTAGGCATTGCAGCAGAGGACTAATCCAGGGTGGAAGTATGTGAAAAGTTGAATCCATGCATGAATGATGAAAATCGATTGGTTTCAATCGAGTAAGAAATTTGGAAGTTTTAAGAAGCGTTGGAGATTGAGCCTGAACCACAGGCTCATTTTTACTTCCCGCAGAGTGATAGCGCCATCAATTGAGTTTCGAGGACCAGATGAAAAAGCTTTCGACACTGTACCTCACAACAAACTTTTATACAAATTACAGTCATGCGGGTTAAACGAGACAGCTGTAAACTGGATACGCGACTTTCTCAGAGATCGAAAACAAAAAGTAGTTCTTGACGGAATTAGCTCTGATGTTGTAAAAGTTACATCAGGTTTTCCACAAGGAAGCGTAATCGGCCCTCTGTTGTTCATTTTATACATTAATGATCTTTGCTCCCGCATTAGCAGTAAAATACGTTTATTTGCTGACGACGCTGTCATCTATCGCGAAATTAGTGATCACTCTCACTATGAAATTCTATCATCTGACCTAATCAACGTTCATTTGTGGAGCCAAGAGTGGGGACTCGAACTCAATCTGAGCAAATGCATGGCGGTACATTTATTGCGGAATTCGTAGAACTCTAACCATGTTTATGCAGTGGATGGCATTAATGTAAAGGCAACAGACGAAGTGAAGTACCTGGGAGTTACGGTAACCTCGAACCTCACGTGAGGAACACATACATCCAAGTTGACTGATTTTTTAAAAACAAATTATCAACTTCAACTGCACACATATAAAGAATATTTGCAGCATAGCCCTGAAGAAATTAGGATTCGTCAAGTGTATTGTGGGAAGATTTCCGGATGAGAAAGTAAAAGAAAGGTGCTATTTCGCTCTCGTCCGACCGCACCTTGAATATGCAGCGAGCGTATGGGATCCGGTGCAGAAAGACTTAATCCGCGAACTGAATAAAATACAAAGGAAGGCTGCGCGTTTCGTCAAAAACTGCTACGGGCGTACAGACAGCGTTACCCAGATGTTAACCGAATTAGGCTGGGAGCCATTGGAGACTCGGAGGCTGCGCGCTAGGCTTAGATTGCTTGAACAATTGAGAATGGATATCTTTAAGAGCGACACAGAGAACAAAATATTATAGCAACACTATATTTCCAGGTCCGATAGAAGCGATAAATTAAGAGAGATGTTTTGCCGAACGGATAGATATGGGAATTCGTTTTTCCCCCAAACCATAAAGGGCTTAAATAAACGCTAGTACCAACCTCGTTAGAGTACTTCATATATTTTTTAAGCTGTAAAAGGCTGGTGTCCTAACACCCCCTGCCACACGCCTTTTTAGGCGGCTTGCGGGGTATTATATAGATGTAGATGTATATGAGTCATCTCTCCACCCACCATTTTCTAAAGTACGCTGTCAATCCATCGCTCATTTCTCCATTTTCATTATTTACCTTATTTCCATTCAGTTGAAAGCTAGGCGTGGAGTTGCAATTGTTAGTATAGGTCGTGCGTGCTGATTGGCTGAAAGATGGTACCAGCTATTGTTTCAGGGACGGAATAACGGATGGATGTGTTTCAATGGGATTTCATTTTCTCGCTTAGGGAGGTCCTTTCGTGGAGGGAAGGAATTGTTAAAAAGTGTGCAGAGGACCGTTTACCACGTGAGGCCGATGCGCAACCGCTAGAAGTTGTGGAGAATGCTCTCGACATGAGTTCGTGACGTCATAAGCCTATTTTCCTAAGTGTTAAGGCCGATATTGTTACTTTGCAAATAGCTCGATGAATTAGGTGATTAGTCTGAGATCGGGTCCTTCCTTTACCCAAAGTGCCTGGCTCCAAAAGTGTGTTTCTCCAAGCGTTACAATCCTAAGTTGCTGACGACTACTCTTATTTGGTGGCAACTGAAATCCTAAGTTACTGACGGCTATCCTTATCTGGTGGCAAATGAAAGTAATTTTCCTTGATAAGTAAGCGGGATGGATTTGGATTTTTGAAAGTATTAATGTATCATCTGCCTATTATTATCAGACATAGTAACAAACTCGCAGTTTAGTTCTTCCCATTATGGCATTCCCATAGGTTTTTAGCGTCCTTATACGTTGCGGGATGACTTTAAATCAAGATAATATCCTTTGAAGACAATGATTGTTACATTTTGGCACAGATAATAAGAAAAAAACAGTAAAATATTCATAGTGCAGTTAAAAAAATATTTTTAAAACTTCATTATCACCAAGCTGAAAAGCGAGCAAAACCGTTTCCAAGTTGACTGATTTTTTAAAAACAAATTATCAACTTCAACTTCACACATATAAAGAATATTTGCGGTATAGCCCTGAAGAAATTAGGATTCGTCAAGGGTATTGTGGGAAGATTTTCGGATGAGAAAGTTAAAGAAAGGTGCTATTTCACTCTCGTCCGACCGCACCTTGAATATGCTGCGAGCGTATGAGATCCCGCGCAGAAAGACTTAATCCGCCAACTGAATAAAATACAAAGGAAGGCTGCACGTTTCGTCAAAAACTGTTACGGGCGTACAGACAGTGTTACCCAGATGTTAAGCGAATTAGGTTGGGAGCCATTGGAGACTTGGAGGCTGCGCGCTAGGCTTAGATTGCTTGAACAATTGAGAATGGATATCTTTAAGAGCGACACAGTGAACATAATATTAGAGCCACACTATATTTCCAGGTCCGATAGAAGCGATAAATTAAGAGAAATGTTTTGCCGAACGGATAGATATGGGAATTCGTTTTTCCCCCGAACAATAAAGGACTTTAATAAACGCTTGTCACAACCTCGTTAGAGCACTTCATTTTTTTTTTAAAGCTGGTAACGGCTGGTGTCCTAACACCCCCTGCCACACGCCTTTTAGGCGGCTTGCGGGGTATTATGTAGATGTAGATGTAGATTCAGTACGTGGAAACTCGCCAATTAGGCAGATAAAGTAAACTGATTAACATGATCAACTGTGTGCGAGGAGCAGTCTTCATCATCGTCATCATTGGTCAATAATCCTCTGATTGATTTGACGCAGCTATTCTCTCAATTCTTCTATCAGCTAATGTCTTCACACCTAAGTACCTCCTTTCTCCTAATTCACACCTTCTGTTTTCTACCTATTTCTTCTGTTTCACTTTCTTCTTTACCTGTTTTTCATATTCCATTCGAAATCTTCATTCCGTTCTTGCCATCAACTTGTCCTCGACCACTGTCTTCGTCGGGCACTTATGCGTCAAGGTATGGTCTATATCGTTTTTCCGTCTTTTTGTCAAGGTTTTCATGAAGCTTCTCCTCTCTCCTACTCTTCTTAGAACTTCCTCATTAGTCACTTGGTCGATCCAGTCGATCCTGCATTTGCATTGCATTTGACCGATATACCCTCTCGAGTACTCCCCGCCCGGAGATGCGAATGGGAGACTAGTTTACTTCCGGAACCTTTTACTCGAGAGCATTTCATCATGTCATTAAATAAATGAGTAGAATACGACTCTTCTGGGTAATAATGTGGTGCTTTCCCCTTGCCTTCCACATCGCGGTGATACAGCCGTTAAAGTATATGTTACCACGCCTGCAGTGAAATTTGTGCCGCTCTACCGACCAAAATGGTCTCCACCTTCACACACACATATGTTAAAGAGCTACTGCCCTCTCCCCACGGTGATGTGAGGTATAATTGTTGGCGGCCTCCCATCGCCAAGTCACGATTTCTTCACAGGTTTAATGTATCATTTAGATGTCCTATCTTACGCAAGGATAGACCCATACCACCTCGGAATGCCACCGCGTTTTGTCCACGACTACTTGTTTGACCAGTAAACTCGCTTATTTCGCACCTATCCTCTATATCCAGAGGTTGATCCATCTTCCGCAACCCGGTGGACACCCTCGGTGGCTAAAAGCTCAGCCGCGAGTGGGCAGTCTTACTAACTCTAATTGTCCTTGCACTGCAATACTCATGGAAAATATTTTCTCCATTACTTATCATTGGATATTACTTCAATGTTGTCGTCCGCAATCCTTAGTGATGTTGGATGGTCAGAAGTGGAATGGGGAGAAGTAGTGGGGGGATGAGGAGTGTAGTCGAGGAGAGGAAAGTTGGGACAGAGACGAGAGAGGGTTTGGGTGGAGCGAGATCCAAGCGGGCAGTGTATGCTGAGAACCGTTGTATGGGAGAAAATTAAGTTAGCTGATTACGAGGGTAGTATGATTTTGTTGGCAAAATTAAAGGTGATAGGCCGTGTTGTGAACTGAAAACTGAAGTTCGGTTTTGGAGGCGAAGCCGGCTGAGGTGATTCGTGAAATTATCCATGAAAACCGTCCTTATGATAACCATATATGCACACTAAAATGGATAATATCATATTAGTGTGGGCGATTATGGGCTCATCATTGTGGCTATTAATAGCGACGTGACGTTGCATTCATCCTCTGTCCTTCCCCCTTTACTCTTTCCTTTCCTTTGGAGCGTGGTATATTTTCCCTCCTCACTAATTGTTAGGTAGCCATCCCTTGCGTCTTCCCTGGAGCCAATTCAACCAGACCCATGAGCGAGGTCCTTTGTGCGCACATTCGCCAGAATGTTTATATCGCTGGAGCGGGGGGAGAAAAACGCGCTTTTCGCTTTACCCCACCCCTCCAACAATTTCGACGTTGCCAATTCTCTGGAGGTAATCGGCTAACCAGTGATCACCCTTCGAAAAATCCTTATTTCTCATCGTACAACCTCAATCAAAAGAAGTTCAGGCACTTTCAAAATTTTTAGGGAAAAATTTGTGGTGCCACTTCTGGACCCAGAGAGAGAAATATCTTCAATTTTTTTATTTTATTTCCATATATGTTGGATTTATTGATTATTTCGGGTGCATTTGCTGCGTGCTTGCCCCGTTCTTTTACTGTAGGTTTATGTTTTACCTATTAGAAGACTATATTCCAGTGAAGTTTTGGTGGCCTGGGGAGCAAACCTATTGCATTTACAATAGCGGTTACTAGATTTAGTCCCCATGGCGGAAAACTTTTTTTCAGCTCGTTCACTCGTTCTCTATTTATTGAAGGTTTTAAGTACTCAAGTCGATGAAACAGCTTTATAAACGTTTTTAACGGTAATAAGACATATAAAAGTTTAGGATGTGTAAAGGGCTGTCTTATCCTGTTTAAAAATAGCAAGTAAATTTTTTAGGCCAGGGATTCGGAGAATAGGGTTAGCAGCTGTTGAAGGGGGTTTATTAACCCGACGTTCAAAGACTGGCGTAAGGAGTCTCACGTTTTGTTTTAAAATATAACCTTGTTATTCTTTTTTTATTCATGTTGGTTTTAATTATTCGTTAGAATAAATTCACTACGCACAGATCTCGGTTTTCTCTGTTGTGCTGTAAGAATTAAAAACTTATTCGCATCTTTGTGAAGTGTGCACATTGGCTAGTTTATTTCAGTTATGATCGTCATTATTTCACGTCGCAGTTGAATTTCATAGCGTAAATAACTGTCATAATCATGACATTGTACTTCACTTAGATATCTCGTTGATATTGCTCTTTGGTTCCCAATCAATCCAAGAATCCAGCTAATCTTATTATAATTATTTATTATTATTCTAATTTAGCATTGTGGGCTGGAAAAGTAACTTGTGGATGTTGTATGTGAATGCAAAAACTGGAAGGCCTCAAAATCTCACCTCTTACTGTAGTGACACACATACATATCGTCATTGTGTCAGATTGAGCACATTTTGAATAATACTTGAGCGTTTACTATTTTTTTATGTTTTGTTTCTCAGAACATTTGTATATTAATGTTTACTTTCTCATTATTGATCAAATACATTGTTTTTAGTTATAGTTGCTAGCATAATTTTTGTATAAATATCTCAATCCTCCTGTTCAATGAATACGTTACATATTATTCTCTAAAGTAATCTAAATTGTTTTTCATCTGAGAAAATGTTTCATAAAAAAATTGTCTACCCGGGGACTAGAACCCGGGTCCAGGGAGAAATATTAACGCGCACACCATGTCACCATGCTATAGTGGAACGCTTAATGCATGATTATAAAATAAATTTTCAAGTGATAACCATAGAAATGTGAATCGTGGTAACGTGTATTTATTATTATTATTATTATTATTATTATAGATTGTGTTGGATCGGTAAGGGAATGGCAACCTTTTGAAAAGTAAGCATGCGGTAGACAGAATGACCAACATGTCTCAAAAGTGTAGGAATGGAATTCCATGTCATGTTGGTCAATTCGAATCGCATGGAGCTTGAGCGCGTGCATTCCCAACGAAGCATGCTTGGCAGCGAAGATAAACAAGAGCAGATCGCTGACGTAGCTATCCTTCCACGCTTGACAATCGATTTCTAGAAAGTGAGGTCTTCCCGTCTCACCAGTGTCTACTTCGCAATGCCATAAGCTTCTGTAAGGATTGGATAAGTGCACTGCGTTGTCGATTGTTATTGAATCACCAGCGTGGCTCTCACTTCTGACTTTATTGCAATCGGGTATTCAAAGTTTATCCATTCGCCTAGCTTGGCCCTTCAGTTGCCTATTCATATACTTTTTTTTAGTAGTTCCCCCTCCACCTCTCCCCCTCCCTCTGAGCCGTCGGCAGAGTGAGACCCTTAATTCGGGCCACTCCTCGTGCGCAAACTGAGGGAAGGAGAAGCGAACTCAGTCCCATTACGAGCACTCCATCCATCATTGTCCTCGGGGACAGTTCGCAGGAATTATGTGGGGAGGGTCGGAGTGGTTCAGGGTATTCGCACCCCGTCTACCCTTTTTTATTCCAAAAGGAGCCAACTTATTACGTCACGCCATCTTATTCTTTCCTGATACTCCCGCGAGTGAGCCCTGAATTTGCCTGAAGCATCGGCGCCGACTTTAAATTTAGTTCTGAAAATCGTAACGTGCCGCAGCTTGACCTTAGGTATGCATCTCAGATTAATGACTTAAGTATCCCACGAGCCCCTGCGTTAACCGTGTCTAGATCATAGAGCTGAATTTTAAAAACGCTCGCTTCGCAATAACTTGGATCTAATACCTTTACAAGGTTTTCTGTGTCTTGCAAAGACATTTTATCCTACGGATGGGGTGCGGTAAAGGAGGAGGAGGGTACAAATCAATGCTAGGTTTATAATTAAGGGATTCGAAAGAGAATTATGAAGTAGTATAAACGTGCAGAGAAGGACAAGAGTGGCATTGTTCGCGTGAAGGGATCGTGACTTTCGGGACCACAGTCAGATGGGAAAGAAGCTCGTATTCGTTTAGAGTTTTTTGCTGTTTTCGATGAATTTACCTTCCGTCATTTAACGAAGAAAAGGAATAGACTAGGATGTGGAAATATTATCTCAAATATCCCGTAAGAATCGCATATTGGTTCCTTGCCTCCAGAGCCAGAGCGAATTCAAAAGAGAGCCGAAGCAATTAGATTAAAATACATTAAATTTGCTCTTTGAGCTTTATTAATGTTAATCCGTTTGTTCACTTTAAGCCATTATTTTAAGTTTTGTGCATGGCGGTGGTCGGGGAGTTTGAGTCTATTTGGCCGAGCTCTGTCTATTCTTCGCCTTTTCCCCTCCTTATTGTCCCGAAAGGAATCCATTCATCGCAACCAAATCGTCAGAATTAAATTGAACATTTGTTGGGTATGAGGTAAAGTGGAAGCCTTTTGTAGTAACATTACTGACCAATTGTATTAACAATTTAATTTGCAAATAAATGCAGAAGTGAGGTTTTTTAATATGACTTACGATGACTTACATGTTGTTTAGGAGAGGCGGATGACTTACATCGTAGTGGATAGGATACGGGTTAATGCGATTTTATCATAAAGTACTTCATAGTCTCATCGTTATAAGATCATCCAATTCCTTCGTATTGATGAAGTTGCTTTTCTCTGATAGTGTGGCGAGTCAAACAGGAAGTACAACGCACCGACGCTGATCAGCGCGGGCAACCAGGCGAGCCCGGTCAACGCGGCGAGGCTGCCGCATCGAACCAAAAGCAGTATATCCAGCGTATATAAGACCAGCGGAGAAGCCACCGCGAGAGGCAGAAATATAAGAGAAGGTGCTAGCAGAACGCTGTGCTAGAGAGAACTGTGCCACCTCAAGTGTAAACCGATTTTTGTACATAATAAAAATCGTACATTGGAAGAGTATTGTTTGCTTGCAACATAGCCTGGCAGCCGACCTTTACATTGGTGACCCCGACGTGATGCCAGACTCTGGGACTGCTATTGGAGCCGAATCAGCCCCCGCAGGAAGCATGCTGGACCGAGTCGCCGTTCGAGTCCCACCTTTTTGGCCTGAAAAACCAGACCTGTGGTTTGTGCAACTGGAGGGACAATTCCGACTGCGCGGGATCACGCAAGACGACACGAAGTTCTGGTATGTTGTCTCACACCTAGAAAATAGATACGCCCTAGAAGAGGAGGACATCATTACCGATCCGCCCTCCGAGGGAAAGTACGAAAGGGTAAAATCTGAACTCATTCGAAGACTTTCGGCCTCGCAAAAGCAAGGAATCCGACAATTGTTAGAGCGCGAGGAGATGGGGGACCGGACACCTTCACAATTTTTGAGGCAATTACGGACCACTGCCGGCCCTGCAGTGCCAAATACTTTTTTAAAGACCCTCTGGTTAGGTCGCTTACCAGCATCCATGCAAGCAATACTGGCAACCCAAGGTGACGAAGAACTTGAAAAGATAGCTCTGTTGGCAGACAAAGTACATGAGGTCACCCCTAAGCACCATATCGCTAGCCTACAAGACGGGCCCCGTATCGCAACGCTTGAGAAGAAAATTGACGACCTGGCGAAGAAGCTGGCAGCCCTGACGACCGACACCAGGAAGCCACGCCGAAGCAGATCGCGTTCTCTTTCGCGAAAACGAGATCCGGAGGAGAGTAACAAGGGCCTCTGTTGGTATCACTGGCGTTTTGGTTCGAAGGCTAGGAAATACTCATCTCCTTGTTCTTATTCTCAGGAAAACGACCAGGGCCCTCGTTTATAGCGGCTAGCGAGCACAGCCCCATTAAAGGCCGCCTCTTCATGACCGACGCAAGAACAAAGGAACAATTCTTAATAGACACAGGTGCCGATCTCTGCTTCTATTCGCGGAGGCACATTAAGGGTCCCCGTTTTAAGACTTCGTACGAGCTAAGTGCTGCCAATGGGTCACGGATCGCAACTTACGGTTTCGTGACGCTTAACTTAGATTTTGGCCTTAGGCGCGTTTTTGTGTGGAATTTTGTTATTGCAGACGTCGACAGACCTATAATCGGAGCAGACTTCTTCAAGTTTTTACGGTCTAATCGTCGACATTAAAAATAGGCGACTCTTGGATAACATTACCTCTCTTTCTACTCCCGGTCACCCGGCACAAGGCACGGTGGGGCAGATAAAAGTAGTAACGGGCAACTCTATGTACCACCGATTATTATTGAGGGAGTTTCCGGAAATTACTCGACCGATAGGAGTTTTTTCGACACCCAAGCACACCACGGAGCATTATATAAGGACAACGCCATGCCCACCCGTGTGCTCCAAATCCAGATGACTAGCACCCGACCGTTTGAAAGCAGCAAAAAAGGTGTTCGAAGCAATGATAAAGATGGGAGTCGCACGCCCATCGCAAAGCAACTGGAGTTCGCCCTTGCATATGGTGCCAAAGAGAGGGGTGGAATGGCGGCCATGTGGAGATTATAGATTCCTCAACGCCAGGACTATTCCGGACCGCTACCCAGTCCCGCACATAGAAGACGTAGCCAACTCCCTTTTTGGGAAGGCAGTATTTTCAAAAATTGACTTGGTACGTGCCTACAATTAAATTCCGGTCGCTCAAGAGGACATCGCTAAGACAGCAATAACAACCCCATTTGGCTTGTACGAGTTTCCTTTCATGGGTTTTGGTTTAAGGAATGCTGCACAAACATTCCAGCGCTTTATGGACGAAACAATCCGCGGTTTGAACTTCTGCTACGTCTACATCGATGATATTTTGGTAGCATCCGATTCGGAGCAGCAGCATGAAGAGCACCTGAGGGAATTGTTCGAGCGATTGAAGAAGGAAGGCAATCTGATTAACCCCGCCAAATGTATTTTCGGAAAGCCTGCTATTAATTTTTTAGGCTATGCCATTTCCAAGGAAGGCATCAAGCCAATGGAAGACAAAGTAAAAGCGCTATCATCTTTTCCGTTGCCTGTAACAGCGAAGCAACTTCGACGGTTCTTGAGAATGATCAATTTTTATCGCCGATTTATTCCAAACGCAGCAGCCATCCAAGCGCCAATGACTGAGCTACTGAAAAGGCCAAATTTAAAAGGGCAGGCACCAATTGAGTGGACTACGGAAGCACAGCAGGCATTTGATGCATGCAAGATCAGTCTGACTCGGGCAGCGTTGCTGGCGCATCCCTACCCCGAAGCTATTTTGGCAATTGTGACGGATGCATCTGATTGTATCCTCGGCGCCGCCCTACAGCAGTGGAACTCCAACGGATGGCAGCCACTTGCTTTCTTTTCGAAGAAAATGAGTCCGGCGCAGAGAAAGTACAGCGCTTACGACAGAGAATTGCTTGCAGTCTACGAATCCGTAAAATATATTTCGTCACATGGTCGAGGGGCGTCATTTAGTTATTTTTACGGATCATAAACCTCTCATTTTTGCTTTCCGCCAGAACGCCGATAAAGTTACTCCTCGACAATTTCGTCATTTGGATTTTATCAGCGAGTTCACCACCGACATACGTCACGTGACAGGAAAGGAGAACGTGGTGGCAGATGCTTTGTCCAGAATCGACGAGGTGTCTGCAGCAATAGATTATCAAGCGCTCTCCCGATCCCAGGCGGAAGACCAAGAGCTACAACAATTACTAGCGTCCAAAACTTCGCTCCAGCTGAAGCGAGTTCAGATTCCAGATTGCGATGAGAGCATTTTCTGCGACATTTCCACGCAGACTGCTCGACCCTACGTCACAGAAGAATTCCGCCGCCAAGCTTTCAACACCGTCCACGGCCTCGCACACCCAGGTATCAAGTCAACAACGAAGCTTTTTACGCAGCGATTTGTGTGGCCAGGAGTCAAGAGAGATTGCAGAGTATGGGCGCGGAGTTGCATCGCCTGTCAGCGTTAAAAAATTACGAGGCACGTGAATTCACCTCTAGGCGAATTTAAGTTACCTTCTTCGCGATTTGAGCATATTCACATAGATCTCATTGGCCCCCTACCGGTTTCCCGTGGTTTTCGCTACTGTTTAACTTGCATAGATCGTTTTACCAGATGGCCCGATGCTTTTCCTATTGAAGACATCAAAGCAGACACAGTGGCCATGGCATTTTTCGGCGGTTGGATTTCCAGGTTCGGTATGCCTTTGAGAGCCATAACGGACCGGGGAAGTCAATTCGAGTCATGCCTTTTCAAATCTTTAACCCGTCTGGCAAGAACTCAGCACCTCAGAACAACGGCGTTTCATCCCGCAGCTAATGGACTCGTCGAGCGACTGCACCGCCAGTTGAAAGCAGCAATTAAGTGCCATGCGGATCAATGGTGGGTGGAGTCACTTCCAGCGGTTCTCCTGGGAATGCTTGCGGCGTGGAAGGACGACATCGGTGCAACGGCGGCTGAACTGGTCTATGGCGAGACCTTGCGCCTACCTGGCGAATTCCTATCACCGCAGCCGCAGACCGTCGAAACCTCCACGTTCGTCAACATACTACGACGCCGGATGCAGAAATTGAGGCCAGCAAATGTGATACGACATGGGGAAAGGCAAACCTTCGTCTTTAAAGACTTGGCCACTTCTCCGAATGTTTTCGTTAGGAGGGGTTCGGCGAAGGGCATACAAGAGCCACCGTACGATGGGCCTTTTAAAGTCATACGGAGATACCCTAAGTATTTCATAGTCCGCTGTAAGGGGAAGGATAGCTCGATCAGCATCGAATGGTTGAAGCCGGCATATGTTTTCGCCGGCGACGCGGACCCCAAGACGTCACCTCCAGCGGGCGAAGGTAGCAAGGGCAGCAACGACGATCGTTTACAAAGGCAACCAGAGACAACAACACGTTACGGGAGAAGAGTCCACTTCCCTGACCGCTATCAAGTCCATGAAACTACTTTTTTATTTTTTTGTTTACCTTGTACATTTTCCTTATGCTTTCTTCTCTCGTTCAAAACATAGGTTTTGTCACTGCCAAGGGGGTATTGTGGCGAGTCAAACAGGAAGTACAACGCACCGACGCTGATCAGCGCGGGCAACCAGGCGAGCCCGGTCAACGCGGCGAGGCTGCCGCATCGAACCAAAAGCAGTATATCCAGCGTATATAAGACCAGCGGAGAAGCCACCGCGAGAGGCAGAAATATAAGAGAAGGTGCTAGCAGAACGCTGTGCTAGAGAGAACTGTGCCACCTTATGTGTAAACCGATTTTTGTACATAATAAAAATCGTACATTGGAAGAGTATTGTTTTCTTGCAACATAGCCTGGCAGCCGACCTTTACAATAGCGATATATTGTTGAACAAATTTGTCATATAATGGGAGATATTCAACGACTGACCTTTTTTATTCGTCACTTTCAGTACAATATTCGTTGCTGAAAAAAATTTACCTAGAACCGAGGAATAGTCTGCTGCGAGAATTAGGTGCGAATTAACCATGGAAATTGAACAAGTAACCAAGGAAGTTCTATCCATCTCAGATGGGTCTCCTTTACCTTACTTGAGTGTTCCTCTAAAAGGATGACTAAGACAAGGATAGTTTGCGATTTTCTGGAGCTGCTCTTTGAGTGGTCCTACTTATCGCCGAGGAAGATAATCGAGGTGGCCAGCCCAAAGTGTTCGCTCCGAGCATTCAAAATGGAGTTCCATTCGCTGTAGTGAGACAAGGGAAGCTGGCGTTTAGGGGCTTAGGTGAATTGCAGACATGTGCATTGATCCGCCGCCGTTGCCGTTTACAAATTTTAATTCTGGGGTGCTTTTAAATTATAATATCGCTCAGGCTTTTTATCCGTTCAATTGGCTGGTATTCGTTTGTATTTATATTTTTTTAGTAGACCAGGTCCATTGCGATTACTTAAGTATTCTACGACAATACCCTACATTTTGCTTGGGAGTGAAAGGTTTATTGAAGAAATATCAGTGTCCTTGCCTGAGGTTAGTAGTGTGTGATATCCTGAATTTCTATCCACGGAAGTATATTTACAAAAGAACGAGCATTTGTGTCATTAAAGCTCAAATATGGGTTTTATTTTACTTCACAAGTTCACAGAATTTTATTTTCTAGCAATAAATCCTTTTTTTAAAGACTTTCGTTCCTATTTGCTGTCGTATCGCTCTTAGAAACAACGAGCACTATACCAACGATGCAGCTCCTTCTTGCACTCTGCCGGGTTCGCGTATTAGTTGAGCGCTTAAAGTGTCTGCACAGTTTACACCGGAAGCTAAGGCCAACATTAACGCCCTCTTTTCGGCAGTGTTTTAGATCTTGAAAATATAGGAAATGTAGAACTAAAAATTATATTGCAACAAAATCCTGACTCATCCGTCTTCGTGAGTATTCAATGTGTCGGAAATTGAAAATTAATAATAATTTCCAATCGAAAATAACTATATGTGAACAAAGTGTGTCGTAGAAATCAGCCGATTTGACCCATTAAATTAAGTGGGCTCGAACTTTCCTTTGTGATTCTGTTCATAAACATAGCAATAATCTGCATAAATGTCTTAATTTAGCCAAAAATTGCTAATCTATAGATTATATTGAAATCATGACACTTCTACGTCCTCGTGTGTAATAGCCTCAACGTATGCTAAATTTTTAATCAATAAAGACAACAAGTGAACAAATAACATCGTAGTAACCGGCCAACCAGAATTGCCATAATCATCGCGCGACCTTCGTTCTTCTATTTAAATCCTGGCTGCATGCACGGGCCCCCATTTTCATTCTTTCTCATGTTTACTCTTTCAGCCCGCATGCATTACTACCGCGGAGGGTTGGCCGTGGTTGAGGAAGAGGGGCGTGGAGACACTGCTCAACTTCCTCTAGGATTGTGTAAGGGATCATGCATTCATTGGCCTCGCGACACCCTCCTCACGGCTCACCTCGTGTTCCGCTGTGCGCTCATTATTCCGGGGTTAAACGAGACCCTGCGTCATCGCTCTGATGCCTGTTCCTCATCCGGAACCTCGCATTTCCTCTGGTCTCCGGATAGAACGGCGTCTTTGCATGCGAACTGTGCTTTATCCCGGCAGTTCAATGTGTGGGCGTTTAAACATGCTTCTCTCTCTCTCATTCATTTGGTCGCGTTGAAAACACCTTGCTGTTTGCACACTCTCCCTCTCTCATCCTTAAATATTTAAGTTTATCAACAGAATGACTGACGTCAGTCTCTTTTGTCGAATATATTGTTTGCGATGCCGTGTGGGTAAACTCTTCTCGGGATTCCCACCGGGTTATTTTTTTCCAAAATGTCCAACGTTACGTTACGTTGAAAGCAATACCAAGGTTTATAATTATTTGCCCTACTGACGACGGTGGAAATTTTAGCACACTTGAAGGATACACGCTAGGCTTATAACTTCCAGTCAATCAACTGCCAAAATAAATGCAAGATGGAGCAGCTCTTTGCCATAAAATTATCCCTTCAGCTTACTCATGACCACCGCACGACAAATGCACGATTATTTCTTGTAATTGGTAGCCTGGCAAAAGTTGTTTACTTATCATTATGGTAATGAAGTAAGATAGTGCTCTTCCATCGAACGCGCTAAATGGTGCCAAAGAAAAGGTATTAAGTGGAAATGATGTTTGCCTGGCGTCATATATCTCTGCTAATAGCATGCAGCTCAACGCTGTTTATCTTCATGAGTGTGACCTCGCGATGGAATACAGCAGTGAAGAAAATCAAGCGTTATCCAAGGGAATACCGAATACCTTGGCACACTCTTCATTTGTGAAGGAACTTATTTGGCCCGTTGCATATGAATGCGTGAACAAGGTTACTGTTCTGTTTGTTTCTTTCATCATTCCTTATTTTCGTCCTATCCCACGCCAAGTACACCTACATATCCCTTGATCTTCTTTGAAGGACTTTAATTTGTAATTTTCAAGTTTAAAAGACAATATGAAAACGTGATAATATTTGGTGGGATGTGCACGTTGTTTTCAAAACTTCTCTGCAATAGGGAAGTGCACTAATTTTTTTTATTGCTGAATTTGAAAGTTTAGCCTAAAAAAGAAACATCAGTAGAGTCACTTTTATTTCCTGCATCTGGGGTATGCACTTTAAAACGTTTTGAAAGTCGGAAAATTTCATGTTGCGCTGAAACACAGTGCTTCCATCTTGATTGAGATGTGACGTCACAAGGCAGTAGTCACCAGTGGAGTATCGCTGTATTCCGTCGCCTTTAGCGCGGCGAGAGTTTCCGGGAATCGGTGGAGTTTGCTTCCTAAAAATGTCGGCTAGTACGGAAAACATGTATTCAAAAAAGAATTATAAATGATTTTTTGTTCCAAATTTCATTTCGACGTCGAAGCAAAAGCCTGGTGAAGATATTCATTCCCGTGCCTTAAGCACAAGCCATACGGAATAAATGGTTCAAGGCTGCTCCTGACTCTTACCTATCGATGATATTCTGTTTTGAAGATCATTTGAAGGTATTGTAAGATCAAATTGATATTTATATTATAATAATTTACTTAATAGGTACCTCAGTCACATCATAAAGTGTGTTGAGTCATCTTCCGCTAGACCTACGTAATTTATAAACTGAAAGTAGTTTGGTTAAAGAATTATGGCGCGACTGTTATTTTACACGATCGGGAAAAATGCGTACTTTGCCCATGATATGTGCATATATGATAACAAACGACTTTTGTTAAAGTTAATGTTTATATGTTGAAATTAGTACATTCATAGGTGAAACAGATATAAAGGTACCTACACGGCAGGTTGCGCGGCGTAATTTATGCTCCACTGGTGACGGGTTCATCTTGCTGATCTAAAAAAATTAGCTACAATGCCTCGAACTTTGAAAACTCGCAATATAGGCAGTCAAAGTACACTGTAGGAATACACGAGACCATTCTAGCCCAGAATGCACGTACAATGTTGAAATCCTTGGTTTTCAAAGATTGACGTATTTTATACGCCAGCGCGCCCGGTTCAGGGTTATCAACTTTTATTTCATCCTATTTGTTAATTGAAATTATATTTCGGAATGGTTCTTTTAACACTGCCCCTGAGGTAAACTGGTAGGTACTTCGAGTACAAGGTACTGAGGTAGGTACTGAATAAGTAAACTCCCTTTGGAGTAATGTGAATTACAAGTGTTCGAGAAATATGGCATTTTATACTCGTTTTGTGTTCTTATTAATTATGTCTGTACGCATATTGTTGCTTGCCGCGAGCCTTTAATGGCATGTGCTCTTGCAAGAGTGGTTTTCATTTTTAATGTGGAAGTTGGTCAGTATAAGCAAAGAAAAAATTAACATTTTAGCGCACACCAACCCTTGTAGTCGTCGTATCTCTGCGTTTGTAATGACACTGCTAAAATACTTAAACGCCATTATGATGATAAAAAAATTGTCTCATGTCAATGATTGCTGCAATTAAAATTAATGATAAACTTGACGCCGTATGATCACAATGAAGACAAAAAAATAAGTTGCCATGACAAGGTCTTGATCCCTGACCCTCCGGGTGTGAATCGAACACGCTACCACTACCCCAACAAACGCATCGTTCATTCAAAGAAATTTTAAATTTTTATATATATGTCTTGTGAAAAGTAACGCATGAAATTAATTAATTACAGCCTAACTAAGGCCCTAATTGAAAAAGACGGAGCAAAGTACGTGGTCTCCCCTTGTTAGCCTTAAAGCCTCGTATTTCTATTGAGCGTTGAACCTGTCCTCCTTTTTCAAAAATTCAGTGACCGTAAATGCATCAAAGTTTGGTATACCATTTATAAATCGTTGGAATTTTCCTTCTCCCAACCAAGATTAACTTTTCTTGAACCCATCCTGGACAGCGAACCATTGCAACAACCAGCCAGCACGGAAATAAGGCTAACATCCCATGATTCTAGTTGCGAAGGGCGAACGTTCCGGCCGGCGTGAATACATACGCAACGAATAAGTCTTGCAGCAAACGTCTAAAATAGGTTTATTAGTTTGACTCAGTTCTTACAAAAAGTTTTGGCATGATAAACGGCATTGTGCCAAAATATTCCCAGCGAAAAATAAATACCATTATCTATTTATTAAAGATTCAATGTGCTATTCGCACTACTCTTTCCAAACTTGAAGTTGACACGTAAATGAATATTAATATATTACGCAATGATGAAGCCATGTACTCAAAAGAGAAGCAGCCACATATATATTCAAAAGATATTTTATGACAGCAAAAAACGGATTCCCTCAAATTCGGTAATTTTTCTATGCAATAATAGTGGTAGAACTAAACGGCGTAGAAGCTGCCTTCTGCTACTGCCTTGTGACGTCACGGCCAATATTCAACATGGACACCCGTTTTAGCGGCCTTTGAATTTTTCCATATTTCGGACGGTCATCTCGAATCAAGTATTCACTATTCGGGTTTAAACTGTGGTTTTACGACATTATGTTATTCTGGACTCTAATTTTAAAAAT
Source organism: Ischnura elegans (assembly GCF_921293095.1). Taxonomy (NCBI): domain Eukaryota; kingdom Metazoa; phylum Arthropoda; class Insecta; order Odonata; family Coenagrionidae; genus Ischnura; species Ischnura elegans. The sequence continues at coordinate 131,944,856 of NC_060249.1, read as the reverse complement.
GTCTTTGGTGCATTTGAAACACTAGTGTACTTCCCTATTGGACTTGTGTAATTTCACCCCACAAGCGTAAAATTCAATGTAAATGTGAGTCTCATTTCATTTATATTTTCAATGCGCCACTTAAACATTAATATTTTAGCATTAGTTTGTTTAACAGTGTCCGTTAAAAACATTTTAGATCTGTATGAACAATTAGGCCAGCCTTTGCTGCCACAATGCATTTGATAAGTATTATTTGATAGCGTAGGCTGCCATATTTAGGGCCGGCATTGGTCTCATTTGATATAGCCTAAAATGTGAGATATCACTGGTGAAATATTGGCATGACAGCATTTTTAGTTAATTAATATAGCTTAAAAGGGATCTGAGATCCTTATACACTCATTGGCGCACCCAAAAAATATTTGAAAAGGATTCGAAATCGTACGATTGGGAGGAGAGGGGAGGCGAAAGACTCGCTCCTTCGGGGAGGTCGCCTCTCTTACGAGTCACTGAGGGATGGGACTTTGCTTTCTCCTCTTTCATCGCTGGCTCTACGAGAAACAAGATTAATTAATAATATAAAGCCGATATGAGGCTAATGACATCATACATGCGAGGAGGGTAAACATTCGTATTCGTTAGCCAAAAAACATGAATTTCATTCAGAAGTACAGATAGTATATTCCGTGTATTTATTTTAGAGTTCACTGTCCTTACCTTCAAGCCGGAATGCATACCTCCAGAGCCTGAGGTGACATTCAAAACTCCTTTTGATTGGTTCATGCTGCGAATATCACATTCACGGTGCTGGGGTAAGTATGCAGGGGAGCGCCCTCTGTCTCGGGCGCTGCGAATTTCCCGTTCCTTTTTCGTATCTTTCCCAAGTCATCGTGGCTGTGAGACGGGAAGGGAATTTCGTAAAATGGCGCTCTTTCCTTCTCTATCACCGTTTATGGGTGTGACTCACTTCTTTGCTGTTCATGTGAAGTTTATCATATGAAAAATCACACTTTTTAAAATGGATATGTACATTTTTATTTGGAAATACAGTCATATATTTTATTTTGTCCATTATCTTTTAAGTTCGTATTCTTTTACCACCTGGCACATAAACATGATTCTATCATAGGAGCCTCCATTATATGATGCTCTGGCAGCCAAAAGTCGCCTCCTAAACTTGTCCTGGTAAGGGTATGTTGTAGTTGTTCTACATTGATTCTCCTAAGGGATTCGTTTAATTTAAAATTTCGTGATATGCATGTCATTGGTAATTGGTACATTTTTACTGTTCAACATTTTTCCGTGGATTGATAATGAGAAAGCATTCCGAAAGCCCTCTAGACACACAGACTTGCCTTGCAAAGCCAACAATATTTTAAGATGATTATGGGGGAAGATATTAGGCAGGGCAGCCGTCCTCAGCCCCATCATCACTCCCTCCGTTTTGGGCGCATTTCGGATTCCACGTCTCCGAGGGCGCGTGGTAGGGTAAGGGGTGAACAGGAAGTCTTAGCATCGCGTACTCTGAAGGAGGGACGTGGTCGACGATTCTCTCTATTTTGGCCCGAAGGAGGAAAGAGAGCGAACACACTAAAGGCTTGCTTACATTCGTCCACTTATCCCTCACGTCGACTCGCGGAGAAAGGCGAGCTGCGGCCGCCCAAAGGGGTTATGCTGTAAAATATGCGCCCCTAGTGAATGTGTGTGGAGAGATAAATAGAGACGCGCGGGAGAAAGTAAAGCGTTTTATTCATGAAAACGCCAACTCCCGTGAAATTAATGGAAGCTCACCAGAGTCCTCACGACCGCGGAAACAAATTCGCGACTCCACGCGTGGAAGAAGGGACGGATGGATTTTGTGACAAGTCTGGAGTGTTGCGCTACAAATGTTCCATCGCAAACCCCTCCCGCGTCCGCTAACTCCATGGCGACGCTTATGCGAGCGGACAACTCAGCCAACCGGGATCCCCCGGACAGCAGCGGCATCGTGTTAAGCAGGGGAACGGGGGTGATGTGACAGGTTTCTAGCAGAAATTTGGATGCTCCAGAGATTTAACAGGGCGATATTAGAAACATTAGTCGTGAAATAAAGTATATGGTGAGGAAAATTGTCAGTCATCAAGCGGAAAATTGAATGTGCTTTGCAGAGAAAAAACAGAAGTGGTCTTTTTCTCTTTATTCCATAATTATTTTAACTTTTCGGTAAAAAAAACTAAAACCTGTAAACATTCAGTTCTACTTCAATTCTTGCCACTCCAGAAACGTTGTACTATTTAAGTCACTAATTAAAAATGCCAGTTTTCTTTTGAGTTGTGTTCGTACTCCCTGCGCATGCGCAGCCTGGAAACAAAACTGGCGTCGTGTTTAGCGAAGGAAGAGAAGGAGAGCCCTGATTAGGAGTGGTGGTTTATAGAAGTGCCATTGTGTGGTTGTGATGCCGCGAAGGTATTGAAAATATAATTCCTTTAACTTCCTTGAAGGACGGTAGAGACCCTAATTAAACCTTTTTGACATGATGAATATAACTTGACGGTTTTTGTTAAGGGCATCTTGATATTATTGCTGAATGATATTTTTTTAAATTTCAGTTTAAGCGGAAAATTTGAACGTTCCAGGTATGTGCTGGTTCATAAAAATCCTCAAGACTATTCAAAAAAATCCTTTTAAAATTTAGAATTTAATAATATAGAATGAAAAATATTATATTTTCTAAGCGTCTGCAAAGCGATTGCTTTATTTCTGTAAATACTTAATTATCCCCAGTCAAATCAGGGTATACATTTCTTGTTAAGGTATGTTCTTAGGCATATTTTTATTCTTACATCTAATCCGTAAACATCTTTAGTGACATTAAATAAATATTATGACGCTTTAAGATATTTTTGCTTTTTACTTTTTAATTTGACGTTTAGCTTAAATGTTTCTCCTCGGAGTATAAGCACTTTATTCATTTTGACGCAGTGTTAACGGATAATAATGTTTTGTTTCTGGCTTGCTTTGTTTAATTACAGCACCTTATTACGTATCCACATATAACGTTGCGTAATAAATTCAGTATATGTTAATTTAATAAACTCAATGCTCAAACATTTTTTGAGAGTCGTCAATTCTACCTTCACAACTGCACCAGATTTCACCGTATTTAAAAATGAAAAGTCAGAGATTCCTGGGATCTTCAAAAGTAAAGTGATAGTAATAGTGTAAGAAGAGTATTATGAGATTGGAAAAACAGGAGGGTTAAAACCACCTTTGACGTCGCACTAGCGTCAGCGTCCTGTCTTCGAATATTCGTACTTGCTATATAGAGAAAAGATAATAGTGACCAATTTGTCTTCGTTTTATAAAGAGTTTGAGAAGGTCGATCAAATAAACTAACTCCAGTTTTTTTTCAGTATCCAGATTAGCATACATTATCACCTACTCCGCACTGACAGTAAATAATTCCGTCGTGCTATTTAGGTTACTCGGAAGCAATAGCGTTCCTCTCTATTTTGAAATGGTCTATTGCTTCGAGTACCACAATTCGACGCCGGACATGAAACTTGTACATGTGAATCAAACGTAAAACTCTTAGTTCTTTTTCATTCGTATGTATCCTCGTGAATATCCACTTCACTAATTTTTCTTCGTTTATGATTTTTAACGTATGGCAAATTGTAATACGGGGCTGCTATCTCATCATTCATTTTTATATAACTCTCATATATGCTGTCTGGACGTATTTTTGCGCCGTCATACACGGTGGCCCAAACAAAGCACCCAATCCTAAATGCTCGAAATTAACCTCGTTTAATACTCCTAGGGATCCCAACACAAGATACTGCAATTTTATATTGTTAAATTCTTATTTTTATAGATATTTTTGTGCTCGTCGTTGTTATGTCACCATTTTTACGTATGTTCATATCTCAACTGATAGTTATTCAATTTTTACCCTTGTAACTGCTAGCTTCATGGCAAATGGTTTTTTTTTACGTACGGAAGCAGCTTCAGTCGCCCGGACAGCGGCAGCGACGTGTTTTGAGGGGTGAGGACGGGGGAAGGGGTGGATTTCCCCCTCCCCCGTTCCGCGAATGATAATTCAGCCTCCCCTCATCCTCCTCCTTTCCTTCACTTTCATATTTTTTTCCACGGGGCGTCAAGGCGCCTTGACACGTTAAATGGTTGAGAGGACTGCCCGCCCCGAGCGTTCGGAACTCTTTCTCTCTCTCTCGGAGTTCAGGTTTTAATGCGGCAGTCTAAGTGTATGGTCGACTTTGAATCGAGTACGACGTTTTCATTCACTGCCGTTTCTGATGATATAATCTTCTTTTTTGTTTAATATCGTATGTGTAGTGGAGAAAGTATTACTCCGGATGTACTCTCTATGTGTAGCACCAGAGCATTTTTTTATTCTCGAATGTGTCACCTATTTAGAGGTTTGCAAGGTCATTTCTTTCTATTGAAAAATATTTATTACCGGAAATTGCAGTGAATTTTTACCATCAACACATCAACGCCAATATTGTTCATTTCATGTGGCGTCTTTGCTTAGCTTGCCGATTGTAAGTTTTAAAGGTTAATACGTGACGACTAAATTTGTTTCCATAAAAGTAATTCTTTCTTGCTCCATCAAATCTCATGCGATAAAATCTCTGCAAGTAACAACGAATTAGTGAAGGATATATGACGTGAAATATGGCTCAGAAGCTCGTAAATCATATCATGTTACCCATAATGTTGATGAAGGCTTTCGCGGTGCGGTGCCTTGGAAGCGGTAGCCTCCCGGGTTGTCCTCCGCGTCGATTCATCTTGTGCGACAGTTTCGCCGGCGTTGCAGCAGGCTTCTTCAGGTTTAAAGTGTTGGATGCAAGATTTTTCCCTTAGTGCATAGGCCTTGATTTTGGACAGGTGCGTCCTAAATGGTCGGCTTGGCAAAAACTTTCATCCGACACATCAAACTTGGAGACACCTGCTGCGACGTCGGCGAATCTGTCGTCACGAAGTTGAATCAACGTGGAAGTCAACCCGGAAGGCTACTCATTAAACACGCACTGATGATGTAGATAACGCACTACCTAGGTAATTCTCTGTCTCTGTCCACATAAGCTTGTTAATACTGTCAACCTTGAACGGTAGAATGCTTTCGTAATAGTTTTCTTAAGCAAAACGAGTGTAAATGCTGGCTCAAATTCCTGTTTAATTGTGTGCTCTCCTACGTCACTCTCCTATTTCGGAGAACTAATAATATATATGCTTACATACTGTGAAGAGTTTTTTATAATAAAAACACAACCGTAACCTTGACATTACAAACGTTTTACGTAAAAAAATTATTCCCTACCTCAAAAAACTTAACCAAATATGCGAGGCCTAATATGAAATGAATGATTCCATGAAAGTTGAAAGAGCCAGGGTTCCGTTTATCGTTGCAAGATAAGGCTACAGTGTGTCATCCTTTAATATTCATCTTAACAAAAGAGAGGGAGCGACGTTTAATGGTTCTGGAACGGAAAAAATATTCATTCATGATATATGAATAGGTAACGTCATTATATAAAAAAATTACTTTTAGAAAATGTACTTTCTTATCTGGCTTTATATCCCAATGTGAAATTATATTCATCCGATAAAATCATGATGAAAACGAGTGGAAATCTCCATCCTTCAGTTCAAAACTCAACTACTGACCATGGTTTGAACATATTATGTTATTTTCAAGAAATTACACAATTTGCCGAAACCATGGCCGATTGTTCAGTTTTGAATTCAAGTGTGAAATTACCGTTTGTGTTCTTTTATCATGGATATATCGGGTTCCACAAAATCAAGCCGGAAACGAGTTATATGCTATTTTCATGTTTAAAAAATTAAACGTTCAAATTTTGCAAAGTTATGAGGAGCTCATGTAAAATATTCATCTAATATCGATTTCTTCCCTTACTTGACTCGTTGTGTGAAGAAGGGTAGCAGCAAATAAGGAAAAACGGGTGTTTTCGCTTAAAACCATTCGACATTTTGGCATTCAATTATTCGAAAAACAGTGGTAAATCGACTCGCGTGTGTGTTTTTTTTTTTTTTTTTTTTGAGCTGATAGAGTATATGCAGAGAGGTTTTATGGGTTTCTCCAGCCGAAAACACCGGAATTCACTTTGCATCCGAGTATAGGACATAGTTTCCACGTCCTCCGCAACAGAAAGGAATGGGACCCATTCCGAATTTTAGTGCGTTATAAATGTTTGTTAGGCCCCATAAAATCGTGTTGGTATCATGCTAGGAAAGTGAAAGTTATTTCAGCCGTAGCTTCACCGTCTAGAGTAAATTGGATGAAAAGTTGTACATTGGCTATGCCATGCTGAAAATTGCGATCGGGCGATGATCCGTTGTAAAGTTGGGTGAGATAGATAGCAGGAAAATAGGGTTCAGAAGCAGTATTGCGAGAGAGATAGGCGCTATCAAGATGGGAAAGAATCTTTCGGTGGTAGTATGGCATAAAATGGGAGCAAGTTTAATATAACAGGAAAATTTTTTTCTCTTTTCTTTGTGAAACAAAACTTATGAATGGAACGCTGAGAGGACATACCTGCACTGAAGAGGCAATGCATTGGATGCGTGAACTCATGTCAGCGCATACTGATACGCAGAATATGTCTCTGATCATCACCAAAAAAAATTCATGATTCTTCTATGCTGAATTTTCCTAAGAAAAATTATTTGCCTTTTATCTAGTGTCGAAATTGTCAATTTGTCAATCAATCAATAAATCAATTTGTCTTATATTTTAGTGGCCGAAAGTCCTTGTATTTCTGCCCAAGATTTTTACTTCTTCTACTTCCTAAAATATTTTCTTAAAGTTTTTATTTTTTGCTGTAAAAAGAATGTTACATTTATGATAAACTTCTCTCAAGTTTTTTTTATTATTATTTTCCATTGACCACAGGAATTAAATAATACAATTATTCCTGGCTTATTGTTGCTGTGAATTCTCATTAAATAATTCAAGTAATGGCGCAGTTAAGATGCAAATTAACTGCAGTTAATATATGGAGGTGATGCTTCGAAACAGCTGCGACGGTAGAAGAAACTAGTTTGTGGACTTCTTCGTCAACCGGAGCTGGCTGGCGGCTTAGTCGACAGTGACTTTGGTTTGATGCACATACACCCAAGAAAACGGCGAGAGCGGGAGAAACAGGTTCGGCCGCGCATGCGCGATGAGCAGCAGCAGACGATGCGCCATCGCACAGAGCTCGCGATAGTTGCCAACAATCTTTTTTATGGATTTGTTCAATAGGGGTTTAAAAACGAAACCACGATATTATTGGTTGAAGATAAGCTTCTGAAGTAATAGATGCTTATTTTTTCCATCATTATTTAACCAATCAGTTACTGTTAATTCACCTTAGAATTCAACTGAAGATTAATCTCGGATCGCTGTAGAAATTATGACGATATTCCCTGCGCGTTCTCTATGGTCTTGAAAGTCAGCATAGTTCCGCAGTGGTCCATCAAATAATATTTGTCATTTTATCACCATCTCGTATCTAATCTTTTGAGATATACCTATTTTACTCATGCATTTTGGCTTCGCTATTTCCGCTGCTAGTTATCACACCATGAGGAAACTCGGCCGTGCTCATCAAACTTACACTGTGCAAATACAACATTTCTTCGATCTTCACAATTTCCTGATGACATCCCTGTCTCCCTGGAATCCAACAAAGTGATGGCATTGCTAAAGGTGGCCATACTCGAGAGAGGTAACGACCCTCTTTCGTCATTTGGTCTCATTTTCGGAGAATAAAGATTTGCCTTTATCGTGCGTTTTTCCTCCTTGATAAGCTATGGTTGAGACTAGATATATTATTATGTTCGCATTACAAACCACCTAACACAGATATAAAGTCAATGTTGGATTTTCAAAATCAAATAAACAGCGTAGCATCCAAGTATTCTGAGAGAAACTTGATATTAGGTGGAAATTTCAACGTACCTTCAATAGATTGGGAGACTTATAGCTTCATTCCTGGTGGGAGGGATAAAGTGATTTGCGAGGCTTTATTACACACTTTTACATCTAATTCATTGTGTCAAATAGCATCCGCACCAAACAGAGGAGAAAGTATTCTTGATTTATTAGCGACAAATATACCACATCAGGTAATAAACGTTGGCACTGTCGAAGGAATAAGTGACTATAGGGTAGTAAGTGCAAAGTTTTCTCTAAATACCGCTGTAAACTTTAAAAAGGAGCGTTGAGTTTTCATTTTTAAAAGATCTGATTTTGATGGGTTTAAGAGTCATCTGAAAAATGCTTTCCCCGAGTTTCAAGAATCAGTATTAAAGTTAAATGTAGAGAACACTTGGAAAGCTTTTCTTTCGCTCGTAACTTCGGGAATAAATGGCTACATCCCTAGTAAAACAGTAAAAGAAGGCAGCGAACCGAGATGGTTCGACGCGGAAGTGAGAAAATCGTTGAGGCGACAGAGAGCGTGTCATGCTAAAATGAAAAAAGTCAGCACGGATTTATTCGCTAATGAACGCGAGCTAATAATTAAAAAATATAGGATGACTAAAGCCGCCACGAAGGAAGCGTTCAAGAATGCATTCACGAATTATAAAAGAAAAACACTAGTAGAGCAGTTACAGGATAACCCAAAAGCATTTTGGTCATATGTTAGGGAAGTTCAAGGTAAACGATCTACCGTATGTTCGCTGAGAAACGACCATGGAGATGTGTTGACAAGCAGTTACGATAAAGCTAATTTATTAAATTCCTACTGCAAGAGCGTGTTCACCGAGGCTTCCGAGAACTCACCCGAGACCGATGACAATCCCTGTATACATAAGATGCCAGCTATTGACATTTGTACGCTCGGAGTGGAAATATATATTGAAATCGCTCAGTCCAAATAAATCACTTGGTCCAGACGAAATCCCTCCTCGCGTGTATAGAGAACTAGCCCCAGACATTGCCCCCTACTTGCAGTTAATATTCAGTAAATTCATCAAGCAACACGAAGTACCTAATGACTGGAAAATCGCTAATGTAACACCAATATTTAAAAGTGGAGACAAGGAACAGCCATCTAATTACAGGCCGATATCTTTAACGTCATTCTCATGCAAAGCCCTTGAACACATCATAGTCAGCTCGGTAATGAAACACCTAGACGCGCAAAACTTATTCATGGGAACTCAACATGGATTCAGGAAAAGCAGATCGTGCGAAACTCAGTTAGCGCTTTTCGCCCACGATATTTTGGTCTCCGGGGAAGACAACATTCCAGTAGACGCGATTTTTTTTATTTCAAAAAGGCATTTGATAAAGTACCCCACGGAAAGTTAATAATTAAACTGAAATCTTATGGTCTAGACGAAGATGCCATTTCCTGGATTAGAGAATTTTTGAGCGACCGCGTCCAAAGATATTCCGTAAGAAAGTCCGTAGTATTAGACGGTGCAGTCTCCAATGAGGTGAGAGTCACTTCTGGCGTTCCTCAGGGTAGTTTCATTGGCCCACTCCTATTACTTCTTTATATAAACGACATTGGCGAAGTAGTACACGATATGCTACTATTATTTGCAGACGACGCTGTAGTTTACAGAGAAATCCGTTCCAGCAAAGATATAGATGAACTAACGAATGACCTTGATGCTATCCAAGCTTGGTGCGATGCTTGGCAGTTAGAATTAAATTTGGAAAAATGCATCGTATTGAATTTCTGGAAGAAGAATAACTCCCTACAACGTAGCTATATCATTCGGGGCACCCAATTAAAGGCAGTTGAATCCGTGAAATATCTAGGGGTTAGACTCAATAATGATTTATCGTGGAATAAACATATACGAGAAATAACCGGTCAAGCTAATCGTAAAATGGGTTTTGTTAAAAGAATATTAGGAAAGTGCGACGACAAAGTGAGAGAAATTAGCTACTTTTCCCTCGTTAGACCACATTTGGAATACGCTTCCAGTGTTTGGGACCTTTATGAAAAAGGCTTAATAACAGAGTTAGAATGCGTGCAAAGAAGAGCTGCGAGGTATGTGAAAGGTCGTTACGATAGTACTGTTAGTGTAACTGACCTCTTAGGTAAACTCGGATGGGAATCTCTGTCGGACCGTAGATTGAAAAATATACTAAACCTTTTAGATAAATTCAAGAGCAGTGTCTTTTCTACGAAGTTAACCATATCTTGCGGACGCCAACGTACTACGGAAGATCAGATCATATAAATAAAATAAGAGAGATAGATTGCAGAACAAACAGATTCCGAATGTCATTTTTTCCACGATCGATAAGAGATTATAACGGCAGTAATAGAGTTCGTAAAGATATTGCATGACTTGTCGTGTAGCCTACTAACCTATGTAAAAATTAATGCATGTTTCTTAATTCAATTATTATTTCTAACAGCATATAGTAGTATAGTTTGTTAGTATACGGGACGTTTTTTGGACGGTGTGGTGTGCATGTGGGAGTCCAAATGCATGCTGCATGCTGGTGATTGATCACCCCCTGCCAAATACCCTAGAGGTGGCTCGCAGGGTATTATGTAGATGTAGATGTACCCGCGGGTGCCCAGCAGATTAAAAAGTTAAATGCCATTTATCTGCAATCACGCAAACTGTACGCTTTGGACATGTGATGGGATGTGTTGGTACACTAGCCGTTTGCATGAGAAAATGAGAAGCGCGTTGCAATAAATGTGACTTTTACCCAGTATATATATATATATATATATATATATATATATATATATATATATATATATAAATATATATATATATATATATATATATATCTACTTCATTATAGCCCCAAGTAAAAACTAACCATTCGGCAATATTTCCGTCTTCTTTTCAGCCAGACGTGGAAATAAAAAAATGGCCCTACGATGATCGTCTCCTGGGCAATCTCAAAGGTAGTTTCCTTAGTAGTAGTAGTAGTAGTTTCCTTCATCAAAGAAACCGAAAGGCATTGATTGCGATTTGTTACCCACAATTACTGTATTCATAATATACAAATTATTTCGTTTTAGAAATACCGGTTTAGACGAATGACAATGGTCCATTTTTATCCTCATTTGAAAAGGGCCATATTGGCGCACATGCGATTCCACTCCACGTGACGTCACAGGGACCTAGTTTCTATAGGAGAAGATAGGAGTTATACATCGTCTGAGATTACCAATGCATGCATGAGGCGCAGAGCTCAGGGAAACATGTCTTAATAATCACCTATTAAAACTGGCTAAGTTCGGAAAGTTTTCTTCGTTTGATAAGGTATTAATAAACCTTTTTTAAGCCAAGCACTACCAGACAGCAAGGTACTCAGCTACCCTCTAGCATCCTGCGTCCTATCAGCGCTCAGAGCCTCGATCAAGGTCACCTCACAAGGCGGGAGGGGGAACCAGAAATACGTCACACGGAGAGATTTCCTTACCCGTCGCGTTTTCGCGCGCTTGAAAATTTTCACTTTTCATTTAATCGCGAAAAATAGATATCGTCATTTAAAAATCTAAAAGCGTGAAATACGTACTCCAGGAGTAATAATCTTCCGGTATAGGCAATAAAAAAATAATAGGAAACCACCCTATTGCAGTAGTAGTCTAAACGTAGCTTGTAGCTTCCGAGTCTCTTACGGCGCTGTGGCGTTACGTTGTCAAAACTTGGCAATTCCTAATCTAAGACTAAACACAGAGAACTCCTTTCGTCTGTCTCTGACTATGTGAGGGAAAAACTCTTCAAAACGAGAATAATAATTACCAAGAGAAACAATTATATCAAAAATTACCTGTTATACCAACTAGCATATGAAAGTGAAAATATTCAATGCAACAAGTATTTCGATAATAACCACTAATAACTAATAGTCTCAAAAACGAACACAGCCGATGTTTCTGTGTCGAAGGCCGATATGCGAGAGAGAGACCGGAGCAAGACGGAGTGCGAGGGTGGAGGGGGAAATGACCGAGGAAGGGGGGGGGGGGGCGTTACTTCGAAGCTGAGGGAAAAAAACCAAAATCCTGGTCAGCTCCAGCAGTCCAAATTTCCCTGGAAGCGCCCGTGTTGACAGGAAAACTCCGGAACATTTCTCGTCATCCAAGCAGGGGTTGGGAGAACAGCGTACCGCTGGGTTTCTTTGCATGGAGACACTGCCAAATGGTGTGATCAACAGTTCAGGCAAGCCATTAGAAGTCAAGGAGAGGGAAGACATGATAGGGTGAGGTTTTGGAGGGGGAGAGAGTTTTGATAGGTGAAACGTGGGGTAATTCTCACTCCAAACTGCAGCTTATGCCTCAGAGCCAACTTGCCCTGGATTTCTAGGTCCAGGTATTCCTCCGCCATACTTGCTATGTAAGTCTTGATCTGGTATGGCTGTTTCGGATAGTAGGTTCGGAGAGCGGAGTTTGGAGACAGAGTTCCGAGACTTTGTTGTTCCGAGTCTCCGAGCTCTTCTTCCCTCTCTAATGCCATAGTGTGGTTGTAAGTTTTTTTTTCATTTCTTTAATGAGTATTTGTCAACTTAACACTAGAAAGACCAGTCCCGTCATTTTGATGTATTATGCTGAAATAAAATTTATTTTTTTTTTGACAGAGATGGAGTTATACCATCTGTCTACCTTAAGGGAACAAACATCCGTCCAAATTACAGGTTAAGTGTTAAGTAAAAATACAAAATGATATGCTATGCAGGATAGGTACACTATTTTTAAGAAAAACTTCATAATTATAGTCTGATGTAAAGTTTTAACTTCTGCAGACACATTTTCACCGTCCATAGGATCAGTTGTTCCCTCCATTAGGTGATATAGTTCGGAAATATTTTATTACGATTTCTATTTCAATTTAAAGTACCTAATGTGTTTTTTCATTTTAAAACTCCACTGCAAATAATAAAACAGTAATAAATTCATAAAATCATATTTCTTCTTTCTCTTAAAATACTTCTTAGAAATTCACTTGCCTTTACCTGAAATACTCCTTACTTCACACCTGAAAGTAATTACCAGCGAAGGAAAATAATGGAATTGCTTTGTTGCTATGATGTAAGAGTTTTTGCATTTACTCTTTTAAAAAAATGTTCGCTGTGGCGGAGTTGGTACATGCCTTGGCGCTGTTGTTGTCGTTTAAACCGGAAAGCCTGCGTCGAGTCCCTTTTATTCGATCTCGGTGCAGTCCAAAGAATCAGCTTTGTTATCGGATTGGACGTCGGGTATCGGTGACGCCATACTTTGGACCCAGACGGCGCTTTCCTGGCCGCCGTTTGCTCCAATGCAATTTTACTTTCCCGAGCGCGGTCACAGTCTGATTCCTCTTCGCCAAACCGCCCACTTCATTAGCGATCTTTCCTCATCCCATTTCTCTTTTTATTCGTTTATACTTTGCGGACGGACTGCGGTCGCAGCAATTTGCCCGTCTGTCGGTCGATTCGAGAAATCGGAGAATTGCCTCTTGTGTGTATCTTGCTTTGCACAGAATCCTCTCTTTAATTCAGATTTGACCGTTAGGGATAGGAGGGCACTCTAAGCATTGAGCAAAGCATGGGGGGGAAACGATGAGGTAGGCACACGAGTTCTTTATTCACCCCCCCCCCCCCTCCCAGCTATGTGGTGGAACTGTTTTTTCATAAACGTCTCAGAGTGCTGCTGCCGGCTCTTTAATTAAGAGAAGGCCCAATGGAGTCCATCTCCGCTCTGGGCCAGAAGAGAATAAAATTAAGCCGTCTTTCTATCTGTGTGTAGGTATATCTGTTACTCTACGTAGCATTTCTCGTACACAAGCGATTACAAAAAGAGGGAGCAGGTAGGTTTTTTTCGCAGCATCCTTGGAAAAAAAAATCCTGGGTAAAAAGGAGGTTGGGATGAGAGGGATAGAAATAGCAGGAGGGAATTTGTGGGAGGGGGGAGGCTAAGGGGGCTGGTGGTCCATGGGGCTGTTTTTTCCTTTACTTGGTGAGCAGAGAGGGTGGGACATTCCCTTCTCTCCAATCTCAACAGTCCTCCATACCGCTACTCAATTCATCTCAAGCGATCCGTATTTTTTGTGATGGTGGATCTTTTTTTCGAACTTAAACCACGAGGAATTGTAAAATCTGGAAGGAATTTTCTGCGTTTTATTACGTTAAATAGAAAGGTTTCGTCGAGTCAATTGGGTAAAGTTGGTATTTTTTTTAGGCGATGCCATACGATCATTTAACAAATTTGGTCTCCCAGGAAATTAATTGTAGCTTGAATTTTTAAATAAATATTAAATTTCTCTTGTGCTTGTCTTGGCTATTGCGTTTTGAAACGGAGGGAGCGAATGAGGATTATATTCCAACCCCCTCTTTGGCGTGTGCCGCTCTCAAATTTAAACCTGCTCCCGTCTGCTAACGCTCTCATACTTATTTTCAACCCGTTTTGTTTTTTCCTTGCCCCTTGCGCCACCGTGTCATAGGGGAGACGAAGGTATTCGGGGAAAGTGTGGGGAATGGGCGGGGGGATTGCCGGTGGGTGGGAATTAGAGTCAGAGGGGAGTGGCCTTATAATTAGCAGGGGGAGGGAAATGCTATTACGGGGAGGATAAGCCGTTTTAGTGCGAGGGGTAGGGGTTGTGGTGCAGGGGATAGCTATGCCGTAATGGACGTCGCCCGAGGGTGGATTGGGTCCCTTACGTGTGTTTTTTCCGAGGGATTTGCAACGGCATCTCTGCCTCTTCCTCTTTTTCCTTAAACGTAAAAAAGGGGTTGAGGGGTTGGGTGGTGTGTGGTGGCCAGCAGAAGCCTTGAGTGATGACGGGGGGGGGGGGGGGGGTTGATGTTTGATTCGTTAGGGCGAAAGGGCGACTTGGGTTGTTGGCGGTTTGGTTTGGCGCGGTGCACGGATCAATTTTCGTGGAGCGAGTGCAACTTGATCCTTCATCCTCTACTTTCAATGTACGCCATCTTAATCGCGTTGTCGCCGCCGCAGCAGTCGCCGCCGCCCTAGCATTTTTATTGCCGCATTAAAATTGCCTTCATCTTTCAGAGCACTGCATCGGCAAAAAATGTGCATCCCCGGATCCGTGATTGCCAATCCAGAATTCAAAGGAAGGGTTGGATGGCGGTGTCCTTAAAAGCAACGACCTGAATATTGGTCGCAGCGCATATATTCTCTAGTAAGGGTAAAAAAACTATTCAAAAGTTGATGCTATTCATATTCCTCCGAAAGTGTGCTCCATTTAACGGCCTGTTTTCTTAGCTTTCCAGTAATAACTCAATTAGTGCCACAGTAGACTGCGTGTCTTCTCTCGTGGGGAGTCTTCTTTTAACACTTCTGACCAATATTTTATTTACTATTATTTGCTCTAATTATCATTTGCCAATTAAGATTGTTTTTCACAAATATTTTCTTAAATGTCGGCCTTTGTCTGGTCTCTTGTGTGGGAAAATCACTCGATCCGCGGCAAAGCTTGGTCTTAATCATAGCAAGAACTAAGGTAGTTAAGTGGAAAGTATTAAGAGAGCTTTTTGCCCTTTAGTCGTGTTTAAATTTAATTCGTTGTCTTGGGCGTGACTTCAAGAAATTGACCTAACATAATGACATATAAAAACTATATACTTCCGCAAAATATTTGGAATTCCATATTTATGTACACTTATAATGTTTTTACATTTCATTATGTTTAAGTTTGTTTTTGAGAGTTTCTGCTTAAGTTTTTAGAAGGATTCTCTTTTCTCCCACTCTTCTCAGCAATTCCTCGTTACTAACTCGGTCGATTCATTTTATCTTCATCTTGATTAGGTGGCACCACATTTCGAATGCTATCACACTTGACTTCTCTGTAACTATCGTTGAATATTAATTATTCTTTCATGACTGATTATTTTCCAAATATATGTATTTGAATTATAAATGATTTAAAAAACTTAATTTAAAAATTCTTGCATTTTCTCCTGGGATATTTTTTGAAATGAAAATCTGGGATAAAATCTGAGAAATATAAAAATCTGGGATACTCCTTGTAATCTCTTGTCCATTAAAATTATTTGAATTTTAAATAATGCTTTTGATTTTACAATCAGAGAAGTAGTGAATGGTAGAGAATGGAAATCCATTTCGAAACTTTTGCGCACCTAAGATTATGAAATTAAAACTTGCCGGTCACTATGTATCAGACATGTCTCCTAGAGAAAGCGGATATGACCTTACATGCGTACCACGTTATTCGTTTTTGATATCTGAAATGCTCTTCTAAAACTTATTATAACGTTCTCTTCAATCATATTTGAAATTTTCAGTAAATTAAGATGCCGTAGCCCGTTATTTTCTCCTTTTTAATAAAACGTATTTTTTATAAAAATGATGCTTTTATAATATAATATTATTATATTTATAACTGTTTGCCAGGTGCGTGATCTTGTCCCGCATTCCCATAATATTTGCTGATTCCAAACGTTTTGTTGAGGAAGCGTTCATATTTTTGCAAACCGTGCCAAAGTGGGCATAATTTAATAATGATTTGGAGGTAAAGTTTTTAAAATGTCTTTTATGAATGACATATACCACGGAAGGAATTGGCCTTTAAAAAAATCATTTGGCTTATCTGGAATTCGAACCCGGATATCCTGATTTACGGCAATTATTAGGGCTAAGCAAAATGATTTTTCCATGGCGAATTTTAACCTATGTTGCATATAAATGAGCACCCGTGAGCGTGACTTCTCAGTTCTTCTTCTTGAAAGTCACTTTTGAAATGCAGTCCTCAATGATGACTCACGGTTCTCTTAAATTGTTACTCCAATTTTCGAGCGATCGGCACACTGGTTTCGCCTAAGACTATCGGAAAATAATTTCAAGGTCTGAGGTCACCACCGCATTGGAACTGTACGAACAGATAGCGGAACCACGAAGTCACAGCTCTAAATAATATTTCAGGTAAAATGCAAAAGGGAAACTCAATACCTAATTTACCATCCATCTCGAACTCTATGAGTATGCATGGTGTATTCTCCTTGTCCTTTTAATAGTTTTTAGAAATGATAGTGACCGAAATGACTTTTGCCTAAATGTCATGCACGGATAGTTTTATTGAGCGCTATATAAGCCCCTATGTGCATAGTCATGCTCCTGTTGTGGACACTAGTGGAGCTTGAAGCACTTTAACCGTCATCGAAGTTTAAATGGGCTATTAAGTCTCACTCGAGTCCTCCGTGTGAAGATAAATCACCTAAAGCTCAATATGATATTGTGTCCTGCCCAACATCGGTGTTCGAAGTTCCCTTGCGTCCGGTATCGCGTGCTTAATACGATCATCAAGCTTTGATCATTGTGACTCAAACGTGCTTATCACCAATCCCTGAAATCACTGTTGTACCTTCCACCTATTTTAAACCGCACAAAGGTCGTTCAGTCTGACCTGATATCAAATTTTGTGAAACGAATTCTGAGGAACGAAGGGAAATATACGTTACAATGATTAAAAAATGATCCTCTTTCAGCCATTTTCTTGTTAGTTCAAAATGAGAAAAAGAGGTATTTGCCGTCTACTCTTCATGAATTTTAGAGTGTTGGTTCATTTACTGGTTTGCAGAACAATGGAGAAGTGGATAGAGAGGAGGGGCTGCGACAAAGCGGTGGACATGGTGTGTGAGGGGATGCAGCTCCTACGTGGGATGCAATGGAGACAGAAAGATTGGATGGAGCGAGTACTAAGCGGGGAGGGTAATTTGAAATCAGTGTTAGAACGTTCGGTAAACGGGGGAGATGAAGGAAGATAATTTTTCGATAGAAAGAAAAGGTGAGGGCCTTATTGTGAGTTGTATAGAGAAGTCCAAGTTGGGAATGGAGAGACTACGAAGAAAACTGCAAAATGCTCCGTGTAAACCTATATCGATCAGTTGATTACTTTATAAAGAATTACTTGGCGCGGAGGGCAATTTCGCTGACGGATGGAATCGCCTGCAAGAGTGAAAAAAGCCGTGCGAGACGCAATCACGTGACTGAGGGCTATCGGCGAAACGGATGCGCGCTCACCATGAGACAGTGACGTCATCAGCGTGTCTCCGAAAGGGTTACTCGGCCGTGTCTCATTATTCGTCGCGACCAATTCGAGGATTCGACGACGGGTCGAAAAACAGAAAAATGCTACTTGTGTCTCATTATTTTCCGAACTCGAGCACACTCGGCTGCAAAATGTTGGCTTGGAATTCATGCATCCAGTGCGGAATAGAGTTTAGAAAAAGGGTGGTTTGGTGGGTAATACGCTTGGCTCCTTTTCGAAGGGACCGGCTACTCATCCAGGGTGAAATCGGAACTCCTTCGGAAATCCCCAAACAAAATGCTCCGAGTGAGAAGTTGACGAGAGAAAGGAACTGGCCCCCTGCGAGTGCATTCATTATTCACATGCCCGTGACTTAGTTCGAGTTGAGCTCTCCTCTAACGCATCCAAATCAACTTTCGCTTCGGGTTGGACCACTTAATGATGGAGTTGGGAATGATTGCGCGATTGCTATGTGACTAGTCTAATGTCCCCATTTTTCAACCCCCTGTCGTCAATTTCAAATTATATACTTTTTACAATTTTTGAAGTTCACTCATTTTGAAGCTAATTTTTAAGCTTCAATTGAATATGCGTGTTTTTTTTGCGTGATTTTTTTCTGGACTATTTGGGGCTCTTCATCGTGGTTTTCTGTTGGGCAATATTAAATCATCTTTGTGTAGATTTTGGATTCTTGAACGTAAGAATCTAAATTGCAGGACAGTATATAATGACTGAACTTTCACGACGGGGAATTAAAATAAGTGATTGTGATGCCTATATGTCATTGGGTTGCGATACGATGAAAAGGGACACCTCGTCCATGACTCTCCTCACAAGTTAATTCTACATTGCTTATCTTGATAAAATTCCTGAATCAAATACTCACTTCTCTTTACATATCAATATGTTTCTTCTACCCTTAAAAATTTCCTTGCTGACAATTTGGTCGCGACTGAATTTAATTTTACTGTGTGTGGGCTATAAGTTGATTTCCGAAAAGTTTCAAGTTGTGATTCATTGAACGCATAGCAGTTTTTCTTGGCTTGATGAGTAGCCAGAGAGGTCATGTGGAATCCTAAATCATGTGATCTCCAACAAAGAAGTATCTCACCCAGCTCCTGATGGTACAATAGTGAGGAGCAATGAATTCATCGTCAGTGTATGGTGTGGAGATTATTCATCCTGGACGATGAAAAGCAAATAAATAAATTAGAGGGATGAAACGTAATGAGACTCACTTGATTAGGAACCATGGGACCGTTAAAAATTATCCATGCACGTTTTTCGCTCCTCAATAAACCTTGCTCAGTCGCCATCATTTAACCTCGGGTGGCATTAAGGAATGGATGAGAAGCGTGAAGAGGGAAATCGCTGCTCTCGAGCCAAAAGGGGAGAATACGTCTATCCATCTCTTGCTTCGTTGCGCTCTTCATCTTTGAACGAAAGCACCGTGCCGCAATGAAATTTTAACGGAATTGTGCATTAAATATAGAATAAAGGAACGCGTGCTTCATGAGTTTAGCGCCATGGTAACGCAGGCACGGCAGCTCGGTAGTTGTGTTCGTGCTTTACATGCTCTAGCTTAATATTGACAGAAATCAAATCTACTTTCTAATCGATGTTGCATCTATGCTCTTATTCCGTTATGATGTATTTTTTTCATCTTCAGCAGAGAGTGGAAAATTAGATAATCCCGATTTTTTTTAGTTTACTTTCTCCGCAGCTAGAAATCTTCAATGATTAATGCCTCATAATTCGTGCGCACATCTTTCCCATCCCAAGAAAGTGCTGAAAATTAAATGTACTCGTTGTTGCCCATTTCAAGACGCAGAGGAGTGTTAATTTTGACGGTCTATAGCGATCCTTTACGGTGAGATAGCGTAACAAGTTATGGGTTGCCTGTGGGGTGAGGGAGGTCTTTGTGTGACGTCATGGGTCTGCGTGTGTGTTGTGAGCGCTCGGAAAAGGTTTTGGAATTCGGGAAAAAGGGTTTCTTGGAGGTGCAGTGGATGAGACGATAATGTCAATATTTTTTAAAACCATAAGATTATGGGCGGGTGTCTGTATCGCTCCCCGCCTCCCGCTTTGATGCTCCCTCGCCTTCATCTCATCTTGAGTTCACGGTTGGATGACGCCTTTCGGCCGAAAGAAAGAAATTAAAACGGGGAGAAGATGATAGCGTGGGAGAGGAGAAACGTTTCTTTTAAGCAGAAAAGGGGAGAATATTTTTCTGCGAAGGGAAATGAAGCGTTTGGGGAGGGGGTGGGAATTTTTTTCTTTGCGGAAATATCCGGGGGAGTTGGGATGAGGAGTGTATCCACTTGAATTTAGATTCGGGATTTTGTAAACATTCGACCATTGATGAGGAGGAGGTTTTTGTGATGAGGGAAGTGAGCGGCAGAGTGAAGGCGAGGGAGGCGAGTACCTATCTAATGGAGAAGCTCAGTGGGAGATTGAAAGAAGAAAGGGACGGGGTCGACAGAGGTCAATTAGATGTGCTCGTTGACTCCCTTGATAATTAAACTTATCAACTCTTCGCTGAGCAGCAGCTTCATTTCTCTCTCTTTAAATGTTTTCACATCCATAATATTACCTTTTTGTAGCTAAAGTCATCCACCACAATATAAGTACTATTTATTACTCTATGCATCAAAAGTTTATTTTTATGCGGGAGTGTTTTGTTTCTGCTCCCACTGTATTCGTTTCCTTTCTAATCGGCCCAAATGCACTTGCGAAAACTTCGTTTCCCGCGCTGATACATCTCAATTTGTTTTTGAAAATGCACTGCTTTTGTGATATGCTCCACTGAGAACGAATCGAATTGTGAGTCTGTGTTTGAGTGCGACGTCTGTTTTCGCCGAAAGAGAGAAAACGGAAATTATAGCCACAAAGGGTTGAAATGAGTTTTTTTATGTTAGTTTCAAATGTGAACTTATTTGCAGCTGAAAATATTTATTTTAAGGTCAGTCTCTCATTCGTTTTTCTTTGTACACAGCATAAAATAGGTCTATGTTGTCTATTTTTTGCCATGAAATGCAGAGATATTTATTATCACACGGACCATATTCATGGGTTCAAAACCCAATTCTACGACTGTCGCACTGGGAATAATTAGGTTTGTTGTGAATATAGTGAATATATCAGGAAGAGAAAATATTTGCCATATGAAAGCCATTAAAAAATATTTATCTTCTTCTTCTACCGTCCAAATTAAAGCTCGTTTTCCAGGGTAATCAGCTTCGGTCTATCGTCATCCTTCGCTACCCGCCTTATCCTAATCTCTTCACTTCTAGTCTTCATGATTCCACTTTTGTGACATCAAAGAAAAGCTTTCTTTTGCGTGGCCGTACTTTTCCTCCCTCTGGCTTTGCCATTGTATACTTCATTCCAGAGGGAGAGCGAATTTTATTCATTAAAATATACGTCTTTTGCCCAATCCGAGCTTCATTTCAGTTTAAATCACTGCTTTTTATAGAGAAAAAAATATTGCATGCAAATATCAAGGAAAAGTAATTTATCTTCGTTAATTTCGCGGTTATTTGTGCTCCTAACCGTGGATATGACAAGTTATTTTCATCGTCAAGGCATCGTTTATGAGTGATCTTGTGGCCATTGTGGTCGGTAGCAATGACGCAAAGAATGCAAAGCGCAAACTGTCTTCCTTTGTGGCTGAAGAACACCGCAAAGCAAAGCCTTTTTAACCAGTGACGCGGTTTTCCTCTCTTCTGATTTTCATTGCATTCAAACGCATGAAAGCAAAGAATTATCTCCAAGGATGAAATTATACAAAAAAAATATTAGGTTCAGCTGGGATATCGTAGGATGCGGGTTTGCATTCTGCGCGATATCTTTGACGTTGAGAACTTGAGATCGTTTTAGTCGGTCTTAGTTTACTGTATTTTGAAGCATAATCCTTTTAATGAGATAGATGTAATACATAAGGTAATAGGGTAATAGTAAGACCGTAAGTGGCAAGCTGTTTTCGCGGAATCACCACACTGATTCCTGGTCTAAATATGTTAGATCCTGTTTAATTTTGAGCCTTTGATTGCTAGCGACGGAGGAATTGCAAAAACACAGCGTATTGGTAGCTAGTTACTTTTTAGAATGCTATTGATCCATGAAAAGGAAAATCACCTAAGATTATTCGCAGAGAATGGTTTCAAGAAAAACTTTATTTTTTCCTCAAAGAGCTTTTTTAGAGGTTAAATTGATCCGGCGGCTGCACTCGTGTACTCTGAGCAACTTTTATTCTCAAAAGCAAAAACATGAGGAGAGAAATGATTCGACATGCTCCTTTCACGCACTTGGAAATGCACGCCTTTCACGTGACTCCGCATTTTATCGCGGTTACCCAGAGATAATGGATCTCTTGTGGAAAGAAGGTTTTGTGATAAAAGAAAATGTTCTCATCGAAGAGTGGAGTCGAGTATTAATAGAAAAGAAAAGAATATTCGAATCTCGTTTCGGTTGGTTGAGGGAGGGGGTGGAGGGTGGGGGGAGGGAGACTTGGGGGGTGCGAAGGGAGGGAATGTTGGGAAATGGGGGGGGCAAAATGGAGGGTAATGGCAGACGAATGTGAGGAAGGGGTTTTTGGATAGTGTTGGGAGTGGAGTTTGAAAGTACAGAGGGGCCATTGTTGACGGTCGGGTTAGTGCTCGAAGTGGTGGCTGGTCGTCTGAAATACATGGTGGGAGTTTATCGGGTGAAAGAAGTGAGGAGGAGGGTTGGAAATGAGGGAGGGAGTGATGAAAAAGTAGAAATGGTGATTGGCGGGGGGGCAGCAGGTACTAATAATGCACGATTGTACGGATTCAGATGTCGATTCCAGTATTAGGGGTAAGATTCAACTACATTATTCTCCTGGCCGATATTCTTGAAATTTTAGGTACTTGTCAACCAACAATGAATAGCGTACCCATTGGGGAGATTCTATCGATATTTCATAAGTGCTTATAGCCCTTTTTTTCTACTGACAATTCTGGTGTTCACTGAATATTTTTCGACGCCCATCTTAAGTGAAAACACTTCGGCAATCGACGAAATACGAAAAGTATTATAATAAACTAGAAAAATTGTAATTACTAAAAATCATAGACCTCTGAAAAAATATGTTTCCTGCCAATTGTGACCAATGATCAAACTAAAAAAAGCTTTATAATCATAGGCATCGCTTCAGCGCTTGCTGATCAAAATATATTTGGTGACCCGGTGGACTTCGTGTCAGCCTCGCGTAGAAAACAGAAATTGATTGCAAGTATAAGAATTAGTATTTATTCCTCTCTCTAATGGTATTTTTTAACTATATGTGACCATTATCGCTAATTTTAAAGTGTAAAAGAAAAGAATGTCTGCCGACATTACACCTTTACGTGTACTTCTTATAGAAATGAGTCAGGGCCCATTCAAGGACCTCGTGGGCCCTGCAGAGTAATATTCTCACCGTTTAAACCTTACGTAAACTTCCACAAATATTTTAAAAGCAAAATTATCAAAATCGGTCAAGCCGTTCTCGAACTTTAGCGACACTAACGGACAGTAATTCATTTTTATTATGAAGAAGATTGTATGAATTCACAAAACCGATTGATTTTGGCAATTTTTGGTGGAAACCGTCAGAAAGAGACCTCTGACGCTCTCGTCAAATGGTCGAGCCACAATCAATCAATGAATCGTCAAACAGTGATTCATTTTAACCAATTTTATCATGGGAATGATATTGTAACTGCCTAATCCAACAACTAGGCTGAGTAGTGAGAGATCTTGCGATTTTGGTGATGATTAAGAGGAAGTGTGTCAGAACGTTGGATCAAAATTGGAAAAAAATGCGTACCATTTGAGCACATCATTCTATACTCCGAGTAAAGTGTCTTACGACCATATTTTAAAAACATTCCTGCAACAATGCATCACCTAAATATCTGTCGCATTTAAACTTAGAAACTTAGAAGTAATCATCCATGGTCTCAAAACTCAGTGCCATTTTTGGATTATCGCATTGGGTGAAAGGTAATAATTATGTTTCCATATTGAGAGCGAAAGGGCACGTATCTGTGAGTCGCAAAAATGAAGAAAGAATGCTTTTACTTTCTCGGAATTCTGGCGTTTGAATCAGAACAGAGCCAAGGGGTAAAATAATGTGGCATATTCATTCAGCTGCTGGTTTCCTATCACATTAGACACGTTCTATAGTGTGATCGTTTCATCTTTGCATCAAAAAATTAAAGTAACTTATGAGTTAGGGTTTAAGATTGACATCAATTTAAAGATTAATTGCTGTTTTAGCTTCCTCCACGAAAACCTAGCAGAGGAATTTCATGGGCATCATTTTCCCTCGCTGTGAGGAAATACGTACTTTGGAGGACATGTTTGTGGCCGGCGGTTCCAAGAGCGATGAGAAATTACTGGAGTGCATGAGGTGTTGTGGAGGTGGAGGAGACGGAAGGATAGCACATTAAAGGGAAGAGATTCCGTTCGCGCGAATGTCTTCATCGCAGTTGCAGCTGACTCGTACGTGGGTGAAAGGAAATCGCGGTGGAAATTTGTTTGGTGAAAATGAGAGGCATGCTAGGTAAATATTGACCTTGTGGTCTCTCGTCGAGCGGGGAGAGAGCGTTGGATACGGTGCTGCCATTGCGGATTTATTTGCATCCTAATCTCCAACATTATTTACGACATTATGTTCTTATATCTGCGCATGTCATTTAGTAAATGAAGCATCAATTAATATAATTAACGCTGCAATCAAAAGCTATTGCTGAACGCCGAAATCTTCTGTACCTTCATAAAGGGAGTTTCTAAATCCATAATCACCACCGTCATTACTGATTATTCTATGTTACAGGTGTTATTCTATATATTGATATCTTATCGTCCGTTTATATTCTATACTTTAAACTGATGTACTTTCCCACTGATTGGATAATTACTGTGTTGGTCAATGAGGGAAATATGAAATTTACTGTTCGTAAGTATGGATGCGAAACGTTAACTATTATTTGTTCACTAGGAAACGAGTTATGTCTCACGACTCACGTAAATTCCTCCCGTTTAAGAATGAAAAGAATGGTTACAATTTTTTAAACCATGTTGTTGAAATTATTTTCAGAACTGAATTATTTTTTTTTAAAGTTATTTAGTTTAATCTGGACAGACTTTAATGTAATAAATATGATAATATGATAAATATCTGTTAGAATACGTTATTAACAAAATAAGCAGCGCCTGGGTGGAATTCGGAAAGGCGTTGCCAAGATATTGTTTATGTTGATATAACTTTTTCTCTTGTTCGCAGTGGATGTGTACCTTATTACCTCTTATAAATAAAAGGTTTTTCCTGCGTGTGCTAACAATATCATGGCCTGTCGCGTGAAGTCGGAGTTAGCACTCAACTTTCTCTGAGTTTGTTTCTTACCTCAACGATGAATATCTTTCAATTGAATATTCTTGAAGGAAAACATTTCTGAGGGGAAAAGGATTATTTAAGCACCCTCTGTAAGCTATGCATGTTTTTATGATTACGATGCACTCTAATGAATAGCGCTTTGAATGTAGAAGACTTTGAATGCTCATGAACCAAATTGAGGTATGTATCGCTAAATGGACTTCAAACAGCAAATATTTTTGCATGATAATACGTTTTTGTATCCAAACGGAGATATGCTCGCTTTCTTAAAAGCGGAAGGATAATTTTAACCTTTGCAACGGCATTGTTTTACGTTCAGGGAAGGCCATTTATAGCGAAGGAGGAAAAATAAGTATGAGCAGCGATCTTTCAAAGAAATAAGTAAACACATAAGTAAATGCATAAGGTATTTAAAAAGCAGGGATTTTTAAAATGAAAGACAGCATTGTTAACCCGTCGGGTTAAATATAAATAAAAGTAACCCCTTTTTTCACTTATAATTTCCTTATTAACACGATACTCCCTTCTAATTAAATTGAGTAGTGAAAGAAGCATGCATCTGGATGGGCGTTACGTTTTTCAAACAAGTTTGCATTTGCAATAAAATTATGGCGTCCTATACTGTTCCATTGGTCATTTTTACACATCTCCTTGCAATTACTATTGTTTGCAGAATTTAAGTCTTTGTTACTTTATTAATGTAGAAAATTCTAAAATATGTCTTTTACTTCATTTATTGAATAAAAATTTTCGTTTCTTTCGAGAAATATAGGCGTAAATATTTATTTTAAGAATGCCTGCAATTAGAATAGATGAATTAGCTATTGCTAATGTGGGCATAAAGGTTTGTTAATGATTAATCGAGAATGAATACCGGTTTCCAAATGTACTGGAAATCTTTTTAAGAAATTTCAGTAACATTTATTCCGTCTCTCGCTTTCAATAATCACGGGAAAAAAAAGATTTGATTAAAACTATCAAACTGGTGTGATAGGGAGTATTTTTGTTAAATATACTTAAAGTTTGATGTAAATTATTAGGCACTTGATTTATTTTACCAAACGCCCTTGATATATTTCATCAAACATTTTGATATTTCATAATTTGGTCAATTGCACGAAAGAGTTTGGTAAAAACAACTGAATTAATTTAATACGATTCTGAGTTTGGTAACTTTTTTCAAAGTTATGATTAATTTTACGAAGGTGATTGCTTGCTTGGTAAAAATTATCAAACTCTACATCGGTATGCAAATTTGGTTAGATAGACTTTAATAAGCGTTTCGTAATCTATCGAACGGTCTGTCGTTCCTCTTTTGTTTATACCAATGCACATTTGCAGTTGAAAGATTCTTAAACAGGCCTTACAGAGAAGATAGATTGGTAGAAATGACTTTTTTTTCATTATTTGTGATGGCGATAACGTTTTAATTTTGTTTACGTTCATTTTTCTGTTTGTCCCTGCTTTAAATTGCAATGTTATCAGTAAGCTTGTGCATCAAAGATAATGATTGAATAGCGTATTATCATGGATATTAAAGCTGTCAGGAAATGTAAGTATATTTCGACACATTAAAACTTTAATTAGAGATTTTCCTGAGGTATAATCATTCGCGATCATTTTTAATAACATGTGATAAAAGTCGACATACTAGACCCAATTCATGCTAAGGATATCACCCAGCACGTTAAAGTTATCTCTATATCGATGTATTAAGCCTGCAAATAAAGTTTACTTGCGGTTCTGCTCTAGATATTTATAAGGCGTAACAACTTAATGCAATTGTGTGCATCAAGTATTCCTCTTAAGCTTATAAAGGGAAGCTGTAGTCACACCTTATTCACATTTCAAATCAAGGTTGATTATTAACAATAATAATATATTAGGGCGTTTGATTAATCAATTATTATGGCATCCCATTTAGACTAGTTGTTAGAGTCCGTTGCCACCACGCGGGGGACCCACTTTCAATGCTTCGTGCAGGCGTATTATTTTTCAAACTTTTTTTAATTTCTTTTGCAGAAACTTAAGTTAAACTCCTAATTTTATGATTTTCGATCAGAATAGTGTTTTCTGGATAGTCAATCTTTCACATGTTTACGCTACATCGGTTTTATTATCCTTTCGATTTTGATAGTTTTTATCGAACTGCTGTGGCCATTTCGGTAACAATTACCAAATAAGTTTGATGGAATTTATCAAACTGGTTTGGTAATTATTACTGAATTTTTCACTGTGCCATATGAACCCAAAAGTTTAATAAATTTCATCAGAAATCGATAGTTCTAATCAAACTTTTTTTCCGTGTAACTTCAAGTTGCTTAAGTACGTACAACATTAGAAAATATTGCAATTGCATTCTAATTATTCGTTCATTATCTAAAATAATTGTTGTGAAACTTGTATGGATTTTCAGGGTATACAAACCCTTTGTAATGTTCTACAGTGATTTTCAATGCAATTTTCAAATAATTACAATTTAATATTGCAGCTAGATTTTAAGTTATTAAATGAATCAGATATAAACAGTTACACGAATAAAAATGCTGTGTTGCTTATGCCGCTTTAATGCTCTTATGGGTGCTTCGTTAATGGCCGAAGTTAACAATTTAAAAAAAAATTAAAACGGGATATAAATATCTTACAAATACATCTATTGAAAATGTAAAAAGAACCGTATGAATGCCATGAGTTACATTCTCTGAGTTACAATTAGGGAGGCCCTGGCAAGAAGAATAGTGCGGGTGAGAAGAATAATCTGTTTTTCCACAAATCGTAAATAGAGAGCGTAGCAATACGTGTAGGCCGGGTCAGCTGATCGGCCGCGCCACGACATAATAGTTAAAAAAAGCAATAGAGGTGCGGGTTTGTCGTAAAAGTTAATAAGGACGATTTATACTGTTTCCTTACGATTCTTGAAAAAGTCTGTACTTATGTTTTTGCACTAACTTTCTAGTGATTAATCATACGATCCATTTGTTGATGGTACATTTCTTTAAGTTTAATTTGAAACTGTAGTCTTCCACTAACCGCCAAAGATATGCGAGAGTTTTATGCATCTTTTTAATGTTGAGGCTTCGGGCAAGACGGATATGGGCAAAACGGATACGTATACGTTTTGGAGGAGAAACACAACTTCGGTATGACTAACATATGCAACATGGACGATTGGGTGTGAAGAGCAGCTACTATCCCCATCAAAAGCTTTTTGTATCAAAATCAAAAAACAAGTTGGAGTAGTGAGCAGTTCAGAAAGGGTCCACTAACCACTGTTTTTTGCTGCTGCAATGATTTTCGCAAAGGTTCGAACATATTTTTTTGCAGAAATTGTTTTTTTTAACAATTAAACAATCTATTTTTTGATGGCATGCTTTTTTACTTTATATATCTTCATATCCCTCAAATCCCATGCCGACAACTAGCCACAATACTTCATCAACTATCCAGTCAAAAATAATAAGTATTGACATCCATTACTGTTACAGCTGTTCAGGCTATGTAATATGAAAAATTATATAAACAAAAAGAGAAATATTTCTGAATTAGCAGGACCCAGCAGAAAGGCAGATACAGGAAGACAGAGAAATCTAAAAATTAAAAGGCTAGAATAGATTCTTTTGCTTGATTAGATTAGAAATACAGTTAGTTGATTATCAAAGACTTGTATATTTTGGAGCCAGCTCAAAGGATAGGCGCACGAAAATTGCACATTACATGCAGGAGTAGGATGCTGCTTCTGAAATAATTGTCAAGAATAATATGATCAAAAGTTCCTGGAGTATAGGTTTATAATAATATGTTGATTTTTCAACTTTTTGACCTTAATGCGCATGCGTTTCAATTTAATTGATTTCAGAAGAAGTTATTGTTTAACTTTTTATATTTTCACTAACTGAGACCAAGGTTTGTGATGCAAAGTGCTGATACTTAACAAATACAGTTCTTTTGATCACATACTTGTACAGTTTTTTCAACAATTTCCCTTTCCATATGCGTCTTTCCCGGGCCTACCCTATCTCCATTATTTTCAGTGATGTAGCAGTGAGTATCCATTGATCTCTTGCCTCACCTAGGCATCCGTTAGAGTCGGCTGAAATGGGAGCCGCCCCCGTGGGTGCGGAGTTCACGGCATTGCCCCGAAAAAGGCGTGGCTGGAGGCGTTTCGGAAGGCGTGGGGGATATTTTACCGCCTCGCCTTTTTAAGACACCCCTGCCGCTTTCCTCCCCCATCCCCTCCTTCACTCACTCCACCAACAAAATGACTCATTTCCATCTTTAATTCGGCAGAAATGGCCACGAGGGGGGAAGGAGGGGGGGCATGGAGGGAGGATGGGGCCACTCTTCCCACTTGTACCCGAGGCGGATGTGGTGTGAAATGGGGATTGTGTGTGTGTGTGTGGGGGGGGGGGGGAGGGAGGGGTGGGGCGGGCGGACACTTAATTTCGAGTCGTTACGCGAAATTGTTTCCTCATCCCCGCTCCCCCCAAGATTGAATTTCATAGTCTTTTTGTATTCATTTCTATTTTAACGCTGTTACATGCGGAAACGTATCAAGAAGACCTTTCCCTCCTTTAATTTCGTCCCGTCACGAAAATGGAGAAAAATACCCTTTTGTCTCTCCGCGTATGACTTTAATTTTGGGACCTATTAAAAAAATGTATTTAGCTTTAATAAGGGCTGTATACCATAGTGTCGAATTTCCACAGCCACTCTTCCCAATGACCTTATTGCGTATCGTGTTCCGTTATGCTCTACCCTAGTAATTAGATTTAAATTCAGTTGCCTCAGCTTTAAGTACAAAGCACTTCGAAACACTTAATATACCCTCCTTACTATGACGCCG
Organism: Ischnura elegans; assembly: GCF_921293095.1. Taxonomy (NCBI): domain Eukaryota; kingdom Metazoa; phylum Arthropoda; class Insecta; order Odonata; family Coenagrionidae; genus Ischnura; species Ischnura elegans. The sequence continues at coordinate 131,914,644 of NC_060249.1, read as the reverse complement.
CCGCTCTGAGGTCTACTTGCATTAAGGACTGCTTGACATGTACCTAGGCCTAGCATTCCTCGTGGAGTTTTTCTTCATCCTTACTGTACGAGTGCATGGAATTATGAAAGAAATGCCTGATGGCTGGCGCGTTTTATGCAGCTATGATAAATTCTTTGCCTATCATTGGTGATCTCATAAAATGTTGCTACGACTAATTGATACACCATTTTAATCGATATGTATTCATTTGAACCATACGTACCGATTTTTTGCTCAAGTTCCTTTTTGACTAATTGCCCGGCACTAATGGCTAATTATCTATTTCGGTACATACTCCTGGCTCTGTAGTTACCTTTCAATCAGCCAGTGAGTACTCTCTCATTTGAATATTCTATTGCAGCAGCCTCGAGATTGTAGAAGTTTAACGTGATATTTGCTACACTGCTAATATCATACTTGTGAGCAGAAAAGATTCTCGGGTTCTCCGTTGGGTAATTGGCTGCCGACGTTTCGATGGATGACTTGCGCTTCATCATCCGGGGATCTTGCGAATGTCATCTCTCAACGTGGTCCGGTATATATGCACCCAGGAGACATGCCGCCAATCACCCGATGCAGAACCCAATAATTCATTCTTCACCTGATTCACCGGGATAAACTACAATCTTACTTCATACTTATGAAATCAAAGCCTAAAACATTTTTATTCAGAAATCATGCAACCTCCCTACAAAATGCTTAACATGAATATTAATGGGCAATGCAGTGAATGCAATGTATCTTCAAATTTATTGATATGCATCGTAAATACCAAGCTGGTAGCCCTTGAAAATCACTGAACTCCGATATTTGCATAACCATCAAAATAAGAAAAAAAAGGAAATTGTATCCGAGAAAATGGCCACACTTTCGTAACCATATGGAAATTATTTTTTGCGAGCGAATTAAGTGAACTCAGCTGCTAATAGCGGAATGTGGGATGCAAGTTCACTGAGCATTGTGCGCACTCTTTTCAATGAGCCGAGTGTAGCTCCTGCGATACTCTCGCCCTTCAAATGGCCACGCGCTTTTATACATACAATACGAAGAAACGTTGCTTGACGGCATGGGGGTATTCGCCGAAGGAATATCCCTTATCCGCGATATTTTTCCTAGCGACTGCCTCATGTAAAATTGCTGATTTGCGGATGAAGAAGCCAATGCCTGCAGTAGAGGTCAATGCAGGGTGGGGTGCACCAAACTAATTGCTTATAAAAAGGTATGGTATCCTTATGCTGGCGGGATTAACCGTTAACCTTATCACTGGGAGGGTTATATGCGTGGGATTGTTAACCGTGCCTTATTTCATGGGATGGTTACAATATCGTACATGACTTTAATCGGTATTAGTTGTGTTATATTTTCGTATTTCGCATTTGATTTCGATTTATTTTACCTTCGAGGTTATGTCAAATGACATGTATTTCTTCTTTTCGATCTCTCTCTCCCCTTGTGTCTCCATTATTTTTAACTTAATGTTTAGTGATTCTTCTTCAGCGCCAGGTTTCGAAGATATACATTCATATGAAACACAATTTTCCAATGGTCCATGCGTCTTATTTGAGGAGTTTCACAACCCAGTCTGAATGTTTCCCGGCTTCAAATTTGAATGGAAGTAATTAAGAGGGGTATAAATTCCCGGATAGGTGGGAGGTACGACGCAATTTTTGGAAAAAAATGCTGAAAATTTGTTTGCGGAGCGCGGGCAGCGGATTATGTGGGCCATGGGGAATGGTTCGTATTTTATGGGATTCATTTTGTTAATCGCCTTAATACAAACGGGGAATGGAGGTGGAGCGCTTGTAGGGGTAGGGAGAATCCGTTTGGGAGAATTGGAGGAACAGGACAGGAGGAATTAAGCCTTTTGAATCTACTCCGTACTAATTATGCTCATTAACCTCCCACCTTATTTGTTTCCGCCTCCACCCGTCACAGTCGTTATTATTTTTATATATCCCTTAAAAATCAGATTGTTACAAATACGAGACCAACGAAGCGATTAAACAAATTGCTAAACTAATGCGTCGACGGGGGTGATATCCTCCGGAAGGGGGACCAACCCCACGCCCTCTAATTACGAAGCCATTCAGAAAAAGCCGTCCGTCATTTGTCAACTCCCCTCCCCCTTGCTATCGTTGTGTACGAGTTTTTCTCTCGCTCTTTCCCTAAATCTACATCATTCCGTACCACCTTATCCTCCGCTACTAGAACCTTATCTCCAGCTGACCTATAAGCAAAGGGAAACAAGGAGCCCTCATTAGCCGCTTGGATAACATATTTCATATAATCGTGGCCATGTCCCGTTCCTCACCTTTCCGTGACAGCGAATTAGCTATTGGCTGATTTTTTTCCGATTGTGGTGACGAATTAATTTTGATTGAACATTATATTTAAACATGAGATAGCACTTGTGGTGCTGCAAGATTTTCTAAAATTAAAATGGTATGTAATCCAACAAATAATTTTTTTAAATCTTAGCGCTCATTAATGAAAACGTATAAGGAATTTGTACTTGTTGTGTTGGCATGAAGAGATTGAATAGATCGAAGAGTTTTGTAGTGTATTTTTTAAATTTGTTTACGCCTTTACACACCTGTCTTCTCCAATTATTGATTCTTTTCATTAACTGACTTACAGGTAAGGGTAGAAAAGAACTAATATTGGCTCCTGTGCATGCGGCCTGATTAGAATGAATGAAACCACGTCATCTGCAACAAACCCTCTATCTCAGTGTGGCATAGGAGACCGCTGATTAGGTGATGTTAGTACATTTATTCATTTAAGTAGTTAAGGTGAGTCAGCTCCTCCTCCTCTCTCCTCAGAGTCCATCCTCTCGCAGCCTTTTTAATTCTAATTACCCTGTGCAATGCAAATTCACATATCAATGGTCAGATATTTCGACACATAAATAAGAGTTACGTAGAGCTTGGCTACTAAAGCTTTGGAAAAATAATAACCATAAGCATCTCATAAAAAAGCATAAAAACGAGTGAACTAAATATATACGCAAGGAAAAGAAAACAGCCCATAATATGTGTGTTTCTGTAAGAAAATGAATTTCAGAGGAGTTTTTCCATCTTCTTTTTTCGTGCTAGTACTCGGGATTTTCTTGTGCATAGAATTGAGTGCAAGACCGGGCAATCCGCAATCGTTGTTCAGCGATGAGATTTCTTATTTTAATGAAACTTTAAATTTCATTACATTTTCGACCGCGAAGATGAATAGGTATGGTTCAAATAAAACGCACGATCTTCACATGATTTGATACCTTAATGCTGTCTTCGTTATGCCTGGAAATTTGAAGCTTGATGCTGCAGCAGATCATCTTAAGGGGCTAAAAAATATTTACGTTTAAAAAAATATTTATTGTATTATGCTGTAATTGTCAGCCCACCATTAACAGTTAGCAGAATTGACAGAGCTTTCCTGCAACTGAAATTGATTTGTGTGCATTTTTTTCCAGTTTTGATGGCGGTATTTTTCCTTAGTCACGTGAAGTCAACTCTGGCATCTGCTCCCGGTTACTTCTCAGCCAATCCGCGTGTTCTACGCAGTGAAGCTGATCTCGCGTTCAAGGTTCACCGTTTTAGTGATTTGACTTTGAGACTGCTACCTACCGAAATCGGAGCTATTCTAAGGGGTACATCCTTTTGCATGTGTGTTGGAAATATTAGACAATATGATCTCTTTCGAGGAAAATCAAACAGTCAGATTGGCGTAGAATATTTCACTGTACCCATTAATTCATGAAGGCTTGTCATCCCTTCAGCTTGAACGAAAAAGGCAGATATTTTAAACTGATTTACTTCTCCGGAAGAACGTGTACAGGAAGATGAAACCCGTGAATTTATGCCACCGTATCAATATCTGTATTTCTGTTAATGTCATTATTTCTGCTCTGACTGGATGCACCTTGCCTAAACTGCGTAGATAGGAGATGAGTTTTCCGAGCGCAAGTCATCTTGCTCCTTCCTCCTTGCAATGAGATTAGGACATGGACGGGTTGTGCTCCTAATGGGAGAAGACTAAAAAGGCAGTCACAATTTTCCTCACACACCCAACTTCCTCACAGGGAGCGGCGTCATCCGGCGCCTGGCAATTCGCTGTCATCGGAAGGCACCGGCTCATATCTGCTCTCACGCACCAGAAACCTCGCCAAGTCACGTCCCGGCTCCATTGGAGCCGTGAGGTGCGGGAGGCGGAAAATCAGATCAGATGCGACTGCTTAGTTTCATGGATTTAACTATCTCGAGATATTACTTAAGACTATCAAGCGGATACGTCTTTCAATGAATGCATTACTGAATGGATAGAGAAAGCCATTCAACGCTCACGATATTGAAAATAGAGTTCTAAGGAATAAAAATAGTAGTTCTAAGGAACAAGACTAAACACGTTTATTTACCTAGCAAATATATATTAAAACTTAACCGTTTTCCAGCTGTTCGGATGATTTTGGGGAATTGGAAGTGGGAATCACTGAACTCAAATTATGAAATGCAGGGATCAAAGCCGTATGAGTTGAAATAAATTTTTAGGCGTGTAATAAATTATTCTATTATATATATTTTCAAGTTGAAGAACGCAAATAGCATAATAACTGCGGATATATTTTTAATGGTTTTATGGTAGCCTAGTCATACCTTAGCTATTCCTGTTTTGGTGATTATTTTTATGCTTATTAGAAGTGCACATTAAATCCGAAGTAATACTTTTATCAAAGCTAAGGAAATGCTAAATATGCTCCTTGAATTCTTCTAAAATTTTGAACGCTTAACTTCCGCCAAGAAGAAATGTGGAGAAAAAACCTCCATGTATTTATTTGTCAGCCAGCTTTGGATTGGAATGATTTAAAAAAAATTATTTGGCTTAAATGGTTTTAGCATTTTCTTCCACTCTCCGACTTCTAAGCTCTCTTTATTGAAATTCGCACATTGCAATTTCAATACCTGACTCTAGCTTCCAACCGTGATACATTGAAAGGTTCACACGGAAAGGACTTTTGCTGCATATTTTGGGCGGAGGTAACATTCATTATGCAGCGCCATACGCGAGCGGGGTCGTTGTCCCGAACGTCAGCTCAGATATCACTCCATAACTCATGACTCGCATTCCAAATTCTGTCGCTCAATTCGATCATATTCACGGGAAGGAAAGTTAGTTGCTAGAGATGTGATGGCGATGTTAATTCGCCTAGGACTTGGTTGCTACGTACTTCGTGAAATTAGTTTCTGCTAGTCATCTTTGTGTCAGACTTTAAAGAAGAAACGGTACAATAATTCTGAGGAATAAATGGGAACCGTATTAAGTGACATATTCTTGATTGTTTCAACGCATGTTTTTATTACTTCTCGCAGTTTTTCTAACTTCAGTAGCCCATTGCCGCTTCCAAGTCCCACGTCACGTTACATGGATTCATCTCTCCGGCCGCGGCGGGCGACTTACAGACATCCTGCTGAAAGATTTTATGGCGCAGCTGTGCAGCTATTTTAATTCTATTTGATTTTATTGTCCAGTTAGGAAGCTTGTTCACTCAATATGTCTGATGGTACTGAGAAACCGCGGATTTCAATTGCTTTTATTCCTATTTACTAATGAATGTATTTTTAGTGGATAAACCAGCTGAATTCAATTCCTGTGACTTGATGCAGAGTGTGTGTAGTTTGTATATATATGTTACTGCAATTATGCTTTCACAGAAATTAACCCATTAGTGCCCGTCGGCAACTTTAGTTGCCATGCTACATTTTGTCTCATACAACGTTTACTAAGTAGTCAATTCATATGATTCTTCGTGTGTGCTTTTACTAGACCTTACATTGTTGGCCAGCGCTGCTCGTTCCTCGTCAGTTCGATTGTGTTTCGCGTACTGGTCGGATTACTGCAGCTCCTCCAGGTGTTCAGCCGACGACTGGTGACTATCTTCTTTATCATGTTAGCTGAGGACTTTTTCCGTATTATATTCACTAATATTTATTTTTCAACTTATAGTGAAAGCTTTAATGAATTACTATCCAAATTATTACGTAGAAATATGGTTTTGTTTTTTTTTCTATGCCAATGTAAAAAGTGATGGCAACTTAAGTTGCCGACGGGCACTAGCGTAGTCAAAAATTGCAAATATTCGTATTTTTTTGATTTAATTCAGTTTCAAAGTAGTATAAGTACTTAAACAGTAGCTATTAAAACTTTATTGAGTACTTTTGAACTTTTCATGCATTATTCGGTGTTTTGTTCTTCTAATCTTCCTAAAATATCGATATATTTTTGATTAAATAGCAGGTTGCCCATTTTTTTGGCATTGGGAAAAAGCACTATTATTTGCAAATTCTATCGAAATAAGGTCGGTTCCATTTGCTATGTTACACACCATTGTTTATTAATTCGCTTTTAGGGCCCATAGGAATTGTATTAAACGAGGCTTGCGCCTGAATGAAATTCTAGATGCCCTATTGGAGGACGATGTTTCCCCGGAAAGCATTGCCATTTGCCCTCCCGTTGAAGAGAAGGGAATGATAAGCGATCAGGATTCCGATCTTTCTGACGAGGAGGTGGAAGGAGACTTCAGCCATCTTCCGGCTCGTATTCTGCAGTCAGAGGTTCATGCTGACTTCTCCGAGGAGGCTGAGGAGAGATTGGTCCAGAATGGACGGGGTAATTTCAGTGAAATGTGTGAAACCTCGGTAACGCTAACCGTGAAGAAGCCCAAGAAGCGAAAGCGTTGTTACCCCGTGCGATGTTGGGAGGAAAACTGTCAGGACTTTGCTTCCAAAATTGAAAATGTATCGCCAAAATATCTCCCCAATGCGGAAGACCATTTGCGCGAAACTGTGAACTCCCCATTTGATGCCTTCAAAGCAATTTTTTCGGAATGTTTAGTGAATCGTATAGTCATAGAAAGCAACCGGTATGCCGCCCAACATCTTGTTCATGGTTTAGAGGCAACAAGTGACGAAATACATTCATTAATAGGGGTAATGCTTTTGTCAGGATACCACCGCCTCTCTCAAAAGAGAATGTATTGGAAGGTGGACCCGGATTGCCACGTGAAAATAGTTGCGGATGCAATAAGGCGAAACAAGTTTGAAAATTTACTTCGCTACCTTCACCTGGCAGATAATGATGCTAACAATGGGAGTGACCGAATGTACAAGGTACGTCCTTTGTTTGATTTCCTCAACCAGGCATTCAAACAAATAGAACCGGGGAACAGTTTCAGCATCGATGAGAGCATGATTCTCTATTACGGCCGGCATGGGAGCAAACAGTTTATTAGAGGAAAACCCATTCGCTTTGGATTCAAGCTGTGGGTTGCTGCTGATCCAACAGGCTACATACATCATGCTGAGCCTTACTGCGGTTCATCCACTCGTCTTCCTGACACTGGGTTGGGCCAAGGGGGGGGACGTTGTGTTAGGTTTAGCAGAGGATTTCGACAACCTATTTACGTCAGTTGAACTTTTAACTGAGTTGACCAAAAAGAGATTGGGAGGAACAGGGACATTGCGAGAAAACAGAGTCGGATCAAATATGAAGCTACCTGACAAGAGGGCTTGGAAAAAGACGAACAGGGGTTCTACCGGTTTTTCCGCTTCTTCTTATCTAATTGCGGTACGGTGGAATGATAACGCCGTTGTCACCGTTCTCTCAAATTGTGAACCCATGGAGCCTATGAAAAAATCAACTCGGTATTCCAGGACAGAAAAAAAGATTCAGTTTGTTGATGTTCCAGGTACAATCGCTAGGTACAATGCAAATATGGGCGGGGTGGATATTTGCGACCAATTTGTTGCAACCTATCGCACAGCAATTAGGACAAAGAAATGGTGGTGGCCATTCTTTGCCTGGGCGGTAGACATTTCAGTGGTCCAAGGATGGCTTCTTTATAGAAGATTATTTGGTAATGAAATGCCCCAACTTGAATTCAGGCGCCAGTGTGCAATTTTTCTCCTTAAATCTTTTGCTGTTGCCCCGTTGTCACCAGGAGTGCGGTCACCATTTTCGTCTTCTCCGAGAAATAATTTTCGCCGAGATCACAAAGATCACATAATTGGGAGGGGGAATTCAAAGTATCGGCGATGTCATGTTTGTAAAAAAAGAACACAGCATCTTTGCACAAAATGTGATGCACCACTGCATGCTAACAAATGTTTCGGAGATTTTCATTCGTAGTGTGTAAAATGTGTTTCTTTAATTTCCTATTGTTCCTTTGGGCGCATTGTTGTGAAAGAAATGAAAGTAATACATTTTGTTCAAATTTTCAATATATTCATTCTATAATCTATTGCACAAACTACATCTTAAAATTACTGTGCTTCATTTTTTTTCTGAAAATGTATATGATCTTGAGTTTTTTCTGCCAGTCCGTGTTAATAAGTTTTATTTGTTTGTAAAAATGAAACATATCAAGTGTTGTCATTTTTGTAAATGCGATTTATTTGAAAAATATATGTGCAATATTAACAATTGTTTTAAGCTAATAAAGTTCAAAAGAACATTTTAAAAGTGTCGCGATAGGTTATCGAATTCACAGAAAATCATTACCCATCTTGCCAGAATAACATCCCATTCTTGTGTGAGGAAATGGTAAGAATATTATAAAATAGCAGTGCCCGAATGCAAATATTTCATAATCTCCTCTATTGCATTGCAATAGGAGCACAGCATTTATTTTGAAGAAGTTAACCTCAAAAAACCACTGGTAAACTGAAAAATAGCGAAGATGGAATGAAGTTTGCATATTTTGACTATGCTAGTGCCCGTCGGCAACTAAAGTTGCCACTTCAGAAAACAATGAAAAAATTATTATTGAGTGCTAAATTTAATATATGTTGTTTCAAAAACTCCTAAGACCATTTTTTGAAGATATTGTTCAAATATAACAACTAGGGAATTATGGGCACTAATGGGTTAATGTTTTTATGACAAGTATGCGAAGAATAAACTCTTCGCTTAGCAATTAATTATATAACTCTTACATCATCATCATCATCACTGGTCAACAATCCTAGGATTGGTTTGACGCAGCTTTCCACTCAATTCTCCTAACAGCTAATTTTTTCACACCTACGTATTTCTTCTCTTTCACATCTCTCTTTACTTGTTCCATATATTTTGTTCGAGGTCTTCCTTTTCCGTTCTTGCCTTCCACTTGTCCTTCGACGATTGTCTTCATCAGGCCATCATGTCTCAAGATGTGGCCTGTAAGGTTGTTTCGTCTTCTTATTAAGGTTTTCATTAGGCTTCTCTTCTCTCCTACTCTTCTTAGGGCTTCCTCGTTTCTAACTCGGTCGAACCATTTGATTCTTCTGTAGCACCACATTTCGAAGGCCTCTATACTTGCTTTCTCGGCTACAGTCATTGTCCATGCCTCACTTCCGTATAGGAGCATACTCCAAATGTAGGTTCTTATAAATTCTTTCTTTACTTCTATATTTAAGTTTCCCGCTGTAAGCAGGTCTCTCTTTTGGTGAAATGCTCTCTTCGCGTGGGCTATTTTGCTGATAATTTCTTCCCCTCTTACCAGCTTGATAACTTCTGCTATATCTTGGTAGACATATTCTACTTCTTCATCTTCATAATCTGACGTAGGCATGTACACCTGTACCACTACAGTAGGTACGGGTTTAGTATCTATCTTCACCATTACTATCCTTTCATTAAATTGCAGGTAGCTTTTAACACGCATCCCTGCGCTCTTTCTAAGCATTATGCCTACTCCAGCATTACCCTTTAGCGATCCCGTGTGTATCATTCTGTAGCTTCCACTCCAAAAGTCTCCTTCTTGGGGCCACTTCATTTCGCTGATGTCTAATACGTCGAGGTTCATTCTTCGCATCTCCACCTTCAAGTTCTCTAGCTTGCCGCAGGTACGAAGTGGTCTAACGTTCCATGTTCCTATCCTTAACATTCTATCACCTTTGACCGATGTACCCTCTCGAGTAGTCCCCGCCCGGAGATCCGAATAGGGGACTAGTTTACCTCCGGAATATTTTACCCGAGAGAATTCCATCATGTCATTATATAAAGTGAGTGGAGTAGCTGCGACTTCTCGGGATGATAATGTGGTGGTTTCCCCTTGCCTTCCACATCGCAGTACTACAGCCGTTAAAGTAAATGTTACCACGCCCGTAGTGGAATGTGTGTCGCTGTACCGACCAGTTTGGTCTCCACCTTAGCACATGTGAAGAAGAGCGGCTGCTCTCTCCCCCGGGTGATGAGAGGCATAATTATTGGCGGCCCTCAGTCGCCAAGTCACGGTATCTTTACAGGTTTCGGTATCATTTAAATGGCCTACCTTACCCAAGGGTAGCCCAATAGCCCCTCAGAACACCGCCACTTTTTGTCCACGACTGCTTTTTCGACGAGAGAACTCGCTTACCTCGCAGCTAATCTCTATATCTAAAGGTCGACTCACCATCAACAACCCGGTGGACGCACTTGGTGGCTTTAAGCTCAGCCGCGAGATAACTCCTACATCCTTATAATTCCGATTCCATTGATAAGTAATAGTCTTTCCTTTTATTTTCAGGTAAGTGCAACAAGATTGGCTGGACTTCGCTAGACAGCTGTTTTTAAATATGTGAGTAAAAGCATGAATCCTCATATAATGAAGTAAAATTGAATTGGGATGGAAATAGTGAAGGAATATTTTGTCTCCGTATAAATTTTATATTCGCAAAAGTACTCAAGTCTTCTACTCGGTGGTCATTCCACTTTGTATCATCTGTCCTTATATCATCCGACCCATTGCGCAATTAAGTAAGCCTTCAGGTGTTCAGAACCACATCACGTCGACGTGATGTCCTTTCCGATTGGTTGCTCACGACAAATTGCAAAGTGAGATTTTTCCGAGGCAGTTATCGTGATGCTGCGTATTTTTTCCATTGAGGAGTTTAGATGGTTGTGTGCCAGGCCGTGGAACTTTATGAATTTTCTTGAGTCCGAATAGAGTTTTCCTGGTGATGCGTGGATGCTTTGGGCTCCTCTTTGCAGTGACTCCTTTTGCTGATCCCTCTACGAGATTATGGAACTCATTGCCAATCTGACGAAAAGAGTTCTCGGGTTTCCATACATTGATTCAAAGCTAACAGATAACCGACGTTCATTTTACCCTAATATAGTCATCTATAGTCTGAGTGCTTTATTTATTTAAACATTATTTTTAACAATGCAATCGAAATGTATGAGTATTCGTATAGGTAAATGTGGAAGCTTAGGAAACACATAAACAAATGAGTATGTCTAGATTGGCATCAATCTGCACTTATTATGAGGGTTCACTAGCCACTAATCGTGAGCTAACTACTTCCGTGGGTAGGGAACTTAAAGAAGGTTTTCCTCGCACTTCGTGTGGGTCGCAGCTCTATCGCGAGTGAGCAGGCCTGCAGCTTAAAGGATCAAAGCTCTCTCTCGCAACTTCGCAAACCATCGGCGCGGGCGAACGTACCACACCCACACACACACATGTATATATATGCACGAAAGTGCGCCCCTTCAGATTTGGCCAGAGGAGCAGCTGTTGCAGCCTCCACCGCACCAACGGAGGAGACATCTCCTTCATCTCGAAGCGCAGTTCCCTTTCGGCAGAGAGCATGGATTTAATGGCCTCCCTCCCTCCTCCCTTCGCATCCAGCTAGCGGCGGGGTTCGTTCCGATGGAATTAGCATCGAGGGGGGAGGGCATGGAATCCCCTTCATCGCGTGGTGATGAGCGGGGAGGGCGATCTGAGGCGCTGTGAATGGACCCGCTCTCCTTCCCCGTCTCGGATGGTGGCGTGGAGTCGAAGGTGGGCGTGGCTGCGCTCGCAAAACGGAATTGCGAAAAGTGTTGCCTCCGAATGTCAACCCTTTCAACTTCCTCTCGTGTGTCGACTCATTCTGGATTAGGATTCCGATTGATTGGTATAGATTGTGCGCAATCTTCGGGTTAGACTCCGAAGTGTCACCGTGGCCTGCTATTGTGTCTAATTACACAAACCTTTGCATAAAAGCAGCTGTCCGAATTCAGATCATATTACTACCCCGCTCCCTATCCTAAAGTCTGCTGTGGGAATGGCCGTTTACGAGAAATAATTTTGCATCGCTTTAATTCAGCGAAAAAAAACACATTTACCCGGATTTTTCGACACATTAATGAATTAAAATAAGGATATTAGAGTATTCATAAAATATCTCAAAGATAGGTATATTCATGTGTTCTATTCATTCTCATTAGGTTGCTTTCATATTTTGGGCTCCTTTGAAGTTTCGTTCTGCTGCGTTCGAGCGGAACTTTGAAGTGTAGGAATCGCCTCCGAATATTCAACCCCTTCAACTCAATTGTCGACTTTTTCGAATCTCCGAGTGATGCTCCGCCACGGCGTGTACTGTCGTTTCCGGCCGTGCTGATTGTTGGGACTTGTCTGCATTGACATGGCTTTTGAACCCTATTGCGTGTAAGTCGTCCCAAGCTCTGTCTCCAAGCTTTCCTCATTGATTTTGATCAGGATTTTAAAAGGCTGATCTTTGCAGGAAAAAATAATACATTCTGAGCCACAGGGTATTCAGGCGTTCAAACAACTGCTCACCCAATGATTCAACTAGGAGGTTGAATGGAGTAGGTGAAGGCAGGGCTCGCTTCGCACGTGGTCTTGGTTTTAATGGATAATGAATTCTTCATACTTCTTTTAATCCCTGTCTTTTAAGTTTGACGCCCTTGCGTTCGTCATTTGTTTTAATTCTTAGTTAATTTTTAATATTTACTCCGGTCTTCTGTATCTATCCCGCAAGGTGTCTTTGTATGCTATAATTTCATGAATGGCTTCATTATCATTAGCCCCCAGTTCGTCATAATATTTCTCCGCTATTTTCTGCACCACCTCCTTGGCTGCAGTTACTTGGCTTATTTTATATACCGCTCCATTTCCTAAACGTTTTCTTATCTTAAAGATTGAACGCAGGTGTCGTCTTTCCACCTTATCGATTTTATCGATTTTTTCTTTGGTCATTAGGCCCCACCACGCATAGTGCTGCGTATAGTAATTTTGACTGTATGTATGTTTTGTATATTATTGTCTTTGTGGTTATCGGCGTGGCGTTGCTTTTCAGAATAGGATTGAGAGACACCCTCACGCCTATGTATTTGGCTATCGTATTATTGAGTTGGCGGCTCATGTTGAGTTTTCTATCGAATTCTACACCTAAATATTTGATGTGTTCTTCCCAGGGTAAGGCTTGTTGTTTTATCCTCATTCTCTCCCGTCTGTTGTCTTCGATTGTTGCCTGCTTTCGGAACGTAATTGCTTTGGTCTTTTCCGCGTTTATTCGCATCCTCCACTTGCTATTCCATTTGACAACCTCGTCAAAAGCTTCCTGGCAGTACTCGATGGCTTTATTTGGGCATTTGCTCCTTGCTATTATTGCCGCGTCATCTGCGTATAATGCAGTTTTAGTATGCCAGTCCTCTCTGTCTATGGGGAAGTCCGCAGCGTAAATGTTATAAAGCAGGGGGCCATGCACAGAGCCTTGTGCCACCCCTGCAGTCATTGCCTTGTCAGAACTAGTGACGTCTTTCCATCTGGTCGCGAAGGTCCTCTTGCTCAAGTAAGAGCGCGTCATATTTAAAATCCATAATGGGAAACCCCACTCATTGCAGGGCTCGCTTCGAGCTAAGCCTAAAGTGTATGAATATCACGCATCCAGGGTTGAGAGAGTTTCTTTCACTGGGCTGCCCCGAACTCATAGGATTTCTCGCTTGAGAGTTTCCGAAGGGTGCACTCTGGGATGTAACTCTCTATCCAGCAGCTAACCGCTCTACTCACAACTCATTGGCATCCATTAATGGGATAAATTACCTCATTCCGGTAATTATTTTTCCCTTGCCTATTACTTGTGTAAAATGTAAGTCATTGCGAATAAATTGTCAGGATATTGCCAGAATAGACTTTCCAAAACTAACCTCCGTATCACAGATCAAAGATTTTCCCACAGTTTCTTTCCATTTGGGAAATTTTTATGTTTGAGAAAGCCGAAAATGTTGACTAAGGCCATCACAAATTGGTACCTTTAAAATTTCATGACGAAAGAATTAGTTGGAAATAAGTAATATTTTATGAATAAAACCACAAATGACCGTAGTTATATTTCATCCAGTCAGGGGGAGAGACGACATTGTATTAATGTGAATGGAGATATTTATGTTATAGCAATTTTTATCATTAAAAGTTTTCCTTGAACATAGCTCACACGCTTTTGAACTTCCTTTAAATATTATTCGCTCACCAATACGTAATTTAATCCACGATTTAATATTCATTCTTGAAACCTTTTCCAAAATAGCAAAATGCTTTCAAGAATAGGTCTTGTTGGGGTGCTGCATAGGATGGATTGCTATCTCTATATGTCTGCCACAAAACTGCACTCGTCTTAAATTATGTTGGAAATAATGTGTAGTAATATAATGATTTGGAGTTTTTTTTCTAGCAAGAATTTTAATATTGATAAAAATAATTACCTCGCTACCATAATGGAATTTCGACATGTATCGACTTCGAATACTTAAAAACACGAGCGTCATCGTATGATCAAAATTTAGCTGCGGTAAAATAGCGTGAAAAAACTCTTCATATTCTAAGGTTCTCGAAAATTTGACAGAAATGCAGTGTTTGACTTTGAAAGTCTTACATTTCTTATTGCAATTTTCAGTTTATCGCGGCTTTTATGATGTTTTGATTATCAAATGCAACTTACCTGTATTTCCTATAGTATTTGAATATTTTTTATCCATACGTATTTTTCTAAGATACATTGTTTTATCAGGAGATTTCTTAAAATTTTATTTTCCATCAATGTGTAAGTTGATCCAGTATTCAATACGTATTATTCAAATGGTTTCTGAATTGAACTGCTAGCAAATATAAGTGTATGTATAAGAGCATTCAACAGGGGGAATTAAATAATCCATTGGTAATGCCTACAACCAATCTGCTTAAGGGTTTACGATCAAATACCGCAGGAAATGCGAAATGAATCTAATGGTAAAGAGGTATTCTTTGCTAAAATGAATTTCACTTTCAAAGTAAATATTTTTTAGCTTTAGGCAAAATATAGATCAGTCTATGCGCAAAAATATTATAAAAATAGGATAATTTCTTTAAAATGAGCGAGGTACGCATCAATACTTCCTCATGACTCCTTTTTCAAACTTATGATATTACTGTCACTAATTGTATTATTGTCAAATTCGATTCAATGGAATGGTTATGACTGCAAAGGAATTATTGTGGAGGAGGCTCTCAGAAGCGGTTTCTTGTCTGCTTTTTAATGGCCATTCAAGGAAAAAGGAAAGCATACACGAGAGAAGAGTAGTATCTTCCCCATTCTGTTGGCTCCCTAATTGGGTGGAATTGGATGGGCTCTGATGGCGGCGAGCGAAACGATAGCAAGGAAGGAGTGGTGGGGACCCCTAAGTGGCCAATTTCACTACCACCCCCTTCCATCCCCCCTTCCATCTGTTTACTTTCAGCACCCCCACCCCTACCACACCCCACGTAGATACGCGCAACACACCTATTCCCGAAAATCACGCCATGCATGCGTATTCGAAGTGTCGTTCCCTACCCCCTTCTGTGTCATCTCTTTTCCTTAGCGTAAGACACGGCGATCGCGGCGTACGTAAGTGTTCGATCACTCACCACTACTCTCAAGTTATTAGGCTCCTGGGGTACACCATTTTAAGCATTTCATATGCGAGCGTGTCACCTCATATTCTCTCTGAATTGAAATTTTCAAGGGTGAGCCACGAATAAATGTTGACAATCTATGCAATGTGCCATAGTAATCTGGGGAATATTAACGCAATTTCAAACAAGGTATGCGTCGGGATCTTGACTGTTACGTACCAAAATACAATTTATTCTATCTTTTTATTTTTTTTGCTTTAGCTATTTTCAAGAAGTATCTTTATATGGCTGTCTGGAAAATTCTAAACTAATTAGAAGTATCTTGCTACTTCTTTGCAAAGTAGTGGACAAATTGAGATATTGGAAGACTGTCTTCTTTCGCAATATAGTTAAGTGCCTCTCGTTACGTTGCGAGTAGGTAGTTCTCCTCTGTTGAAGGCGGTTGAAAGCCGAAGAATGCAAGACGCGTGGGCCGGAAGCGAAGAAATTGCTACGAATGAAGAGACCACTCTTCGGCTTCCCTTTGCGTGTCACCGTGATCCCACGCTCACCTTGCCAAGCCTCTTGAAAGGGAGACGGGGCAGAGATACTTTACTGCTCTAATGAATGGAATGCGTGGTTCCTCTCATCTGATACGACGCCTACCATCCCCCTCCACCAATCCACCCCTTTTCCCAACACATGCCTTTTCTCTAGCTACCCTTATTGCCTGAACTGAGAAATATTACCTTAGAAATTTTCTGATGGGTAGTATTGTTTTATTAACCGTTATGAAAGCGGAGATTATGTTGTTAATGAAGACACTCTCCAGCCCTCCTTTACGAGACTCGTGGGCCGTAAGTGGAGATTATGCTGTGAATGATGAAATATAAAGGCAGTCTCCAGCGGCACACGTGTAGCAGCGAGCCCGCCCGCACCCTCGTCTTGAGGGCTTTGCCATCCTCTCCCGACGCGCCCTGTGGTGTCCCCCAATGAATGGATTGTGCGGCTCCGGCGTTGCAGCCCTGCGATTAAAAGCACCAGACACCCCACGCACGAATCGCGCGCTTCCCGTACACCCTCAATTGAGCCCTCCCCACCGACCCCGCCACACTCCCTCCCCCGGCGGCGGCGGTGTGTTGCCAGGCGCCGATTCTATCGCAGGCGGAGGCCCGGGATCTCCTACGACTCACCCCGCACCCCCCCCCCCCCCGCGGCGAACCCCGGGCCAATTCCTTCCACCCCTCCCTTTCTGTATCCATAAGGCTCTCTCTCTCTCTCTCTCTCCATTAAGGCGAATGGCACACCAACCAAGCAGCGCTTCTTCCTTCTTTTTGGCGAACGACGACTCTCACGCTCCGAGGCCCTCCATCTTCCCGCCCCACCCACTGCGGCCCCTTCCTTCCTTCCCTTTCATTCTTCCCATCTTTCTCTCTCTCCCCTTCCTGCTTCTCTTCCTTCGAGTTCACACCCACTCCCTCCATTTTACCCCTTCCCCTCCTTTCGGTAAAACCCGCGATGCGAAACAATCCCCAAATCTCGTGATTTCCTACAAGGTTTACGAAACTGACTTTGTATTAAATTTGACTACAAATATGCAACACTTTTAGTCAGAAAAACCTTTGCCAATGTAGGAAATTTTGTATTTGAATAGTTAAATAGGGTATATAATCAAATGACTCTAATGGTGATTGTAACCAGTATTTCACTTTTGCTGAGATTTGAGGTGGGATCGATACGTCCTGTTTCCCTATAATTTGAAACACCTTTTCGTAGATTTAATACTAAAGTAATTGCTGCGAGACCATTTGAAAGTAGAAATAATCTTTAATTTTATTCTTGCCTTTAGGCATACATTTTGTGGTAGCTGTATGCATTTCTACATTTTGGCAGAATCACAGCGAATTTTCTGCGCAAAGGTTTAAGGTTTTTATGTACATTTGGAGGAATTTAATTTTTTTAATACTTAAGGTTTTCCGTCCTACATAAGAAGCGAAAATGAAGGCTGATTATTGCGTTTCAACAATATTCCCTTGGCTCTAGGAATCAGAGTTTTGTTGCATGTGTAAAATGTTTAGTTGGACCGATGGTCTCGTAAGCTAGGACCTGTGTACCTTTAGATTCCGGATGAGGTTCTTTGTAGCCGATCACATAAATCGTGCGGGGTGTCCTGGAAGGAGAATTGCCCACTTCCCAATCTTAAGCAGTGCCTTGCATGTGTCCACGGCTTATGTCGATGTCAGTTTTTCCCAAAGTTATCCACGGGATTCAGAGAGACAACCCTCGAATTTAAGCAATGACTGAGAGTGAGTGAGTTTGAATGAGAGATCACGTTCACTTCCATTGCTTCTTAGTTTGCCTGAGAGCCAAAGCGCATCAGAATTCATCTGTCTCGCTTCAAATGCTCTTCAAAGCTATCTCTGTAATGTCTCATTCTGCTTCTACCCTCTTAAATTCTTTTTTCTTTCCCCTGCCACGCAATCTCCGCCTTTCCTTTATCGCTCGCTCATTTCAAACGCCTTCCACCTTAACACGCAAGAGAGGCAGCGTCCTAGTTCATCTGTCCTGCCGCGTCTAGTTGCTC
Organism: Ischnura elegans; assembly: GCF_921293095.1. Lineage (NCBI taxonomy): Eukaryota > Metazoa > Arthropoda > Insecta > Odonata > Coenagrionidae > Ischnura > Ischnura elegans. The sequence goes on along the minus strand of NC_060249.1, from coordinate 131,896,399 downwards.
CAGGCCTTCTACCATTATGCCCTTGAGTACGTAAAAACCCTCGGGCTTTTAAGAACCCACACATGGTTTCCAGTAGGAGATCTCTCCCTTGAGCCGAGGTGTACCAACATACGTTTTATGAATTGTACGTGGCAAAGAGGTAGATTATGCGATACATGCCTCCAACGCTATCACACCAGTAAAATATCATGGAACCAAGTGAAATTGAGATACAGCCGACTCGCTATCTCATCATATAATGCTACTTATATTGTACTCATTATATGCTTATATTTTTCATCTTATTTTTTTGGTTATCACATAAAGCCTCCAAGAAAAATTGGCATGGATTTTACATTGCATAGCACTCAATTGCTAGGGTACATTCAATCCGACAACATATTGCAGGAAATATCGATTCCATTTGCAACTTTGCTGCTTTTAAAGTAAGTTGTTTTCTTTTTATATCAAATGAAATGCTCAGGTTGTCATATAGGTTCATGGTTGTAATTAGAAATAACTTTGGGTTGTCGATTTCTTGAAATAATTGTAATAAAATTGCATTATTCCACAGTTATGCTATGCGCACCATTAAATAATTGAGTAAATATGCAACTACTATTTATTTCCATATTTCAAACTTCAACTAAGTACATCGCGCCTTAATTGGTAGAACTTTTTCGATTAATCTTCTATTAGCCTTAGGTATATCGGTACCAAATTGTACATATGTATTCAGTTTTAGTGTTGACTTCATCGCTCGGTGGCTATTGCTCTTTAAGCTATGACACCTATGAGCTCCACTTTTACAATCACTTGCCCCGAAAATATCCAAGTATTGTCATTTCATGGTATAGATTTATTTATGAAATCAGCATTGGAGCAAATTTTAAATAAACAAATAGCACACAGAATTTCATGGCTCTATTAAGGGTAAATCCACTATGACCAACCTGATCTATTCTTAAATGAAATTTCCACTGCCGTTTATGAAGGGAAGCAAGTTGATACGACTTATCCTGACTTTTCGAGAGCCTTCGATACTGTGACTCACTCTAAGTTCCTGATTAAACTTAAATCTTTTGGCATTGTAGCCTATATTTTAAGCTGTTTTTTTCTTTTATTTATTCAATCGCCATCAAATAGTGGGAATTAATGGCTTTTCTGTTTATCAGAAGCTTTTACAGCCTACTCTCCCAGACTACTGGAGTCTCCCAGAGGTCACGCTTTGGCCCAGTTATGGTTATCATATTCATTATTGATGTCAAAGACTGATTGATCCTTGCTAAGTTACTGTTATATTCAGATGACATCAAGGTATACTTGATGATTAATTCTGTTATCGAAGCCCATCACTTTCAAGAAGATCTTGAACGTCTTTTTAGTGGTCTGTTGAAGGCAAACTGTCTCTTCATATTTCTAAATGCAATTTAAGGTCTTTTTTCATATCAAACTATCATATTGTTCACAATTACATTGTTGCATAGGCCGCATTATAAAATGTCTCAGAATTCAATGACTTGGGTGTTTTATTCTCTAGTGGACTCACCTATCGTAGCTATGCTGAATTTACCGTTTCTAAAGCATGTGGTATGGTTGGTTGTTTATTTCGTGGTGAGTTCTACTTTTAATTTCAAAACATCTGGGCGTCAGTTTACCTGTAAAATAGTTTAATTCTATCAATTTTGCAATTTGCATCTCCACTTTGGTCTCCATCTATTGAGTACTTAAAAGGTCGTCTAAGGACTTATAGGTTGAGTTCGGACGAGTCCAACTCAAATTTCAAATATATGTTTCACGCAAACTTGTCGAAGCGATGGGTATTACTGATGACGAACATGACTGGATATCAAATGCGATTAACATACCATCAATAAAATCTATTCCTATTTTGAACGGCACTCTTCTTATATTAAACAGTTGCCATGGCTCAGGGGCGACTCCAGGATTTCCTTGAGGGGGGGGCGCGACGGGCTGCTTACCCCTCCTCCCACTCTCTCTCTCTCTCTCTCTCTCATGATTTGGCATACAAGCGTCAAAATAAGATAAGAGTTTCGGCATTATAGTTGAGAAAGAATGAAGGAATTGGTACAAATTGTTTGGTGTTAATGAGCGAATTGTACCGAATACACCGAGAAAATTGCAAAAGCCCGCGTTATTTTATGGAAAAAGTTGTTAAATTAATTTCCGATTTACGCGTGGAATGTTAAACGATCTGTATATTTTTCGTTCCAAGCGGGAGACATAAGCTTTGAATAGACGTTCGAATCGTAGTTTTCGATGGAGAGTTGAGGAAAATAGGGCGAGAAAATAAAAAAAAAACTCTGTGCAATGTTATGGGAAAATTGTGAGTATAATTTACGACTCATGTATTATTTATGCACTTTCAATTACGTTCAAATCATTAAAACAGAGAATCCACACCAAATGCAGCAAACCCCATCCCTGTGGATCAAAAATTGAGAGAGAAAAAGCAAACATAAGCGTAACATTTATAAATAGATGGTAGTCTACGGTAGGTGATGCGAGTTCGCATTTTATACCCTTTGAAAAAAGTGCTTAGCGGACGAAATGAAGTTTTCTGTTCAATATATTAAATTCCAATTTTGCCCATAAGTATTTAACTTTTGGATTTCAGGAACTACTGTATGATTGATCAAGAAAATACAACTGAAGTCGACAGTAAAATCATTTGCCGCATTACATTTGAATATCTTGGAAAATATTTTTGAGAAGTTATTAGAGAGATTATTATCAAGTATTTATAAATACAATCATGTGCACACACAAAGTTCCATGTCAGTTTACATTGGTTTCATGTCATTAAATTCCGAAATTTTTTTTTCAAAAAGTTATCTCATTATCTAATTCTGTTAACATTGTACTTTTATTTTTTTTCAATAACGGTGCATATTTATCACATATTTTTTCAAGCATGCTTTCCTACGAGTCCGAATTTTTTATTTCCATGAAAACAGCTGGGATTAGTGTATTCAACTTGAAGCACTCTGTTGACTCTCCAGCAAATCTGTTCTTGATATCCGTATTTACGTAATCTAAGATGGGAATATAGATTATTTTTTCCCAATACGCGATTATATCGTCTTCATCATTGGTATCCGGGTAATTTGCTCGATTCTTTTGTCGATTGGCTGCACGTGAAATGCGGATTTGAATGTCCATTTCCTCCATAATTTTCTTAGCCTATGCAAAAATTCCAGAAAAAATTTTATAAGAGTTCATCCGCTTATCCTTTGGTACTTCAAAAGTTTTGTCAACTCTTTTTAGCTTAAAAAACATCTACAGTCTCATTTTGCAAATATCTGCTTAAAATATAAATTGCACTCAAAACATCGCTCAGACTATATACAGTTCAAATGAATTCACAATTACAAATTGATAACAATAAACATCTTCCTTTAGTTGCCGTTTTATAATCATCCCACTTTGACACTTTTTCGAGAGCTTTGGCAATATCATGTAAGTCGTCTCTAAAAGTTACAATAGCTTTATGCCTTTCTACCCATCTAGTCTCACAATTACCTGCCATTTGATGAACTAAGATATCAACAATGGTTTTATTACGTTTACTTGATGCTTTAAAAAGTCGCGGGAAGAGATGTCGAATCTTGTTCCTTTGAATCATTTCCAAGCCGAGGCTTCTTCCATATTAGCCACCTTACCATTTTGCATATCTATGCAAATAAATTTAGATCTACACGTACACAATGAAAGAGAAATCAGTTTGATAACATAAAAAAGAATACAACCCCAAAACGAATGCAACTGTCCAAGCTCACGTGTGATTGGTGAATTACTCCAACCGTTTCAGAGAGAAAGTCTTCAACTTTAGAATGTGTCGTCAGAGGAAATCTTCAAAAGTTTTTGCTCGTAATTGTACAGCGCTCCAACTTCAAACAGCAGGCCAGCAAAACAGATACCTGCGCTCCATCTTTGTGCTGCTTGACCGTGCGCACGAGTGGAAACGACCGATGAATCTGTTGTCGGAGTTGCAGACTTTCAAATTCGAATCATAGATCTGGCAAGCTCATCTAAGGAATATATAGTTGCAGAAATTTTCTACAAAGAAAATAAACTCGCCTGACGATAGTGAAACAAATTATTCGGCACATCTCAACTTCGAGAAAAACTCTTTCTGGCTGTAGGAATGTATGTGCCGTAGAATAAGTGACTTCGGCCACACGCGCTTCGCTTCACGAATTGATACTTGGTAGCACAATGGGTGACGAGCCATCATTTCATTCTCGCCTTTCCTGGCATAGGTAAGAGGAGATTGCAGCAAAAAAATTCCGTCAGTCACCGCCCAGGGGGCGGGGGGCGCGCCCCCTGGCTGGAGCCGCCCCTGCCATGGCTCCACTTGTACTTAATCTACATCTACATAATACCCTGCAAGCCACCTCTAGGGTGTTTGGCAGGGGGTGATCAATCACCAGCATGCAGCATGCATTTGGACTCCCACATGCACACCACACCGTCCAAAAAACGTCCCGTATACTAACAAACTATACTACTATATGCTGTTAGAAATAATAATTGAATTAAGAAACATGCATTAATTTTTACATAGGTTAGTAGGCTACACTACAAGTCATGCAATATATTTACGAACTCTATTACTGCCGTTATAATCTCATATCGATCGTGGAAAAAATGACATTCGGAATCTGTCTGTTCTACAATCTATCTCTCTTATTTTATTTATATGATCTGATCTTCCGTAGTATGTTGGCGTCCGTAATATATGGTTAACTTCGTCAGAAAAGACATTTCTCTTGAATTTATCTAAAAGGTTTAGTCAATTTTTCAATCTACGGTCCGACAGAGATTTCCATCCCAGATTATCTAAGAGGTCAGTTTCACTAACAAGACTATCGTAACGACCTTTCACATACCTGGCAGCTCTTCTTTGCACGCGTTCTAACTCTGTCATTAAGCCTTTTTCATGAGGGTCCCAAACACTGGCAGCGTATTCCAAATGTGGTCTAACGAGGGAAAAGTAGCTAATTTCTCTCACTTTGTCGTCGCACTTTCCTAATATTCTTTTAACAAAACCCATTTTACGATTAGCTTGACCGGTTATTTCTCGAATATGTTTATTCCACGGTAAATCATTATTGAGTCTAACTCCTAGATATTTCACGGATTCAACAGTCCTTAATTGGGTACCCCGAATTATATAATTAATGAATAAGAGGACATTTTTGAGGAAAGGCAAATGGGCTGCTACTGGCGTTGCCACACCGTCTGCATTCCCATCCGGTTGCTGAGTTTAGTCGTTTCATTTTCCATCTTCGCAGATTGTTGAACTCCTTACTGAATGTGTTATATCCCATTGTCTCGTGATTGATATTTAAGAAGAAAGTTAAGAATATATTCAAACTTCTACCCATGCTTACTAATGCATAATTATTTTGCATTTGGATTGATTTAGGCTAGATTAGATATATCTCATTGTGTAATATTCTATAATACAATATTGTAAGGCTGTCAATTGCTGTGTACATAAATTTTTATATTTACAATAGTTTCTATTTTTTTTCTTCAAATAGATTGAACATATATTTGCTATCTCATATATTTTATTTGCAGCAGTAGTTTGCAATTTCTATGTAAATCCTGCTTAATTCAAATGATTAATAAATGTCCGCTTGGTTTTCCGGTTGCTCCTACTAGATTAGGATTACTAATTATTAACTAGAGTTAGATGGTAATATAATATTGAATAAATAGAAAAAATTAATCAAATTAGGAATGAGCTATTGAAAAGTTGTCTTTTGGTCAACTTGGGCAGCTACCTGCGATGATATGGAAGGAAAGTGAAGAGATCTATATTGAAGAGTTGAAAATCAATGGCTTGCCAATGTAATCAGCCGGTAAACCCTTATAGAAGATTTTTTTAATATTTCTTTTGAACCATTTTTTCATGAACAGTGTCCCAATGAGAGGAAATATGAAAGCTAAACCCTCGTTTTGTTTGGACCTGGGATTTGGAATATTGAGGACGTATTTTGAGCTGGCGTCTTATGCTACAACCTGCGATGGCGTGGAGGTCAATTGGCGGCGAAATCCGTGTCAACGACGCGATTCGCTTCGTGTCCGGAATGTAGTTGCCTCTGTCGTGAGCACGCGCGCGCCGTGCTCGCTGGGAGGATGGCGTGTCCTCATGGTAATGGCCGTTCACGCAATGACAGGATGCTGGAGCGGGCAGACAGCATCGGAGCATATTGGAGCGCGGGTCCACGGCCTGGGAATTAGTCCCGATGCCTCGGGGTGCCCCGTGAGTGCACCCTTTGAACCGCACCGACGCGACTGGGATGCGCGGATGGAGAGCGCGTATTGCAAGAGATAAACACACGAGCTATCAGCATGTAAGGGTGCGGAGGGGCTAGGGGAAGTCCGAGCGAGTATTTATTTTCTTTCCGACAAATGCTTAAAAAAAACACATCACTCAAACCCGACCGCTCGTTTTTTTTATTTTCCCTGGTGAATTACATGTTTATAACCTAGGATTTCCCCTTGACCTATTTAAAGAATTTGAAGTAGACCTGTAAAAATTTTGTAAGTATAAAGATATTATTCCTAAGAAAATTGTGAAGCGAAATAACACCTTGAAGATACCAGAAAAAAAATTGCTGAGTCGAGTGTAAGTAGGCCGAAAAATTCAAGTTGACAGCCTCAGTGTTGAATAATTAATCATTCAGGAATATATTTGGGTGGAATGGAAGTGAGGCGTTTTCATGAGGGAGCTCTCTTCGATGTCTGGAGGCGTCGCTGTTGGCCGCCAGAACGTCCCTTTACCTTTCCTAACGCGTGCCCTGAGCACTTTACATTGCACCTAGGCATATTCCTTGGCAAAGATAGACCTTAGTAGTCATGTAAAGACATTTTCACTTTTAATTGAGGATGTCAATGGAGAAACGGAAGCTTTCGACTGAACGTTTTCGAAAGAATACTTCGGCCCATCCCGTCATCTCTCTTTCTGATTTTTTTCTGTTCGCTGTGTCAACTTCATCTCATCTTAACTTCCTTCACAAGCTTTTAAATGTGCTATGCACACTCATATCGCGAACATTTACCCATTTTATATTAGGCAATCGTGTTTCATAAGTCGTAGGCTCTCCTATGAGAGAGGAAATTTGATGTCGCACATTCAATCATCATTGCGATGGGAGCGTGAGTTGGTCTGTCATAACTTCCGTATCTGAGATTTTTCCGACGTTTAATTTTGCATACAAGGTAGAGAGAGGCAATCACTGAGGAGAATATTGGCTGCGTAGCCAGCCTCGGTGGCACCGGGTTTTTAATTCCGTCTATCAACATTAAGGATGCGGGTTTGAATCCCGCCGGGCAATGGATGAATGTGATTGTCGAACAAGTAAATTGTGAGAATGGACTCTGTAGTCCAAAATTCACTTGTGATGAAGATGATATTATTATTACCCTCAAAATTGGAAGATGTGATGGTAAGTTTTAAACAATTAAAGGCACAACTTGACTCAATATCACCCAAAACTATTGTATAATATTCCATCAATATCGGCTTAGATTGTTTGCCAATCCTGATATATATCAAATAAAGCTTTAAATGCATAGGACGGTCGATTGGCATTGGAACATCCATGCCGTTCGATGGTTTTCAGAGAAATATCTGCTGTTCTCAGGTAATGACTTCTCCATATCACCGCTTTAAGTTGCTGTGAATCGATTATCGCATTTCTCTAACTTTCAATTCCTTCGCTATGATTAGTTGATTCGAGTCTACTTCGTCACGAGAAAGGAATGTTCGACAATGAGTTAAGTGTGCTTTAGAAGTGGATAGCCTGCAACGTCGGTAAACTAAACTTGGGTGATTGTGTTATTCCTTAAATTTTCCTTCTTCCACATCTACGAAACTTGCAAAATGAAGGTGTAAATAATAAAGCCAACCAGCTACTGCTGTGGTTTTGCAATTGATTTTCTTCTGGACGATATTTTCTCAAAATAACAATTTTATTTATCTAAGTCATCCATATCTGAGGGTAAAAACAGAATTTGGTTCATGCTAAGGCGAATCAATCTTAATTGATAATTTAAGAAATTTTTAATTTAGCCCACAGCTTCTACGACAAATGTAACGTGAACACTTTTAGATTCCACTAAAAATTTAGAGTATTTTAGCATCATTTTTGTAATATATTTTTATGCCAGTCCCAATTTGAGTAGGTAAATATAATTTTGCAGGTAACTTTTCCCGGGATTTAGAGGGCCGGAATTTCATCCGATGTAAACGCTGCTAAGTTTTTCTGGAACATTTTCGCCTGCTGCAGTGACTCGTCGCAGCAGAACTGCTTTCCCGAGCCTCGCATGTCCCATCTATTCCATTTCTCGTCTGCATCACTCTAATTACTATCGCCTGAAAAGGTCGCTCTCGTGAACCTCAAATGGTTATGAGCACTCTCCCCACAAAACTCGTTCATAATTCCTGCCACCACTATAATCACCATGGAGATGTGCACATTCGCCATTGTTCAGACTCCTTGCACATATATTTGAGCGAAGACATCGTTTTTTTGTGCGTCTGTCCGCGTCGCGTCCTCTGGTCTCATGTTTCGGCATTAATTTTTTCCGGGGCATCATGGTCGCGTGCGTCATGTCGCCGAAGGTGGCGCTCGCTTTAATTGGAGCCGTCATTTGAGCCGCGAGTGCTGTGGTCATTTCGCGCCATAATCACTCTTCGCCGCGCTGCCCTAATTGCACCAAGGCCACCGCTCTCTGCCGCCACCGACGCCGGGGCTCAAACCCAGATCCCTCCAGCGGTGCGCGGATGAATGATGACGTCTATTCCGCTCCATAGTCGGAGAAGCTGTACTGCCCTCATCGGAACGTGAATTTACCGATAGTTTAAAATAGTATCTCGCAATACATCTGAGTGACAATATCGTTTTTTAAATGTTGAAATCTTCGTAAAAAACACTACTAATCTTAGAATGATATGAGACGCCTTAATCTGAAAGGAATCATCAAATACTATAAATCCCAATCTCGACCACAGACTGGGATGAAAACTGATCTCGTTCACCACTTATATATTGTGGTGAGAGAGACGAGATACTACAAAAAGTCATATGATCTACATCCTCTCAAATGGTCTGAAATCCTAGGAAAAGTGTCAAAACACTATGTTGGTGGTTGTTTTCGGGAAATGCTGCGTAGTTAACATTATCTGCGCGACGTTTCACTCCTACTGGAAGCGTTTTCAAGAAAATGGATAAAAGAGGCTGTGAAAATCTTCATGTCAAAACACGAAATTTTCAATTTTTTATCAATCTCTTTAGTTTTAAACTAAGTATGGGGATTGGCGAGTGAAGCCGATGATTCAAGTTTTAAAATGGTACCTCTTTTAACGATGTAGGTGCAGTATTAACGTAGCATATGCGGAAATTTAAAAATGAACTTTCTGTATTAACTAAACGTAAAGTTATTTTTTTTAATTTTTTCCCTTCACCTTATGTACGTGATGTTTGATGTTACCTCATGCTGGTCTCTGGTGATCGGAACTATTACATCTACGATCTTACTTCACGTTTTATTGCCATGACGTCAAACTCCCATTTTCATTTGCCTGATGAGGACCTGCTTGAAGTGATGTGCTAGTCAGTCTCTCCCCTTCCCCTCATTCCACTTCCATTTCATTCTCTTCATTCTTTTCCACACCACATTCCCAGTCCCCCCTCTTCCTCCTTCCTGAGTGACCACGTTTCCGCAACACGAAGCTATAAAATCCAAATTAGAGTCTTTTCTAGTATTTCCTACAACATATACAAAATGATCCTCTCATTAGCTCCATGTCGTTCATAACTGCTTAAATAGTTGTATTTCTCTACCTACTCAAGTTCTTCCCCTCCGAATTTCATCTTGAGTCTCATATTCCTAGCTCGCGATGCGTTACAAAACCGCATTACCTTTGTCTTCTTGTGACTATCCTCATATAATTCTTCTTACAACGCTAGTCTAACGCATCCCATGGAGTACGCAGCTCCCTCGCTGATTGGCTAATCAACGCCTGATTATTAACACAATTACGTCACTATGAAAAGGCTAGAGGATGGGAGAGTGGAAAGGATAGCTGCGTCAAGCCAATCGTAGGATTGTCAGCCAGTGATCATAAAAATCCAAGCGAAATATATGATCGTAGGATTGTTGACTATTGATGATGATGATGATGATGATGATGACTGGATTGATTAAAAAAATGGCCGCCAGAATCCGATGGCGGCGCTGCGATCAATTGATAAAAAATAATTATAACAAATTTGAAATTGCAAACAAAATAAATAAGAATGAAATAGCAAAAGTATTTAAGAAGAGTATTAAGCTAAAGCGAAAGCTGAGAAAGATAAGGTAGAAAATTTGCAATGTAATTTTTGAAATGTCAAACTTTTTATGGCTCCCTTCCGCATGAATAATTATTTGTGTACACCAAAAGGTATCAAAAAACTAAATGAACTAAAATTTTAAGCAATGGAAGCAGAAGTGGAAAACTGGAAAACGAAAAGTGGAAAAGATAAAGAATGCTAAGCTAAAACTAAAAGAGAAAAAATTAGCAATCTAACTTTTGAAAAGTCAAATTATTCATGAAATGTATTCGTAAAAAGAATTCCACGCACAATAAACATTTATTGTAATCGCTTTAAACTCTCTATTCTCAAAACAATGTTTTTTAGGAAGTGAAAAAAAATAAAAGTTCTATGAGGTTGACAGAGTCGCATATTTATAATTATTACATATTATTTGTATAGAACTGACAATGGCATAAGGATGATGATAGAGAATGGAATTCCACTTCTTTCAAGGACTTCTTTACGCAAGAGAAGAAAATCAAATGGAGTTAAAGACACTGAGAAAAGCCCGCTTACATATGCAGGATGGGTGAAGGTTACCCTTGGTTCTGCTCGGAGAAAAATGGAATGAATGAACTTTAGGTCAATATTTAGCTCACTTGCTTAGTGTTTGGGAGTAACAAATTTGCAGAATCTCTATATTTCTTCTCTTGAATATGTTCTCCCATTTAAACGTAAATAGTTATACACATCGACAGTTTCATATTTCATCACGATAGACATAAAATGTGAGGAATATTTTTTTAAATGTTAATTTTTTATGCTGGCTGCTTCGTGCTGCACCAAGAATAATTAATCTTGTAACTTCTTTATGTTCAAACATTCATGAAGATGAAACCTTCGATGAGGTTCTCCCTCGCGTGGATAATTTTCTTCACTCTTTAAGTTTGAAGTGAACTCGAGTGATCCGTCAAGGCGTGAGGCGCTGGAAGTGGAGACGGCCGCAAAGGCATGCATGCGAGAGAGAACTCCCCAGCGGCCATGCGTCGAAGGGGGTTGTTTAGTGAAGTGTGGTTCAGCGTCTTCCCGTCGAGCGCTGCAGTGCTCTCGCCGATATTCCCGTCCACCGAGACGAGGATAAGATTGAAAGCGCGCTTGAGGAGAGAGAGGAAGTATTTTCTTATCCGCTGGTTGAGAGAAGCGAGACGCTCCCGTCTGCATTGATTGCCGTCACTTGATGCAAAGCGAATAAAAACTCGGAAGCCGCTTCTGTGGATTTTATCTTTACTAGCGACAGATATTTGCCTCTTTGTGTAAAATCTTGATTTTACTTGCTTCGCCGACGCTGAGTGTATCAATTCCACTTCTTTGAATCTGGAGCTTTCCGCTGATGAATGAGAAAAAACTATAATTCAATCGCAAAGGTTTATTGGCGTCACCGCTGGGTATTTGTGACTGAAAAACGATTAAATTAAAAAACGGGTAAATCTTTTTCATAAATCATTAATTGAAGTAGCTGTGACTAAATCTTTGAGGAGTTGTTGATGATTTTCAAGCCGAAAGAAATGTTTTTTACCAAGTTTAAAAAGTAAGCCAAATTCTGCCGCTGTCAATTCGGCTATCCCCCTGACACAAACCATAGTATTTAAAGTCTTTCTTTCAGGGGTACGGTGTCTTTGAGTAGATGTTGATTAAATTAAAGGTGGAAGGATACTTTTAAACGTTACTTATAATGGAATTCAAATTATGCCACTATCAATTCGGTTATCCTCCTGATAGAGTTCCTAGAATGTACAGCCTTTCTTTAAGGAGGACTAATCTTTGCGGGATGGTAGATTTTTTTGAGCTGGAATTAAGCGTTTTAAACCTTTTTTATAATGGAAGTCAAATTCTACCACTGCCAATAGCCAATACCAATGACTATCCTCCTGACACAATCCCTGGAATTTATCACTAAAAGGGCCAGACCTACCATTGTGGTGAGTAACCTCTACTTAATTAATCATAGGGTTAGTCAGGGAAAGACGCCGCACATTTTGTAAAATAACTGTATTTTGTCCTATTTTTTTTGATTAAACTAAGAATTAAATATGGCGACTAGTCTTGTTTCTGACGTACAAAAAAAAACGTATATATTCTTCTCTGAGCTGTAAGAATTATTTTTGTTAAACATTACCTCGCGGCGTCTATCCCGTATGTTGCGGGTGACACGCCGCACCTAATAGGGTGATACGCCGCATGCTGTTTAAAACAGACTAAAACTGATTTCTGTATTCTGCAGCCCCGTAAAAACGCAAAATTGTTGCATTATTGAATTTTCGAGGAAAATAAGCTTTGTAAATACTTTTGATATATTTTTACTATTTTTCTAATTACTAGTCCATGTGTACTATTTTAATGCGACTGAATTACAGCTTGTAAAAGTAGATCTATAATTATGCCATTATATTATAAACATACACATGTATAGACTAAGAAATGTAACGAACATGGGCAGTATTAATCCAATTTAACTTGAGAAATACAAGTTGAACTGAAGATGTTCAGTTAGCAGTGTCTTAATTTAGGAGTTTTTTATAATTCCTAAACAAAGTTGAACAATAAATTAAGGCAATTAATATAATTAATGCCTTGCTTAAGTCAAAACTTACTGTTACCTATAAACTTTGTACAGCAATGTTCATAATAATAATAATAATAGTGAACAATAAATTTAGGCAATTAATATAAGTTATACCTTGCTTAATTCAAAACTTGCTGCTACCTATAAACTTTGCATAGCAATGTTCATAACATGCGTAAAAATTATCAACTACTACGATGTAGTAAAAGTTTTATAGTTCTAATTTATAAACTAAAACAGTCATAACGTTGCTAAAAAAGTGTTATAATTCATCTGAAATCAATTTTCATTCTGTGCGGCGTATATCCCACGTGGGAGAAATTCGGCATGTATACCGAAGTTCAGTGCGGCGTCTCTCCCTTTCTCTGCCAGAGGAACGCCGCACCTCGTGGCTCTATGGCCTTTAAGACCAATGTGGCGTAACTAGACGGAAAACCATTGAGTCATGGGGAAAAGCACATTAAGTGGCAGATCCACTACTCTTTCGAAGTCAATATAGTATTTCAATATTATTTTAACTTATTTCTTACTTACTGTGCAAAAATGAATTCCTTAAACCAAGTAATTGATAGCATTGCATTTGATATGCATCAAAGCTCTTAAATAATACATCTCAATACCTTTACCCCATTTTTCTTTGTGAACATGAGCAAATGTGTGGACCATCACTCTGTGTGGTGTAGTGTTGATACGCATAACTCACCAGACTTTAGGACAACTAAACGGGCCCTGGTGTGAATGCGAGAGTGGTATGTTCTGGATGGGGAGGAGGGTGTTTGGAGAGAGGCAGGGGAGGAAATGGACCGAAATAATATTGGGGCGTGAAAAGCCGTGAAAGATGGGGATGTAGCATCACGCTAACTTCCTCGGCTCCGCGAAACTTCCGACCGCGCCACAACGGGTGCCATAATTTCGGGGTCATTTGGCTGCGTGGTCACGTGACGACACGACCGACGGTGTCTGCCGATTCGGGTGAAAAGGGCCGTCGCTGTGAAATGGGGAAGGCGAAAAGGCCTACGCGCATGCGTGAGCCGCAATTGCCGCCACGACGCGCTTGGGTGGCTCTCTCACTCACCTGGCCCCATCACCTTGCGCGCACCCACTCTCTCACCTCTCGTCTCATTGGTCTAGGCACAGAATGCGCAACTGTGGGTATAAGTTGCATACCCTTCTTTAACAGGATCGTTTTGTGTCACCTATTGTCCTAACTGAAAATTTACGAAGCGAGTGTCAATTAAGGTTAGAAAAAATATAAAAATATTTTAAATAAATTCTCAGAAACCGTTTTTCAATCTTTCAAGGGGATGGAGAAATATTTGCGGGTTGAGGAAACTACCTGCAATTCTCTGCAAAATCCGTTTTTCGGTCGACTGAGCGCTCATCTTTGGTGGGGAGTATATATTATTGCGAGAAAAATATTTTGTTAGGCGTGTGGGTATGTTGAAAAGGATGCATAGAAGAATTTTTTGTTGTTATATCAATCATTTTGATCCTGTCTAGTATGCACTCTGCCCGTTCCAATACTTAATTTCTACTTTCATTACGAGCTGCGTGAATCCGATAGAATGCCACTTTTGCAGCTTAGTTTCAGCATTAATGTGGTTGGGATATATTGTTTTACAAAAATTTTATGGTGTAGCTAATGCTTGTGAAAAATCAAATTCCTTTGAAAACGCCGAAGCATTTTTATTTAATAATGTATAATTGGCCAATAGATTATTTTTAGACGATGTTATGAGTGTCGGTTGAATGTTTTTGAATGAAAAAGATCCTTTATAACAGCATAGAATCAGTCGCTTTTCACGAAATCCTATTTAATCTGTATACCATAAAGCCCACTTACGACCACTCATTCATTCATTCATTCATTCACTCACTCATACAAATGTTTGGGGTGAACGAGACGAGATACGACAAAAAGTCTAATAAAGACCCGCTCTAAAATTGTCTGAAACCCCAGGAAAATTATGAAAACACTAAATTTCTCGTTCTATATCCGTATATTTATTAAAAATTTAGTACGGAGATTAGTTCAAAAAATGGCCATCAAATTCCAATGGCGGCGCGGCAGTCATACAAACAAACAACCATAGCAACATATTTGTATATGCAAACAAGAGGAGCTAAATTGTGAAAGAATATAAAGGAATTAAAATGAAAGGATGATAAAGATAAGGTAGGATATTTACTTAGTAATTTTTGAAAAGTCAATTTTTTTATGACTTCTTCCCGTTTGAACAAACATTTGATCACATCAAAGCGTATTCAAACGAAAAGAGGAGAAATATAAGGTAAACTAACCTTCCTTAAAAGATAGGTAGGTAAAAATGTTTTTATTTTCATTCTTTGTGATGGTGATAATGTTTTATTTCTCTTTACGCCCTTTTTCTGTTACTAACCTTTTTAATGTGCTATGTTATCCGTGAGCTGGTGCATCAATGGCAGTGAATAGTAGAATATGGAGGATAATTGTGATTATAGAATCGAAAGTGTAGTTGTTATTAATTCCATAGTTAACAATAATGCACACAATGTAGCTCCTCTCTTGTTGCCGATACACGATTGCAGTAGAAAGAAGTCTAAACAACCTTTCCTTAAAAGATAGGTAGGTAAAAATTATTTTTAGCGCTTTATTTTTCTTTACGTTCTTTTTCTGTTACAATTGTTTTAATGTGCAATTTTATCCGTGAGCTGGTGCATCATAGGAAGTGAATAAAAGAATATGGAGGATAAGTGCAATCATAGGTATTTCTCATTCAACTATTTGTCTTGCGAAAAGCACGTTTCACTGAGTGACTAAGTTATTTAGCTTAAATATATTATAAATCATGACATTTATGATGTCTTGTTCATCAAAAGTTGTCATCTGCTACTCACCAGATGATTTAATTTCGCATTATATTGGACGGTAAAGCTGTAAGGAGATATTTATGTATACCGACTCATTAAATATTTAAAGAGGTTTCCTGAAGTGGTATCATTCGCGATCATGACGAATAATCTTTCAATAAAATCGTCATTTCTAAATTTGTCATACTAGGCCCAATTCATGCTAAGGATCTCCACTTTGTGCATTTTCTCTAGGTATTGATGTTTAGCTCCTACGTAATTCTATTGCGTGTATCGTCCTCTCTCTTAAGCTTACGTAGGGGAACTGCAGTCACACTTTATTCCTATTTCAAGAATTTGGTTGAATGATGTGAAAAAAATTAATAAATGTGTTTTTAATATTTATCATGACAACCGATTAGCTTGGTCGATAGAGTCTGTTATGACGCATCGGAACATTTCACAGGCGGATCTCTTCTCCGCTTTTTTGTATTTATTTTTAGGTAACCTACATTGAACTCCTAATTTTATGATTTTCAATCAGAGCAATGTTTCTGGGAGGAAATTCTTTCATATGCTCACGCTACGTAGCGTTTATTATGCATTTGGTCTTTGTTGTTTTATCGACCTGATGGGTGCGATGTTGATAGTATTTATCAAACTACACTTATCAAACTTGTTTGTTAGAAGTAACAAAAGTACTATTCAATACTCGATATGAATCCTAATTGCGAAGAGTTCGATCATAAACTGGTATTTCTAACTATGTTTTTTGCATTGTTCACTCGCTTTCTATAATTCTTTATCAATTAAAATGTAGTTTACTGTAGTTCATTGTATTTCGTAAATTCGTTATTTTATGATATTAAGCAGGTATAAATTGAGTGTTACAGCTGTAAACGCTATTTTTTTATTTGGATTGAATAAGTTAGAAACTCTGTCAGACTCATGGAAATCCATTTTATTTTTTTAGTCCCCGAGAAAAACGTTCCTCTTCATTAATATTTTAATATTGTAGCCCACGTACCATACGCTCGTTTTACTTGAAAGTGGAAATACTTATATCTAATCCGTAACTAAACTAAGATCGGTAAGTAACAAGCGGCAAACAAAAAGTATAAGACCTTCCACAGCGACCAAAACAAGGCCGAAGGCTTTTTTGGGGGGTCTGCGAGCGAGCGAGCAAAGCGAGTATTTGACATAAAAACGACGGTTTTTGTGAAAAAATCAGTATTTAATCACACGATAACTCATCGCGGAAATAGTTCCATTACTTATCATCTAGTTAAAATTCCCATTGGATATAATTGTGTATTTTTTCAATAACGGAGTCGCATGCATTCTTAATAATTAGATATTCGGGATACTGATTGAACCATTGATACCGATTACATTTATCTGATTTTGAAGCTCTTATTTGCGCCGAACGGACTTGAATATTCTAATTATAATCGGAAGAACGGATTACCGTTGGTGAAGTAGTGTCTCAGGGAAGTGGATGCCTAGAGGCAAGAGGGTGCGATGGGGAGGAGCAGAGGCTATGGCGACGATTTCAGCTATGAGAGGAAGATTTGTTGACTTGGTCGCTAGGGTGACGCTGTTGTTGGTTTCTGTTCGAAAGAGTAGAGATGCTGTGATGTCGTTGAAAGAGATTTTCATTGGAACGTAGATCGTAGCAGCTGCAGCAGTGCAGGGGCGAAAGCGATCGCAGAGCGCCAGTCGCAATACAATGATGGCGCCACCTCGGTAGCTTCTATCAAGACGTTAATTAGCGCCTACCACTGCGCGGATATGTCGCTTTATTGCCCTCCCCTGATTTTTGTTTTTAAGTCATGCTTTCCGATCCGGCGGCCCGCGCTCACCCTGAGCAAATATGCGCGGCATCTCCTCTCATATCTCTGAATCTTGATGCATGCTCCACTTTTGGAATCGGGCGAGAGATATTTATATGTATTCGTGCCTTTAATCCGCAGCGCGTGTGCGACTCACGGTGTGATTCATCTTCCTTCTCCCTTCGTCAAATTTATCGCACCGCAGCGGCTAGAGCAAAAATCCGTGAAGCATGATTTGTATCACGTGTGAGAAAGCGTTCTCGCCCAAGAGTCCGAAGCTTTAAAAGGGCCTTTGAGGATTTTGTGAACCACATCTGAGGAAGAAAATTCTGTACACCGATTGGGGTTTTTATACAGTCCAGGATGTTACCAAAATATGTTGCTGGTTTAACTTAGTCATCCGATCAGTCTAGACAAGTAGTTGAGGAAAAGTAATTTTCCCAAAGAAGTGACTGGTTTAAGTTTATTTTAAAAAAGATTAATTTTTAAACGTTAATTTTTGAGCTGTATACTTTTTGTGACAATGTTTGCCAACCCGAAGCTTTTTAGAACGGTTTACTTCTTCGTTCGGAAGCTGTGTCCTGTCAAGTCGTTTTCACGTTAAATGTTGACGAATTAACTTACTGGAATTCATTTTGGAAGCCGTTGCGTCACATTGAAAATATCATACGTAGAGGTGAATGAAATCCCTGCTTTCCCCTTTCATCGTGAATGTTTGGTAAAAATTAATGATAGTGTGGAAGTCTACTCGTGTATCATGCCAATTATTTGTGGAAATCGTGCGATTTCGTTCGCGTTCGTCTAGGAAGCGTTGGCCTGTGTTGGCGATTTGGTGAGGCCAGCGTTTAGTCGCCAGTCGGGGGAGCAAGCACACTGCCGCCACTCGTGGCTGCCTTCATTAGGCGCGCATTGTGAGAGGGCGTTGGCACAGAACGGCCCCCTTTCCCGCCCACCCTTGTTAGTGGTGGAGTCAAAACAGACGTCATGCAGGTGGGTCGGTCTTGCGAGTCACAACACAGTCCGCTTGGCGCCACCTCCCTGTTCCTTAGGAAAAGGCTCACTAAATCACTGCATTTCGGGGTTTTAAAATGCTCCTTTTCTGGTGAATGAAACGATTCTCTTCCAAGGCCTTTCCGTTATGTATACCAATGCAATTTCTTTTTCAGTGGATTAACTTTTGCAATAATATCAAGCTACATAACACGAAGGAAAGTCAGTTTTTTATGCAAAAAGATTTATTCGTGGACAATGGTCCAGCATCTTCGAGATAGTATTCCAATACTCTTGCAGCCTAATTTATTCACCTCTTGGAGCAACTTCCGCTTCCTTGTATTCCCGAATCCAGTGATTTCATTCCGCCTGCTGCACCCTTTTGAGGCGGAGACTATTGGAGTCCAGCCAGGAAGCTGTCAGGGAAGTACTCATGTGATGTGCCACAGAGGGCGCTTGGAGATACTTTAGCAATCCCACGAGCAAGATCGTTTATCCCATTGAGTTTTCTCAGCAGCGAATGGAATGCTTCTGCTCTGAGACTTCAATTTTGTTTCCTTGGTTTAGTTTAAGTTTCTATCTCAAGATTATCATTGTTAGTAACATTCACTGACATAACTCGGGGGTTGGTCAGTTTTTTATTGAAATAGATTTTTTCATGCAACACCCTCGAAAATACATATTTTGAATCTTTGGGCGCATATTTAATTACTTGTTCAACTTAATTTTTTCACCTCTATTAACATAAAATGCAGAAGTATTTCATTGTTATTTACTACTTCTTTACTTATTATAAAGCATTGTGCTCACTGTGCCTATGTGATGTCTCTTCTGTCGCCCCACATTTTCGCACCCACAGGCCCATCGTTTCAATTCTGCACCCCCGAAACATGCCTCCCCTCGCCCCGTGAAGGAGAAGACGCCTTCTCTCATGCAATACACGCGAGGGCGCCTCTTGCGCCATGACTCACCATGAGGGCTTGCGACATGATCACTAGCCGCATTCAGTGTTATTTTTTAATTTTTTTTCGGCCGGTGAATCAAGTTATCCTGCTCTCCTTTGATTTTGTTTCTTTCATTCATATTATTTTCCAGAATCTCCTTTGAGAAACCGATTGTAAATGCGCCGATGCGGCCATTTTGAATATTGTTGGAATTTTAGCCTTTATGCATTACCCTATGACAGCCTTTATTTTCTGTCATAGATTATTTTATTTGAAGATGTGTGCTAAGTAGATAAATTTGCCATCTCCATGCTAAGAAATTCCGATTGGACAGCTACTTTTATTTGAAGAAGAGCTTTCACCTTGAATCTCATTTGGACCGCAGAAGAAGCACGTGACCGGCCTTATGTGGATATTAGGACTTATGTGTATGATTTTAAATTTAAGCGCTTTGTTTAATAGCACAAACGTTGGTTTATCTGCAGGAGTTTGTACATTTGCCCCTGTGAGGGGAATAAAACCATTTTGTATGAGAAATTATTTTTGTTTTGCCTGTTTAAATTTTTCAATGTCAAAATCAACAATCACGTAATCAATAATTATCATTATAAATAGTAATAATGTTTCAAATTTTGGAACAGGTCACCGTTTTATTACTTAATTATTAAAATAATTAAGCTATTAAACTAAGCTAAAACTTATTATTGAAATGCACTCAATTCAAGGCATGAAGGATTGACAAAAATTGACAGTATCTATCTTCAGGACTAGAATTGACTAGAAATGGCTAGAAATATCCAAGATAGAACCCTTTTTAAAGCAACCAGTTTTGATGCTTTACCTTCCCCGGTAGTCTTAAATTGTACGTAAGCTTCCGTTGCATAAGCGTAGGTACTTAGCTATCTGTGTTTTCTCTAGTAATGAGCTTGTTTTTGAGGCCATGTACTCTATCTCCCCGTCACTTTCCGCTCGATTTACGCAAACGGGAAAACTGTAATTTAAGCTTTTCAGGTGCACTTATCCGCGGCAGTGGGAGGCGAACGCTTATGAAAACTTTTTCCAGCTGCCATACCAGTCACAAGAGCATCGAGAAGATGAGAGAGGATTTCCGTGGTTGGAAGGAAGATATTGGCACATATTTGTTTCCCTCTAACTTGCCATGAGTTATTATGATTACTTGAGGCATTTTACTCATTATACTTCTTCTTGCTTTACGTCAACTGCCAATGATCCACTAGCCGTATTTATCGTCCATCCAAATTTAGTATGACTTTGCCGGAGATTGACCTCGTAGTAACTTACTAGGCCTTATTTTTGCTTAACCGAGTTACCATTATTGTTGATTGTGAAATAAAAACACAGAAACGCCGGTTACTGCCCTGATAAAAGATTTAGTTAGAACTATCCAAAACTGATGATATTTATCAAACTTTTTGGATCATATGGACCATTGAAATATTTGGTAACAATTACCATACCAGTCTGATAATTCTGTCAAACTAGTCTGGTAATTGTCACCGAACTGGTCGCAGCAGTTCGATAAAAACTTCTAGAATCAAAAGGATAATAAAACCGACGTAGCGTGAAAATATGAAATATTTTCCATCCAGAATGGTATTTATTGATTGATTGATTGAAAATCATAAAATTAGGAATTTATCGTGATTTTCTGCAAAAGAAGTACAAAAAAGTATAGAAAAAAAGACGCCTGCAGGAAGCATTGAACATATGTGATAGCAACTTACTCTGACAACTAGTCTAATCCTTTGTCATACAACTATTTTACACAAACACCTTAATATATCATCATTATAATAACTCAACCTTTGTTTTGAAATATGAATAAGATGTGAATGCAGTATCCTTTTGTAAGCTTACAAGAAATGCGTATCATACTGCATTCCGAATCAGAACGTAAATTTCACCAGATCCAAGTCTCTCGTTGCATATAAAGTGCACTTTAATGTGCAAACACGGCTTTGACAGCAATTAGGAGATGCGCAATGTAACCATACGTGGGAACGAGAGGCTATATCTCATGAATTATTGTTCGTAAGCTCTCTTGCGCCTCTTTGTTTGGTAAAGGATGAAACAGGGACCTAATATTCAAAAGTCATCACAAATATTCTAGATATCCTCTGTAAATCACTGACCCTTAAAAAACAATTTTTATATGCCAACGTTTGTACATACCGTCTTCATTCACGAAGCTGTTATTGCAAAAGAGTTAATTCTTCCATTGGGATAACTGTCACAGGGAGCAATAGAGGCGCGAAATAAGGGCGTGAGAAAGTTCCGTGAACGTTTTAGTAGGAAACTATCACGAGTGGCCACTAATGAGGATTTATTCAGAAGGCAAGTCATATCTGATAATTACAAACTTTACGTCAATTCACCTGGAACAAACTTCCAGATTGCCGAAAAAGGCTATGGGTCTGTTATTGAAAATGAAAAACAATTCTTGAGCTCACATGGAGGAATCGTCAGTCAACGAAAAAAGTACATTTTTATCGCTGTAAGGGCTAATTGCTGTGTTTAAGATGAGAAAGAGTGTAAATTTCGTTGCTTTTGTTTATGTATTGATTGTTCAGTAAATTATTTTAAGAAATAGCGTTTTTTCATAAGCGCAGTTTATTAGGAACAATGACTGATATATTTAGGATATTTAAATCAATACTTTAAATTGAGCGCAATGCATAAATAAAGAATTATTCGTATTTGTATGAAAAAATATATTTTTTCAATGTAAGAAATATGCCCTCCGAAACTTCTACAGCCATCAGGAGACCACACCAAAAACGAGGTCGAAGGGCTCCGCACTTAAACTGTGCTAGAAAACGACCCTTGTCGGCAGCCTTTTAAATAATGTCGGCGTCAAAATGATATGCAGCTGTAATTTGCACATTTTTGTCTGGACTTCAGTGCATTCCATAATAATGAGTAATACGTCATTTTAAAGAAAATGTTATTTTCAATTCATATTTATTTCATGTTTTGTGAAATTTTGAAAATGTAGACATGCGAGTGCAATAAATGACTCCGCGCACCGAAAAATCAGCCGTTTTGTCAACTTCATGAACTTTCTAACTCAACCTAGGGAAAAAATACTACGTCTACAACGTTCACCTTCCACAATAATTTGCAAAAATTAATTTAGATTAATTAAATGGCTTTTGCTTTTTTTAAGAACACGTATTTTGTTGCAAAATAACGAAAATGTTTAAACACTATCTAGTCCTTGAGTTTACCCCGAAAGAAGAAATAAAGTTGACAGAAAAACCTCTTAATTTATTTGAATTTTTTTATGATCCATAATACATAAAAATATTTATATTTGTGAATGTCAATAACTTCTATTAATGCCATGTTGCCAAACGGGGCCCTGTGCGGCCGCGTTTGAGTTTGCGTGTGCGGCACAGTGCTGATTACCGGGAAGCAAAGTTTCGCGCGCAAGACGTGGCAACGCAGCATTCATTCGCTCCGGTGTATTTTTTTTAATGCATCTGTATTTTACATGCCCATATATTACATAAAGATCATGTATTTTCGGATAACCATACTCTCTGCCGCCGCGGGCCAGATTTGGAGTTGACCACATGTTCAAAAAAACGATGTAAAATTCGGGGTTGCGAGTTGGTGCAAGATTTTACTTCAGATTCACAATGTAGAAGCTTCATAGAACTACGTAGTATACGTCACTTGGCGGAAGTCAGCAGAAGCATCTACTTTGTTTCTACGTTCATGCAAAAAAAAATTGCTCAAAACAGGCTCCACCATTTTGCTATGGTTAATGATGAAAAAAATCTTACAAAGCCCTCCAAATTGGAGAAAAAGAAGTGTAGAATAAGGTAATACAATTGTTTTGTCAATAAAATCATTCATGAAACCACTGTACGAGGTTAAAGTTGGCTATTTTCAGGAAAAAAAACGAGGTTGGTCGTTTTTTGCTAAATTTGTTTAACATTGGCATCAAATATATTGTTAACGTGAAGGCACAGGTTAGAAATAATCTGGAAAATTTTGCATTATTTATTTGAATATTTGAATGCGGAGTTTCAACTTCCTAGCTAAAAAAAAATGTTTTTGAGGTTTTGGCTAGTTTTTTTTCGATTCCATCCCACTGTGCAGCGCAACGAAACCGTGGTCGGTACCATGTGGATTATCATGTGAAAATAGCTATGTTTTTATTCATTCTGTTCCTACGATAAAGGATTTCCACAAAGTTACGCCACTCCAATCTTATCGAGTTAAAAAGCACACTTCATCCTGACGTAGACGTACGTAAAGAGTTCATATCAGTGGGACTGGACCGTGTTCTAATAAGATCCGATGCTCTCCATGCCTGCGCCATGATAGAGCGACTTAAAAAGGAAACGAGAGGAGAAAGGAGCCCTCGACCCCGCCCACCCCCATCCAAATCGCTCGATTCAGTAGTTCCCCCTTTCCTCCCCTCAACCCCTCTCCCCCTGCAACCCCTTTAATCCTGAAAAGGGAAAGACGCGAACTCCTCTTCCCTCAACCTCATCACTCTCCCCTCCACCTACACACACATCTCCCCCCCCCCTTCCCTCCTCTTCAACCGTTCTCAAACTTGGAATGACCCCGGGCTCTCCTAATCCCTTTTCCCCACCACCCTCTCCTAAGGATTTGCCGCCGCCCGCGAATCAAATGAATCTTTCTTACATCTCCCCCTCCCACTTTCCTCCCCCCAATCACCGATCACTATCCACCATCTTCCCCCCTCACGGCCACCACATACTTACCTCTTATATCCTTTATTTATTATTGTCTCATCTCAAAAAGTCTGACGTGAACGTTTGTTAATTATTTGTTTCAATCTTTTCCTTTGGAATTATGTTTTCCAAAGAAATCTGTACGGTGGCTGAGGGGAAATATCTGGTCTAATTTACGCGACCCGATTATATCAGTACGCTTGTGGCTTATTTCACAATGAGATCTATTCTAAAGTTTCCATTACAATTCTGGGCCTGTACTAATTGCTCTTTTCTTATTCTTAGCCTATGAGGTGGGTTTCTACCATTTCATAAGGGAGAACTTCTTCATAAAAGGGCGTTTAAAGAATTGATTTTAGTCGGGGGCTCCTATAAAGATCATAGAAAATATAATCAATATAAATTATTTATAGGTAAAGGCTGGGTACATACTTTACGTGATAGTTTTGAAACTGTTTTCCTCTCCTTATCTGAGATCATTCAAGGATGTTAGAATACATTTTTCTCTAAAGGGAGACGCTACTCTTGAAACATCGCTATCCTATCCCTAATCTTCTTTCTCTCCGCGCAGAAGTGAAATGAATCTGTCCAACATTTCTGCCCCTTCCCATCCATTTTTTCCTTCCTGCTTCTCTTTCTCTGCAATCACCGACCACTCTCTCTCATATCCCTCTCTCCTCTCAAGCACGCCTCTCTTGGAAAGCGAATGGAGTTGAAGAGAGTCTGTCCAAATGGCTATCATAAAGTAATCGCATTGAGTGCGAGAACTTTATCGGGATAAAAAATGAAAATGGTTTATCCCGAAGGAATCTTTTGTAGGGAGTAATGTCATTCACAAGGGAGTGTATTTGACCTTTTCAATTGATAAGATTATGTAGTCCACGGTGGGTTCTCGATATCTAGGTATTAATTTCGCGGTGGAGATATCAGTCAGCTCATGGATTCTTACACCACGTCGGACATTCACAGACGTGCAAATTTACTCAGACAGCAAACTACGTGATGATTCTCGTTTTTATTTCGAATAACATGTTAACTGATAATATTTCTTAATATTGAAGAAATAATTTATCTTTTTTATCCTAAGAATGGTAAAAATATGTACTGCTACGATTTTCAATTCTGGATTTACTCGCTTTGGTACTGTCAAATATTGTGCCAACAAGCTCGTCACCTTTGAGCATTTAATGTTCTTCTTCAAATAAGTCCCTTATTTTCTATCACTCTTGCATGAATGCCCATTAAAAAAAAAAAAGGTTGGGATGTGATGAGTCATGTGATTTTTTTCTCCTGAAACAGCTTTCGGGCAATGTTGTAGCGCAAGAATGTTCACCAAACCAGCGGGTTGCTGGCTAAGAAGGATTTTTCGGCCAGCAATGAAATTCATATCTCTCTTAACTCCCTTCTTCTTCCGCTGTTTCTTTCTTTTTATCTCTCCAATCCGAATCGGATCGCGTCTCTTCCCTTCTCCCTCTCCTTATGCCGTTCTTCCTCTTGCCGCCGCTATCACGGACAAAATGAACATAGTGGAGAATAGAAAGCTGGAATGGCTGCAATAAAATATTCACATTGAAAAGGAGAACTTATTGTGAACTAGGAGAAGGAATTATTTTTCAGGAAAGGAATTTTTTTCCGTGGAAGGCAGTACATTGTACTTGAAAATTCCTCAAATCATCATGCTTCAATTGTAAATTTTCTTTTTTGGGAGATATCATATTCTCTTGCTTCAATATTTTATTTCATACAAATTTCGTATATCACCTATTTATATCTAGATAAGAAAATAAAGTCATCTATTAAATGATGGCATATTATCGTGAAAAAATGTGAATACTCAATTATATTTTTTCTTGATCACAATTTCTGAGTTATATTCAGTCGTTTCAGTGCAGGCGTTTCCAAAAATTAAGAGAAATTACCAGTATTATTTCACAAAATGAACTTTAATATTCCTCATTAATACCGGGACTGCTTAGTGCTTGAGACAGCTGCTATTTCGGAGTTATTTTCATTTGGAATTCATTCTCCTCCTTACAATACATATCACACTTTTTTTTGTCGGGGAATAAGAATTTGTTCATTGCATCCATGTTTCATAAATAATGTAGATAGGTATTGCTCTCACAATTTTTATGCAAATGCGATATTCTTCCCTATTTATACCAGTGTTATAAATTTCAGCATTTTAAAGATTAGCATTATCCAATTTTTTCTGCAAGCAATTAGTATACAAGAAGTCACCTCGGAAAGAATAAAATCTTCGTCTAAGTCTAGAGACCAGGCTTTTTTATTACTAAATCCTGTGGTTATGTTTTGTGTCTTTGCGGTAGGAAAAGAAAAGGCGTTCCGTTCGTTGCTCCTGATAATCGTAAAACGGGGAAAGCTCGAGCCCCGGCTGGAATTTCAATACAAACGGCGGTCCTCTTTTTATTTTAAAGTGGAGGAAGCACTTGCAATGGTTCAAAGGGAGGCTGAGTGAGTTGGAGTGGACGCTCTGTCGCATGGCTGTCCTGCGTGTTGACCTTCGTCCGCAGACACTCACTCGGGCTCTGTGGACGCGCTCTTTGCAATTCCGAGGATGTCGTCGGTCGTGGAGTTGGAGTCGGGGGCGCTGAGGATCCCACTGCCGTGCTGATGGCGCCGGCGCCTCCTCGTAAAGCGGAGGTGCAAGGGCCGCGACGAGACGATCGTCCAATCGACGCGGCCATCTTTCGGATCCGTTGAGTTGTAAAGGCCTTTGACCGCCCACCACGTGAGGAAGAGTGAAAACCCGTTGCCTTTCATTCCCACTCCCTTGGGCTGCTCCTATTTTTATCAAACCTTTTAGAGGTGTATCTTTCACTTCATGTTACCCTGAGCCCACCAACATATTGGTGAGCGAAAGGTGATTTACAATCAGATCGGAGTTATACTCGGTCTTCTTCCCTAAATTCGTGCTGTTCTGATGATTCTAAGCTTCCACCACCATTATTTCATATTAATTTTGCGTCTATTTTATGACACCATTAATATTTGAAGACATGTAATTCTTAAGGCTGTGAGAGGAAGTTTCTTTTTTCTTTAGTCAATATCTTGACCCGTTTGTAACACAGAGCTTTCGACTGGAGTTAATCCCTATGCCAGTGCTCATTATAGTAGTCTAGAAGGGTCTATCAGGTTGTAAATATTCACACTATCCCTTTTTTATTATCGATGAGTCTGAAATTAGTGAATATAATTTAAAAAAATAAAATGGCCCTTATACCTTTATAAATTTAAAGTCTTCAAATCTAACATTGCGATTTTTCTCCACAACTTTCTGCATTATTATCAGTTTTTATATTCACATTTTCGTCTACTTCTCTAAATATTTCGGCGCATAACACGAATTGTTAAGCCAGGGAAATGTCATCAAACGTCCGGGCTCGTCTTTTACGCCAAGTCTTCTCTCATGGCGCTTCTTTTCAAACATTCCTGCTGTTCTGTGGATTCGACGGTCACTGTATACGGTGGTGGAGGCCAGTAACTGCGGTAACTGTATCTCCTTCGGACACAGTGATCACATAAAAGCAGCAAGGGCGGTGATGTTCAAGTTGTAATAATTTAAAATAGATCCTGCTGCGATCGGAGCCCCAGTAAATCTAGATTTCAACTGGAAAAATTGGTGGACACTTTAAACTCCTCCATGTAGTAGGTATGCCGGAAGAAATGGCTCTTGTCTCCATACGTTCGGCGCAAGCACCGGAAATTGCCAATGAACCCGAAAAAACCTATGCATTAATGGGGAACATGCACAATTTTTATAACCAGATGAATCGGAAGACCACTATCTAAAATGGATTTGGTAAAAATTTCACAGGTGACCTGCGGTTTTTTACTGAGATATCACTCTTTAAAAATAATTCTTTTTCGGCAGCTTGAAAACACTGCGTCATGGGGCAATGGACGCGTGACGTCACAGAACGATATCGCTAGAGACCATTGTTTATATTTAGACAAGAAAGTAAGTGGATGAATGATGGAACGGCATTTCGAGTAAATTATTGCTTTTGCTTCTTAATTAGTGATTTTCACTAATCTTAATTGATTATTTCATTCAAACATAACAAGCATAATGGATGTAAACGAGAAAAAAGAGAGAAAGTTTTACAAATCTTGCGTCGTGCCCTGTTGCTCAAATACCTCAAATTCCACGGCGAAGAAGGTTTTCATTTATGTCCCGAAAGATTCGAAGAAAAGATTAAAATGGTTGAGAGCATGCAGAAGAGACGTAAATTCTATCTCGAAATCATCAACAGCTTTCTGTTGTGAGGATCATTTCAGCGTACGTGCCAGTAAGGTTGCAAATCTTATTTTTGTGAGTTAAAAAAGATTGAATTGAGCCAAAGGATGTTATTGCCACGTAATATAAATTGGAAAGTTACAAACAATCACATCAAAGGAAAAACTTAATTATGAACAGAAAAAGTGTTATTATATTTCAAGAAAAGTATTATTATAAAATTTTTCTACCGTGTTGATGGAGGCTTTCGCGGGGTGGTGCAGCATGCGCAGCAAGGTTTTCGGGTTGACCTTGCTGAGCATTTTTCTACCGGTTTAAGTACGTGTGCATGGAGCTTTGATACTTGCATTTTTCAATTCATATACATATAAATAATTGAGCACAGGTTCCAGTGGCAATGAAGCTGACAAACTACGTGAACTGAAGCTGAGTCAGAGGATGACCGGGAGAGTAGTTCAGGTATTTCCTCTCAAGTGTCATCAAGTGTTGGGGTTCAAGTACGCACTAAATTCAGGAGCAAACAAACGCAAATAAAGACGTGTTTCTGATAGGACGACATCACCAAAAAAATAAAATATGTAAATACCCAGACACCCCCCATTCGAAGTTTGAAGAGAAGGAAAGTCAGTGAAACTTGTGAGGAGTCGAGCTCTGAGGAGGATGTGAGTGAAGAAGATGAGTACAGTTTTTCTGATAATTCATCTAATGACTCAGAAGCTGAATTTCTTAATGAAAATGACTCAGTTGAACGAAAGCAAGTAGCAATTGCACGAATAAATTTAGTTAATAGAAACTCTAAGCTATACATGGACCTGAAAACTGTTGCTTCATTCTGGGCACTCTTCAGAGAAACACAAATTTACATATGTCCATGATCATGCTAACTCTAAAAAAGATTAGACTTGATGAATGCTTTAATATTCTCTCTGATGACTTTAACATATCAATCAGCGCAGCTAGTAGGGTGTTTCATGATGCTGTTTCAAAAATATCCCAATGTATGAAACAGCTCATTATATGGCCAGCCAAGAAAAAGATATTAGAGTTACTGCCCATACCATTTCGATCAAGGTATAGTCATGTCCAATCAATTATTGATTGCTTAGAAGTAGAGATAGAAAAACCATCGGACCCTGTAAAACAAGCTCTAACATGGTCGGAATACAAGTCTGCAAATACTCTGAAGTACTCGGTGTCTAGCTCACCTGATGGATTAATAAATTACATATCTAAAGGCTTTGGAGGTCGGATATCTGATTCACTGCTTGTAGAGCAATGTGATTACTTTAAATACTTGCCTTCTCATTGTGCTGTGATGGCTGATCGGGGTTTCAAACACATAGATAGCTTTCTTGGTACAAAAGGCTGCACATTAATTCCACCCCCCTGTGTTAAGTCTGAAGTTAAGAGCACCAAAAAGGAAGTAATGGAGACAAAAATATTGCCAGCTTGAGGATTCATGTTGAGCGTGTTATCAGACGCATTGGGGAATTTAAAATGTTAGTTCCTCATGCCTGTATAGATCACAATCTTATTACCTTGATGGATGATGTGATTATTATATCTTGTGGCTTAATTAATCTTCACGCTCCATTGATAAAGTAGCATCCTTGAAAAAATGCCGACAATGAATGGGAGTGCAAAATAAATTTATTACAAAAATATAACAAGAAGGATATGGGGCCAGTTCTGGGGTAACTAAAAAACTAATCATGTTTACAGCTGTTGAAAAGAATAGGAAAAATATTTTTCTCCCAAAACCTTGTGGCGGTAGCCACAACATTCATTACAAAATCATGGTCATACTCAATCCATAGACAAGAAATATTCTTTGTCTTCTCAAAATCAGGAGCAGCAACACAAAGTGCAGCTCCTTATTTTCTTTGTTTCAGAGATAGTTTTATATTATGAGACACATTTAGTTTGCTAAATGCCGAATCGTATTTTTGGTGAGTGAAGATGTTGTAATAATTCATAATTATTAGGCATTAATCATACCTGAAACATATTTGTACATTAGTCTATTATTTCATTACTTATATTCTAACGACTAGGGAGCTGATATAAGAGAACCGCATGATAAGTTTGGTATTAAATTATAGGCAACTAATAATTAACCGCTGATGAAGGATGGTTTATTTGATTTCAAAAATAAGTATTTATAAACAAAAACTTTGTTAAAACTTAAAATTTTTCCTATGCATTAAATAGCTTGCTTACCTGCTTGATTTCACTCCACGCATCTCGGCGGCGACGAAAGAATCACTGTTTTTAAGGAAGGCGGCCACCATAAAGGAGTCAACCATAGGTAAATTGTCTGCCTGCGCCTTCTTAAATCCCACTTCAGTCATTTTGTCAATCAGTTTTCTTTTCACCTCATTCCTCCAACAATCCCCCTCTTTTTCCATCAACAACTCCCTAACGACATTAAAGATCTGTATTCATTGAGAAACAGCAGTATTTAGACATCGAATTTTACGGAGAACTGAGGCCACTGAGACTGAATATTGTTCGGTGACGTCAAGGCAATGAGAAAGCGTTCCGGGTCACGTGACTTTCGTCGATTTTTTTTAGAATTTCATTAGCATTTTACAGCATTTTTGATTGACGTAGACAACTTTGGCTTATATATTCGGATTGGTGAGAAAATTCTCTATAAGATGGGCTACAATAACGGGAGAAACAAAGTTCATGCATGTTCCCCATTGTATCCGTGGCCCTGTGAGTTAGATTTTCTCCCTTCTGCCGGCTGATATCCGTGGCATTCCGTGAAATGTACGCTTTTCATTGGTGTTTTCGTCATTGCTCCACTCTGAAGGGTGGATCTGACCGATAGTGATTTTGTATAATGAGAGAAAAATGTTTTAGAGTCAAGGGATGCTCAGAGCATGCAGCTGCAAATATTTTGGAGCAATTCCATTGTGTTTAGAAAATAAACGTCTGTTCTACCTTGCCATGCGACATTTCAAGCGCTATCTCAAGCGCTCTCTTCCCGGGTCAGAATAAAATTTTACGCAATTGCCGATGGAAGGTTCGGCATCATGGATTTATATTCAAAATCAGCTAAATATTCCATCCGAAATTATCTTGAACTTAAAAGGTTAAGATTCATAAAAAGTAATTGAGATTTAGTGGAAAAAACCTTTTTATCTCTCGATCAAAAATGATTGACGTCGTTCGTTAACCAATGTGTTTACTCTGCCATCCGCAACCCAGTCACTTTCTTTAAACTTGGCCTGTTCTTAATCGCTCTCACTGCCACAAACACACACAATCCCATTCCCCGTCCTTCCACTCGTCCCGGAGACAGATATCTTCGTGCCAATTTTTCCTCCCCCCTCGGATAAGGAACCCCCTCACCTCACTCTCTGCGACCACAACTCCCTCCCGCTGCATCGATCGCCCCCCCCCCCTCTTCCTTCGAGGCGAGTGAGTCCCCCCTCTGTTTCGGCGACAGGAGCGGTCGCCTCCTTCCCCATCCGATCCACGGGATGAAACTGGAGGGGACGTCTGCGGACCATTTTCTCATCGTTTTCCCTTTATTCACAACGCGTTGAATGTCACAAAATGATATATATTGATTTCTTCAAAAACTAAATTCACTAATTCTTGGTTAACCTTGTGGTATTGCATTATAAGTTTTACCTGGATGTACACAATTAATGATGATGATTATTCATTGAAACCCGGGTCGCGCTCTTATACATAAAAAAAGTGGTACAAGTAATTGTCTACATCCAGGAAAAACTTCTTCAAAAACTATTAACATTTGATAATTATATTCAACAATTCGCGAGTTTCTGGTATAGTTTCTACATGAAATTTATTTTAAAACTTATTCTATTGTTTTTTTGGTTGAATACCATTTAGTACACTCACTGATCATTCATTCAGACCCGAAATCTCAGCAATGCATTGAAAGCTTGCGGTGGCATGAAGGGAAAGATAATATATGATTAAAAAACTTCGCCACTCAACCATTAATTCCGAATTACAAGCTAAAGAAACGCGACAGTTGCCGCCTACTTCTCATGAGCTGCTGACGTCATTTGATGAGATTTGGTTCATTTATTCTTTAAGAGTGCGCCTCTCATGGATGGAAGGCGTCGCTCTGAAGGAGAGAAAGAATCAGCCAAACACGCGCAGCCAAGGCGAGAGGAGTGGTGGGGATCATCCCCGAAAGAATGGAGGTCGTCGAGTGACTCTCGAAAGCGTCGGCGACGAATCAGAAGACGGAAAATGTATGCATGTCTCTATTTCAACGCTATAGGAATCGGAGATATAATAAAATTGGTGAACGAGCCAATTGTAAGTAGAAAAAAAGTGTGATGTGTGAAATGGCTATTGCGTACACCGTCTGGCAATTGTAACCTATTTTTATGCCACTAGCTCCCCTCCGTTGATGTTTCAAATATAATTTGCGAAAACTTAAGTTACTTCGAATAATAAAACTAAATTATTCCAAGATTCGTCCGTCTTGCACTTCGGAGATGTTGAGTGAGATAGAGCAGAACAGAGGGAGGAGGATCAAAGGGAGAAAAGAGTATCATGATGGATTGCGGTGGAATTCATTCATTCATCAGCCTACGTAAAGTAGTCATGTGGGTAGAGGGCATGCGATGGGCACATTACGATCGAGGGATGTGCAAGTGAAGGGAATTTAAGCAATTCGTGATTCTCCGTATCGCTTCATCCCCGCCATTGCTTTTTTGCCGCGTGATTATTGAGTTTTGTTGTTAGAAATACAACTTAGATAAACTTAGATCTCGAATATTTCAAGTATACATTTGGATCATGTTTCTTCTGTGGTTAACAATGGCTCTCACTCTCAAGCACTAATGTCTTTTGGTATTGCCATAATCATTACCAATATCTCTTCCGCTCCCGGCCGGCAGCAGTAGTTTTAAATGAAAAGGATAAGTTTCTGAAATTCACCTGTCCAAGGCACCTGAGCCCAGGATAGCGAAAATGGATTAAAAGAAGACTTAAGAACGGTGGAATAGAAGGGAATTCAAGCTCACTGATAAAGTTACACAAAGAAAAAACATGTTGGACGTTGTCATCAAGGTTCCTAAAATTGAATAAGTATATGAATATTTTTTTTCTCATTTATGTAGGTATAATTTTTAAAATTATAGTTGAATGTTTAAAAGACCAAAATTAACGTGGACTAGCGTTTCTTGTAAGTATATTCACGGAAGATGAATTATACTAATTTTTGGCGCTGAATCAGATATATGCTATCAGTTTAAAAACTCGGAAGCGTGATTCTCCGAATCAGTTTCTCGAAAAATCAGACTTTCATTTTCCAAGATTTTTTTTTTGTAAATAGAATATTCATGGAATGAAACAATAAATACCTAAATCGTTTCCCCTCCCACTAAGCCCTGTGTGCTAATGCCTTTACGTAACTTCCATCCACCCTCTCCACCCGGTGCGTGAATGGAGAAGTCCAGTAGGAATTCCACCGTGCGTAGTGAGAGCATGTTCAGGGAAGGAAAGGGTGATTTGTAGGAATAAACTTAGACGAAGAGGAAAAACGCTTGACAGTGGCATGAATATTTGTGGAGCAGATTTCTCGTTTTCTTCTGTTCAGCAAAGTGGAGGCATTGACGCAAAATGACGGAAGAAAACTGGTTTACAAGGCATAAGCCCATGAGAAAAGCATTCAAATGTGAAAAACTTTTATATGTGAAAACAAATACTAAAAGAAAAAGGCAGCTATTTGTATACAAATCCCTTATTTGTATCCACTCAAGGTGAGCTGTAATTTTCACCTCTATTTGGATTTCAGAAACGTTGTACTTTAGTAGCTCACATGCGTTTTACTGGATAAAATATTTCATTGTATTGCCATCAACACACCTTAGCCTAAATATCGACGTATTTTCAAGATTGGTGTATTTTTCAACAGCATACTTTGCCAACTAAGTTTTGAGAAATACCAATCGCTGACTGTCATATATTCAATGCAATGCTAAATTTAGGGGAAATGCATGCCAAATTTGTCTCTCTGGAAAATAATTCCAACAGTGATAAACTTCGTAAAAGGAGATATTTTCTGAAATCTTTGGCAAAATAGTTGGTGAAAAAAGGCAAGGGAGGATGTCTTTAACAATTTTCAACCATAAGAGCTGGGAAAAAGGATGCTAAAATTTAATTAAATCATCAACAATGACCAAGATGACGAATAAATAAGGTAGGAGACGACTTGTCTTTCACCAAAGTAGTTGAGGAAGGTAGAAGTAGAACACAAGAATTTCCGTGAATCGAAAGAGGTGTCTCAAATGTGAGGGAAAAAGAATGTTGCAGCGAAAATTAAATATGAAAATTATATTTTCCAGAATGCGGAAATAATATTTATTCACAGCCAAAGTTTGGTAATTGCGTTTCGACTGCGGTTGACGGAGCGTCAATGAGAACCGAATGGGAATATTTTCTTAGTGTACGTATTCAATGGAACAGCGCGGAACCAAACGTGAAATTTATCTCCTTCTTGGATCACCAAGCTTCTTTATTACGTAAAATGATTAAGTTTGGCGATGGAAATTTATGGTTCCCCAAATCGGAACATTCACCAAGTCATACTATACTATTTCACAATCCTTTTGATACCTGTGATTTATTCAATATTCGTTGCGTCCATATTTATGCTCAGTGCATGCGGCGACCCTTTTTCAATGGTCGTTCGTTCTCCTCTCAGCTCATGAATGAGAAGAAGAGGCGAGCTATCTTGCTGGGATTCTTCTTGAGAGAGTAAGAGAGAGAGCTGGGGGGGGGGGGGGGGACGGGAGATGGACGTGACAAATACCCGGCTTTTGGGGATTGGTCGCATTTTTCCACATCCCCCCCCAAGCAAATCTCCTCGTTGACGAACGAGCGCCCCCCCCTTGGCGTGGATGTGCAGGGACAGTGTTTGTCTTAGGTGGCGGACGAGGGGTGGGCGATGAGTCGGCTTGCGTCCTTCCTCGGATCATCTGCTCTGCGTCCATGCCAATGCCAATCCTCCGCTATCCTCTATTGCTTGCGTCTCTTTAAAAGGGAAGACACGTCATAAATACTGTGTAGCGACGGCTTCATCTCCCACTGCCTCCAGCAACAAATCCGTTTGCTTTTGAGATACGCTACAAATGGTCTTACATCCCTGCTCGTCAATCACTCTACTTCTCAAGCGAATTATTTCTAAGGATATCCTCACTACACTCATCTTATACGTGAGTTGAGGCCTTAACGTAACAAGATCAGGCACAGTATTTGATGGAAAGTTTTTCATTCGGTTAAATGGATATGAATCCCAGTTTTATCACGAGGAGCAGGAAGACTGTAATTAAATGATCTGATAATTTGTAAATATAAGTTCCGGTGGTGGTTGAATATAAACGTTTTGATGTAATCTTTAAGGTTGGAAGACGGCTTGGTCTGGGAAGCCTTATGATACCCTAATATTATTATGGTAACGGATAGCTAGCATTTAACAAATGCCTGTGAATAGAATGACATATTATAGTCTTCGAAAACAGGAAAAGTCGCAAAATGGCATGGAGATTAGTGGTGTACGTACAATGACATTTCGATGGATTTTTAACTTCTCACCCTTAGAATGACATAAGGCATTGATTCCAGCCCCGTTTCGTTTGCTTCTTCCTTTCTCCGTTCGTCGAGTGGTCTGACCAGGCGGATGTCCTTCTTCCTGCCACGTCTCCTCTCTTTTGGAAACGAGGCTCACGCCGTCAGCACCCAACAGCGACCGCTTTCTTCCTCCAGTACCAAATTCGCTTGCATTGGGATACGGTACACAAGGTCTCATACCAATGCTCGGCGATTACTTTGCTTCGAAAACATTTTAAGGTTTTTCATACTACATTATCTCTTTATAAGACTTTTAAATCCAAACAACGAATAAATAGAACTTGTATTTAGTAAAATAACTTTTTTCAATGGAATCCATCAAACGTTGAAAATGTGATTGATGGAGATGACCGATTATTTGCGGAACTCACGTTACTGTAGGAAATGAAAAAAATCCTTGGTCCTTTTTATGAATTCAGTGTCAACAACGCAGCGTCAGAATTATCACTCAGCTGTTTCGTATGATTAAAACTTGAACGCCTTGCCTGAGAATACTATGGCCAAAGAAACCGTTTTCCAACTTCGTTGGGAACTTACCTCTCCAACATGAAAATAACATTTTTCGCCTCAAATGACGCCGGTTGCGTCCGTCACGGTACCCTTTGTTTCACTCTTATACTCGGAGTGTACTTTACGTCGCTTTTAACACTAGAATGCCGAAGGGTGTCTTTTTGACTCCCTACGCGTACATTTTTTACGGAGCTGGCCCTCAGAGTGTGTTCTAGAAAAAAATCTTTCGTGACTTTTATTCATTTTTAGATCTTAACAAAACGACAGTAAAAGGGATACCCCCCTAATTTTTTTTGTCTCAAAAATTCAAATTTACCTTGAATGCCGGAGGGTGTCATTTTGACACCCAGTATATTATATCATTTCTTTCTTCGGTTTAGGTGTCTCGTGGGATTCGGCTTGATAATTATTTGTCAAATTAGTATAGTGTAGTACATTATCTTCATGTGTAGTACCTTTATGTATAGTATAGCATAGTATAGTATATTTTAGTATAATATATTACCTTCATGATTGTTTGTTTTACATAATTTCAATGAGCATCGGCTGTATACTACTTTTTCCGAAAGTTTAGTAGCTCGTAAGGTAAGTATATTCCGCTGTCTTTTGCGAATGATACGCCTTGAAACCAGCTAACTTTTTTACCGCGGTGACACTTATTTGCCGTGAAAAATAGCAGTGAAGTGACGCTCGCAACAATGCAGTTAGCTGCTGACAAGCCTCTGTGTTGGGCTGCCTGGCTCGCTCTCGTGTTTGGCCTACTGGGTCGCTTGTGTGTCGCGACCTACTGCTTGACTTGCTTCGGCAGTTCTGTCTTTACAATGGCACTGCATAGACATGTTACGACGGAGCAAAGTATTGCCATACTAAATGATATGTCTGGAGACGTGTCGGAGAAAGGGTCTGATGCAGATGTTGAATCGGACAACGATTGGGTTGCACCGGAGGTGCAGTTTAGTTCATCCAAAGGTAATGAAAATAGTGAGCACAGTCAGTTTCAGTGTTTTGTATATTTCAGTTTAGTAATTTAATCACAAAAGATAAACATATTTACTTTACAATACGCATATTCCCATAATTGAATTACTGGATCTGCACTGGTTATCGGACAGAAAATAAATTGTGCGTGGTCGTGACGTGGTGTGCCGACGAGGAAGGGGCGCTGGGTAGACTTCAAGGCGACGTCAACTCCTTGTTCAAGATCCTGCCACAGAAGGAGATGGCCATGCTGAGGAATCATAGCCTGGGCCTAGCATAACCATTGACGAACAGATGTTTCCAAGCAAAGCTAGATGTCTATTCAAGCAATTCATGGCACCAAAGCCTGATAAGTATGGGAAAAAATCCTGGTTTGCAGTATATAAAGACAATATGTATTTGGTAAACTGATTTTTGGTAAACGTCAAGGACGACTCTCGCCAAGCTGGTGATCACGTTTCAGATCATGTTGTATTGTAACGTGTGCAACCCTACATGAGCAAGGTCAGGAATGTAACCACTGGCAATTATTTCACATCACTTTTGCTGGCTCTAATCGAAACAAAAGGGTACATGCCTTTTGGGAACCGTAAATAAGGGAAGAAAGGAAATCCCTGGTGAAATAAAAGCTTCTTGGGAAGAGTTGTAATCAACTAAATTGTACAAAAATGGTGACGTAACACTTATAAGTGTCCATCTTATACTGTTCATCAGGACAAACAGAAAAAAGATGAGTTCTTGTTGCATGATCTCTTCGCCCTCATATTGACATTAGTAACAACTCAAACAAATCGCCCGAAACTGTATGGTGTTGTAATGAGATAAACTTTGAAGTAGATATTATTGATCATATGGGGCGGAAATATTTGGTCAGATCTAGAACCAGGCGATTGCCGGTTTTTTCTTTCCAGAATACTTTTGACTTGGTCACTATAAATGCCTGGATAATATATAAGGAAATAACTTCACAAAAGATGTCCCGAATTATTTTTACAAAATTTATCAGAATAGCTTGCTTTTCCTTACATTGCGTCAACGAATATCTGGCAACCAAATCCAGAACTGACTAGGGATTGTCAAGTATAGATAAAATGCAATAAAAACAGAACTGTTGCTTTTTGTAAGCTTAGTAAAAAGTGAGTAAATCTACGGCCAAAACAGACCAAAAGTGCCAGAAATGTAGAGAATCTACTATTTAGATAAAGCTTTTTGTAAGTCTGTATGAAAAAGCATTCGATTTTTTTTGGGTTCTTACGAAGTTTTTGTATTTTATTTTTTAAAAATTCGTAGTTAAGTGGTCGCAATTGTTTTTTTTTTCGTCTTCTGAAGCACACTTCTATATTGTAAGACGAAAACCTGATGAAAAAAGTTAAAAATAATAATAAAAAGAAAAACAATCCTGTCATGTTCATTTTAATTGTTTTACGCAAATAAAATTTAACGAATTACAGTGAACAATAAATACTTATAAAAAAGTATTCAATGATTATATATAGGTATTATTACACTTTCACGCCTCCTCCGACGTTTCAGCGAAATCTTATCGATGGATGCCGCATTCCAGGAGAGTATATCTTTTTGTAAAAAATTATTTTACTTCAATGGTACTCTATTAAAACATTAAGTTTTTTTAAATATTAGGGCACAAAATCAGTATCAAACAAAATTTGACACAATCGACTCCGAAACAAAACTAATCTGCAACATAACATGCATATAAAAACATGGG
The DNA here is from genome assembly GCF_921293095.1 of Ischnura elegans. Taxonomy (NCBI): domain Eukaryota; kingdom Metazoa; phylum Arthropoda; class Insecta; order Odonata; family Coenagrionidae; genus Ischnura; species Ischnura elegans. The sequence continues at coordinate 131,857,022 of NC_060249.1, read as the reverse complement.
TGTCAAAATGACACCCTCCCGGCATTCTAGGGGATACAAATTTCCCGGCATTCTAGTGTTAAAGCGTTATTTTCTTGCAAAAAACGAGACGTATATATGCCTCCATAATTATACTAGTAGTATTTATTGTATATTCTTAAATTGAGGAGGATTAAATTGGTTCGAGTGGCATCATATTATACCCATTTCCTCGGAATTGGAATCGGAGTGAGGAAATTGGTCGCAATCCTTTGAATTTAGTATACATATAATGTTAATGCGTATTTTATGGCGACACTTAACTTCAACTTTGCTCAGAAGGATATCTATTTCGTGAGTGACCGAAAAGAATGTTGATTTGATTTTCTAAAGTTAAGATTTGCTTTAATACGAATATAATTTATCCATTAAATAGTAGTAAAATTCCGTATTGATCGCTTCCTGTGATTAATTTTTAATAAGGATAGTAAAATTCCTTCATGCAACTCCGGCTATCTTTCAACAAATAAGGTGAGGCTTGGAGTAGGTTTGGAATGGCTTAGCTCAGTCAAATGCAACCCGCAAATGCTTTCGTGTCTGACGGGTTACATGCCCTCCAGATGGTTTCGTATTTTCACTCAAGTCTGCTGTGCTGTGAATGGGTGATAATCCATTGATCGGATGGATTCTCTGAGTGGGTGAGCTGAATTTTACGTGTGCAATCTACCGGCAGGCTACATAATATTTTCCCACAAGAAACAGTGCCTAATTGGATTAAATTGGGTGAAATCGAGCAAAACATCTTGTTGTAAAATATGGGTGAAGCACATTTCTTACGGTTTTCCTCTCACTAATTGTAAGTCCAATGCATTTTGAACCCCTTAGATGACAGGAAAAAGCACGGTGTAATTTTTTCACTATAGGTAACTTTGAGCCAAGTATTTCTTCACTTTCTTTTCCAACCAGTTCAATTTCTGAATTTAGTATTAATTTCATGCCTTTCCTTGTTGGCCTAATCTTACTCTCAGCATCACGTGTATGCATGATAAAATAGTTATTCCCTTTCAATCCTCAATGAATTAGCACTTCGTTTCCTTTGTACACTGTGCACAAGGACTAACGCTCTCTCCATCTTGATCAACATCCGTGAAATGAGTGCCACGTTTCTTCTTTCTTGAATAGTTCTATCTATTATTGGAGTACTGGAAGCCCCGCTGGTTTCCTTAATTTCTTCGTTATTCACATACACAGTTTTATCACATACGTAAAATATTTTGCACATAAAGAGCACTTTTAAAAAAGCAAGCTGGAACGGTGCCCAGCCGTATTGCGGCAGCAAAGTAAGGTTAATGGGGTCGGTACTCAGAACGTAGAACGGCGTTGAAGGGTTAAAAGTGACGTTGTAGGCTTACAAAATATTAATCATGACTCAGGAAGAGCAACCTCTTCATGTCTGTGCTATCATGCCATCAGGAGCGAAGACTTTACCAAGTTCGGGAAGAGGGAAGTCTACGTATAGCGAATGCTGCGGGGCCGTTCCTCAGCGGCGCCGTGGTGCGGGAAAGCGCCCTGGGGGTGGATTGCATTACGACGGACAATATATTTAAGTGCTTTACTTTCACGTTTTACACATAGATAGCTATTTTTCTGCCCCAAAAAACTTAATTGGGGGCCCTCATTACTTACGGCCCTTGGGGGACGGCTTCCCGTTATTTTAAAGTAACCATATTTTAACACGTGAATATAAATCTCATTTGGATTACTTTGAGACTAGGAAAACCCAACTTTTCTCAATTCTGAAATTAAGGGCCGGCATACAGTGCAATGATTTAGAGAGAATTTAGCATATTTCAAAGTTTTTAAAATCTGTATGTTATCATACTAACTGGCAGTGTTAGACTCAGAATTCTTCTGTAAGCTGAGAGATGAGGGATGAAGGATCGTAATATTGGCAGCATTTAGGATGTGTCAAAGTTATTCCAATTTCAATGGTAAAAAGTAATTCCTAATGTTAAGACACTAATTATTTAGCTGTAAGCCAAATGATTAGGATATGGGAGTGTGGTATAGGGAGCCTTTGATATATTTCAAAGTTTTTCGAAGCGGGATCGTGTAATTTAGTCGGTGGCGCAGGTGAAAGTTGCCCGTCTCGAGGAGGCGTCTCTTTGAGACATTTCTATAATTCTCTCTCTCCTTCCGCCGAGACGGTCCACACCAATTTGTCTCACTGCGTTCACCGAGAATTCGGAAGGCGGCTTTCTTCTTTTTCGTTGGAGGGAAGGACGGCGGTATTTTCTGATACAGTTCCGCTTTAATGGTAAGTTCGGGTGATTAGATCGGCAGACAGATAGCGGAGGCACGGACGCGAGGGAGTGCAGAGGCGCGGTGGAAACTTAAGCCCAAGGCGGAGAGACATATATACATGTCGAGGCGATGATATCGACTCTGCTCTCTGAGGGAAAGGAAGACTTTGCGCGGGTCAGATAATTCCACCGAGCAGTTTCCTTGAAGTGTGTGGAAGTGGGGAGAGTATATCGCCGTAATTACTGGAACGCCCAAGTTTTCCTCTGCACCCCCATTCTCATAGCAATTGGTGATTGGGTTCGACGGGATTTAACGCGGTTCGCTTGCAATGTGCTATGCAAACGTACGGCGGGATTGAATATGAGGTCTCAATCCTATTTATACACTATATTTATTGCAAATGATATTTATAAATGATGATGGTTTGCTTAACTCTTTATTCATAATACATATTGTTCTTTAAAATAAAACAATGCACTGTGTAAATGTATAAAAAATTAATATTCTTCCAAAAATCTCTCCGATGAATATTTGCAAGGGAAGTGCTAAGTTCATTTCTATTATCTGTGAACATAAAGATCACTCTAAGCCAGGTAATTTCATTATGCAATAGACTCTATTTCGAGTCATTTGGGGTAATAATATGATAAAACTACAGAGGTTTTGGTGTTAGGGTTTAAGGTTTCAGGATAAAAAAAAAACATTTTAACTTCATCATCTTTGTAAGATTACAATGATGCAATTTCGTTTGATAAGATTGACTTCGAGGCCTTAAAATTTAAATTAGAGTAAATGCATTGAATCTTACCGTTTTATGCCAAAATTGCCATTCATTCTATGTCATAACAGCACCAGCTTTCAGGTTTTAGAAGTTACTACCAATCAGCGAAAGATATACAGTTGGCGTTGCGGTACTTCGTAACTGTACCGCAATCTGTGAGTGGCTTTATCATGAAATTAGTAGCTTTCATCATGAAAGAATACCAATATCGGAAGCTTAAGTTATAACTAGACTAGCGCTGCTACCCAAAGCAACGTCAGCCTGCGTGATGAGACGCGATCGCAAATTTATGATGTTTTTTTAATAAGAATTGACTGAACTGAAGTGATGAATATTTTCGCGAGAATTTCTTAAAGTCAAATCGGATTCTTTTGGTGATTCGGCTGTATTTTATGGCTTACGGTCTCTTGGTCCTCGACGCGGCCGAAAGTTTTACGACGGCTGGGACTTCCTGCTTGTAAAATAGCTCATAAGCTTCCCTCCGAGATGTGGTTCTTAAAGCAGACGCTGCCTTGGAGATTGGTGTGGTAGAGAGAAAGCAACGGAATTTATGTTGTACATGCGTGTATGCTCACAGTCGTACAAGCAGAGTAACTTCCGCGACAAAAGGGGAGAAGTAATAGGATAGGTGTGTGTGGTCTGGTAATTCTGCGAGTCTCTGTTAGTGGGCGAGCGTCTCGTCGCTGTTTTTGCGGAGCGAGGGTTTAAGGTCGGAGGGCGTCACTGCTGAGAAAATTATACTTTGGTGGGCAGGAGGGAGATTTTCAATGGAAAACAGAGCGTTTCTATTCCCAGAGAAACTTAAATGATTTGGGGGCTTGAAAACAGTGCATTCGTAGAAACGGTGAAACTATATGCGGGATACGTACGTTGGGAGGCGATTTGTATTTTAATTTTATAAATATAATCCTCATTGACTCAAGGTAAGAACTCAAAAAGGAATTTTTGTTGATGGCATGATATTCGTTTTTAATATAAGTATTGCTATTGTTTTTTACTCACAACATTTTTGTTCTGTGCCTCTTCATTCTCATCACATGCTCTTTATGGAAATTTTAAATGATTTAAACGCGTTTGTATGTTTCATTCTGTTTTCAAATTTTAGATAATACGTTTAGATGATAGTTCTCTACGTTGGAAAAGGGGGAGAACTCCATAGCTGCTGTTTTATGGCCTTTTTAATAGAATTGAAAATACGTACTAAAATAAAGGGAATGGCTAGTGACTGCAAGTCAACGCTTAAAAGAGGTCTTTTGGTGAGGTCGTGTACCCGCATCTACTGAACTTGTCCTATTATAGATCGAAGAAACGTACCTATGCCTTCATGACTTTCTTTTTTAATATTGTTACCGGAAAACTCGTCAACTTATGGGCGATATTTCACGAGACGATGATGTGAGATAGGATTGACAACTTTTCTGGCGTTCATGATATTTTCTGAAAACGAACTCCTGCAGGCTGCCAATTAATAATACCAGTATTGTGTATATGCAATGAAAATGTTTGCACATTGTTACCTTAAAATCTTAGCTGAGATATTTGGATACGCAATTGTTGACTTTTGTGGAAGAAATGTAATATTAACATTCTATTTTGTGAGGAAGTAATGAATTGGAACCTTTTACCCTTAGAAATATAATGACTCTTGCTTCTGAATTGTACTATAGTGGGCCTGTAATTTATCTATGCCTGTGACCAATCAATTCAGACATTAAAAGAAATCTCATTGACTCTCCAGAGAAGAATTTTAGACTGAAAAAAAAACATCTGGCGGTATATTGAATTTTTTATTTTGATTTATTATGAGGAAATGTCATGCAGAATACGTAAAAGTATTGTCATTTCATTCCCAATCAAAGTTGGTTTGGAATTAAAAAAAACGATTTTTAACATTAAAAATTTTGATTCTTTGTCTAAAAAATCGTATCCACCACCAATCAATCCCATATTGTCTTTCTTTACTTCGAATTTTCCATAGTAAATAGAAGTCTATATAAGCTTAAGATTCGTGGGATCGTCATTTCGGCTTCAGTGTGATGACTTCAAACTCCGTGAGCCCGGGATCCATTCCTGGTCGTGGCAGAGATTTTTCAAAAGCTGCCCGATCCTCCCTTGATTGCTATGTGAAGGGCAACTCCAGATCAACACTCCGTCCGTCGGATGGGACGTTGAATCGCGGTCACCTAGGCGTCTTTCATGAAGAGCTGGCTGATATCGATTGTGGATTTATCCCCACTCATTCTTCCCTGCCCTGTCCTCTTGGTGGTACTGACCGAAGCTGTCGGTTGCCTCCTGGAAATCTCCATATTTCCCTCCATAGTTTTAAAATGGGCCAAGGGAATTGAGATACATGGAAATGCCAACTGGAAATGGAATGTTTTTCAGTGCATGGATATTGCTTTCATAAGAAATCGTATTCTTTTAGATTTTATTATGCTAATATATGCAATATTTCCAACTCATTACTCAATATTATGTCCCAGGTCCAATATTTGAGCTAACCTTCATAAAATCCCCTGATGAACGCTGCAGTACATGTTTGAATTAAATGGTATAATGCACTATTAATTTAATAACGAAAGAAAGGGATAGGAAATATTAAAATCGTGAGTGCAAGCTTTATCACGTGAAAATAATTCAGTGGACAGATTAGCAAGATTATTTCGTTGATGAGTAATCATTTTGATTCGATCAGGGACACACGCGCGATATAAGTCAATGGTAGGCGTTTTAGAAATTATGTATTAAATAAATGGAGCCTAATGGCTAATGTATTTTTGTAACATATGATTAACAAACTAACAGTTTAAATTACTAATTATCATATCTGAAATGATGATTATAAATGTTAATTTAGAAAATGAGGACAACACCCACGCAGCGATGTTTGGTGACTAATTTTCTGTATCTTTATTCCTGCGATTGAGTTATAATAATTCCATTCCTATTATATCAAGTCCTCAAATATAAGTTCAGTCCAAAAATGTACAGTTAACATCATCAATCTTATAGTATATTTTGGTTTAATCCTATTTGTTCGGTTATCCGAAAGGAACCATGTCGTTTTAATGTGTGAGATTATTAATTATCCATTTGATAAGCGTCATAATTGGTCAACTAAAATTTTGTTGACCAAATCCTATTATCCGAGCATTTAGAAGTAATGAATCGTGATTGAACGGTGATTTTCATTGTCATTGGATGTTCGTGATATGGCTTCGCTTCGGAGTGAAAGCTATCATACCTATTATAGATCGAAGTAAAGTATGCCTTTATGACTTTCTTTTTTCAGTATTGCTACAGGCAAACTCGTCAACTTATGGGCGATATTTCACGACACAATGATTTGAGATGGGATTGACAACTTTTCTGGCACTCATGCCCAACATGATATCCTGAAGGACTTATATCTTATTCATTGCAACCATAAATCCACCTCCCAGATTTTCCCTTCTACTCCACAGATCGCTTACAGGAGACCGCCTAACCTGTGCACCATTTTCAAATTCCCCCGCCCTCTTCGAAAGTCGCACTCAGTTGCCACCTCCCCACACTCACAATGAAACCGTCCCAGATGTAAAACCTGCAAGATATTCTCTCCACCCCCAGCGCTTTTCCTCCCAAACTTAAATGATATTTTCTCCCGATTTTTCCCTCGAGCACCTGTCCTTCCACCAATATCATTTATCATTTTCACTGCAACTTCTGCCCCGCTTTCTATGCAGGCCAATGCACCACCCCCCTCAATCTCAGAATAAATAATCACCGTGCCTCCTGCTGTCCGTCATCCCCCCACGCATCTCTTCCAGTTCCTCCCCTCAGTCTCACTAGTTTGCGTTGGCAATAACTGTTATCAGTTCAAACATTTACTAGGTCGTATGAAGAAATCTATGAGTAACACAGTCTGGGACCCCATGGAATGATATAATCAGAAAGTTGTCAAGCAATTTCTTTTGGTGTTTAAGGCCTATTATAAGGATAATAAAATTAAGTTTTCATAAGTGTGACCTGTGTCTGTTATTTCCAACGTCGTATTTTTCACAACAGTTAAAATGGATGCCCGCGAAGAACGCTGCTAATTTGTGAAAAGTTTAAGAGATAAAATACAAGGTGATCCCTAGGTGATGATCATTGTGGAAATAGATTCAAGATTATTATATCAGATTTAAAATATTGGAGGGGGCGGGTATATTCATTATATTCTAAACGTTATTTGGATTTAGATATTAGATTTAGAAAGAAGAAGGAAGAAGCGGAGAGAATCGCAAAGGTAGCCTTATGGAATGTGGTATTGTTTATTTTATTCAGGTGGACCAGTTAACTACCAGGTGAGTTACGATTGATTTGTGCATTTTTTTAAATTACGCCGTGAAATCTCCCCTCCGAATTTCGAATTTAATTCTTGATAACGCGTCCTTTCTTATTCCATCTATAAATCCAATTGCCTCGTTCGCTTCTCATATATCCTTAGCATTCGTTCCTCCAATATGGCTATCGCTCGAAAGTACTCGCTCCACCCAGCTCACTGTATCCGTATCTCATCTAGAAGTTTCCTTTCCTAGTACACTGAGAATTTCAAATCGTCGAAATTCTCTTAAATTACATTTTATTTCCTGAGAAATCTTTTTTCTTTCTAATATGTACAGAAAATTATAGCTTTGACGCACAAAACTTCTGCTTGGCATGTGAAGGGAGAGAATTTTCGACAAAGGTGATCGTAATAACTAATATATAATATAAAATTTAGGTATATAAATCTATCCTATGGTCATATTCTCTTTTAATTATGAACGGTCAGGTTGTCGCAAATTTTCAAGCATGGATTTGTGGTGAAGTTTTGTAAGTTTTCTAAATGTTATGTATCATGTGGCCTTATTTGTAAAGTATCATGTTTTAGACTAAATAAGTGATTTGCGATAGTAGCTAAGCTAATATAGCTGGACCCTCATGGAGAAAATTTCTTTTCCTTCAGCTCTATGGGCATTGAAATGTGCAATCGTACTTCATACAATATTCTTGGTTCAATGAAAACGAAAATTATTTATTGAAGACAGGAGCTGATGAGAACGCGAATTGTGATTTTGGAAACATTTTCAATTACAAGGAGTAATGCTAGGGGTTTAGCTCGTGAAAATTCAAATTATTTTGGTAATTTGTTTGATTTTTGGTTAATTTTTCGTGTTTCAAACTTTTAGAACAGCTGACTGTGAACGCTATATCCGCTATTTCAGCACTAAACACCTTCCTTGCTCATGCGTTTTGCAAAAATCGCTCCTGTTCAAGCTTTCATTAACCGGTGTCATAAAATTTAAGAAAACCTAATATGATAGGATTTGTCTTGCGCCGTGGGCAGTTGATTGGTGTGTAAATAGTGGCCGTGATCCAAGCCTTTTTAGGCGGGGAGGGTAGAATTCATAGCCTATATTATACGTCCCAAGAAGGTCTCTCTTCTTTTCCCCTCTCTTTGCGTATCCTTCACTTGTTTGATGAACCCTCGATGCTGCACCCTTCTGCAAAATTTATCCCTAGGACCCTTCGCCTCTGTTCCACTCTCCAACTTCGGTGGGAACTATGGCTGGGAGGATGAGAGAGTGCCCGGAGAAAGTATATAACTGTGTCGATGAATGTTAAAAGAAAGAGTGAAACTGAATGAAGTGGATGAGGAAGAGGGGAAGAAAGCAGCCCCTTCTCCTTCGCTCCCTTTGGCCGCGCTTCCCACCCATTCTCTCCTTTCCTCTCCGTCGCAATTAAAATCCTCGCCGCCTCTCTCCTCTCCCCTTCCTCCTTTCATTTCATTTCCTAATCCCCGCAGAAGAGGTCGCGCACTTGAGCGCCGACGAATCGCGAGGCGCCCTTTCTCAACTTCCACCCTCCCCACCCCCTCACTTCCATCTCACCCAAGCTGAACGCTCTGTCCCATTCTTTTTTTGTCTTCCTGGCGTTTAGGACGTTTCCACCCTAGCCTCGAAATTTAAAACAAATACCAAATTCCACTTATAGACTTAAATAGGAGTGCATAATACATTTCATGCAATTATTATTATTGAAATATTCTACCGATTAAAGTAGGTTTCCATGGAGTACTTAGGAAGTATTCTGGCAGACTCCACCCATTTCATTACATTCCCGTATAATTTCACTGTAAGGCTCACTCCCTTTCATTCTATCCAAAAATCCCATTCTTTTCATACCTCTCCGCCGTTTACTCAATATTCTACCCTCTAACACTGTTTTCAATATGATCTCCCCGCTTCGTATCCCCTCCATCCATACCTTCTGTCTCCTTCATATCTCATCTAAAAGCTGCCTCTCCTCACCCACCATGTCCAGCACTTCGTCGTTCCTCCTCCTCTCCACCCACTTAACCTTCTCCATCCTCCTAAACAACCACATCTCGAACGCCTCCATTCTTCTCTCATTCTCCTTCTTCAGTGTCCACGTTTCCGCGCCGTAAAGCGCTATACTCCTAACCAGAGTCTGCACTAAACTTCTTTACACTCTTACATAACGATCCTCTCATAAGCTCCTTCCTGTTCATGAACGCCTCCTTTGCAAGCGTAATTCTATTCCTGATGTCCTTACTGCTGTATACATTTTCCACTGATGTCTGCTCAAATATTTGAATTGCTCAACTTGAACAAATTTTCCCTCACCTACCTCTTGATCCTCACTCGCGATGCTTATAACGTTGGTCTTCGTCGTGTCCTACTCCTCGCAGCGCATGCCTTGCGCATCCAATAGAATCCCTCCCGCTTTTACTCCAGTTTCAAATGCATCCCAAGCCTACCTTGTCATCTCCTCTGCGAGCACGATAAAAAGCAACGGCGATACAGGATACCCTTGCCTCACTCCTCAGCCAATGCCTGCCCACCCAGATTCTCCGTCCGCTACCCTCACTTGCACAGTCTGGGCCATATACAGTATTCGAAGTAGTCGCCTTTCTTTCCAATCAACTCGATTTTCTTGAGTAAATCCATTTTTTCATCAAGCATACTCTATCAAATGCTCTTTTCAAAATTCGCAAAGCAGGCATAACCGTCCTAGTTATATTCTAGGTTTCTCTCCACAAGTATTCCATTACCGCTATTGCATTTAGACTTTACTGTACTGAAGCTAAACTCCCTCCGTCCAACTATTCGTTAGCCCTCGCCTCCATTTGTGTTTGCTATCCTCAGAACCACTTTTACATATTAGGCTAATTGACCAATACTATCCGCAGTGTACAGTTGTCCTTTTCTTGGTGACGGAATGAGAACTGTTTTTGCTAAGTCCTCCGGCCAACTTCCCTCATTTATTCTGCGTGCTAGCTCAAAAATTTTTCTCTTGCCATTCCTCCCTAGATTCTTTAGAAGCTCACACTTAATACAGTTACCGACAACCGCTTGCATTGCCTTCATATCACATAGAGTTCTCTCGGTTTCCGCGTCTAATATCCGCGGTACAGGATATCCTCCTCTACTGCACTTTTCTCTTCTAAATTCAATATCTCCGGCCTTCCATCATACACTTCCTTCCATCTACTCTGTACCTCGTCTCACTCGGTTAGGATGCTCCTATCTTTAGCCTTAATTTTTGGTATGACTCGTCCTCTTTTGCCGCTTGATAGCGTGCAATGCGCCTACCTCTCCTTCCTTATGAAACTTTTCCAATTCCTCACACTTTCTTTTCCACCAATTAGTTTAATGCCGTAATCGATTATTTATTTACCTATGCATTCTTTTGTCCTGATTTTTGTCCACGTTCTTCCACTTCCTTCTCTAATCCATTTATTCTATTATTGCCTTCGTAATCCACGGCTTCTCTATTCTTCTAATGTCCACGTAGCCAATTGCCTTCTCGCCTGCATTGACTATTCAAGTTTGTATATTACCCCACCCTTCCTCTACAGGCTATCATCATTTCCAATATCCCGGATATTTTTTCCACTAATTCCTGGTATTCTCTCCTCTGAAGTCTCCTTTAGAGCTTTCTTCGTTCTATTTTCTTGTCTTTCTAATTTTCATGAGTCTTTTAAATCTAATGTCGCATTTCATAAGCACTGCGTTTTGATCTGAATTCGCCTCTATAGTGCGATAAGGATGCTACGCTACTTATCACACTATTCCTTACCCCCGGTCTTGCCATGATGTACTCAGTCTGATATTTCCCCATATCCCTTAACTCTTCTCCATGTTTACCTTCGCATTTTATGTGTTTGTGATGAATTACTTGTTTCATCTGTAAAAATTTCCCTGCCCTAGAATTCCGCATTTCTAATCCAAACTTTCCTATTTATTTTCTATCACTCCCTTACCCTTATGAAATGCCTACCTCACGCTTACCAAGCTTTCAGTTTAATACCAAAGCTACCCCTCGTCGACTTTTCCCCTCGCTACCATACATGACCCTATGTCCAACACTCCAGTAGTCCCTAATTTCCTTCCGGATCACTTTGGTTGGTCCTAAGATATCGGTCCTCCCTGTCCCCATTTCCCTTTTAATATTTTATAACCTCCCCGCCCTCATCATTGTCCTTACAATCCACGACCATACATTCATTAATGAATTCTTCTTCTCTCTTTTCTTGGTATTTCCTTCTGTTTTCGATGTTGCTTCTACTGATGATAAGTCTTTGCAAGGATTACGCGTGATGCGGATCTTGAAAACCTTGCCAAGCTTGCAGCCACTACGTCACCCCCACGCTGCCCCCCTTAAATACTGAATTACTTGCATTTCCAATAGAGGCTCGTTTGGTCAAGTTCCATGTTTTCAGGGAAGAGATAGTTGCTAGGGTTTTCCATTTCCATTCCCACAGTATTTTTCACCATCGAATGGACTAGCTTTCGTCTGCCTCCTACCCATCGACCTATCTGGCATAATTAAGTAAGTACTATGAGAAATGCTATTTTCCTGCGAGTGTTATGTCGATCATTGAAAACGGTAAGGTGCTGAAGGTTCGACACACTATCACACAGAATGTTCATTTGTAAAGTATTATTTTCCCGAGATTAACAGCTAACTTTTAGCTTTTGCCTGCACTCATTGGTTTATTATAACTAAAAGGATTCGTGGTGAAAATTAATTTTGAGAACCTGTTTATAGCCCTCATGAAATGATTTATTTTTCTCCTAAACTTTTGCATATCGTATGAAGCAATCGGAAAAATTTCAATGGTGTTCCACTGGATAGCATTCAGTTTCTATGTGAAAAATTAATATAATTTAGCGGCCTATGTTATCAAGGGCGCGGTCTTTGATTTTCTATGAGGATAAAAAACTTGTGATGTGTTTTCCCTTGCCAGGATTATAAATTACAGCCATATTTTCCTTGAAGAAGGTATGCACCGGAGAGAAATTTCGTTTCGTTTAAATGCCGTGAGATGACCTCCAAGCGGCTGCCTCTTTCTCCCTCTGCTCTCGGCCGTGACTTGAAAATATATGCCATTAAAAACGGTAAATATTCATTGATTAATCATTCAATTTTTACTGCTATGCAATGCACGGTTTATATTACATTTTTCTACGATGCTTAGTGCATAGCATTTGAGAGCAGCATTTATAACTCGGACGTAAAATAGATTATTAAATGTGTATTATGGTGACAATGACAATCGGCGAAGGTGACCATTAGAGGTGGGAATTTCGGTTCATTTTGTGGATTCGGTTCATGGGATTTGATTATTGGCAATGATTCGGTCCTTTAAATCGTTCATAATATACCGAATGAACCGTGTGATTCTCTAATCCATACCTCGAATCCATGATTCTCGAATCCATACCTCGAATCCATGATTCCTCGAATCCTTGTAAATCTGTCGATTACTGCATTTCAAATCTTATGGGTGAGTACTATCATACTAAATCTGGGTGTAACAATAAAAATAGCAAATAATTAACTAATGTAAAAACTTAAAATCCATAAATTAACATAAAAATTTAACAAATCGCCAAGCAACTAAATTAAACGAATGGGGATGAGTTGTAACAGTAATTTCTAAAATTATAAGACAGAAAAAAATTAGCCTTCACATGGTCTTGAATCGGACTCGCATATTGGGGGATAATGAAGTAGCATCTTAAAAACTCGGTTCTTGAGGTACTTGAAAGTTAATGCTTCTCAACGGAACTTATACTACAAAATCTTTGGATGAGATTATCTTTCGTACCATTCCTATTTCGTTTCATAAAATAACTCGTGATGTCTCATTGTGTGCCACACAGATAGGTTACATCCTAAAAATATGAATGAAAGAACTTCTAAATGAGCTTTTTTCACACAATAATAGAAACTATTGTGTACAGTGGCGTAGCCAGGAATTTCGTTCGGGGGGGTCCAAAACCGGGGGGGGGGGGTATTTTTGAAAAACCGGATACTAAGTAATGGGTTTTAAACTTATTTTAACACTTTTCATAATCGAAAAAAACTTCAATTGTTAAAGAAATATTTCTTAAGTTCATGATTTTTCAATATTTTGTTTTCTTTTATGAAGGAAAATGATAGTGTTTTTATGTCTTGGGGGAAGGGGGGTCCGAACCCCCCGGGACCCCACCCCTGGTTACGCCACTATGATTGTGTATATTATTACTTTCCTTAGGGGACTTTTAAAGATTAGTTGTGCAGCCCGTCTATCTTTGCTTTCAAAGACTGCTTATGTTCTTGTACAGAACTCAATGCTCTTAAGCAGGTGAAAGTAGCTGAGGAGACACTTTCAGGATATGCTTTCCTCAGCAATAAATGCTAAGTCCCAAGGAAGGGAAGGCGAAGGATATTCTTACATTTGTCATACCATTAATTGAGTTATAGGAAGGGTAGACGGATGGTATTAGAGGTGGCCATGATTCAGTGGATTTGAATCTTCCCCACAATTCATTCATTTTGAACGATTCGAGAGGAAAACGTGGATTCGATTCATTCGGTTCATGCCATTGAATCGTTCATTTTGAACGATTCATTCATGAACGACACAGCTTCGGTGACCATCATGTGTGAAGAAGGAAAGATTGGCAAAGGAAGGCAACGAATGAGGTGTATACTTAGTATATCAAGTGACTCTGAAGATGACGGAGAAAGTAATGTGACCCAGAATACAGCAGCGGGGAACCAATTTTTGAAATTTTCAGTAAATAATAATGAGTGGTTTTCTGTGGGAATTCATTTAAACACTTATCAGAAAGAGTATTTTCATTTTGTACTTGGGTAAATTTGTAAATTAATGTGCTGGAGAAGCAAGGTTTAACTGTGATACCAACATAAAGAAGTCGACGAAATATAACGTGAAAATCATGAGTAGTTGGCAGCGTAAATTTGGTTAGATTGAAATCAAGGCAAAATCACGCGGGAGTAATGCGTTGGACGGGGCAGCTCCTCTCCGATGGAATATCTCGTGTGAGGGGAGGGGAATTCGCTCCACAAGGTCACCGGTTCGACGATGAAGCGGAACAGGATTGGAGAAGAGAAGGGAAAGCGAAGTGGAGGCAGAGAGGGTAGAGAGGGAGGGGTAGAAGGAGAAGGGAAACAAAGGGGGAGGATTATTCCTCGGGGGAGGCGATCCACATGTGCTTAAAGGGTGCGGCTCGTAAAAAGGGTGCAAGGGGGAGAAAGAGGGGGGGGTAGAAAATGTTCGGTTGTGAAGGGAAGCGGAAAGGATGAGAAGGGGAGCGAAAATGGTATTCGGTGGAAGAGGAATAAAGAATGAAAGGTTTTTGGAAGTTTTCCTTCTTTCTTAATTCTCACGGGATGTAGGAAGAAAAAAGATATTGCACAAGAAGTGCCTTTGGAGAAGTGAGTGAAAGGTCGAGACCAGAAGAAGTTCCCCTTTTCCCCGTGCGCCGGAACTTTTTTTTTTTAGAGTTTCCCTTTCTTTGGGGGCGCATGTTAGGGGTTGGAGGTGGAGCCTCATGGGAGATACGGCCCTCTCTGCGATCAACATCATTCTCTTCGTGCAATCCACACACTGTCATTACTTGAAATCTTGAAGGGCATGCGTATTCGTCTATTCTTATCGAAATCGGAAACCCCCCTCTCCCACATTAACTTCCCATGGTATACTTAAATCTGTCCTCTCTATGTTTTTAAAGCACCCAAAGATGGCTTGACAGCCGAAAATGGTCGTTCTGTGTTAAATAAATTGTTTGTAGTGTTTTCAATGATATCATTATATTGCTCATACTCTTTGGATATCTCCACCGATTGGGGAGTCACTCTGTTCAGGCCTTTTTCGCAAGAAATCTGGTATTTTAGGTATATTCGTTAATTACAAAGCAATAAAACTTAGCTTTTCTTTCCTGTTACCCTTTTCAGCAATCTATGATGAGTTTAAAATATTTTAAAAGTTCATTTGATTCACACTTAGTGTGTATGGCATTTCAACGGGTTTCGACTACTGCGCAGTCCCACTAGGATTGAGATCCATGGATAAAAGTGGAATTTTTGTTTATTGTGTTAGAAAAAGTTTGGATTTGTGGTAGATGACCAGCCGCCCATATCAAATGATATCCACCAACTTTCTCCTTTGACCAAATATTTTTAAAATGTTCCATGAAAAGGGGAGAAAAAAATCCATTTGTTGGAATGGCGGCCCTCCACGATCAGCGATCAAGTGCGAAACTCATTTTTTTCTCTCCACTTAATCTGCAGTAAGCCTTTTAAAAGCATATAGTATTGGTTCTCTCGCTCTCTCTCTCTCTCTCTCTCTCCCCATACATTCATCTCATAGAGCGAAATATTTGTGTTTGAACCCAATCTTTATGATAAATCACCAATCCATCCACAAAAATCCATAAACCATCATGACGGCTCGTTCTATCCGCATTTCTTTTCCGTTTTTCTTTCCCGAAATATTTAAATGTTGGCAATACATCCATTGTGCGCTAGATCTTTAAGCAATGTTTCTCTATCCAGTCTGTCTTCAAAAAACCTTCTTATGTATGGATTGTTCCTCTTCTTGTACCATCTGATAGATGTCGGCTTATCGATTGAAAATCCATTTTTTATTGCATATTCAGTGGTTAATGACTCGCATTTCGCTCCTTATTTATTTTTCTAGCTCTGATAAGTGATTTTAGGGCAATATTAAACAAAGGCTTTGATACTCACGCAGTGAACATTCATTGTTATGTTTAGAAAGCCTGTATGAGTGGAGTGTTGGCTAACTTGGGAGAGAGGAATGAATTATGGGGAGATAGGTGGCGGTTTGGGGACTGACTGGAGTTTCGGGGTAAGATAATAATAGAGACGCTCATCAGCACATGAGAAGGCCTTCACCTTCGATTGCATCGACCTTGCAAACTATCGAAGTTTCGATTTTCGATAGAATTTCCGATATATCCCTTTCCTTTTGCATCACCTCATCCCCTCTCTACTTTTTCTTCTCCTGTTCCTCCACCTTCGCGCCATCTGCTGTGAGGAGCACGCCTTCAACTCCCCCTCGTCGCATAATTCGCTCCCCATCCCTTCCTTTCCTCTCCTCTTTGAATTTGACACCGCAAGCATACCGTCTGTTGCCATTATTTGCCACCCTCTACGCCCAACGAAGGATTATCTCGATCACTTCCTCTATCGTTCTAATGAGACGTGGAAAAGGGATTCCTCTGAGTTTATTTAACGCACGACGGGCGTCTCTGTATCACTCAGACTTCTCAAATAAATTGATATTCCAATACGATAGGGCTACGCTGATGAGGTACGCGGAGTATTCTTTCTGATGCCACTTCTCTAATCACTTTTCGCTTATTGGCTTTCGAAAATGTCCACCGCGCGGCGATTGCTGTGCAGTGATTCATTACCTTTTTTTCTTAGGATCGATTTAATGCTAATTTTTGCAATGCAATATTCGCCCTCTTGAGGTATAGCTTTGGCAAGTTATGAATGACATAGATCATCACGAATGTATGTATTTGTTTACAGCCACGATGATTAGTTTATTTCCCGTAAAATGCGGATCTCTCTACCGTCAGCACTGCGAGTTATGGTGCACTTATTGAAATGTGCGATTAGTGGTAGCACATCTATTTGCCCACTGGATAATCCTTTATAGTAATATTTGTGTTCATGGAGCTGATCCACAATTGGGTTGCATTGACCGCTTGGAATGACGGCCCAAGAAGATGGAAGGCGTGCCTGGTACCTACCCTCACCCTGGAGCTTTTCGTCCTTCACTGATCCTTAAGTATGAGCCTTGACATTTGCCAATGTAGTAAATTGAAACTGAATGGATCGTTAGTCATATAAATTCCGTGGCAGATATATTCAGTTTTTCTTGAATGATATATCAGAATTTTCAGCAATCTCCCCACAAAAAGATGTTAGATATCATATCCTACTCCAGAAATAGATGAAACAGTCGCACAAAGATCCAATGCTATCCCTATTATTTAAGGAATCAAGTTTTCTCGGGCTTATATCCGTGTGAGAGAACCCTCGTATTCGACGTTACGTAGTCGTAAAATGCGGTCAACGTCCCTGAAGGAATGATGCAGTAGCCATCAGCATCGCCTGTATTTTTATGCTAACTCTCTTGTTCAGGTTTTTTAGTATTCTTCTTAGCATAGTTCAGGTTAGTTCAGGTTTCTTAGCATAGATTTTATGGCATGCCCAAAGTGCACAAACCCTCCATTCCCATCCGCCCGGTGGTCTCAGGCATAGGCTCCCCATTCCCTATCCAAAGTCGTGAAGTGCAAATTCATGGAAGATTACAATTTCCTTGCAAAACACAGTATTAAGAATTCCATAGAATTGACAACATTCTTATCAAAAATAACACCACCTAAAAATTCTATGTTAGTTTCCTTTGACGTTGTGAACTTATTTACGAGTGTTTCAAGAGATGAAGCAGTGCTCCTGAAGTGCCAAGGAAGTGCTACATGAAGCTAAAACGCCACAACTCATTTGTGACGAACTTTATTGAAAGTGGGCACAAATCAAAATTATTTCATGTTTAACGGAAACTTCTACCTACAAAGGGACGGTTTAGCTATGGGCTCCCCAATGTCACCTCTGCTAGCCGAAATATTTTTGAACAATTTAGAAAAGAAACTTTTCAATAGTGACCACCCCCTCCTAAAGAATGTTCATTTTTGGTTCCGCTATGTAGATGATGTACTTTGTTTAAGGACGGGAACGAAGAGGCAACTAAGCAATTTTTTTACACCTTATCAATGCTTTAAATTCAAATATCAAGTTCGCTATGGAGTTACAAGAGGGCAGCACTCTAAATTGTTTGGATCTAAATATTTCCATTAAAGACGGCGAGCATAAGTTCTCCATTTACCGAAAGCCAACTTATACAGACCAAGTCATCCACGCAACTTCCAAGCATGCCATAACCCAAAAATTGTCAGCCTTTCATTGCATGCTGCATAGAGCTTTGTCGATCCCTTTAGAGCCCTCAGATCTCCTTTCAGAAATTACCACCATCAAAAAAATCGCCGTAGCCAATGGTTACACCGAAAAATTGATCAACGATTTGTTTGAAAGCAAAAAGAGAAAATTCTTACTCAGAGGTATTTACTCTACCACCCCCACGGATCAACAGTCATGGCGACGCATAAAATATTTAGGCCAACCTTCTATTAAATTGGAAAAATTACTCAAAGCAATCAACATAAAACCGGCCTTTTACAATAATTCTAACCTGAAGAGCATGCTGCCTTCAGTCAAGGACCCCATTGACTCAATGCTCAAGAGCGGGGTCTACCAATTAAGGTGTGGTGATTGTCACTCCAAATACATAGGACAAACAAGAAGAAGTCTGACCGTACGAGCAGATGAACACCGGCGCGATTACTGCAACAACACCGGGATGTCCCAATTCGCTACCCATAATTCGCTGGGAGGAAGGCCACCAAGCGGATTTTACCCCGGAATTGCTGCACCGGGTCAAGAAAAGAACACAGCTGGACATCAGAGAACAGTTGGAAATTTTAAAAATTGTAAAGAGGAAAGAACCCATTGCTAATGACCACCTTTTCCCTTTCCACCTTTTCCTTTTCCCTCTCCCCCCTCCTAGACATTCCACTATTACACCCCAAAAAATCCCAGTGACGCCAACCCACGCTCCTCTCTGTAACTATCTCTGGTTTTCCCCTATCCCTTCCCACCTTCACCCTTCCCGTCACTTACCTCTCCCCGCTCCCCTTCCCCTCCATTCACCCGACCACAGAGTATATATCCCGGCAAATTCTTATGTGTATCACTAGTCTTGAAAATGGTACACTGTACCGAAACTAGTCGGCAATAAAGTGTGTGTTTTGTAGAAAAGCAAAGTAATTTTCTTCCAACCATATTCTTAGCATTAGTTGAAAATTTTCCTCCAAAATTCCTTCTCTTAAGAATTTGACGGTCTTCAGCTGGCCGACGTCTTGAGCTGTTCAACGCGTACCCACCTACCCAATGTCCTGATTGAAATGACCATTAATTTCCTCATTGGATAACAATTGCCTCCTTTTTAGTTACAAAAAGTTGGATTCGTGCAGAAAACTTCTATTGATCAGTTAGTATGCATCAATGCAGGCAATTTAGTTATTTTATACATTGGGAAAAGCAATTCTAACGCTTACGAAAATTGTTCTCTTGGCTTGTGGCATATATTCGTACATCGTTGCTAAGCTTGCGAGTGGTCCACTTTTGCAGTGCATCCCGGCTAAAAAGATAAAAGAAATACTCCACAACCGTACTTTATTAGCGAAAACAGTTTCCTTGGGATTTACCTGCCTTTCGCTAAACTTAACACTAGAACTACCGATGGAGTCATTTTGACTCCTCGCCATTTTTATTTCTCTGCCCTGTCTAAAATTTTCCGAATTCCGGCCTGAAATTCCGTGACTTTTATTCATTTTCGACACAAAATAAGGCTGTGCGATTAAAATAATTCTAGAAAATAAAATAGTGCACGTTTTTCAAAATTTACCTTTAACTACCAAAGGGAGTCATTTTGACTCCCTACTGTATTTTGCTTGTCTTTTCACCAAATAGTAATATTTGTACAAGTTTTTATCTCTTCTTATGTCAATAATAATTAATACAAATCAATTAAAGGCTTAAATATACAATTATTTTCCTTTTGGCCCATATTTGTGAGACTTTGAAAGAATTTCTTATTTTACGGGTCTGTGTTTGGATGTACAAACTATGTGAATGTCCTGATATTATTTTACCTTGCGATAAAGTGGTGAATATGCAATTCATAGCATTTTCAAATCCATGTGTTTAGAATCCGTTGTGTCTATCCCTCCTCCGTTACCCCTTCCTTCTCGCCGCCCACCTTTGCCGCCGCCCGCTAATACTGTGCATTGCGCTGCAGCACTTTTATTTCAGCCTTGACTGCGTGAAAGTTGATTTTCAAATATGAAAAAGTACCTCTGATATACCGATTCCCCAGAAAAATTGATAAACTGATGAACCAGGAAAATAAATCAGTAGAATGAAATAAAGTTACTGTCCTAGCACGTTCGGCTCTGACAGCGCTGGCTGCCGGGTGCCGCACAGGAAAACCGTGCGCTGTCCTTTGCATTAGTGAATCCAGTGAACTCTCGAGTGGACTGCAAAACTCCTATGAAGCAAGGATTTCATTTTTCCTGACTGGGAGTATGGCTAGAAGAAGTAGGCGTGAAGAAGTCCTATCTATGTTGCATTCTATACCGGAAGGTGAATCGGAACGCGAAACAAAAGATCATTTCGGCTGTGACGAAGTCGAGGATTTTATTCCTCAAAACGTTTCTAGTGAGTCTGAAGATTCAGACAAAACGCGTGCGAAATATAAGCAGTAATTTACATTTACTTTCCCTTTCATGGGTTGTTACAAAAAAAGGTATTATATACGATTATTTATCGATTCGTTTATACTGACTCACATAAAGCGATGTACAATTGTGGAACCACGCAGGCAAAATTACGAAGATTTTACACTTTCCGATGTGGAGCTAGTTGCATGTATAGCCATATTTTATGCCCGAGGAATATCAGGTACAAATGATTACTCTATTGAGAGTATTTGGTCAAACGACTGGGGAATACCATTTTCTACAACGAACGACTAGGTTTGTTAACATTTTGCAATGTCTAAGAGTTGATGAGAAATCTAATTGATTCCAGCGGCTCAAAACTGTCAAGTTTGCCCTCTTTTCAATAGTGTACGATAGATTCATAGAGAATTACATTGCTTGTTACAAACCTGGTCCGTACATTATAGTTGATGAACAACTTTTTCCCAGTGTAATTAGGTATACTCTATATATAATTTCACTCTGTACATTCCTTCTAATCCGGACAAATACGGCCATGAATATTGGCTACCTGTTGACAAGGAGAGCAAATATCTTGCAAATGCCTTCCCTTATGTTGGAAAAGGTTATTCACTTCATGCAGATTGCCGTTTAGCAGTACTGAAACTAATGCAACCATTTCTGAAAAAGGGCGAAATTTTACAGTATATAATTACTTTACCTCAGTCAAACTCGCTGAACAGCAAAAAATCCAGGGTACCAGCATTGTGGAAAAGGTAAATAAAAGAGAATAGAAGAACCAAAAGAGATGAAATCACAAATATACCACAAGAACGTCCACTCAGTGATAGCCTATCTACTCGTTGGAAAATACTCCCGACTTAGCAGGTATTCATGGATAGTGTACAATGAGACTACCTAAAACATTTCGCGCAAGACTTTTTAGAAAAAGCTCGTTACAGAGTTGGCTGATCCTCATGTTAGATGTAGATAAAAGCGTTGCGTGTCCAATGCCGCAAATTCTTCTGACGGGTTTCTGCAAAAAAATTATATCCAGGCAAAACCAAAGTGCAAAAATAATCTATCAGTTGGGAATAGTAAGACTTGCCAAAAGTCTTTGTGTGGGCAATGAAAATGAACGACAATGCTTGAACTCTAAAGCACCTTAGACAAATGCGTGGCGTATCAACTGCATTTTTTTGCTTTAGTTAATTATCTTCCCAACTACCATGTAGCCTAAGTAATATTTTTGATCATTCAAACAATATGATAAAATGTGTTGAAAAGTCTACGTTTGCTGTTTTATCCAATTCCTCCATTATAATTCTCTTAAAACAACATAACATGTAAGAAAAAAGAATTTCAAAGCAACACTGTCGAATTTCGCTTTTAAAAAAAATATATTTTTTTGTTAAAACGACGTCTGAAATATTTCTATTATTAACAAAAATGATAAACTAATGCAATTTATCAATAAAAACAGACATAAACAGCAAAAATAAACAATTATAAGGTAGGAGTCAAAATGACTCCATTCGGTAGTTCTAGGGGGTGTGTCAAGTCCGGTATTCCTAGTGTTAAAGGCCCAATATTTCTAGCAGGTTTTGCATTTCAAAGGACTTATTAAGGAAATGTATGTAGGTAGGTACCTATATAAAGTTCTTCATTATTATGGCAGAATCGAAAACTCCATGGAACCTGACCAATTATCCTCAATTGAGGGTATGAATACACAAATTTTCTACCTTGTATGATATGTCATCAAGAGTAAGGTCTGTAGGTAAGAAAATTAAAACAATTTTGCATAGGAAGTCGTCAAAACCTTACATATGCAAATCAGTACGTGAGATTAACATTTTTTATCTTGTTTATTATGAAATACCTTGACGTTATTAAAAAAACCCTCACTTGTATTTTGTGTTCTTTCAGGTATGTTGGTGATCCACATCCTTTTTAAGATGATTACTGCTCATAATGGTGAGTCAAATATTTTCCGTTTACATTTTATCACAATTTTTCAGGTCAGTATTTTTCTATTTTAGCTTTCAAGCACTGCGGAGGATAATTAGTAATGGATAGATGGGATACTTTCTTAGAAATACTTTTCAATAGATTATTTGCCATTCTTCATTATACCAAAATTTTTAAAGGTCTCTCAAGATTCTTAAAAATTAAAATTTGATAGTTGGAATGCGTGTACTCCAGAAAAAATTTCCGTGAGGAGCATTTTTTTCTACATAGGATTTCATTAATATCAATGCTTCATTAGGTGCCCTGCATGAAATATTGAAATTCAGGACAGAAATGACTATATATTTACCTAATCTAACATTATGCCTCTTTAATCATCTCAGATTAACAAAGGAAGAAGTCAGTGGGCTTCGTTTGCGGCATATATTTTTACGCTCTCAAAAATGAATCTGATGTTAGACACTTCGAACTGGCTTTGTTTTTCTCACCGCCACAGAAATGAAATTGAGTAACCAAAAATGCCAATAGTTGGCTTGATTCTTTTGAAAGTAGTACTACTTGCAATTCAGGGTAAATAGTGGCTTAACTATTTAGCTCGCTCTTCAAATTCCTCTTTGTGTAGCATACATGCATGGATTTACGGCGAAAATTCTAAAACTTTCCTGGTTATCTTTGATGAACAATATTTGAATTATGAAGGGATTATTTCAAAAAACAGTATTTGTCCCTGTTTTATCATTTAATTTCTCATGTACTGCTCAGACAATCGAACATCCGATTACATATATTTACATTATCGTTCATCACGGCTGGACACCGATGTTTCTGCTGAAAGGATTTTTCCGCAGGGTTTCCTGGCTTAGTTTCCTTTAAACCATATAATATTTTGTAATTTTATGTCATAAACTGCATTGAAAAATTTGTGATCGGTTTAATTTTGTGAAGACTCTTCAAATCCAGCAATGACATCTTTTACGACCAGTATTCCCATTGGATCGGTCCATCACAGCCATGCTCTCTCGGATATATAGCAGGGTAAAAAGGCAATACTCCGTGATTCCAACTCTCGCCCGGGGATATTCCAATGATAGAATGGGAAAGGTAAGTATGTTTGCGCTTCAGATTCACTGACCTACTTGGAAATTTGGAGGGCAAACTTTCATTGCCTTCTGTTCTCCGATAGATGTTTGTGCTCAAGCGCAGCTTGTAAAACTATTCAGCTGTCTTGAGTTCATCCCTTCCAGGGTTTCTGTCCGAATCGTCTGAAGCTCTCGCTTCATTTTCAATCAATCCTTGCAAAACCGTTTACCCGTCACAATATTCGTATGAGTCATAGTTTTCCGATGCATCATTTCCTCACTGCGGAGTCATTTCCCTTTCCATCGATAGGCTTGCATGATAGCGATAAACTTACTCCTGTTTACCTCCAAATTTCATGGTAACACTGAGGTTTGTAGATTACCGAACTTCCCACCGTAGCATCAAGAGACTTACGCTTTCGGTTTACATCCATGTTCTATTCTTTTCTCAGTTACTAATGGCTGTTTAATATTATATTTGCCATAGACTGTTTCATACGATGAGATTTACACCTGCTTACTACTCCGCTAGCCGTTTACTACCATGACGTGCGATATGGATTGATTTGACTATTGAGTTCTATCTAGCAAATACTGAAGCCAGTTATTGATCTCGAGGAAATGGATTCCTTGTGCTCTCATATTTTCAAGATATTTCCCTTTTGGCGTTTTTTTCAGTAATGGACATTTCGCGTGATTCTAAGATGAAGGTCTTTTGTGTATAGTTTGCGTTGTTTCCAATGCAAGAAATTCTCGTGTGACGATTCATTATTTAGGTTTGATTTGATGTGTATAATTATAAGATATCAGTATTTTATCATAAAAACCCGATAAACATTAAATGCATGCATACGCTAGGAAAGAGTATCTTCATGTAAGATTAATTGCCCCTCTAGAGATTATTCGCAAAATATTTGCCGAATTCGATCTTTCTAGTATGCCTTTAGGTTAGGGCTCCTCCTCACCCACGGCCAATGTCTTAAAATGTTTTAAGTGGCCTCTGCATAATACCACCAACCTTATGATGCAAAGAATCTTATCTGAGTTTCTGAAATCAGAACTTATTCTAACTTAGCCCCATTTTGCAGGAATTTTCTTTTGTGGTTATTAATTAAAGAATTGTCTCATTTTAGAATTTGGGATGCTGTATCCTTTGCCAGCTACCCCATAAAAGACATCATCAATTAATCCATAGTACTTCAAGATACCCACGGGGAATTCCCGATTGCAACTATTAGTATATTTGTATTTGTTAATCTAAGTTAACTCTTTATTTAGTAATTTGCCATTTCAAAGTTGATGTATCATCGCTTCATGATGATTACGTCTTTACCATCTTCTGTTTACATAGTGCATTTTTTGTACTATAGGCCTGTAATTATTCGTTTCTTTTACGGAAAACCCAACGTAAATCTTGTCAACGGTGGACCACTTAATGGAGAGTATCCGATAACTAAGCTTTTTAATCTTGTATTTTTGATGAAAACACTACATAGCTTTTGTGAAAAACATTCTATTGAGCATCATTTATCGATTCTTTTTAAGCAACGGCATGAGAATTGAACAATTTGGTCTCATCGCGATATTTTCACCACCGTTCAATGCATAATTCCCCCATCGGCGTTCATGGCGCCAGGTTATTGCTCATCTTCTCGTTACTACGATGCGACTCGAAGGTGGAGTAATATCCTCCCTTTGCTGACGAGAGAGACCATGTTATTTCTTAGGTCGACTGTCTTAAGCACTGTAATCTTTCCTTGGAATAATAAGCCATTACCTTATTTTTATCCTTTCCTTCGGGGAGAGTATTAACTCTCTTAACTTCCTCATTCCCCACCCCCTACCACCCTCCGCAGGAGCAGTTCCTCGAACGAGGGGCGAAATATATGTAAACAGATGCAGGAGGGGAGACTGAATTTTTCAAGAGCCGGCTGCTCACTCGGTGGAGGAAGAGGTCCCGGGAAAAGGCGGCCAGGGGGCGGGGGTCGAGGGGTGTGGCTCCTCCCCCCCCCCTAATGGCAAGGAATAGACGCCAGATAGTGGGGGTTGCGCTTTTAAGTGCCCCCCTCCTCCTTCCCAACTGCCGGTAATGAGATTCTCCTGGGGGATGAGGGGGCGAAGGGGTTATTCCCAGGAGGGCGTTTTTGAGTGAGAGAGGCATTCTCTCTCTCTCTCTCTCTTCATTGAATGAAAGCAGAGGGAAGGAAGAGGAGAAGGGTTGTTTTGGCGGAGGGTGCTTTTGTGGTTGGGGGCAAAGTAGAGCGCGCTGCCGAGCGTCCCATTGCGATGCGGGGGCGCTTATCCGCGCTGCCCTCCCACGGAGCTAATGCAGCGAATTGTGTGCCCTCAATTGAGAGAGGGCTGTGGCTCCTTTTGCGGGTTTTCTTCCCTTCTGTAACTATGGTTATAAAGTTTCTACGATTGCCAACATCCGGTTTAATTCCTCCTTCTCGAAAAATTAAATGTTAATAAAATTTTGCAGTATCATAGGAAGAGGCAACCAAAGGCATCATAACAATGCTAAATTTCATAAGAAAATTTCTTGGGATCATGGGAAACAACAAAATACGATTTGTTTTTCCTCGTACGATTGAGGCATTGGCGGTGAATTTATGCATCACTTTGTGAAGCCAAGATTATGCATCCAATGATAAAAAACCTGCTTAATGACTAAGAAATGGAATCCATTAAAGGACGACAAAAAATTATGTAGAGTTATCTTTTCCATGTTTGGCTCCAATTTTTGTTTCCGTAATTAAAACTTTATGTTTATTCGTGAATTCTATGCTTCAGCCTCGGAAAATGTATGTGATGATTGTGACACCGTTGAGTGGTCGAATAATCACCTCTTAAATCACGAATTGGTGAATTTTCTCATTAAAAGATTTTTTTTTTAAGTGTTCGTAGGTGGCACATCTTCATTGTTGATGCTTATTGATGCGAGAGCGAGGATTTTTATTTTACGCATCCGGACTTCCTCGCACCCGTTACTGGATTCGGAGAGTGATTTTCTTTTGTTTGTGTCTCATTTTTTCTTCGTTTCCTACGCTTCCTCCTCACCTGCCTCCCTGAAACAAAATAAAAAAGAAACGATTCGAATGAAAATGCGGGGAGGCTTTACTTTCTTTTGCTAAATATTTAATGTCTTCTTTCCACCTCGTCCTTCTCCCTCCCTTCCTCTATCTTTCTTTTCTCTTTACTCTCTCCCCTTTCGACAAGTGAAGAAGAAGAAGCAACTCTACCCCCTCCCTCCATGCGAGGAAGGGTTTGGGAATTGAGATGGGAGGATATGTAATGTTATGAGGCTCGAAGAACTTTCTCCTTCCTCCTTATCTTGCTTCACTCCACATTTTTAACCTCACATTTTTTTCTCATTTATTTTATTCGGAATAATTACACGTAGAATTATTTATGGAGCTCTGTTCAAAGTATTTGTATGATTAAAAACAATTTCAAAATACGTATCGCGTCTTTTATTTAGGCAAATTTGAGGACGTGACGCTACACAACTTATGTTTTTCATTTTTGCATTTAATTTATATTGATGACAATTAAATTTCATTTACATTTCCCAGTTGAATAAGCTGAGTAAAACGGTATCGTTCTCCACTTAAGGTGCAACAAGCAATTGCAGTGAACACAAAAATCTGAAAGTAAAATACCTGAATAAAATGCATTAAAACGTTTTAGACCGAAATGAATATCGAAGAAATTTCTGGGGTTTTCCCGGCGTTTGATGATATTGAAGTTATTTCGGGTTTCCCACCGGATGAGGTTCTCCATCTCTGCCGACGTTTCGATGGCCGAGTCGTCCATCGTCATCAGGGCTTGATGACGATGAAGACCTGATGACGATGGACGACACGACCATCGAAACTTCGGCAGAGATGGAGAACCTCATCCGGTGGGAAACCCGAAATAACTTCAACATCGAAATGAATATCATTAAACTTGTGAATATTTATGTCCAATTTGATACTTGTGTCGTTACATTAATGTTACTGTGGAATATCTTGCTCATTTTCTTTTATCTGCTTCATTTTTACATCCGAAAGTTGTTCTGATTATTAGATTACCATTTAAACTAAATATGCATATACCACAATTGGAAATTCATAAAATATATTTGCCAAGTAAGATTACCTGAGTGGTAATGAAAAATATTGGATAGGTATTTGTTACTAAGCAAATTCAACAAGTTAATTTTATTAGGCATCTTGGGATAACTATTTATGAAAATATTACATGGAAATTACATGTTAACATGGAAAAATTGAAAATGAAATCGATTTCAAGTGAATTCTTTATTTTAAAATTTTAGCCTCCAATTACGCTATTTCGTTCAGTATCTTATTCTCTGGTTCAGTCAAGATTGCAATGTGGCATTTCTTGCTGGGGAGAACCCTACATTTCTAGCAGTAAGCATTTGACGATTGCCCAAACGAACTCATAAGGGTGATATTATGGCAGCCGGCAATTGAGCTCTCGTTGCTTCTCTTCGAAAACTTAATGTTTTACCGCTACGGTATTTATTTTTATTCAAGGTGCCAAAGATGTGTTACATTCGTAGGGAACAGAGGAAGCCAATTGAATAATCGTGTAAACTCAGGTGAAAAAAAAAAGAAATGTCTCTCCTGGGTTTAGGAATTGTCATACCCAATCGTTGCCCAAAAATGAAGTCTTCTAACGTGCAGACGCTGTTTTCTTGCTCCAAAATTGTTCTGTTACCTCCCGGTTGAGTTATTGATTCAAAATTCTACGGGAATTCTCTATTTATTCTAATAAAAAATAAATCGTGTCTCCCATCTCATGAGAGTGGAAATATTTCAAAATTGTAAAAAGATATTGATATTGTAGAACCATGAAAATTTCGAATTTATAATTTTTTTGCATTGCTAAAATTTATTATTTTTGCATTTTCCCCATTTTTTTCTTATTTGAATTTATGATTTATCTTGTATTTTCATTGTTGTAATGCATATTTCTTAAGGCAATTTTCTTTATTACACTCTTGCATAATACTCAATATGTATCTAAATATCATAATTGTATTTTCTGCTATCAAATTTTTAAAAGTGGACATTAATTTGTTCCAGATGAAGCTGACATACGTTGATGATTCCAATTCAGGTCAACCTGGGTTTATTAATTCCACTTTACAGTTTCTATTTATTGTGCATAGTTCTAGAAGTTCTTCGGTGAGGTGTATTACACAAAAATATCCCAGGCTGGGCACACTCAGTAAAAGACACCATTAAAGATAAAAAGGTGACATATATATATATAGATATAAAAAATAGACTCAACGTTACTTCAAGTATATACCTTAACATTTTATCAAACTGCTGTTTCACTCCTGTGATAAACAGTTGCATTAGGGAGGGTATAAAAAATGGCCATCTTCACCAATCATGTATTGACCACATGTCCTGCAATTACGATGCTAATAACATTGAGGCCATGTTAATTATTTCGAAAATGGCCGTCCACCGGTGGTGTGTACACTCAGCTTCCCAGAAAACCTGAGTAGGGACAATATTTCTCTGGCAAAAACGTACTTGCTTTTGATTCTTACTTATTCAGATTTCTCTACTTTTTTGTGGACTGTTAACTTCTGTGTCGAAAACGAGCAACCGACTGTTTAACCCAAAACCGTTTAAAAGTTTTCTATGAATGGAAGTTGACGACGGATAATAAATACTTCTTTGCTGATGCCAAAACCGTCATCCCGATTTAACATTTGCATCATTCCCTAATGATTTCGAGTATATCAATTGCCTTATGCTCGCTGATCCGGGTCTCATAGAGTGATAAGACTAAATATTTTATAGTATAAATGATCATGTTACATTTATGGGCTGTAATATATCGTACTTACTGAGGAGAATAAATCTTTTACAACTTAAAATATGGAATTGTAGCAAAATAATATCAAACAAACAGAGTGAGAGTCATCCTTGAAGAAATTTCGCGGGAGGATAGAATATTTCTCTGTTTAATAAGCACCAATGTATATTTAGGATTAGAAGACAAGTTGTTGGTTGCCCGTTTGAAGGGAAGGGAATCCATTCCCCACTCGGTTTTTATTCCAGCTTAAAATAAAAGTTTTCTACTAAGCCATTAATTTTGTAAGCTTCGTTTGTTCCGATTGAAGGCTAACGAAATTTGTTTGGATCCTGGGAGAGAGGCCTCTTACTCCCTCGATAACTCATCAGATGGAGGGTCTGCATTTTGTGCGGTGAGGGAGCCCACAGAGGTGGGGAGGTGTTTTAAGGAAAAGGTGCGAGGCAGACTTCGTTTGCAGAATTTCCTGGCGTGGCGTTGGACATCCTTCCCAAGGCGCAGACGACTCCGGTGTTCGAAGGAAATGAAATTTAAGTGACGCGTAAATAAGTGAGTTGTGAAATTCGTTTTACGGGTTCAAGGTCGCTCTACTCTATCTCCTAAGACCAAGAAAGGGCTCTATTTTATTTTCATCTATCTCTCAGAGTCTCGACCTTATCTGGGGGATTAATAGGATTGGGCCGTCCTTCTCTTGGAACTTTTTCCTCTCTTCTCTCGTCCGACCCACGATGAAGCCGAGGGGTGCTTGTTCACGCCACCTTTTTTCCTCTATCGGACCAATTTTTACCGTAGTAGCGAGAATGCTTTGGCGAAAATGCATCAAAGCTTCGGGCGCGTATTATAAATGTTATGATTGTAAACGATCGAATATCGTGATGTATATTTAGTAAATGTGCGGGTAATAACGGTGAATTCCTGTCAACATTGCAGCGATTGGTTACAAAGAGTCGTTGGTATCTTTTTAGTAATACATATCGTTATGAAATTAAGTAAAACTTTGAAGTTTTTGGAAATCAACATCTTATAGTAATTTCAGATTCGAAGTTCTTTCTCATATCTCGAAAAGTAGTCGGTAGGTCTGTTATGCGTTGGTGCATTTTGATCAATACTGGATATTGTGTATGAAATATAACAGTGATTCTTGATTTTCAACATTTAGGGTTGTATTAGAAGGTTTTGAAATGGTATTCACAAAATTAGGTGCTTGATTATTCTTACTTCTGCTCGCATGTGGTTTATCTCAGATTATCCTTATGATTCTCTCATAAGGTGTCATAAATTGCAGTTTGAAATAAACTCCAGTTTCACCCAATTCCATCTTTTTATCGTGATCTGAGAAGAGATCTAGGTGTTCAGCTCACTCTTCCAAAATTTGCTCTCTTGAAAACAAATGCAAATTCTGAAGGAATTTATTAAACGTTGGGTTTGGATAATGCCGTCGCGTAAACCTGCCCCGGAAACGGGGCACTTTCACTCACAGACCTAAAGGAATATTTTTTACGCTTAAAAACACAAAAAGGCAGCATCTAAAACACAAACATTTTGAACTTAACTGCTTTATAAAGTCCCAATGTTGAAAATTTCCTAAGTTAAAACATAAATACTAGAAAATTCATTGAGAAAAATCCGCGTATACGTGCCCCGGTCTACCTTATAGGTAGGAGGTGGAGTCAAGAGACTGGGGGATATTTTTGGCATGTTTGCTGTGCACGTCCTCATAAGTTGTGAGAGGAATGTGATATTCGATGTGGGAATAAGAGAAGGCACGTCGTGCTTAAGGATATGGAGAGCGGAGGAGTGTGAGTTGTGATATGGGGCGGATGCAAATGCGGATGGAAATAGGGGATGCGAGTGGTGCGGGAGGAGAGTGTTGGGCGGAGGGGTGCGGAAGAAGATTGACATCCACGCGCAGGATATGAAGTAAGTGGAGCAGCTACTTCCCTATTGGTCAACTCTAGTTGTTTTGCGACACTGGTAACGTTACACGCAAAACAATGTAGAAGAATTCAATTTGCAACATTTTAATGCAAGATGAAACACATATCGTGCAATTAACTTACTTTTCTCCTTAATGTTAGAAGCTTCCTGATAATGGAATCACCTCAGTTAAGTGCTTTAGAAAATAAATTTTAAAAATAAAACTTATTAGGTGAACGCATATTTGAGAATTATATGTGTCTTGTTCTCACAAATCTTAATTTTCTGTGCTGAATTAGAGCAAATATGATTTTGACGGGGTCAGTTTCAAAGTTGTAAAGCCCGACGATATGAATTCAAGCGTGGTACACCATGGCATATGCGTATCAAAATAAGATCATTTATATTACAATCTTGAAATACACGCGCATCTAGTTTCTGACCTTAAATACACACAGAACTGTTGCTATGGATCGTGTACTCAAGGTAGAACATAGTACCTTCGATTTATGCGAAGGACGTTTTGCAGCCTGCCTACATTCAATTGAGGGGTTACCGCTTTGGCTGTAATGTATTTACAAAATCTCACGTTTTCCCACAATGATCATCACAAACTTGTAGAAAGAAAAAGCTAATTAATGTACAAAGATTGGTATGATGATAGGTAAAAAAAATTCATCTTCAGATAAATTAAAGAATTACCAATGATGATTTGGTCTGTAGCGATATAAAGGCTATTTCCTATGATAACTTCCTTTAAATCAACAGTTTTAGTTTTTCTCTGAGTGAATTAGGTTATAATAGATTATTAATTTGCCAAAAAGCACCGTAACAATCACGCTTCCTTGAGATGTATAAGTTGCATTCACCCAACTTATGGTTAAGTCGAAATACGCCGATAAATATTTTGACGTTCAAATATTAAATTAAAAATCAAGGAATTGTTTTTCTTGTGCTTCCTTTTTCCTTCGATTCGACATACGTGAAATTAGTAAGCACCATTATCGAAATATAAGTAATGAAATCTTTCCTGAACTATTGTGTTAGGCTCACCTATTTCAAGTCAGTATGCGTGGTAGCTTTAGGATAGAGAATGCGTTTACTTGACAGGAGAGTTGGAGGGGGGGAGACTAGCAAGAATATGCAATGGGTGGGTGAGGGGGGAGTGGTCTTTTTTTTTGGGATCCGCGGCCACTCTCTCCGCACCCTCTAATCCTTACCCGAATGGCGGAAGTGGAGGCAAGAGCACGCGGTGGCTCACGTAATGCGATGGTGTTATATATACATAAAAGGGGTATTGGGTGCGTTTCCCGCAAGAGAAAGGAGATTGTGGAGGCGGTAGAAGAGTGAGGAGGAGAAGACGCAAAACATTGGATTGAAAAGCAAGAATGGACCGCGATGGCTGATAGTAAAATGAGGGCCAGTGCAAAGTATTTGTTTGGTGTTTTGAGGTGAAACCAATCTCTGTGTAAATTTATTTATGTAAGAAGTTGCTCACATACAGCATTTCTGCCAATTTATAGTGACGCAGTAAATTAGGTGTATCGGTGTCATCCAATATTATTTCACTAAATAGCAGTTTCATTTAAATGTGCAATATTTTCTAATAATTAACCGGGATTTTTTCTTGAAGTTTGGTTCATTTGGAATTGCGTCCTTTTAATTGAGGTGAAATTATAAGTTTAGTGTAATATATTTAACGTAATAATTAATACACACGATGCATATTGCATTAATTTTGAAGAAAAAAGTAGCTTTTAAATGGACAGGTAGTCAGATATACCTACAGCATTTAACTAAGCACTTAATTATTTTCCCTAACGTTTCTCTTTCCATTCTCTATCCATGAGCTTGTGGCGTTGCTTTGCTAAACATCTCGAAACCCAGAGTATAATTTTGTGTTTTTTAATGGGAAAATGTATTTTGGGTGGATGACTTGGAGGGGGTTCTGGCTATATTAAATAGTTTGCCCTACAAGCCTCCGCAGTTTCCTCTACTAGAAGCATGATAGTGTTTCCGGTCTTCGAATCATCTGCCGTATTTTACGGACAATTATTTTCCGACCATGAAGGTGTTGTACATTTCGAAGATGCTATTTACATTACGATTGGATTTATTTTGAAGAGGTCGCATGCGAGTGCCGGTCAGTTTTAGTGGAAAATATTTCTTTCATTTTTGGCA
This sequence comes from Ischnura elegans, assembly GCF_921293095.1. Taxonomy (NCBI): domain Eukaryota; kingdom Metazoa; phylum Arthropoda; class Insecta; order Odonata; family Coenagrionidae; genus Ischnura; species Ischnura elegans. The sequence goes on along the minus strand of NC_060249.1, from coordinate 131,823,288 downwards.
CTTCTTCTGGCTGTTTCATGCAGTAATTTTTAAATGGCACGGCATATATTTCGTAAAGAAATGAGATGTTTCTCATTTTGAATATTTAACCTAACCTCCCATTTATGATTATTTTTTCCTCCTGTTTTTACCCTCAGACTCGTCATCGAATGCGCTAGTAAGGACATCTCATTCCTGTGGCAGCAAGGCTGAGGTACTTACGGTGTAGGCTATGTTTTATTTCCTCTATTGCTGCCTGTTATTCCAAGCTTTGAGCACGTATTACCAGAGGTCGTGTGGGTAACTAATGGCCTCATCAGTAAATACTTGTACCAATAATATGTAATACGTGATGTGGGTAATTTAAGCATCAAATGGCCCAGGAGGAAAAATTAGGGGCATTTCAAAATGAAATATAATATAACCAAATATTTTAAATAACTATGAAAGGTCACAAAGCTTTCATTGAATGATTTTTCTTAGAATTCAAATCACAGCGATAGTTTACCATTTGTTGATCGCATGCAAGTCACGTGACTCATTTCCACGTTACTATGGATATGCTAAAGGAAAAAATTGGGACCAAAATTGTGATGTCCTGCATTGTGACTTATCCTCAGCATGTATTAGAGTCCTAGGCCATGAAGATGGAAATTAGAGCACCATTATGACATCTGTTCTTAACTGCGGTCACTGGCATACACCACTTAATGAAAAACATGTAAACCATTGAAATAAGACATGTCAAAGAGCATTCTGAGTTCCCTATAGTTTGAGTTACTATACACGAATTGCACGATGGATGGGAATGCACTGGTTACTATTTTCGCTTTTAAACGCGTATTCAAGGTTATTGAAGACACACACCGGAATAAGTTAGCTGAATACAGTAGTATTTTGGTGAAAAACAAAATTGCTTAATCTAGCCCGAATTTTGGTGTGTCGGTAAATAAGATTCAATAAGCCTAACGCTAAAAAGCCACGAGCGCTATTGAGTTAAATCTCTTTCGTCGTATTGAGGCCTTGAATTAAAAATCACGAAAAAAACAGCTGAACTTGCAACAATAGCGAGCGTGGCGCCAACCACATTTATCGGGAAACATTTTTGTCCATAGTATAAAATTAACCAGCGTAGGCTGCTTGGAGATAATGTGACGATCAAGAGCAAACCAATCAGCAGGGTGGAAATGTATTGCTGAGGGCAGCATTTAAACCACGTGACTTCGAAATGGATTCCATTAGTATTAATGCTGGGAAATAACTACTGAATGAATCATGGAAATATTGATTTTTGTCGAAGTATTGATTTCCTAAAGATTACATAGTTTGAAGAGCTACAGAGTTTGAATACTAGTATGCGGCCTTAAAACAGGAAAATAGAGAAGAACTAGAGATGAATGCAAAATTATTATTATTTGGGAGTAATTGCTATTAGGACCTTGAATTGCTGAAAAGTAGGAAGCTGTCAAGGAAAACTAAATCAAAACCATGCAAGAAAGTATAATACGACTGGTAGTACTTTACGGATCTGAAACTTGGGCATTAACCAAGAATCAAGAAAAGAAAATTATAGTCTTAGAAAACAAAATATTAAGAATCATTTACAGAATAATTAATAAAAATTGTGTGTGGAGGAGAAACAAAGAGCTTTGGTAACTGCAAAAAGACCCAGAAGTATATAAGTAAGTAATAGCCCAAATGAAAAGCAGGAGGCTGAGATGAGCTGCGGACGCAAAGAGGTGGGAAGGGAACTCAATGTTAAGTGCCAGGAAGTCTACATGGAGGATAGCAACCGGTGGGATGACCTCGACTAAGATGGCAGGGCTAGGTGCGCAGGGACACAGATGAGTATGGAGCAGAGACGGCATGGGTGGAAGAAAGATGGCGACAAGTTACTGGCTAGGCCATAAACCTGCTTAGGTAAGAGGAGGCATATCAGAACTGTAGCTATTGAATGAAAGCTTTCTTCGAAATCTGTTCCATTCCAACTTTACCTATCCTTAGGCGCATGCCAGCAATTTGATGCATAACATATTTAACTGGAAGTAAACAAGGTTGCTGTTACGATTCAAGCAATGCCAATCCATCACTCAACTGAAAGGTGGTCCTTTCAATCTAGTTGTTTCACGCAAAGGTGAAATGGCTTAGTTTTGTCCCGCTGTTTTGCGTTTTCTAAATTACTTTTTCTATACAAATAACACTAATCGATTATGCGTGGAGATGTGCCACTTAATTTCAGGATTTCAGCCGAAGACGCCTGTGTGTAATGGCGCTTAACATACCGTTTACTGCCGTTGGCCGTGAAGAACTCCAAGAATCGATAAGTTTAAATTATAGAAAAGATTGAAATGATCTCAATGAATAGAAAAGGAAAAAGATATTATAAAAGAGCCAAATTAGAGTAGGTAATTGATTGAGTACGATGGAAACTACTAATTTAATAGTGTAAAACTTTCGTTCGGTGTAAAAATGGTTGGTGTTGCGACTCTAATGGAGGCAATAGATAGGAGGATCCAGGTTAGTTGGAGGAAGTGTTATGTGGCCCAGTAATTTTTTCTGCGTGGTCACATGAAAAGAACACGGAAATCGCTCATTTCAATCCTTAAACTGAGTACAGCCTCTGAAAACCCGAGGAACATATATTAAATGAACGCATGGGACTAAAATGAAGAAAGAAATACGTGAGAGTGGGATCAAAATGGAATAATTTATTGGTAAATTGATATTCATCCCATTTTGGGGAGCTTACTAATTTTAACTTCGAAGAATACCTCGAAGGACGCTAAGTTGCTGTTACGATTCAAACAATGCTAATTAATTGAGTCAACCAATCATCGGCCTCCTTCATCTGTGAACGGTGGAGGTGAGGTTGAGATCCACTTATTTTGGGGTCTTCTGCTTCGTGCAGAAACCAAAAATCCAAATCTTGACGCTGAGGTTGGCCGCGGAAGACGCAGCGAACAGATAAGGTAAACGTATGGAACTGAGTGGAAGGAAGAGAAAGATGATAAAGGGATCAAAATGGAAGATACTTCATTCGTCGGAGATTAGGGGGATCTGCGATGAGACGAGGAAGCCCCCCTCTGTTGCTGGACCACAGCCTCCGTTCCTTCCATCCAACGCAATTGGACAACCCCGGATGCGGGGATCAGAAAGTTGGCCGATCCCCACGGACGGAAAGCGAATTAATGCGCGTGGAGAAATAATCCGCCATGAGCAATGGGGTTGGGTCCCGTCTTAAGCAAGGAAAAATGAACGTAAGGAAGGCAGGGTCGGGGGATTAAGGTCCTGAGGACTCCTTTGAGGGGGACGGGACGGACGAGAGGACGCCTTGTGACGCAGCCATGGAAACACGCGCCCCCCTTCTTTATTCTTGCGCCACGGAAGAGCAAGGGCGACGTCAGAGAGTCAGCGACGACAGCGTCGCCGGAAGCAAGTTCAGCGTGCACTGTGTATATTTCTCAAATTATATTCAGTATGTTTAGTATTTCAGTTGTTGCATGGGCAGACGTCGGCTTTGTTAAATAAAATACCAGGCAAAATTCAAACGATAAATTAAAATTCGTTATGACTCTAGTCACGAAGTAGATTCGATGCACTGTTTTAGTCGTATTTGAATTTTCATCGCAAACAATGTTAACTGTTTTGATTAGTGGCAATGATCGTTAGGCTATGAATGGGAATTATTTGCGATTGGTGGCTGTACTATCGTCGGCGGAGAGGTAATCCGTTGCAACCGGTACTATTCATTGCGTGCTGGCGACTTGTGTTTCTTAATTAAAAATCTATGTTCTCGATTATTATTGTTAAAGCCTTAGTACTTATGAAATACGTTGATTTTCGATATGACTTAGACTGAAGGCACGAAATCTACAAATTTTGATCGTGTTTTTAATTACATGCGCTACAAGTGAAGGAGTATATATCAATGAGTAAATTCTAGACCAGTAAATTCAATGGGAAACCGAATGAGTTTAAAGTTTCGAACTTGTCAGCGAAGGATACCATCTTTATTGACTTTAGTTTGTTTGGGAAGGTATTACCACGTCGCTGATGCCCACGGACGGTCCTCGTAAATGCACGCGGCCACTTATACTCCAGTCGATAAAAATCTATTTAAGTAAGAATGAAGTTATGAGAACATATTTCTTTGAGGCCATAACATGCAAAACGGTCAAAATTAATCAAACTCTTCGCGGACACCGTCAAAAAATCATCTCTACTTCATGCGCCGAAAGAACTTTATTCACGCGATCACAAATATCCCGATATTTTAATGGCCCATCCCGATATTTCTTATCTATTGCCATAATGTGGTAAAAAAAATCACCACTGCTTGCCACGCCCTTCGGTTCCTGTAAAATTATGAGACAATAATGCTCTCCTATTTCACGCTCAAAAATTCCGGCCTGCTTAGTCCAGCGTGCTATTTCTTATAATTGAACCCTTTTATTGAAGCAATTTCATAATTAAATTGAGGACCACGCACCCTCTTTATCGCCGTCCCGAGGAAATATGAGCTTAAGTTCATGAGAAATGGCCTGCTAATCCGGCCGGCTGCTCAGAAGATCACCACTGCGCCACCGCCACCATTCGTGGATGGACTGCCTCATCGCCCCCGAATTCGCCCATCGGAAATCAAGACTGCCACGCGGATGTTTAAATGTGTCCGCTGAAAATTTTTCAGACCCCAAAAAACCGTTTTCAGTTCCCGTGCCTCTTCCTTCTTTTCCAGCAACCACCACCTCTTTCTCCAGGCATCTCCAGAATCTTCCCTTTTTTCTCTCTCTCTCTCCGTTCACTTTCTACTTCAGGTTTTCCCATCTCCTCCCTCTCCTTACTTACCCCCACTACAGTTAAAAAAAACTGTATAAATTGTACGCATTACACACCATTTGTACCTTGAAAATTATGTATTTACATTGAAACCTAGGTCGTAATACATTTTATAGTCGCGGACAATATCTCCGAAAATCAGAAAATATCTACGAGCTACCATAGCTTCGTAGCATTGTCAGCGGAGTGCATTCCATGCAAACACGATTTTTTTAATTTAAGGGGTATCAGTCGTCGCTGCCCCTATCTGTGAAATCATGGTAAAATCGGTCATTTTATGATAGGTAAGCCTTTAAGCGATTTTTCTCAATATATTTTTGCTTAAGCTGCGTCGTCTAAAGTTTCGCGGTAAATAACTCACTAGTTCAATAAAATAATGTGCATAACTACCGAGTATTTTTCGTCTAATAAAATGCATTTAATAATATGATGTGCATAGTTTTGCAGAGTATTTTATTTATTTTTGAAGTTGCTTTCTTTGTACAAAACGTAAAAATATATTCCGTCCATCAATATTTTCGTTAATGGATTTTTAGTTATGTGAAATATAAATCTTTTTATAGCACCACCCTTCTATCTATGATAAAAAGAAGAACACAATGGTAATTTCCACTCTTATTTATTTTATTATGGATATGGTTTTTATCATGGATATAAAGAACTTCCACAAAATTGAGCCGGATACGATTTTATACGACCAACCTTCTAGATTCCAATTAAAGTTGTAAATGAATAGCGTGCGCAGTATTCAAATGGGCGCACAAAATGAAGTGCAAGTCTTGATGGCAGCGCAGCGTGCTGTTTGTTATACACGTTCTCCGTCAGGCGCAACTAGCAAACGGTCCCAGCGGGACAAGGGCCGAGCATCCGAATCCGATAACCGAGAATCCGTCGATGCGTCACTTGGAGATGGCGCCCCCATCGCTCCCATGAGTAAGCAGCCCGGACGAGCACCTCACCGGAGTGTTCTCTGGAGTCTCCGAGGAAGGCGCTGCTGTCCGCGTGTGCAAATGGCCATTGGATGGGTTTTCCATCCGTGGGGGGCCCAGCCGCACTTGTCTGCTTCGCTTGTTATTTCATTCCATGCTTCAGTTTCTCTCTGCATTCCCACTTTGACCGTGCTCATGTTCCTCGGTAGCAAGGACACGATCGGTCCAAGCCCCGTAGATACACGACCAGCCCTATGACACTGCCTATCCCACTCATTGGGAACCCATGGTATTTTATTGAAGTCGTTTCCTCAACCTGCCGCACGTTTGCCGGGGCGGCGCCACGTATTCTGGAGGGCAAGCATTAGCGAGTGAGTCCATTTCATTATCGTTGAGTGCGTGCTACAGGTAAGTGGAAATGGTGATTTTTTGTAATCAAGTAAGATTTAGTTTTAATTTACTTTCGTATGCTAGTTTTCTGCATTATTTCCTTATTGTTCTACATTAATATTTCGTGGATATATTTTGTACATTTACTGAAAAAAGGGAAATACCGTGGACGTGTGTGGTACCGCGTTGCACCACTGGTTATGGCCTCAAGACTTCGGGGATTTCGCTTTTCAGAGTCCCCAAGGATCCTGAGAAGCGATGAAATAGCTGTACGATTCCTTTTTTTTGGAGTGCCAAAGCTCCAAAATTTATATATATTTTAAATTACAGGTTCTGTTGTTCCAGTGGTCAATGTCATACACAGTGGAGGAATGAAGTAACACTGAGAAAATGCAAGATGTACGACGGCTCTCATCATTCTCTCTTACTAAATTGAATCTATTTTAATATAAATGTTAAATTGTGTGTACTTAAAATTTATTTTTAATGAAATTATTTTGCATTGATTGTTTTAATAATTTCCGTTTCAATAGAATTGTGTAATCATTCTGGAAATGTAGATTTGATGTGTGTGTACATTATATACGTTGGAAAAATTTGAATCGTTTTCCCTCTTAATACCTCTTTCAATGATTTCTTTTAATGCAGCTGTTATCGATGGTACAACTCTCATGAAAAGTACATTTACTGCTTATTATAGCCTGTGGTTTCTGTCGTATACTTATCTTATTTTTGGGAGGGATAATATTTCAGGTTTGCCAGTACCTACAATTGATCAGACATCCGCAAAACCCTCGGATTATATCCGTTGTACTGTTTTCGTGGAAGTTCCCTGAGAGCACACGAAAAATTGTAGACGTATACATTTAGGATATTATAGTCTACAGGCTACTTAACCGATGGAAGTTACCGGTAGACCATAAATATACGCGATGTACTACTACCGCAATTGGGATATTTCAAGTCTACTGTTAACTTAACCGATGTAAGGCTGTAGACCAAAAATATACGCGTGATGAAAAGTAAAGAAAACATTAGTTATTTCACATAAATATCATGTCATGTATATTCATCATGTCAAGTAGATTCCATAAAGTTACGCCTGAAACAGCTAATTATAAATATACGCGACGTATAATACATGAAAAATTGAAGGCGTATACATTTGGGATATTTCTAGTCTACAGGTAACTTAAATGATGGAAGTTACCTGTAGACCATAAATATACGCGATGTATTCTACCAATGCCCAATGCCTTATAAGCTAACGAGTCGTATGTTGGAGATGGTAACACAGTTGGTCATCTGCAGACCACGTTAGTGTTTTGTTTTGATTGTTTATGAGTTGCGAGCAGTTGTGAGAGCTTCGTTTGTGATACGTGTTGGTAATTTCCAATGTAAAGCAAAATATCCGACGATAGAGGCTCAGACGCCCTCATATTTTGTATTATTTACAATATTAATATCTGAGTAAGCGCATAAAATATAAACTGGAATAGTGGTTAAACCAAAAAGTCAGTAGCATCGTTGTAGCAGTCTGACAATGAGCCACGGCCGTTGGAGGTGGATACGTTAATTGTAAGTTGATGTTATCGACGGCACCTCATCCATTTGTGTAATTAGAACAATTTTGATATTTTCTAATGCCCGCTATGCTTTGGCTGTCAATAATTTCATACATTTCTTCGTAGGTACTGGAAAATTCGTCGTTATTGAGGACTGCTTGTGCTTGTATTATCAGGTGAACACCAGAGAATACAACTTAGTTCGCTATTCTTGGAGATTTTCGATTTTTACCTAAACATCTTTTGTGCCAAAATAGTATTATTTTCATCGTGACAACTCTCGTTAATCTACTGCTGGCAATCACAGTGCCAGTGGTTGTAATGCACTAATACAGTTAAGTTTGACAAGGTTGAAAAACATCGGCCAAGAGTTGTATTTTCAGACTTCCATCGTAAACAGTGCTATTACGCTATCGATAAATGGACAGTTATGTAAATGTCAGTGGCGTGTTATCCTCCGTTGTTCACCGTGGGTATGACATATCACGATCAAGCTATCAAGATCAAAGCTGTGTGAAGTTAATTTTTCTAGTTAATGAACGAATAGCAGTGAGAAAAGTCACCTGTGCCACTTGAATGGGCTAACTAAGTCTCCAAATCGGTGAATATATCGTATTTTTCATCATAACGAGCTCTGTGATTGTAAGTTGTACGTGATTAATATTAGTATGGTAGTGACTTCCAATTTTTTTGATGATTATATTTGCCTATTTCCCACTATGTTTTTATGGTGTGTGCTAGTATATCGTTTGTGGATTTACCTATATTATTGAAATACGTTGCTGCTTGTGTGTGTGTTGGCAGCGGAACCGATTCGCGATCTCAGATGTGAATTGTGTGCATACACTTGCTGTGAATTCGTACTCGTCAAACCAAGGAAGTGGTGAAGCTTTGTCATATTATCATGAAATAAAAGTTTCTTTCTACAATAAGTGCATATCTTGTGTTTCTATAACTGTATATTGCTTTTCATAGATAACAGCCTAAAAGTTATTTTTCATTATTTTAGAAAGCGTTTTCTTTTGCTCCCTGAATTGGCATTATTGTTTTCCAAACCCCGCTACATACACGGAAAGAATGCAGAGCAACCGATTATTTGTTATTTCATAGGAATTCAGTGTTTTTCTCTGTAATTATAATTAGCTTTAGTACTTAGGAGAACCTATTAAGGTTCTCCTAAGTATTCGTGACGGATTTTTAGCATTTTCGGAGGGAAAGGAATACCTTCTCCGCTAATGCGGCGTTAACAAATTCAACAGCACGGCTCGTAAGCAGTATTAATTAGGCATTTCATCCTGTGTTAATAATAGATATAATTGATAATTCTTCGAAGATAATCTTAAAAATTGCCATAAATTCATTTCAGTTGAAAATCACACATATTGCTACAAGGATTAGCAGCATCAAATGTATGCTTTTGTAAAAAAATTACGCCTACATTTGGTATAACCGTAGAACAAAATTATCATAAATGGGCGACATTTGCCCCTAATGTAGACCAAATATAGACGTCTACATTTGGTATAACCGCAGACCTAAATTATACCATTATAAGTTACCAGTAGACCAAAAAAGGAAGACATTTGCACCTAATGTATACCGAATGTAGACCTAGAGACGAGAAATATAGGCGAGAGAGACCTAGAGAGAGAGAGGATAGAGGCAAACCATTAGGTTTGCTGTATACCAGATGTAGACGTCTACATCTGGTTTACATATGGTATTCTGCAAACTTTGTGCTCTCAGGGTTTATTCGGAAATTATTTGCAAAATATCTTTCGTTCTTATCTTTCAGATGGTATTTTACTCCCTTAAATCTCAAATTATTCCTTTGGTGAGTAGACAAGCATCGTTATATAATAGACGGTAATAATACTACTTCCGGAAATTATTCACCCTGTTCAACGCTTAAATATGCATATTCCGCAAAACGTCCCTAGGATAGAACCTTGTTTTTTAGGTTTTCTGTGTACTGCCTTATTTTATCACTTGATCGAGACTCAGGAGAGTAAAAACATTAATCATATGTCACTTCATAAGTATTTCACTTCGGCCTTGGTAAAAAGCCGTTTGCGTTTCTGATATTATATTTGTAAATAGTGTTTGAAAATAACATCTATATTCTTATAAGGCCGCGGAAACATGCCAATGGTCTCAGAGGCAATGGTGCGTACGTTGCTTCTATGACAACTTATGTTGACGTTTACCACAAGATAGTTATAAATAATTATTTCCTTAAAAATACTTTTCCTCACTAAATAACACGACAATCTTTCGTTATGGCTGCAACTGATTGTAATAAAAAGGTATGGCAGCAGACGAAGCTGAAATCCAACGCCTTCCATTTGATTAATACTCACGTGTGAGAACGTTTTCAAGGCATGCTTCGATATAAGATGTTAAATGCATATGAAATTGTTAACTAGTAACCACTGTCGCTGTGTTTATCTTCATTTTTGCCATAAATTAGTTCATAATTACTGAAGTATCGTATACAGATACGTAGGGAACTTGCCCTTCAGGATAGGTGCCGTCCCTACCGGCCTCAACGGGAAACGGCTTCATTAAATGACCATGCCTAGACGGAGAGTTTCCAGACCTTCTCATATTCTAAGACCGTGTACACGTCCTACGCGGACGAACGAATTAAGGTTGCGGTGAAGGTCGCTCAGGTTGTCTTAAAACATCTGTTTTACGCACATTTAAGTTATTCGATGTATATTTTAAACCTTTTCCATCAATTACTGGTGAATGAAATAGCTATTTTCCACTTTTAACGATAATTTGAGAGAACTGAACTCAACACACTCTCTCATTTTCGAGTCTGCTGAGATCTGTCTTGAGCTACATTGCACAGAATAGTTCTTCTCCATAAATAGTTTTCAAAAAGTGGGAAATCGCTTTTTCAATCACCAGTAGTCGTTAATAAAAACTCTTTGTATCGATGAAAGAACCTCAACCCTCACCTCCAAGAGTTTTTCATTCCGACTATGCTGGTTTTACTATTATCACTTAATGTGTCGCAAATGGATATTCGTTCTTCACTACAAGGGTTTAGATACACCACGGGAAAATAGACCTCACGGGAAAGTTCGTTGAGGATTATCACGTGACAAGCATTAGCGATGACTCGTGGAGGCCAAGTGGAGTGAGCCACTGGGCTCATTGAAGGAATTTTCATTTAGGAATTGGGATCTGCAGAGTGGCAATGGAGTTTAAGGGTGTAGAAAACATCTTCAGGTGATCAGTGAAGTCATTGTGATTAAATACCAATAAAAGCGTGTAAGGGATAGGTTAGTCATTCCTTAGATTACTGAAGACTGATGCTCTCTTCCTGCCACTAAGTGACTCTGTGAATGAAATTTTTTATATGCATGCAAAAAAATGAAAAAGCTAGCCCTTTACCTTGCACGCATTTTTCTTTCTTGTTCACAGAAATTTTCCTGATTGTTCACTTTTTTCGAATAAACTTTACATTGAAATTTTTTTACGCTGCGCGCGACTCATGTAGTACCATAAGGAGATGTAAGCCATGTTTATTTCTCCCCGTGGAAAAAGTACCTCGTTCGCTATTTATTTGAAGTAGAATTTAGCAGGTGAAGTATTTGGGGTGCTCGGTCGGGCCTTGACGGTTTTTCCCCGGGACTAGAGCACGCTGCATTCCGACGGCGGACGGAAGGAATTCGCTTTTAACGTCCAAGGGCCTCTTTGCCCGGGGCAAATGGCCCCGACGATATATATTCCCTTAAAATATTTACGCTTAAAGCGAAGTTCGTCCTTTGCCGAGGAAAGAAGACGAGGGAGGAGGGCTTTGAGGGAACATGCTCTTCTCTGGCGAACACCATAATTTACGCCTCGAACAGCAACGCCCTCCGTGCTCGGGAAATGACCTCGTGTTCTGCGCGAACGAAATATAATGGATCGCATCGAGGCTGAATTCTGATGTCCCAATGGCCAGAAGGGGCCTCGCAGCGACTCCTCACCATTCTCCTCTTTCGTAGATTCAAGTCGGCTTTCCATGAAATCTTCACCACGTGCAAACCGAAAGAATTTGGGTGATATCCTCTTCCTTGGTATAACGCGCGTATAAAATCATGCATCATCATATTTTTTGACACCGATGTTCTTTTTATACATATTTTCTTAACGGTTTGCGGTAGTCCCTGGCAGTTGAGTTTTCATAGAGCAGAGACGTGCATTTACGTGTCGCAGCGTAGCACCAGTGGCTCTGAGGAAGGCAGTACCTCCGTTTTAAGTGCTTTCATGGGTGGTAAAAATTATGATTTACCTGAGTACAGGGGTATCTACATTATATTCCATTAGGAACCTATTGTGTGAAGATGACGATTAGGGACATTTATTGTTGACTAAGCATTCGTCCTAGTTCTTTAAAATAAATATACCATTCAGGGAAACTCTAGCAATCGACTTCCTCTCATTGTAAGGCATGAAGGCGTCATTTAGATTTGATTGTTTCTATTTCGTAAGTCAACATTTAGTTTGATGCCTTTTAATTTCTTTTATTTAAGAAAACCGTTTCAATATAACGGAGAAATACGTCAGTCTTGAATCTTGAAACTTCCTTTTCAGTTTTTCTTTGCATATACCTTTAAATTATTCATCAATCATTGGATTTCGGTTCGGTTTTAATTTAATCTTCGACTTGATGTATCGGCAGTGATGTAAAATTTGTATACTTCAGTTCATTCAACCTCGGACATGGAGGAGAGCCTTTCCGTGGATATCGTTTTCAAGGATGAAAAATTGTTTCTTTAAAAAAAAAAGGTTTTCACGCCCGCCATTTCATCACGTTAATATTTTCGCTCTTCTTTTTCCAAGTATTCCAAGGCAATAACGAGTGGTGTATATTTTTTCCATTCAACTGCATTCCCATGCTCTCTAAGATGCATTACAATCCTGCTCAAGTAAACTTTAATTTCTTCGTAGTTTTTACATAGTTCCCGATAGAAAAAAAAACTAGTATAATATTAACTACGCAGAAAGCATAAATCTTGAATATCTTCCTTGATAGGGAAAGGGTGTCCGAGAGTTAAAAATAAGGCTGTTTCATCGAAAATTTTGGAAGAAAAATCAATTCTGCTTCCGAATGAATTTTAAGCTAAATGTCGCCGCAAAGATATAATGGTTTTATTTTTATGAAATAGAGGAGAATATTATGGTAATCTGTTAGCCTGAACATCATAGCGACAAGGAATTCTCAAAGAGCTTCGAGAAATAGAGAATGATAAATATTATGTAAAATTTGCTGTCCACTGTGTTTAGATGGTTTTAAATCACTTGCTTAGCGGTAAAGATACCGTATAAATAAAATCAGCTAATCAAGTAATAAAAATGTATGTTTATATCTTTTTTATATTCCGGTTTCATAAATACAGGTATATAATGCGGTTAGGACTGTACTAGTTTTTATACTCTTTTACACTTCACAAATCATCATTTTTAGCAGCATCCATTCTTCTTTCGATCATCAGAGACAACATAGTCTACCAATTCATTCATAAAATAAATTTTTTGAAATTATTTTAAAATTTCAATAGTTACTTTAAGTTTGGACCTTTCATTAGAAAGTTTGGTGGAACTCGGACTCGGCTCATTGTAAAGTCGTGGCTAAGTTTTGAATGTCGGTGAAATTGAAGTCATTCCATAACGCGCCTATTTATGTTAAGTATTTGGGACTTTGCGGTCTGCAAAGCACAAACTAAGATCATTTATCTTTCCGTTTCTTTGGCAAATCGTGATATTTGCGCAACTTTCATGCTCCTGAAATAGCCCAACGTTTGATCATTGCTAGCAGTCTTTCTGTATTGATTCACGAGGCCTCTCTCATTCCCTTATCGAGTAGACAATCGCAGACTACGCAATTGAGTCTTTTCATCCAAAAGACATGTTTTCTGCTTCTATAGGTTAATGAATAATTTTTTTCGTAATTTTCTGCAAGTCCCTTTAAGTGTAGCCAAATATAATTGCAATTTTGTATTGTCTACGGTATAAGAAATTGCTTTGATCTTATTTCAAACCTTTATGTCTACAACTGTATCAGTCTTTCCGATCAGTGGATTATTTACATTTCTAGTCAAGTCTATGAACGATGCAAGCGTGTAGGCACATCATCTTGGGGGAAAAATGACCTTAGCTGCCATGAGCCGACTTGCTCAAATTTCTTTCCTTTTAATCTCCCCACACGCATATTTCCCAGTGATGCCTAATAATATTTCCAAGAAACTAGTATTTTGTCCATATAAGGGCGTAGGATGCGCGCGAAAACAGTATCGTGTTGAGGAGAGAGCGTCTTTGCTTGCCTCACCTGGCCTTTCTTCCTCTCTCTCTCTTCGTGTGTGTCCTCTCCCTTTCCCTATCTCTCTCTCGCATACACTATTTCCTCCCCCGGCCACCCGCGTCGCCGCATTCTCCACATCAACCCCACAGGGGACGGCTGTCAGTCCACTGCCATCCCCTGGGGCTCGCCACCTCTCTTATCACCTGGCTTCCCCCCCCCCCCCCCCCGGGGGGCCCTCACATCAGAGGACGGGGGTGGGAAATCCCTTGGGGGCCTGAGGGATGGAGCTGCCCTGCCTCCCTGGGGGCTGAGTCGGGGTGCTAGCCTCCAAATCCTTCTCGCCCCCGAACCCTTTCCTCAGCCGGGCTTTGAATTGATGAGCGCTGAGGTGGCGCCACGGCCGAGATTTTATCCCGCGCGTGATTTTCCCGGAGATGCGTTGCAGAGCCTCTTCACCTCTTCCCGCTCTTATCACGCCGTGCATTCCTCATCTCCGCAATGCAATGTGCAGAGAGAGAGACGGGAGTTCTGTTGCTCAGTTTTCGGTCGTGGAGATGATTCTCACCGGGCCCCACCTAGAAGGTAAAACACAAACATTTGCTATTCATTGCGTTTCTCAGTCATTTGCTATTCATAAAAACGTTTGCAAAAAAGTAGGTAATTAGCGATTGCTAGTTTGCTCGGTGACGTTGAGTGTGCAGAAACGTACTCTTAGTTATCACTATTTTCTGATGCTCACATGCTCATGATCATCCCGAGTTTCGTCGGTGATGCATCCACTTATCGGCCAAATACCACCAATACCTGAATACTGATAACTTAGATAATATTTTTGAAAGGAGCACTGTATGATTTCGAAAGGAACACCGCATGAAAATACTCTCACTCGATCGGATATCCATGAAACGGGGGATGTATCAACGAAATTGAGTTTCATTTTATATTATTTTTTCACTCGGCCTAAATTGACCTCCAAGTGTCTTCTAATGATTTTTGTAGGCGTTTTATGGAACTATATTTGGGATAAATTGAACCCGTCTAAAAACGACGCTGACGTCGTCGATTGGATTGATAGGGGTCTCGGAGCGACCGCTTAGCGGCGGATCCAACGGCTGCCAAGCAATCGAGCATTTTTTGGCTTAGCACTGTTGTTGCCCTGTCTTAGGAAGGCCACGCCACGCCACGCCGAAATTTCCAATTTTGTCTTTTCGCTGTTCCCAGCCACAGGCTGTCTACAGCAAATTTCAGTTTTTTCATTTCAGGTATTCATTACTCAGTTAAGTCACAGTGTGGCAATTTTTTGGGATTAAGGGGAGGGGATGTGATGAGGGAGTAAAGCATGTTTCGTAGACCTATGCTTAGTATTTACTTCAGGCGGGTAATTCCATAGATTTAGGAGAAATTCATTTTCGGTTTTTTCTAAAGATTGCTCGACCGTTGGAAGGAACGCTTTCAGCTCGGTTAATATCGGAGTGATTCTGACATCTTTTCTTATGTCTTTGTTACGTACGAACCACGGGGCTCCTGTTAATTTTCGTATGATTTTATTTTCGGTCGTTTGTATGCGGTTAAGGTGAGATTTTGCGGCCATTAGCCAGACAGGCGATGCATACGATAGGAGCGGCTTCAGCATTGAGTTATATAGGAGTAGCTTCGTTTTCAGTGATAACTGCGACTTTGGATGTAGCAGGGGGCCGAGGGAAGAGGCTGCTGCAATGGTTTTTCCTGTAGCGTATTTTATATGCTGCTTCCAGCGAATCTGCTTGTCTAGAATAACACCAAGAAAAGTTGCTTTTTCTGATCGGGGAATTTCAGTGTTTCCGTAGAAGATTGGTTCGCCGATGCCGGCTTTTGGACGGCGTGAGAAAGTTACGAGGACGCATTTCTTCGGATTTGCCGACAGCTTCCAAGTATCGGCCCATTCTTCATATTCATCAACCTGACGTTGAAGCAGCTCCGCAGTTGTTCTAGGGTTTGAACCCTGGGCAATGAAGGTAGTGTCGTCAGCATAGAGGAAGGTTGAGGCACCAGGTATGGAAGGGAGATCGTTTATGAATAGGTTGAGAAGGACAGGTGAAAGGATTGCTCCTTGAGGAACGCCGGAAGAGATAGGAGCGGTATCAGAAAAGGAGGAATCGCATTGGACATAGAAGGTTCGGTCGGAGGTGAAGGATTGTATTAGCTTTTGGAGGTAAATAGGAATAGGAGAGGAAGAAAGTTTCAGGAGAAGGCCCAGAGTCCAAACCCTGTCGAATGCAGCTTCAAGGTCGAGGAAAACTGCTTGGGTAATCCAACGATGGTTAAAGCCGCTAATAATCGTCTCAGTCAGGCGAAGTATCTGATGAGTTGTTGATGTATGACGGAGAAAACCAGCCTGCTCCGGCCTGATGCAATGGTGAAGGGAAAGGTGGGATTGGAGTCTGACGTGGATGACAGTTTCGAAGAGTTTGGAAGAGGGTATTTAGGAGGGAAATAGGACGATAGGAGGAAGGATTTGTTGCTGGTTTTAAAGGTTTTAAAATCATGATGATTTTTGCGCATTTCCAGGCAGTGGGAAAGTATGAGATTTGGATGAGGAAGTTAAATAGGACGGCAAGGAAGGATATTGCAGGAGAGGGAAGGTTTTCAAGGAGTTTATTTGAGATTGCATCAGGACCGGGAGCCGACTTTGATTTTAAGCCGTCAACGATGCCTTGGAGTTCACTTGCTGAAGTTTGTGCAGGCTGATCGATCGGGCAGTACCGAAGACTCAGCCAATGTCGCTCTGCGTCATCTTCTAGTTCCGATGGCAGATCGTTCGAGAAGCGTTTTTCCAAGATAGATCGAAAAAGTGCTGCCTTGGCGTCATCTGTAGTGGCCAATTCTTCTTCAGAGCTGAGTGGAGGAGATATGCGCTTCGGGTTTTTGAGAGCGCGGGCCATTTTCCAAACCGAGTTATCAGCAGTAGAGAGCGAAGCAACTTTTTTATGCCATAGAGTTTGACGATGGGAGCGGATAAGAGAGTTAACTCTATTTCGAAGAGCTTTGAATCGTTCATGGCATTCTCTTATCCTGAGAGATTACCATAGCTTTCATGCTTTATTTCTTTCCCGGATGGCGGAGAGGATTTCAGATGGAAGAGCGTCATTAGATTTTGCTGGAGGAATAATAAATTTGGAGTTATCCGCGCAGGAATGAATGATGTCCGTCAATTCGTTGATGCAGGCATCAGCGTCAGAGCGGGAAGCCAGAGGTAGTTGCTGAAGTTGATGAATGTTGTCTCTGATGAGCCTGGAGAATTTGCTGAAATTTATTGCCGTCTTTGGAGGAGGAATATTGGAGGTCGGGGAGCAGTTTACGGAAAAAAGGAGTGGGAGGTGATCGAAAGCAGAGGAGTCTATGGTAATGGGTTGGGTAATTGAGGGAAGTTTAGAGGCGAAGGCAATATCTAGAATGTCATCCGTGCAGTTGTTGCAGTAGTGAGTGAAATTGGACGGAGAAAGAATGGTAGCAGAGAGCTCTCTGGCGATGAAATGAAGTTTGCGTTCAGCAGCATTGGAAGTGGAAGCTCCCCATTGCGTGTTTTTTGCATTGAAGTCGCCGCCAAGGAAAGCTCGTTCACTCAGCATTGTGGTAATTGCACGGAGGTCTTCTTGTTCTAGCTTCTTAGGTGGATGGTAAATGGACCAGATGTTTACTGATCCAATCTCAGTTGAGATCTTCGCGCCGACGGCTTCCAATGTCTTTACAGATGGGGGCTGTAGCTGGGATGATTGAATTGTTGATTTAACTAGGAGGAGAACACCGCCGCCAGTTTTTCCTTCTCGATCTCGACGATATTGTCTGTAGCCGGAAATGAAGATGTTTTTGCCAGGAGTAAGATGAGACTCTTGAATTAAGGCAACGTCAATTTGGTTTTCCCGCAGCAGCTGCAGTAGTTCTTCAGTTTTAGAAGGGATTCCGTTAACATTCCATTGGAATATCCGAAGTTGTATTGCTTTGCGTAGATTATCCATTGCTGATTAAAAGCAAGGCGCCTTGAATGATTTCTTCTAAAAGTATGTCGGTTTTTGGTTTCTCTGAAGGAGCTATTAATTTCTTTATTAATTGGGAGAGCCAGGAAAACAATTTACTTTTGACTGAGGGAGTGAATAGGGAGTTAATGGTTTCTTGGATTGTGGCGGGTTGGGAAGCAGGAAGGGGAGGAGCGGGAGCCGAAAGTGAAGGAAATTCAGAGGTGGAGTTGATAGTCGGTGCAGGAGGAATGGCGGCAGCACGGCGGGAAGTCTGAAGGCGTTCGGAGTACGAGATGTAAGCAGGACATTGGCGGTAGTTGGCTGGGTGGTTTTGCTTGCAGTTCGCGTAGGTAGCTGGCTCCGGTTTAGTAATTGTGCAATCTCGGTGAGAGTGCAGGTCTCCGCAGCGAACACATCTAGTCGCCAATCCGCAGGTTTTTTGGGTGTGGCCGAATCTCTGGCAGTTTTTACACTGCGGCGGTCCAGGTGAGGGCTTGAACGTTTCAAAGGTGACGCCTAGGTCGCAGAGATGCGTAATTGCTTCGTATTTTGGACGATCAGAAGGATGAGAAAGTTTGATCTGGAATAATGGAAGCAATCTAGATGGCGGAGTTGGCAGGATTGCATTTGGGTCTTCAGTTAGTTTCCTGTCGCGAAGTTCCTGTTCGCGTCGAGTTGGTCGCGTAGTTCTAAGTTGAATTATCCCATCTGGATGTAAAGATTTTGCAGCAAGAGATGATTCAATTTCATCGGTGGTGGTGTCAACAAGCAGTCCACGGAGTAGCAGGAACGGTTTCTTATCCTCAGGCAGCTGGTATGTAAAATATATCCACTTCTTCGCGGAAAAGAGTCGAACCAAGGCGCGAAAATCAGAAGAAGTGGATGTTTGTATCCTAATTTGAGTACCGGTGGTATGGCAGACAGGAGGAAATTCGCATGCAGCTTTTATTTCCTTGGATTTGGTTGACCAGTTACAATTATCCTTCAAGAAGATTGGAGGAATGGCTGATTTAGGCTGATTTCTGGCTGGAGTTGACGTAGATTCGCTTCTAGGACGATGAAATGCAGAAGAATTGGGAGGCTCTTCTTGTCGCACAGTATAAAAATGCATGGAAGTATCAGATAACGCATCAAATCGGTTGGAAACTTCAACTGGAGTAAATTCTTGAAGTGGGGGAGTTTGCCTGGCACATTTCCTTTTAATCAGTCCTAAAAAGGGCCTATCGTCCTCTTCAACGGCCTCAGAATTAGCAGTGATTGAAGCATTTGGCTGAAGGTCAGAAAGCGTAGACGGACCTAAAGAGGGCCTATTGACTTCTACAGAATTTGCAGTGATTGAAGCAATTGGCTCAAGGCCAGAAAGCGTAGACGGACCTAAAGAGGGCCTATTGACTTCTACATTAGCGGACAAATTGGAGTCAGTTGACGCGGTTGGCGGGAGGCCAGCTAATTGCCTGAATCGCGGATCAAAAGTGAGCTTTTCTGGTACACTGATTGTAATCAATTTCCTATTGGGGATTGAGGGAGCCACACTGTGACTTACCGAGTCGGGAACCGGGTTGGTTGTGCCGCAGGATGAGGCACCGTTGACGCTGGCTGCTGTAGTTGGCTGCGCGAACAGTCGCTCGATGTCCTCGTCGGAGTAAGCGTTGTCAGCGTGGAGAGAGTCGTCGTCCTCCGAAGTTGACGCCATGGCGTCGCCGCCAGGCGGGTTGGCCGGGATGCTGGTTGACGCAGCAGTCGTGTAGAAGACACTTCACTATGTAAAATACACTTCTTGACGCAGAAGGTAATCTAAAGGCTGTGTATGGGTACACTATGCTAACAGTACCACAAGGTTGCCCCCAACGGTCTTAGGAAGGGTTTAATTGTGCCACTTCTGCACCGTTGACCAGATATTTTCCATAAAAAAATATAATATACGGTTACGCTTGCCTTATACTTGTATTCGATTTCATTGATTTTTCAGTCCTCGGCAGGTGGAAGTGTATGCAGACTGCCATTATATGATTATTTGTTTGAATTTATCTCACGCAATCTGCGGTAGCTAACTATTCATTGTTTCCATTGCTAATTTTATGCGATGAATAATGATCTACATCTACATAATACCTTTCGAGTCACCTCTAGGATGTTTGGCAGGAGGTAACCAATCACCAACATGCAGCATGCAAGAGGACCGCCACATGCACACCGCATGATCATAGAAATATTACAAATGCTAGAATAATATACATGCATATTCATTAAAAAAAACTTGCCAATGGTTAGTAATTCCCATTGTAAATACATCATCACTGGTCAACAATCCTAGGATTGGTTTGACGCAGCTCTCCACTCAGTTCTCCTATTAGCTAATCTTTTCACACCTACGTAAGTAAATACATGTGAAATATAAATACATTTACAGTGAAAGGTTAGAACAATAGAAGAAAACATGCAATGAGTCATCCTAGCGAGTGACGCGATTAACGTATTAATTGAGACGTTACTATCCTTAATAGTACTAGGAAAGAATGGGATTTTAAATCTCGCTGTTTTGCAGTATATTTCTTTTATTTTCTTCTCATGATCGCGTCTACCATGGTACGGCGGTAAACGAAGGGTATGATTCATGTCGTGTGAGAAAATGTCTTCGAATGTATGATGCAATTATTATAATGTGCTTTAAAAGAGGTAATTAGCCGATTAGAGAGAAATGAGTGGAAAGCGACGCCAAATTAATCTTCGCATTCTTTACGTTTGATGATGATTTAATGGGGACAAATTTTATCTTTGTTTTTCTCAAGCTACTATAAACTAAGAGTATCAGTACTCTTTTGCTTTTTCTATACTTTTCGGTCCTACCAACTCTTCGAAATGCTTTGGTGCAGTCGGCTCAATTTGGAATAGATGATGTTTTAATTTCCTGACACTTGTATCTTATATTTTTTTAGTTCCCCTGATCATTAAATTAATGTATGTAAATGAAAATAATCTGCCAAGCCTGAAAGTTGTCTGCAAAGATTACATCTTCGCAGAAGAGACTTTTGTTCTGCATCACCGTTCGGCCAAATACCTAACTCTCTTCATTAACCAACGAAGAATACTTATGAAGAGAAATAGGATCCCTCTGGGATGACTTTTAATATTTTCTATCCTTCTTTGATTTGCAAATGAATAAATATGCAAAATAAGTTCACAAAAAATGCAGGCGAGATGATGTGGATATTAACCCTAATTATCCGATGAATAATGTCTGTTATGAATTTTTTTTACTGCGGTAAGGTAAGGTGTTTTATAAGGTGTCGTCTTTATTTATCCATGTATTATACACAGGTCGACGGTCACAGGTTCTCCCATCAATTGCTTAAATACGATGAATTTGTTGTTTCTGAATTGGCTCTCCCCGTCGGCTTTATATTTTTCCCCTAGAATATTGCTGCTCCGAGAACAATGCTTCGAGAGTGGAACGAATGCATCAATGCTCATTCCCCAACACGCGCCCCCCCTCCCCTCCCGTGACCCGGCTTTGCACTCCGCCTCCCACGCGATCTTTCCAACCCCCTCCCCCCTCAATGGATGCCTCCACCACGCCCCTTGCATGTTCCTTCTCTCCCCCCCACCCTCACCGCCACCCTCCATCCTTGTCCAACTCTTCCATTTCCTCCTCTCTCTCTCTCTCTCTCTCTCCTTCTTGCAATAGCCCTCACATCTCTCGTTTCTCACTCCCATGAGTGACTATTCTCTCTGTGTTCTCGCTACTGCTCCTATGGGCCAAGGTGACGGGCCCATAGGAAATATTATGCAACATTAGCATGCAATGTGCCGGGTTCCCTAAGTTAACTGACTACTTCAAAAGATTTTCAAACGATTAAATATCCGCTATTTGTACATTTAACAAAATATGTATAATGCGGTCACGTATTATTTATGTTTTTAATGCTTGTATCTCGTACAATAAAATACAAATATTTATACCGATAGAATTTGTACTTCATGTTTTTAAATTGATCGCTTAAAACTTTATAGAGAGTATTTTATCTCACAGGTTGGCGAAAAATTCGAGAAACATTAAAAAAAATTAAAGATATAGCACTTAGTAATGCTGATATAATTATAAATAATGGTGAGTCCACGAACCTCCTCGGAGTTGTAAGTAATACTGATAGTGTGGTAAACGTAATTCAAAGATTTGACTGCGTGTAATTTGGTGTTAATTGCATTTAAATTGCATTAAAATTAAAGTTTTAGGCTTCATCGGCTTCTTTACTTAATGCGCAAATTTTCTATCACAATGTCATTATGACGCTCTCAGAACAGTTTATACTGACCAAATTCGACGAGGTCCTACTCAAGATGAAGAACTGACTGGGTTATAGCCTTTTACCTCAGTGAAAAAAGGACTTGTGGCCGTGAAAGGAATCAGTCTAATCAAAATGAAATAATTTTCGGATATTGTGTGCCTGAGTGCCTTACTACTGTGGCCTTGTGCGGTATCTGCATTTTCTGAGAATCTGAGGACCCCATACTTTGGCAGTACAACTGTACATGAGTACAATATAACCAGTATTTTGTTGCCTTAATTTATGAATTGTGCTTTATTTTAGTCGGCTCGATTGGAAACTTGAACTGTTAGTTATATAATGAATTGATAATTATAGAGATGAAGTTTCTCTTTTTAACTATGGCCCACTAGTTAACGTGATACATTATTAGCTTAGCTTGAAACGCTATATTGAATTTTTGTTATTCATTTCGAGTTTATTGTATTGTATTCAATTTGAATTATTCATTATACACCACTCTTTGGCTGATGTGCTTATGTTGCATGAGAGACGCAGTAGGTAACATCTCTGCACCAATCTGAAGGTAAATACCCTCTCTCATAGGCGTTGATTCTGAAGTACAGATTGATCGTGTAAACCATAGGTACCATTCGTCTAAATTTTTTCTCGCGGTTGAACGTACGGGAAGAGGGTGTTTTATGGCTTTACATTTGCCCTTGTGAATATATATTCTTTCCCTTTCCTCCGCCGTATAATATACCCATTTCCTCCCCCTTCGCCAATCCATCGCCGCTCGGACCCTGAAGGAGATGTTCGCGAATAAAAGGGCGACTATCAATTTGGTGAGGGGGAGGCGTGAGCTTGGATTTGGAGCTCCCTGCAGACAGGGCCGCAGTGCGAGTCCTCGTATTGTGACCTCCCTATCGACCGATTGGAACGGGTTCTAACAAGGCTAGTGAACAGAAATAACGACCGCAAGTCTTAAACCTATCCTTGGCCAAATAAAAAAATAGGTAAATAGGAAAAAAGCCTTGCTCTTCACGTCACCCAGTGCCACGACGAGATGTTGGTTTGAATAGTTGAAGTTAGAGCGCAGGTTAAGGTGCATTGCATCTCTCAAATTTCCAAGATTGTGTCTCACATGCGTTAACTGTCATCTCCTTTGGTTTAAATTAAGGGAAGTTTTTGATATTTGTGATAAAAAAAGTTGCTTCGTTAATTCGCATTATTGGTACCTACACCAATTTTAATTAAATGTCGATTGTGATAGAGTTTTGAAAAATTAAGGCATATTATGTATCACTCGTATTTTTTATTTTTCGATCCGTTTTCTTCTCGTCTCGAATTATCCTCAGCGAAATATCGGCGATCCTGTCTCAGATATTTCGATGACGTCACCAACTCATGCTGAGCGGGTAACTGCTCCTCAGCCACGTGCATTGGTCTCGTGTGGCTCGCCACTGCTTGTACTTTTGTGAGCGATTGCATCAAAGGTAATGAACGAGTAAGAAAGCGAGAATAGTGCTGACGTCACCAACTCGTGGAAGGTGGGCGGCAACTATCGCGTTTTCCCATTCTAAACTTGCCATCAATCGAATGGCTGAATGGGTTCGATAAATTTTGTCCCTTTCGTCTGCCGATTTCTTCGAATGAGCCGAGATTTCATGCACATCCTAACGCCTCATTCATGCGACCGTAATGTCAACGCAAATTGCATTCCTTGGGTGCAATGCACTAAGCTAACTCAGACCATGGCATGCACAAGAAAGGCATCAAGCATTCAAAATTTTTAGCCGCGATGGGGGCGGGTGGGATGTTGTTATTATGAGGTGGGGTGAGCGGGGAAGTTAATTGGGGTCTTCAAGTGTGGAAGAGGTAATGTTCATAGTGAAGGGATCGCGTTCTTATATGCAGTCGTGAGAAGTTGGAATCTGTATTGGGGCTGGTGATTGGGGAGAAAGCTTTGAAAGGATCGGAGGAATATTCCATCCCAATTTTTACTGAAGTCTCCGAATGCGCATCTGAGATAGTGAGGTGTAGTGTGCCGTGTTGACGGAGTCCAATTTGGAAATAAAGAACCTTCCTTACGCAGTGCTTCTTGTCAGAACTACTTTGGATAGGAGAGAATGGAGCTCGCCGCATCGTGTAAATTTCATCCCCTCTGACTTCTTGCATGCCTGGAAAGGTTAATTAGGCGAATGTATGCAACATTTATGGAAAAATATTTGTATTTTGCTCAACATAATTTATGAAATAACCGATTCAGGTTTCAACAACTGCAACTGTGCCAGAAAATAGGTCTTGCCAAATAAAATAAATAATTGGTACTTATTAAAACGATTTAAATAAAATATGGGGCACAAAAATTGTAATCAAATGTGGACAGGAGTGGGATCTAGGAATAGTAGTTGAATTACCGGCTTTTTCCGAATGGCAATTGAATCAAAGTTTATAAGCAGCAGCTATTGACGTCCACTTTCAAGCGAGGTGAGTCTAACATGCTAACGACGTAGAGCGAACCCGGGCGGGAGGTAGCATAGACAAAGCACAACCTTCCCAGAACAGCACCTCACCCGTCTCCCATATGGCGGCCATTGTATGTGCACTGACTGGGACTCATAATGGGGTGTTCAGGGAAGGGCGTGGAGAAGAAATTGGGGCTTCTTTCACGGCGCGCACGGGTGGCAGGCGGCCAGCGGTTCTGGAGATGCGCGGATGGCGGTCGGGACTGGGAAGGCAAGCGGCTCGGGATGTGCAGCGGTCAACAGACGCTCGCTTCAAACGGTGAGTGATCTAGTGGATTCACACTCCACTCAGCGACAGAGTTCTCGGAAAGAGGAAAACCTCGAAGTATACGATTTCCGCTGGCGGCGTTTATGTAGTGCAGCTGACTGAATTCCGTTCTTAACCAGATCCATGTATATCATGTTCATTAACAAGATCATGGAGTTTTAATATTACTGCGCACATCATAGTAATTGATTTTATTCTTTAAAGCCGTTTATATGATCTTTAAACGTAAGATTTAAAGGAAAACTGTAATTCCTGAACATAAATGATAGTCTTGAGAGCATTCATTACATGTGTTAATACCCTTGGACTAATATTCCGCTGCCTTCTATCTCTCTTTCGCGTGCTATTTATCAATTTTTAAAGATTCTTCTTCCCCATATCTTTCTTGATCTGACAGAAATACTTATCTCTAGGCTTCCTGCTAGGAACTATTCCTTCAATTTTTCCTGACACGATGTGTTCGCCGTGATGGCAGTATCTAATTATTATTGTTAAAGTAATCTACTGGGGTAGGTTGCCATGGAGCACTTAAGAAGCACTTTGGATGCCTCTTCTTCCTTCATGTAATTTCCTCTTCAACTCACAATATGGCCTACTCTCTTTCATTCTATCTATAAATTCTATTCTCTTTTTTCCTTTCCCTCGTTTACCCAGCATTCTAGTCTCTAACACCGTTTTCAACATCCTCTTCCCCGCTAAGTACTCGCTCCATCCTTACCATCTCCTCCATATCTCATCTAAAAGATGCCTCTCCTCACCCACCATGTCCAGCACTTCATCGTTCCTCCTCCTCTCCGTCCACTTCACCTTCTCCATTAGTGTTCACATTCCCCCACTGCAAAGTACTGCACTCCAATGGAAAATTTTCCATTACCTTTTATTTAAACTCTTGCATAAGGATCCTCTCACAAGCTTCTTCATGTCCATGAATGTCTCCTTTGAAAACAGAATTCTCTTCTGGATGTCATTACCACTGCATCCGTTTTCCTCTAACCATCATCATCATTTGTCTACAATCCTAAGATTGGTTTGACGTAGCTCTCCATTTGTCTCTTCTTTCCCTTTCGTATTTGTTCTCTTGTAGATTCTTCATAACACTTCGTATATAACTCATTCGGGGCCGTCCCTTGCCCTTCTTCCCTTCCACCTGTCCACACCCTTGTCTCACTCTTTTTCCTATTCTTGCTTCTGCAAGCCTAGGTCCGAGACTTATCACGGCTATTTGCTTTTATTACAATCTGCGCACAATTCTACGATCATTTTAAGGCACTTCAATTTCTTTCAGAATTCTACATCTACATAATACCCTGCGAGCCACCTCTAGGGTGTTTGGCAGGGGGTGATCAATCACCAGCATGCAGCATGCATTTGGACTCCCACATGCACATCACACCGTCCAAAAAACGTCCCGTATAATAACAAACTATACTACTATATGCTGTTAGAAATAGAATATAGAATAGAAATTCAGAAACATGCATTAAGTTTTACATAGGTTAGTAGGCTACACTACAAGTCATGCATTCTATTTACGAGTTCTATTGCTGCCGTTATAATCTCTTATTGATCGTGGAAAAAATGACATTCGGAATCTGTTTGTTCTGCAATCTATCTCTCTTATTTTATTTCTATGATCTGATCTTCCGTAGTACGTTGGCGTCCGCAAGATATGGTTAACTTCGTCAGAAAAGACACTGCTCTTGAAATTATCTAAAAGGTGTAGTCTATTTTTCAATCTACGGTCCGACAGAGATTCCCATCCGAGTTTATCTAAGAGGTCAGTTACACTAACAAGACTATCGTAACGACCTTTCACATACCTGGCAGCTCTTCTTTGCACGCGTTCTAACTCTGTTATTAAGCCTTTTTCATGAGGGTCCCAAACACTGGCAGCGTATTCCAAATGTGGTCTAACGAGGGAAAAGTAGCTAATTTCTCTCACTTTGTCGTCGCACTTTCCTAATATTCTTTTAACAAAACCCATTTTACGATTAGCTTGACCGGTTATTTCTCGAATATGTTTATTCCACGATAGATCATTATTGAGTCTAACCCCTAGATATTTCACGGATTCAACTGCCTTTAACTGGGTGCCCCGTATGATATAGTTACACTGTAGGGAGTTATTCTTCTTCCAGAAATTCATTACGACGCATTTTTCCAAATTTAATTCCAACTGCCAAGCATCGCACCAAGCTTGGATAGCAGCAAGGTCATTCGTTAGTTCATCTATATCTTTGCTGGAACGGATTTCTCTGTAAACTACAGCGCCGTCTGCAAATAATCGTAACTTACTCTGCACTACTTCGCCAATGTCGTTTATATAAAGAAGGAATAGGAGGGGGCCAGTGACACTACCCTGAGGAACGCCAGAAGTGACTCTAACCTCATTGGAGACTGCACCGTCTAATACTACTCTTTGGACGCGGTCGCTCAAAAATTCTCTAATCCAGGAAATGACATCTTCGTCTAGACCATAAGATTTCAGTTTTATTATTAACTTTCAGTGGGGTACTTTATCAAATGCCTTTTTGAAATCAAGAAAAATCGCGTCTACTCTAATGTTGTCTTCCCTGGAGACTAAAATATCGTGGGCGAAAAGCGCTAACTGAGTTTCGCACGATCTGCTTTTCCTGAATCCATGTTGAGTTCCCATTAATAAGTTTTGCGCGTCTAGGTATTTCATTACCGAGCTGACTACGATGTGTTCAAGGACTTTGCAAGAGATGGATGTTAAAGATATCGGCCTGTAATTAGATGGCTGTTCCTTGTCTCCACTTTTAAATATTGGCGTTACATTAGCGATTTTCCAGTCATTAGGCACTTCGTGTTGCTTGATTTATTTACTGAATATAAACTGCAAGTAATGGGCAATTTCTGAGGCTAGTTCTTTATATACGCGAGAAGGGATTTCGTCTGGACCAGGTGATTTATTTGGACTAAGCGATTTCAATATATTTTCTATTCCGAGCGTACTAATGACAATAGCTGGCATCTTATGTATACAGGGATTGTCATCGGTCTCGGGTGAGTTTTCGGAAGGCTCCGTGAACACGCTCTTAAAGTAGGAATTTAATAAATTGGCTTTATCGTAACTGCTTGTCAACACATCTCCATTGTCGTTTCTCAGCGAACATACGGTAGATCGTTTACCTTGAACTTCCCTAACATATGACCAAAATGCTTTTGGGTTATCCTGTAACTGCTCTACTAGTGTTTTTCTTTTAAAATTCGTGAGCAATTATATGATGTATATAATTGCTCACGAATGATGATGATATAATGATGCGTAAATTATAATCATCGATTCCATTCCACGTTATCAAATGCCTTCTCTAAATCGATAAATGCTTTGAAAGTCGGTTTACTTTTCTCCATTCTCTTCTCTATGAGCAGCCTAAGAACCAAAATTGCTTCCCTTGTGCCCCTGATTTTCCTAAATCCGAATTGGTCCTCATCCAGGAATTTTTCTGCTCTTTGTTCTTTTCTCCTGTTAATGATTCTTGTCAAAATATTCAACGCATGTGTCGTCAGGCTTATGGCCCTAAAAGCTTCGTCCTTCTCTGCTCTCTTATTTTTGGGTATAAGAATAATGATGTTCTTCTCGAATGCATTAGGTAAATCTCCTGTGGAGTACATTTCGCAGATAGTTTTGTACAGTTCAGTTAAATTCTTCGCCCTACATTTATGATAAGCTCTACTGGAATGTCATCTATTCTTGGTGCCTTATTCTTTCGCAGGTCTCTAATTGCAGCGTCGAATCTTAAGATACTGGCTCCTGTGTCATTATTTTCTACTTTTTTAACCTCTTCGATAGTTATTGAGCTGAGTTTCCTTCTGTTGTACATACAGCCCCTCCAGGCACTCCTTCCATCTCTCGACTGAATTTTCTTTTTCAATCGAAATATTTCCATACTACTCCCTCTCACTATTCTGTATGCCGCTTCTACTTCCCTTTGAACGAGGTTATTTTATTAAGATGCCCAAATGATTGAATTGCTCTACCTACTTACTTTTTTCCCCGCCAACTTTTACTTTAAGTCTCACATTTCTAGCTTGTAACAGTTTACAAAACAGCATAATCATGGTCCACTTTTGATTAGATCTCATGCCATGATCCTCGCAACGATTGTCTAACGCATCCACTGTTCTTCAGATCTTTCGGTGACTGGCTAATCAACATCTGATCATCCGCGAACCCTACTGATTTTTGCCTTAATCCTCCCACAATCCTTCCCCATCAAATTTATTGTTAAATACCACGAAACAGGCATACACGTCCTGATTATACTCTAGGTTTCTCTCTACTAGAGAGTTCATTATCTATTGCATCTCAAGTTGGCTTTCCTTTTCTGAGGCCAGCTGATCTCCGCCCATATACTCCCTCCATTCGTCGGTGTGAAACTAAGCCACTCCTATAATATTCGCATTCTATAGCTTTATCTGTTTTTGTGGTTGATTTGGAACCGTCTTCACTAAATCCTTCGGCTAAATTCCCTCCTCATATATCCTGCGAATCATTTCGAAAAACCTTCTCTTACCATGCCTCTTCAGATTCTTCAAACACTTAACGGAATGTTGTCCACGCCCACGTCTTTCCTACCCTTCCTATCCCAAATGGCTCTCTCGATTTCCGCGTTAAAGATCCAATCCCCAAAATCCCTCCCGCCAATCTCCAGACCCCTGTTTCCTTGTTAACGGTATTTTGCTTTGCCTCTTTTATGCACTTACTGCATAATTTATTCTGTTGGGGTATCATGTGCAAATTTGCTGCGTCTTTTGCTCAATGTTCTGTGTTGCAGTGAAATATGAGTCACAGTTTCAATTGGCATCCACGTAGACATGTAAATGTAGGCAATCGCATAACCACTGGAAGCGATTATGAATTTTGATTTCTGTTCTCTTCGATTGGAATCAACCGCGCATGAACGACTGAACTCCCCCGTCTCGGAATTAGCATATTACCACATTGGAAGTTGGCTGCAGTGCGCTAATTCAGCGATTGGCAGCCCTGCGGTGCTTGGCGTCATTACTAACACCTACCCACATCAGCGCTTGACATGTCTCGAAGCAGTAGACTTGACTTGGTCTGACTTTTGCTCCTTTACTTGCGATAACTCTACTGTCTTGTCGGAGCAAAGTTCGCGCCTATTCTTCTGTTTTCGTCTATTGCGGATTTTTTTTATAAAAACTGAGGGTACCACAGTAGAAACATATAGAGAAATATTTCAATCGGGGTCAAATGCTCTGAGGTCACCTGCCCTGTATACTTGTTAGAGCACCGTTTAAAATTTAATTTTGAAGGTAATTTAATTCTGATGACGACTTAGGGTATAATCATTTGTTTATTATCATTGTGACGCAAAGGAAGATATATTAATGAATTAAATGATACTAAGCTACCAAGGTATACTATCTGCAGGTATAACTCCTCATTGGTGGTCGTATCGCATAAACTAGACGCCAGGTACCAGCTGAGGAATTAGGCCCCTTTCTCTGAAATAATATAAAGTAAGTACCAATGGAATATGGAAGCAAATTATTGCCTGGTAGCTCATGCAGCAAACTCAAGTTCGGATGAGACTTTCCTTCCTTTTTATGGGGGGGGGGCAGCAAATTTATCCTCATCGATCGTATAAAAAAGGTGTCAATGATAGGAAATTTAATTAACACATAGAAATAGATCTTTCCGATCTCCTTCCGTAAAAATCTGCGCAAATCCTCTGAAGTACTAGAAAGAGGTAAGCATTTGTGAAGGAATCAGCCTCCTCATTTCTGGAATAAATTAAATGAAATGTAATGAGGAATATAATTTAGAAATTGAATCATATTATTGCTTTGAATAATTCGTGAGTCGAAATTTGCGTTTTTGAATTAATTAAGAGAAAAGCATGAAAAATGTCTTCAGTATTCACCTATATTTCATAAGAGATCAGTGGATAAGAGTTCTATCGGTGCATTTATTCTGATTCGCCTTCCGTGAAGATCTAAGCAGGTCGAGGTGGCGCTCCGTTGCGTTGGGGTGGCGCCAATCACAGGCCTGTCTGTCTCCCACTCCTCCACTGAATCCTTCTCTCATTTGTCGCACCATGACGCGTGCGGTTCTCCGGCAAATGGGCTTTCCAGATGAGGGCGGCCCCTCTGGCCTAATCTTATTTGCATCTCGTTTGCGTTCGGCATGGCGACGACAGCAGAGAGTGTTATCGCTTGGCGCACCCGCCGCGAGTGTAAGGACGAATTCAGTTTCATGGGAGAGTGCGGTCTGTTGAGGAGGGGGTGAAAGGCATTCGCACCAGCGCCTCCTCTCGATGTCTTCGGTTCGCTGGTGCTTGGAAATCTTGTGGTCTGATGCGAGATGCCACCCCCAACATGCACACACATTCACTGAAGATGCAAACATCCGTGATACATAAGTGCGTCCATGGATGCATGTACTCCTCCTTAGCATGCCCTCTTCTCCCTCGCCAGTACTATTACTTAGGCGTCACGCCTGCCATGTTTCTATCATTGCTATTATTTACCCGTGTTCTTCGCTACTGGCCCCCATTATGGCTATTGGCCGAGGGAGGAGGCGCTGTCTCCTTACACTCGACATTAAATCGTGTCATATAATTCGGAAGATAATGTAGTAACTCTGCTATTGACGGAGAGGAGATGGAACGAGATTGTTGAATAAGACGTCGTGTAATCTTCTGGAAGAGACGAAGAGTGATATTAGGTAATCAAGGAATTGGGAGGATTTAGCAAACATGGACCAGTGGGCATTTACAGATGCAAAGTACAGAGAGTGATGCGTAAAATTGTTGCGATATCACCTCAAACAAATGGGCGTGTTATAGAGTGGTAGACATTGTATAGAGTGGTGGAGAATATATATAAAACGCATTAAGGAAATTTTCGTTGCTTTAACAGTTTATTAGTGGACTGTAAACTTTGATTATTTGCTTACGACGCTGTAGTGTACTGGGGAATCCATAGTCAGGGATCACCTAACGACAAACATGAAATGACTTCACTACAAGCTAAGAATTGTGCAATGTGTTGAAGCGGAAATTCCATTTATAAAAAATGCGAAATAATCAACTGTGGGAAAAGTAACTCTCCATAGCAGAGGTATTTCATTCAATGTAATAAATTAGAGACTGGAAAATCCATAAATATCCAGGAGTTAGACTCAATAATGATCCATCGTTGAATAAACGTATTCGGAAAACTGGTCAATCTAATCGTAATTTGGGATTTGTTAAAAGAATACTAAGAAGGTGGGACGACAATGTGAGAGAAATTAGCTAATTCTCCCCAGTTAGACCCCATTTGGAATACGCTGCCAGTTTTTAGGATCTTCATGAAATTTGCTAAATATGAGGTTCGAGAAAAGCCGTGACGATAGTGCTGTGAGTGTCAGTGTTATTAACCTCTTAGAACGACTCGGATGGGAATCACTGTTAGACCGTAGTTTGAAAAATAGACAAAACCTATTTTATTTATTCAAGAGCAGTTTGTTTTCCACGATTTTAACTACACATCACAGTCAACAATATACTACCATGCATCAGATTGTGCAAATAAAACAAAAGAAGTAGACTTTGGATGATGTGCCATATGCAGCGAACATGACGCGTAATGCTTGTTATTGGAAGTAGATTTTAATTCTCCAGTGCATGCTAGTGATAGTTCACCCCATGCCAAACACCTCTGTAGGTGGATTGCGGGATGTTATGTAGATTTACAGCTCTTGCACCCGTTAACTCGTTGCGTTAAAAAAATTTTCTTTTAAAAATAGAGTTTGATTATATAGTAAGTGGTATAATAATAACAATATTAATAATAATAATAATAATAAATTGGTTGGATTGAAAAATTGATTGATTGGCAAATTGGTTGGATGGAATAAAGAAAAATTTGGAGGAAGTACACTCAATGTCTTTGGAAGATTTCGCTGCTAAGGATATAATGTTAAAAATCAAGAAGGCAAGCAACTGGAATTATCCAGGACCTGATTAACTTCACAACTTCTGGATCAAGTACTTCACAGGAAGCCACAGACCACTAGCTAATAGCTTTACTAAACTTCTACGAGATCCGAAATTACTTCCCTCATACTTAACTGAAGGAAACACATATCTCTTGTTTAAAAAAGGAGATCCATGTCATCCAAAAAACTACAGACCCATTACATGCTTGTCTGTTATTTATAAACTCTTAACTGCATTAATCTCTGAAAGTATCTACCTACATTGTGATACCACCACCTCATAGGAGAAGAACAGAAAGGATGTATAAGAGATTCACTCGGTTGCAAGCATCAATTAACAATAGATGCTGTAATTCTGAAGCAAGATCATTGAAACTATAGAAACCTCCATGTAGGATATATTGACTATGCAAAGGCTTTCGACTCAGTACCCCATGATTGGCTGTTAAAAACTATGGAAATACAAAAAATAGACCCGAAAGTACGGGAACTACTGGCTGAGATGATGAAAACCTGGAGAATCAATTTGCACCTGCATAACCAAAAAATGTGTTCCCTAAACATCCGAAGAGGAATATTTCAAGGTGACTCACTGTCACCACTATGGTTCTGTTTAGCAATTAACCCACTGTCAACTCTACTAAAGAAATGTAACATCGGATATTGGTTAAATCGTAGAAATGGTACTAGAGTCAATCACTTAATGTTCATGGATGATCTGAAACTGTACGCCGAATCCAAAGAAAAACTTCAGGTACTCATCAGAACTGCGAAAATGTTTAGTAAGGATATATGTATGGAATTTGGACTGGATAAATGTGCCAGTGTTCACTTAAATAAGGGAAAACCTCAGACACCACAGGGATGTATAGACGATATAGAGATACTTCCTGTAGATGGGTCATATAAATACTTAGGCTTTTATCAAAATCATCGGATAGACCATACTAAATTAAAGAAAGCCCGAGCAAATGCATATAAAAGTCGGGTGACGAAGATCCTGAATACAAAGCTATCTGGAAGGAACATGATAACGGCTATAAATACTTGGGCAGTGCCTGTACTGGCTTACTCCTTCGGAATTTTAAAATGGTCTGACACGGATCTTAATAAGCTGGACCGACTGACTAGGCGACTTTTGAATAAATTCCGATGTTTACATGATAAGGCTTCAGTAATCAGGTTATATATCCCAAGAAAGGAAGGAGGTAGAGGCCTAATAAATATTCTCAGACAATGCCGATCTCAGGAACAGTCAATGAAATCCTCCTTAAAATCGTCAAAAGATGCATTAATTAAAGAGGTAATACAGGCTGACGTGGGATACACACCATTGAATTTAGGAGAGAATTTAGGATCGGATTAAAATACCAGACCTAAACCAACAAAAGCAGGAATGGAAGTCTAAAATCTTGCATGGAAAGTTCCCAACAGTCATACAGGAGGATTGGGTTGACAGAAACACATCTCTGAAATGGCTCCAAGATGGCTATTTATACCCGGAGACTGAAGGGTTTGTGATGGCAATTTAAGACAGAGTTATACGAACTCACAACTATGAAAAAAACATATTAAAACTTGAAATTGCAGATAAATGTAGAAAATGTGGGAAAACGGGTGAATCCATTGAACACATAACTTCGGGGTACTCAGCTCTTGCTGGTAATGACTATCTCAATAGGCACAACCAGTTGGCCAAAATTATCCACCAAAACCTAGCAAGTACCTATGGACTTTTAAAAAATACTCCACCATCCACCCGCCGCACTAGAGACAGATACACACATTTTATACTGGGAATAACCGATACTTACAGATAAGACCATAGATTACAATAGGCCTGATATTTTATTGAACCACAAATTACAGCAAAGAGCAAACATAGTCGATGTAGCAGTGCCACTAAATCACAATGTTGAGTCTACGGAAAGAGAAAATATACGAATCTGGCCGGTGAAATAAAAGATATTTGGAAGTTGAAAGACGTCAGCATACACCCACTGAAAACCTGGGAATAAAAAAACACTGATTAACCTTGGGAAAAAAGCTGTTTTACTACAAACCTGCCAGATCGTGAGAAGATTCCTGGGTCGGGCATGATCGGACAGTGTAAATAAAGTAGTGAGACTGATTTTTTTTAAATTTTCTATTCAAATATAATTACAATGTGATGTTGTCACCTTCAAAATAGTTCCCTTCGGAAGCCACACAGCGCTGGAGACGGTCCTTCCAATCATTGTAGCATTGCTGGAACTCGGATTCTGGAATGGCCTTCAGCTCGTCGGTTACAGCAGTTTGTATGTTTTGTAGTGTCCCGAAATGAGTTCCCTTGAGGTGATTTTTCAATCTCGGGAAGAGGAAAAAGTCACAAGGACTCAAGTCTGGTGAATAAGGAGGCTGAGGAGCAACAGGAATGTTTTTACTGGCCAAAAACTCGTTTATTGAGATGGCAGTGTGACAGGGCGCGTTGTCGTGATGCAACACCCACTTGTCTTTGATGTTTGGTCACACACGAGGGACTCTTTTTCGAAGTCTTTCAAGGACCTCACGGTAGAAGTGCTGATTAACCGTTTGGCCTTGTGGCACAAACTCTTTGTGGACGATTCCGTGGCTATCAAAAAAACAAATCAGCATGCATTTGATTTTCGACTTGCTCATGCGTGCTTTCTTGGGCCTTGGAGAAGTCGCAGTGTGCCACTCCATGCTCTGACGTTTCGTTTCTGGGTCGTACTCAAACACCCATGACTCGCCACCAGTAATGACACGTTCAAGAAAACGGGGATCATTTTTAATTGAACCCAAAAAGTCAAGACTCCTTCCCTTTCTGAGATCCTTTTGGTCTTGGGAAAGGTTTTTCGGAACCATTTTCGCACAAATTTTTCTCATCTCCAATTCATTGGTCAAAATGTGATGAACGGAGGTGTGATTCGAATTCAACTGTTCCCCGATCATTCTGACTGTCAACCGTCGATCTGAACGCACAAGATTCCGTAATCTGTTGACATTTTCATCGGTGTTTGCACTTGAAGGCCTTCCTCTTCGTGGTTCATCTTCAATCGACTCTCTTCCTTCTGAAAATTCCTTAAACCACCAAAAAACCTGTGCCCTTGATAAAACACGTTCTCCATAGGCCTCCCTAAGTTTTTCAAAAGTTTCGGTTGCATTGTGTCCAAGTCTGAAGCAAAATTTGATGGCACACCGTTGCTCAACTTTGAGGTCACTCATTTTTAAAACGCACAAGAAAAAACCGTTTCACGAAAACCAACGCTACGGACAAACGAATGACTGTGGTGAGTTCAGATTCATACTGGAGGCGCATCACACGTGCACCTGACGCTACTCATGGCCACGCGTCTGCAGCGTTGCCAGATCGAAAGCGATGTTGCCAGTCTCACTACTTTATTTACACACCTTTTTCGTAGGATAGGGTGAATTCTCTTCCTTAACATCCGAGCCTAATCCTAAATTGACCTTGGGATAGGTGAATATTTCCAGCTGGTTTTAATCAGCTGAGAAAGTGCATAAACTCAAATAATAATAATCTATATATATAAAAGAAAGTCGAAAATCGTGTTAGTTAGAACACTTATAACTCGAGAACGGCTGCACCGATTTCAATGAGATTTGGTTCTTTGGATTCGTCTCAGGCGGGGTTAACATAAAGGCCATTAAAAAAAGGATAATTTCACAAAAAAATTCATCTCTTTCCTATAGGCATGCTTTTAGGAGTTATAGTAACACAACAATTGATAAGTCGGTCAAAACTACAAATTAAATAATTTGTTTTGTTTTTACCACTTTCATAACTGAATTTAGTAACAATATAACATTTTAATTACTAAATATATTCAAAATATTAATTAAATTGAAATTACATTTTAAAAATTTAATTCGAGCTGATTGTAAGCCCAGCCGTGGCCCAGCTCGAGTTGACACTTCACTACCGTGCTTGTAAACAAATCTCCAAGCAATTGTTGACAAACGGTAATGTCCGTGTTCGTGTCGAGGAATCGAGCAGTATGTGATGACTAAAACGAGGTAAATTCAAATAGTTCGTACTCTGCATGGATTCGAATCTTTTAAATGTGTAACAAACGAAGACGAAATCACCAACTATCTATCTGAATATTTTAAGTCCTTGGACGTACCTGGCTTACCAAGGCACGATTTACAGAGAAATGTAGTTTCTGCGCTTATGATCTTTCGAAGCCTAAACCAACCATAACTATCCAACGGAACGTGTTTGATCATTAAAAAAATAGGTGATGAATGTGATTCACGCAACTTTACTCAAAGGAAAATTCAAAGGTTAGGAAGTCCTCATTCCGTAGATTCCATGATCTCAACTCATATGCCCTTTTGAGCTTAAACGTATTCAATTTACAATTCGTGTTGCATTCGTGATAACGATTAAAAAATCACATGGTCATTCTTTCAGTTTTTGTGTTGTTTGTGCTCATGTGCTAATGAAAACCCATGATTTTCTCATGGTGAATTTAGCGTGCTATGTTCACGAGTCGATAAACCATCCTCTGTAATTCTTCCTTCGCTTCAAGTGCGTAGCTAGGATAGGGGGTAGAAGGGTAATAGGGTAATAGGTAGTAGGGGGTTTTGGGCGCAGCTAATACCACGGGTCTGTAGGGTATAGAAAACTCGCCAAGGTAAGCGGGAAGTGTGGGGGCACTTCCCCCAGACATTTTTTAAGATAAATGGTTCAAAATAGTGGGTTTTGTGGCTGTGTGAATAGTTAAATATGTTTTGTTTGTTAGTCATCCGTCCCCCAAATATTAATAACAAAATCTTTCATAAAAAAATTCTCTAAGCTCTTGGGGGGGGGGTTTATCCCCCAAAACCTCCCCTCGCTGCGTCACTGCTTTGCTTCGCTATATTTATTTAGCTTCATCTGCTTCATCTTGCGCCTGATAACAAAACAAAAACTGTTGTTTCTCAGAAGGTGCTTGACGCAAGACATTAAACCCGAATGTGTAGGGCTCACCGTGGTGCGTTTACGCATGCAGTACGTTTACGCAGTGCATTTTTTCCAAACAGAGATACTAAAACTGGCGCGCCTTAAGTCATTTAATGCAAATGCTGCTTCATAGGGGCTTTTCTTGCACGATTTTGAGCATCAGTCAAGCGTCGGTCTCGGGTCGTGTCAACCTGCCCCCTGAATGGGCCAAGTGTATGCAACAGACTTGGACCTAAAAACATTTTTTTACAGCTAATAACGCAAATAGCCAACAACTGAATGCGTATAATTTTTATTTCATGAACTGCTTTATTAAACCACAATGCCCAAAATGTCTTAAGCTAAAACGTAAGAAAATTTGTTGAAAAAAATCCGCGTAAACGTGCTCCGATCCACCCTATATAGATTCAATAAAGAAAATGTCTTTCTGACAAGCAATTTTGGTACTCATTTACGTTATTGAATTTGTATTCTTATTTTATTATGATAAATTAAACATGATTAAAAACGATACAGCCGCTCTTGATTTATAAATAGTGTAAGTAAACTGTAAGTTCATTGATTGTTAGGCGGTACGAAGTTCGCCGGGTCAGCTAGTATTAATAATAATAATAACCTAAATGATCAGGCGAATCTTCTGTCAGAGGAGACAAGGAATTTCAGGGTGAGAATCTCACCCTACTTTCATGTGTTCCTCCCTCGGATGACCGCATGCGCCCATTGTTGTTTCATTGCACGGAGGCTCTCGCAATGCAATTGC
This sequence comes from Ischnura elegans, assembly GCF_921293095.1. Classification (NCBI taxonomy): domain Eukaryota; kingdom Metazoa; phylum Arthropoda; class Insecta; order Odonata; family Coenagrionidae; genus Ischnura; species Ischnura elegans. The sequence continues at coordinate 131,784,531 of NC_060249.1, read as the reverse complement.
CCGAATGTTCGAGTGAGGAAGGGTGTCCCCCAAGGGAAGGAAAGCCCAGTGCATATGCCGTGGTGTGCGTCTGCCCCCCGAGGTGCGCTCCGGCAAATCGAATTCTGTCCCCGGCAATTGAAAGCACGCCAACGAGTCCGGAGTCTGTGTGAATGTGAGTGTGTCCCGCTTCGGGTATGAGCGTCCAAACAGCCATGCGACGGAAGAAGCTTCGGTTTGGAAGCGTAAGAACTTCGTGCATTAGACTGGCCGCCGCCCACATTCCCATCATTTTGCTACTGTCATTCACTTTGTTGGAGATTCTTACTATACGTTCCATTCTCAACAATGCAACCACCGACGCGTAAAATTTTTCCAAGGGCCTTGCATCTTCACTAACCAAACTTAATTCAGCCTTTGTACATTCAGCAATCCTTCAAAGTCAGTTGTCCGTTTATCTTGCTCATTCTCATGCAGTTGTAATATCATTTTTCCATTTACATACAGTATTACACCTTGTATTTCGAGTCACGTTTTCTTATCTCAATGGAGTTAATTCGTTATCCTTTTAAGCACAGTAAATTATCTAATAAATCTGCAATTTGGGGATAACTATAATACAATATGTCTAAGATGAAATGATAATGTATTTTTTTGTCCATAATATTCAAGATTTTTGGAGGACTTTCAAACGCACATAAAATGCTGTCATCGTGTTTCCCTTTTCATTATCGTATCCTCAATTTTCGCGCTCCCAGATAGCAACTTACTTATCAACACTTAATTCAGTCAATGTATACTTGCCAAATAGCTCTTCCATAAATTTCAAGCTATTCATATTCATTCCATTCAAATAGTTTATTTGGTATTTAGTAGAGGTATTTAATAATATTTATAGCAATTGAACGTAGAACATAGCTAAAATACTGAGAAATGTTGGTAAATAGATATTATGGGTCGGTGACACTTATCTCACTTAATGTGGTCGTAATATTTTCATCAAATTCATTTTCCTTTAAAAAATGGGAATTTTATTATATTGTTCGATAAACGTCGTTGATACGTCGTCGTCGTCCGTAATCATACCTGCATAAGTTGGAGAATTTATACATTTAAGATTGAATATTTGCTACTCAAAATTTTTCCAACTACCTTCTTATATTCTATTAATATTTTCAGCTGATACATCTTTAAATATTCGGCATTTACGGCACATATGCATAATTACTAAGGTTTGCAGCTGGCCTCGGTGGCGGCGGGGTAAAGTCCTCGCCTGCCAAACCTCGCCGAACAAACCCGGTCGCGGGTTCGATACCCGCCTGGGTAAGTTATTCTTATTTTAGGGCAAGGGCGTCTGTGAATATCCTTAATTGTTAAGGCCGTTAATGTGCTGTTTATGGGGTAATGGAAATAAATAAAACTCACGAAAAGTGTAAAATTATGAAAACATTTCGTCCAATCTCGTTATTTTAGACTCTGGTTATATTTAGTTAAAAAATAATCAAATTTCTATGTTTCGGCATATTTTATTTTTTCTCTCAATCCGAAGGAAATTTCAATTTAATGTTTCCCATGCATGAAAAACATTAACGTAAACGTATAAGAGCGTGCTACATTAAACATTGGCTTGCAACCAACATCTCGAACATAGCTTCGAATCGCCTTGATGGTAGTAGATGTCACGTTATTAAGTACCAAAATATTAATTTTGGCTATGTGTGACTTCATCATCAAATAAGCAGCTTTGTAAATTTAGACCATAATTTCATTAACTGAGTGGCAAAACTAAGCCGGACCTTTGCAAATTTTGGATCATTTCTAAAATAGAGATTCGTGCAATAAAATTACTGTATAAATTTACCTAAGTTGCCTGAGTGATTATCATGTCTCAATGAGACATTATCTCTTCCTTCTCACTATCTAGTCGGTTCATGAAATTTTCCGTGGCATGCGCTACTCAGCTCATGATCACCGAATTATTGGAGTGAGGTATTGCTTTTTTGTGTCCGTACTCACGGTGTGAAAGTGTCTTTGTGTCACTTTGAATGAATGGGTCATACCGCGAGGGTTCCGAATTCCCAAGGAAGCCTAGAAAAATGGAGAGAATTCCGGCATGGAGTTTACGCACAAGTGCCATCTTCTTCGCCAAAGTCGCCTGCTTTTTCCCTGCTTCCCGAGTCTGATACGCCACCGCTCCACCATCGGATTATTTCGCCGGAGAAAGTCCTGTCCAACGATCGCGAAGGAAGGGAGCGCGTTCGGTGCATGCGGGTGGTGCGAACGACTCATGAACGACATTGTCGTCCCTATCTATCCGTGCTGAATGTCACGTGACTACACGCGCGGCGCGCTCTGTTTTTGTTGGCTCGCGATTTCGAGTCTGCGAAATTCTCTGCGGAGGACAGAGAGGGCGATGGTGGCGTGTCTCTTTTGTGCTCCGGCGCCTCGGAATTGCTGCGAATCGTCCTCCTGAATTGCGTTCTCTTGCCCCCCCCCCACCCACACTCCCTCGGCGAACGCTGCTGTGCTTTTCCTGCGTTTTTGGGATGTTGTTGTTATTCCAGGGTGAATCGAGGAAGATTAGAATTTGTATCGCTCGTAATTGCATGCCGAAATGGAATTTATCTGGAAGATATCAGCGGAATGCTGTGTGTCGGTTGAGCTTATCATGGAACATGAGACAAAATTTGGAGCTTATAATACAGAAATAAAACAGATAATGCGCACCGGAGAATTGCAGATGGAATAGTGTTAAGCCTCATTCCCCCAGAGAAGAACCCGTTGTATGTTTTATTCTATAAGAAGGTAATTAATCGGTGCATGTAATGGTGGGGAAACTCGAAGGAAAATTACGCTGAATCTTAGCACTGTAACACTAACCACGCATATATCAACTTCCATCCCTTTTTACACTCATGTATTTGCTACACTTATCCACAGAAACTATACTTCCCCAAGGTTCCAATAACTTTTAATCGTACTAAAACCAGGTGATCTGAAGTTGATGTTATGTCACATCACTGTTGAAATAAGGTATTTTTGTAAGCAAACTCGTCTCCTCCTCAGACTGATTACGTAATACTTGAGCGACACTTCATCATGGGTATTTTCCGATCTTAATCGTTCATTCTAAAGGGGAGTATCTTATATGAGTTTCAGTTCATATTTAATCGAATGATTAGTAATTGATATGTCGTTTACACTAGTTTAATCATTGTTTCCATTTCAATTGGAGCTTTTCTTAAAAATTTGATATGTTGTTGAAGGGAAGCCTATTGGGTTGAGTTCTCGGCTACTGACCCAAAGATCGAATACTTGGACACATCACCAATCAAAAACCTCAGAGCGCGCGGAGGTGCCTGAATATATTATATTCGTGCGTTGTGGCTTAGTCTAGCGTGAGCTTTACCCTAACCCACTCTATCCAACCGTCGGGTTGAATCTACGAGAGAGTGTTTATTTATAAAATGGATTCTATTGAATGCCTACATCAAGTTGTGCACTAGAATTTTCTTATAATTTGTTTCTAACCAGCCATTTCGTAGTTTCGACAATTTGAATTGTAAATACATATATGCCAATTTTCAATTTATCTGTGCGTTTGGTTGCTGTGATTGACAAGTTCGATAAGATATTCCAAGCTGTCTTTTCAGGAACGCATTTGTAATAAGAATTTTCTCATGCTAGTGAAGACTTGAAAGTATCTTTGTTAAGAATTTGGCTGCAGCTTCTCCGATGGAAATTATTTTGGCGATAAAACAGCCTAAAATTTGCGTAATGCCAGAGAGAGCTAGTATTGTGTAAGTTAGGTACTTCAAGATATGCTTGCACGCTTCATTTTTTCCCACTTTGCAGAGCGGAAAAATGCAGTTTAAGGCAAAGAAGATGCGATACATTGCTTTCGGTTCACTTATCAAGTCAAGTTGATCTTTGTGGTGTAAATGATTGCCTTACTATCTGTAATGCTGTCGTTTCAAGCACTTGGATTATATTCCTCCTTGTTCAAAATTAATAATTTTTCAAAGGAATTGCACTACCTCTGTTTCTAGAAGTACCATTGTCACTCATATTCATTCACAATCTTTTCAGCGACCTGGAGGCTGACATAGTCCAAGCATATTAACATATTCACTTAGTTCACAGAGTTTTTGATAAGAATATTTTCCTTGTTCAATTTCATCTTTTGTCATTGTATGTCACCGTTCATGCCTTGATTCACTTTCAAGGATAATCTCAGGTAATATTTCATTTAAATTTAAACTGCATTCATAAGAAAACTGCCGATGTTAACTGACAAGGCTGAGACTAGTATAAGTAGGCATAGCCTCATTGTTTATCCATCACACGGCCGGTGAGTTAACAGAGTCCGCCGACTTGGTTGATCGCATGACCTGTTTTCACTTGATCGAAATAGGGCTGCATTTTTTATGGAAAACTAATATATACCAATTCGAAAAGGTGGCACTTAAGTACCGAATGTTTCGCATAGGCGTTCAAAATTCACACACGAGGATTTTTGTCAGTATTATATAAACGAGATCTCCAAATGACGCGATATTTATTCTAGAAAGCTAAAGTATAAGATAAATTTCATACACCACCGATAAATTCACTACGATTGCATACAATTTTTCTTAATAATTTATTTTCACTTTTACCCTGCCAAGGGTACTAACTATGCGTACATTAGTGCGTGGTTACAATAGATTTGTTCCTCAGCTTTGGTAGATGTTTCAGCATTAATTTGCTGAATTTGCTCTGCCGTTGATATGCATTGCGTACGGAAGTATGCATTTACAGACAGAAACTCAAATGATCCTTATAATTTTGTAAATATTCTAGTTATTCTTTAGTGAGGGTCACCAGATATATCTCTTACACTCTCTAAAGCCATCATCATCACTGGTCAGCATCGCTCAGCGTTGCTCTCCACTCAATTCTCCCAGCTGCTCATCTTTTCACGCTTTTGTTTTCTGTTCTTTCACGTTCTATATTACCTGTTCCGAATGTTTTATTCGAGGTCTAGCCTAACCATTCTAGCCATCCACTTGTCTTTCGATTATCGTCTTCGTAAGGCCATTATGCTTCACTATATGGCCGATTAACGCATTTCGTCTTCGTATGAAGGTATTCACGATGCTCTTCTTCTATCCTACTCCACTTACGACCCCTTCATTACTTACTTGGTCGATCCATTTGATACTCATCATTATTCTGTTGCACCACATTTCGAAAGCCTCCATACTTGATTTCTCCGCTGCTGCCATTTTTTATGACAAACAAAAGCATACTCAAAATTTTAGTTCTGATTCTTTTCCATACTCGTATGTTTTATTTTCTTGCCGTAAATATATCCTTCTTTTTTGTCCCTTGTTTTCCTCACTTATTCCACATAGTCTTCCTGATTTTGAATACCTATTTTATCGTTAGTCTTGACCTCTCTTCTACTGCAAACTCATTTTTTAATTTCCTCTTACTGATGGCGTGTACAGGCATAGCTGTTTTTTATATGCTACGATAGAATTTGCTAGGGTCTGTGCGGCATCTGTGAATTTGTCAGTTACTTTAACGCGGAGTTGCAGAAGACACTGGTTTGGTGTAAGTGAAAAATGCAACTTCAACTCAAGGCACTTCATCTTATTAACATAAGATCGGATGAGTTTGTAGCGCAGAGTAAACATGAATACATTTGGTCGCTAACCGACGAATGTCTGAAAATTACAATAAGAGTAGCATTATGTAGATATCATGTGTGCTGTGTGAATGCATGTGATGCTGTGCTGCACGATTGGAAATTTTGCCCATATTATTTTGGGTGGCGGCTGTGAGGAATACATCTCTAAGGTGTGATTGCTCGTTTAACCAGCGAGAATACCGTGGTATGCGCTCCTTATGCAGTCTTTACCCCAAAGTTGAGCGAGGAATGACTCTGCCCAGGCATAGCGGGTTTATTTAGGACGTGTCCATTCATCCTCATCCCCCGACCACTCGGTCGCCGCTTGCGAACAGAGGCGACCGCAGTGTCATCTAGTGACCACTCACGCACAACCGGTCAGGCACGGCCCCGGGGCTGCTAGGGGGGGGGGGGGAGGGGCCGCGCCTCTTCGGTTTGACGCACGCCCTGCCATTTGCGACCCGAGAGAGAGGGGGACAGAGAGAGAGTGAGGGTAGGAGACGACACCCCTATTTGATGCATCCCCTTCTCACCACCCAGCCTCCTCATCCCCAAACTACAAATCTCGAACATTCAGTCATCGTCGACGACACACCATGTTATTGCCAGTTTTATGAAAAATTAAAAACAAAGATCTTTTATTAGTGGATTATAAATATTTCTATAAATATTTTTCTCTGGGTTACATTTGGGCGTAAACACTTTTAAAACGGGTGATTTTTATTAGATTCATCTAAGGTATAGCTAACGAATGCGATAAATATATAAAATATTGAATATAACTTTTTTTTTATTCATATTTTACACCGTAAAAATAGAGTGAAAAGAGGTAAAATAATGGCAAATTATTACATTACCTACACTTTAACTAAAAGCGTAATGATACTGCAATAGGCGCATAATTGCGTTATTTGAAGGAAAAGTCACCGAGTAAAGCAGCTTAAAAGCTTATTTATGGAAAATTATATTCCTTAGTATGTTCAAACTCCACATACTCTCATTTTGCTTCATGCTTTTCAAGTATGTGCTTAAGTGTGAAACTTAAAGAGTTTGGTCTTCCATTTCATCCGATATGTTTGTATGTACATTTTTCACTGACTACATCATAAAGTCTGTTTGCCTTGTATTTAATTTAGTTTCTTATATACATATATTTTTGGATAATAAGGAAAATGATTATCCATAGACATTTGCTGTTCTCGTAAAAATTTGTACTTACAAATAAGCCCAAACCAATTCCTACTTTGTTAATGCAGTATTGATGAATTGTCAGCTGCAAAACCAAAACGCAATATTTACTTTTTTGATAAATGCAACTTCATTGAATTTGGCGAGATACTTAACGATTCCTGCACAAAATTCGTAGCAAAAACGGAGGATGAAAGCACAGACGTAACATGGTAACACTTTTTACAAATTCTGCGCCTAAGAATCCACGAATATATTCCGTGTTTGACCACCTTTATAATGTTACGCTGCAACGAAACAATGGTCAGTCACAATAAAATATCAGGTACATATAGCCAAGTTTTCATTGCATCCATTCCTATGATAAAGGAAGCTTCCACAAAGTTACGCCCTCTACCATTGATTATAAAAAGAATTAAGCTTTTCTACAATTGTAAATGCCCTAAGTGATGGTGGGATGAATTAACGTCCAAACGGTATTTCCAAATAACACCTTGGCACAGCAAGGACTTAAAACATAAAAATAGACACTTATAAGAAAAACCTAATCACGGAAATGTATGAATTTTGTGTCCGCAATTATAAAAGCGGCGTTTCTTCACTTATAGACGCGCAAAAACTTTAATAATTGATGAATGTGTGACAACGAACTGAGTTCTCTACAACTTGATTTTTTTCAAAACGAATTCGTGTGGTAAAACATGGATAAAATAATTTTCAGCCCATCCCCCATAATTAACCCCCATTTTCTTCGAGGTAAAGCATCCGTGGAGTGGGTGAGTTGGAAATGCTGATGCCATGGCAATTGGAGGAACTGCCGTCTCACATATGTCTGGTCAACTAGAATACCAAGAGAGATGAAAACTAGAAGACGTGCTCCAACCTATTGCTTTGATACGTAATGCATTCGCTGGAATTACGATTTCTTATTCCCACCAAACAATGCGAAAATCCAGTTAGCGCTTTTTTATGGCCTCTCAAATCGGGTTTGGCATATCCTGGGTAAAATCTAGATAAAAGTAAGGCAGTAATTTACCTTACCATGGTATTTTAGCGACTACGAGAGGGTGAGGTCCATAACCTCACGGGGTTGTCTCTCAAGATTCTTCGTAGAGTTTTGTGAGCCAATATTTATTATTTTTTTGGAATTTCCTGCGTGGGAAAATGCTGTTTTCGAAGTTTTATTGCCATTCTTACTGGGCGGAACAGGGTTGCATTGATTTGGTGCTACTACGACTTTATTGCGAAATATACCTACAACGCTATGTTTTCCATAAAATCCCTGTTTACGACTGCTTTCGCATTGATATAAATGAAAAAGAAATAAAAATGTTGCTAATATAAACAGAGAATGGAAATCAGAGAAAAGTGAAGGAAATTGAAAATGATAAGTTGGCATAAACGTTGGGGCATGATGCTGTATTTCCAAGATTCCAATGGCGTCGCGGATTTTGCCAAATACGGACATTGTTTGCAAGCTAATTAGTTAGCATAAGCGTGAGAAATAGCTCTCTTAAAGTGCTCACTTTCAAAGGTTAATTTCCATCTTGTAACCGTTGTTGCCTCGAGAAATGTATAACTCATTGAATGATTCATGTATTGATGAAACAGCTCTCCGCATTTTCATTCGTTTTCATTCGGAAATACAAAATACCTGCCCCCAATGTACATTTAAAAGTGAATTTTTCCCACTTTTATATGTTGTTAATGTTTGAATGTCACTCTCAGTTGCTGAGTCATCACTTCGGTTGGAGCACTTGAGCGAGTAGTCGCCATGGAAGCACCGTGGACAGATAGTCCGGGATAAACGGGCGATGATCAACTTTCCCATGGACGACAGCAAAGGAAGAGAAAGCCCTCGAGGTCAACCCTCGAAATCTGTGCGACGAGAAGGGCATGAAACAATCGATATACGGCGTGTGCATGCTTCGGGGGTGGCGATAGCAAGGACGGACCCTGCCTATAGTATCTGTCGCCTTTTCAGCCGCCGAGAGGCCGTAGTAATGGTGTCCCGGGATACCATCTCCGCAGCAAAAAGCGTCGCCGTCATCATTATACTTGGAGTGAATCTCGGCATCTCAATTTCGACGTCAAATCCTAGGAATCCCTCTTGCTCAGAATGCTGTATTTTGTTGTTATTGCTTGAACATGAATGAAGCGAGATGCGCTTGAAAAATGTAGTTTACCAGGAAGGGCACCGGTTTACAAAACTGTCTTTAGTTGTGATAAGAGTGACTTCGCCCCTTCAAATAAGATCGTGTTTTAATATAATAGTTTCTTTAAAATGTTTTTTTTCCTAAGGATAAATGAGTTCCTCATTTTTAATTGCATTCTGCCTAGCTTCAACAGCAAATTTTGATTTTTTGATTCGTACTGAGTTCAAAAGTCGTGAGTAAATTGTGATGATTTTAAAATATTCGGTTTTTCAACATAATTTCATTTTTTTGTAATTCCGGCAACAAGATCGTCTTAATTGTAAACATGTTGTTGCATACTTAAACAAGCCCTAATTTCTGTCTTGGAGAGTAGGATTAATGTGGATGTGAGTAATTTGAGGATATTAATAATTAGACCTTATTATAAATGTTCAAGAATATAAGCTATTGATACGCAAGCACTAACTTTCATTTTGGAATTAGTGGGGATCGTCAACGTCTGAAGGCCATGCATGGCGTGAAGGAAATTATGTAATTTCAGTGATACCGTCCAGTATCGTTAAGAACCGAATATATTGGTAAACGTTTACAAAATGCTGCAATATTTACACGAATGTATCTCTCTATAATCTCTAAAATACGTACTTTCTATAACCATTTCCGTTTAAGTTCGGATAATGATAGAATCTCAAGGACACCATAGACAACAATCCGTTTATTTAGGTATTGGATTATTTTCAAATGGAAAAATAAAATTATTTACGTTGATCCCTCTTAAATTAATGCTGAACTTGGTTTACCAATGTGCTAAAAAGCTCAAAAACTGTCGAAATTTTAATTGGTAAAACCTTCCGGAATATTAAGGTTTGTATTGAGAGGAATGTGGTACCTATCCAAGTGGGTGGCTGCCGTTCGTGGGGTCCCAGGTTCAAATCCCGGGTAAAGCCTTCGCTCTCTCCAAAACAATATCCTCGAAGGTGTCCCAGGGTAAGGAGAAATTGAAATTCACACGCCAGTGGGTTAGTTCGAGGTGAGCCCTACATTTACCAATCCAAAACAACCTTCGGGTGGAATCACTGATTAAGTGAATGAGAAAGCACTGCAACTCAGGGTGTCCTTAGTACTTGATTGATCTGTCATTATTGCGGGGATGCATGTGGAGGACTGGTGCGTGTGAAATTCTTGGAGGTGGATTTGCCATCGACACATCCGGATTTTTTCGAGGACTCACTTTCCTCCTCATTCCTCTCGTAGTCCCTCCCTCCACTTGTAACATACTAACAGCATATAGTAGTATAATTTGTTAGTATACGTGACGTTTTTTGGACGGTGTGGTGTGCATGTGGGAGTCCAATTGCATGCTGCATGCTGGTGATTGATCACCCCCTGCCAAACACTCTAGAGGTGGCTCGCAGGGTATTATGTAGATGTAGATGTAACGACGACCCCTCGCTGCTCTCTCTTCGACGCCTTTTTCAACTTTCTGACTTTGAGGGCGTGGTGGTCACTAGGCGAAATATCCCGCGGGAGGGGCGACCCGGAAGCTGACGTGGTGCCCTCTCTCGTCAGGAGCCGTTGCCTTATTTCGATGTAACAAAGCGCTGCTGACCGTGAATTTTTTTACCTTTTGGCCACTTCTTTGTCAAAGTGAGATTGAGACGCTATCGATATGCAGTCTCATACAAAGTTGCATATAAAAGATGTAATGTAATTTTGGCGAAATTTATGCCTAATTAAATTCATGCTATATACTTGAAGGGTGAAATTAATTTTAGCGACCATTAACTAGATAGAAAGTGGAATTTTAGCGAAGTATAATTGAATTTTGGTGATATTTCAATAGTGCTTGAGAGGGTTGTTACTTAAAATATCTCGTTTTCCTACCATTTAGAAGGGAATTGCGTTGCCTGAAATTAGTTTCTTTAGTTTATAAATACACAGAAAGATATTTTTCAATCTGTAAATGTCTTTTAAGATAATGTTTTCTCCAAAGAGTAAAAATTTTAACAAAACACTAAAGTTAACGATATTTTTTCAGTATAATGGTACTATTCAGTATCGTAAGCAGCTATGGCCAACTTTAATACAAGCCGGAGCACGCAATTTTGCGACACCTCTTTACGTGACGTCAGTGGTCCTACTACACATCGCCTGGGGTCCGGACTCTCAGCTGTTAACGTTGCGTGATGTTAATACGGATGGACTTGCGTTCACCTTCTGTAAAGTTAATCTAATAACTACCGTAGGGTTGAGTTACATTTCTTATCATAACAGCTAATTATGAGAACTAATAACAAGGCAAGGGATACGAGAGATTATGCACGGAAATATTTCTAAGTACTTCGATCGACGACCCAGAAGTTCAGACCAAGAAGGAATTACCGCTTATTTTATTACTTAAGCCATTGGTTGTTTATATAGAAGAGCACCCAATAAAATTTATTCACTTAGAAATATAGAGCGGCTTTAAAATAAACTTCATTTCACCTCCCTGAATGCACTTCTGTGAAAAACCTAAAAAATCAACATGTTAAAAAGTCTTGAGTTATTTTCTAGCAAATTTCGCCGCGGTATTTCAGGAGGGATAAAATTATGAAGTTTAACAACATTTATTTAAAATAAAAATCAGATATAAACATTTTCCGGAAAAACATTTCCTATTGAAGAGGTCCTGTTCAATACAATATATCAAACAACTTCACAATGTCACAATACATGGCCGTCAAAGCGTAAATATTGCTCCAGAAAGTGGAATAAATAAACGCTGCCACACGTTATTAATTTCAATTTCAGCCGGAAACAACCTCCATAGATATTGCCATTTGAAGTTCAATGATGAACCGTCACCAGCAACAGCTATCAGATTCACAGGCACCACATTGTCTGATAGAAAATTTTGTTGGAAAAAACATCATCAGTACAAATAATCTCAGCTAACATAATGATCAGCTAATAAGAAAACTTTGAGACATTGCAAAAAATAGTGTTAACATTCTATAATTTAGACAACAAAGTTTATAAAAATATGAAGCTATAAGGAAAGTAAATATATTATGAATCTAATATTTTTAACCCTTTCATTGCGTAACATTTTCTCAGAGTTGTTTCACATTGGCGGAGAATTTTTTTTCACTGCATTCACTTTGTTTTTCGAAAATATGAAAACAATTTCAATAAAAAAGGGATTTTTATATTAATTTGACAATTTATTAAACAATTTGTTAATGGCATCACAGTGATGCCATCCGCACCCATGTGATAAATGCTCCGGATATCTATGCAACCCGTTACACAAACATTAGAAACGACGGACAACATATTTTTACATAGCAACTAAGAGGCTTGAAATAATTTCTGAAATGATGGCGGAACTGAATTATAAAATGAGATAAATAATTTTTCAGATGTCATCCACTATCCATGCATCAAATTTTGGGTAAATAAAAGTTTTCGAATTTTAATTTTCACGTCTAAATTTTTAAATTTACTGGTAAATTAGATTTGGATGCAAACATATGAAAGTTATTTTATCTTTTTGCCATTTTATTTTGCGTTAATGCTGAAAATATTAACTAATAATTGTGAAATTCTTTGAAAAAAGGGTTCAAACACAGCCCTGGAACATCTGCACATCATACACCATCAGAGGTATACTGATTCGCCACTTTAGTCGTTTTAAGGACGTGAGGAGGATTATTTCTTCTGTTTGTCCTTAGAGTTTCAGTGGTGTGTCTTTTTGAGTAACTCAATAGATATTTGAACAGATCATTATAATTTTTATGATGATTATAATTTTCCATGTATAAACTCAGTAGAGTAGCCACGGGAGGGGGGGTTATGGGTAATAACCCCCGTTGAGGTGCCAAAAACGGGTAAAATGGCCCCCGCACCCTCCAGAAGGGCCCTCAAACCTCCGGCAAAAACCCCCCATTTCAAAATCGTGGCTACGCGACTGTATAAACTGTGCCCACTGTGGAGAAATCTATTGATTAATTTTCGCTCTACTTTGTTTGCATGTCCCCTACCACCAACATCAGGATCCTTCGCCCCAGTGTAAATTATAGCATCTTGCACGAGGCCATTAGGCTCAGAAAGTATATATATAATGTTATGCCGCGTTTGTAACGCCAAAGCATCATGGACTAATGAAGCAGAGTTCTTTAAACGTGTAATGAATTTCTTTCATTCTTTGAGTGAATAATTTCAAAAGGGGTCGAATTTTATGCAAGGGGTCTCTTGGTATCGGATCATCTACTCCAGGGTTCCTGCCAAACTGCATGCAACGGAAAATTAGTTTAAATCGGTCTCGGGAAAAAGTGCTGTGAAGGAGGGAAAAATCGAAGATATTTTCCTACCTTTTCCAATAATCTGGAATGGATGGCCATCTTACAATACTTCATACAATCATACATTAGGTATATCGAACCAAAAATGTCTTCCATACCCCACGAGTAAGATTCCTACGCTCGGTTATCCTTGAAGAACTGCATGTTGAGAGGCATTGGCAATATGGACCAAAGCCTTTCAGACGACAATATTTCCTCCAGCTCCACATACTTGCATCCTCAACGTAAACCTCAGTTAACACCTATAAAATATACTACAATAAAATACATTACACTTACAAAATGCACAAGACTGATGAGGTTGCTCTTTTGCACTCAGAAAGAGATGTAAGCGTTAAAGTTTAGAACCGACGTGCAAGAAATATCTAAACGTGAATGCTCCAGATAAAACGGCAACGTTTAATAATCTAAAAATAATTGTTTCTTTGCGCATAGAAATTTTGCTGACTTTCTTTTCTGATTATAATAGCTCTATTTGGTCGAAATAAAATATGTGCATTGCTTCAAAGTTAAAAAAAAAACCTTCGCGGAGAAGACCCAATGCAGTGTTCCATGCATACACTTGAGTAAATTGTGCCAGAGGTAGTTTTATTGCGAGGAGATATTCTAAGCCTAGTTGACCAAAGGCTGATACATAAACGGTCTTTGGGGTTTGAAAATAGGAATAAAGTTAAAAATGAAGATGTCTCCCATATTCCACGTAAGTGGCTAAATATATGTAAAATACCAAAATGTCCAATGGAAAAAGGCCATACGGTAATATTAGAAAAAAATCTCTATAGAGGAGTGAAAATGCACGCAATCGAAAGATGTCCGAAGGAGAGACTGTACTAATAACGAGAGTCGCAAAAACTGAGAAGGAAGAGCTGACCTTTTCTACGACATGCACACAACAGAATAGTTGCATGGATTTCTAAATAGAATGGCAAAAATACATCTAAAAATAGAGATAACAGGCGACTTGTAGTCTATACCGCGGTGACGGAAAACGACTTTTTTATTTGAGCCCCGAAATTCGATCATATTTTCCCCAAGGATTTCCCCAGTTCTAATTTCTCCTTCAAATTGGAAAAAATATAATAGTTTCCCTACAACCTTCATTATTTCCCGTGAATAACGAATTGGTGGTCGTAATTATTCCCACCTAGTAACTTTAACAAACTCATACGAAATAAATGAGAAAAAGTCGAAAACTCTATTTCTTCTTCCGTAGCCAATATAATCAGACCCCTATTGAAAGGATCGTTCAGAAAATTACTGGCAAATATATTATGGAAGAATGTTAGGAGTTATAACGGCATTATGTAAATATTAAGTTTAAACATTAATAAAAACAGCAACAGATTATTCAACTGTGTTTAGCGTGTGTAGGTATAGTGACCGTAATTTGAAATACGAAAATATTTTTCGTCAATGAGATGAAAGGAAATATTGTTTGAAAATTTTTAATAGGACTAAAAAAAAATAATAACCTTCAAATATGGCAACACTTAGTACAAATATTCAGAAAAGTAAAGAAAATATCACATTTAAATTTTTTTGTAATGGCGAAAAATCTTACAAATAAAAAATTACTCCATAAATGTAAAAAAAATTTACTCAAAAAATATAAACTATTTTTCAAAAACGGAAGGCATATGCAGGTAGCCTAATCCATTTTGTGTGCGGGAAACCATCATGAGAGTAGATAGAACAGAGCGGAGGAGCGTAGGGAGCGATTGAAGGACATAGGCCGGCGTGGCATCAATGTGATGCCACCCGCCCGTTGGCAGGACCTACGCTGGGCATCAATGCTATGCCATCCGCACTCAAAGGTAAGCACCAAGATCAGTATAGTGAAATAATGATGACTTCCGCATTGGAAAAAAATCTCAACAAATAACATCGTGCAATAACTCAAGACTGATTATAAGAAAATCAAATTTTACAAACAAGAGGAAGTTATTGAATTAATATCGATAATGCCGATCTCTCGTAGCCACAACAGGTACTTCATAACTAATTATATGAACAAATTTTCAAGGTTCACTAACAAAAGTTCAAGCATAAAGAAGTTTTAGCTGCAGAGAATATTATTGTATTGTTCTAAATATAATATAGATATGATTTCACTCAGCACTCATGGATTTTCCAATATACCTACTGTATTGTAATACGGCTAGACGTCAATTTACTCTATCTTTTCAATATGAGAACTTATATCGTCATTTCCTCGGAATTTCTTTCATGTTCCACTAACTCATACTATATTAGCTCATTTCATTCCTAGAAATACTTCGTCTTTAATTATTTCTACAGATTTTCATGCTTCACTGGCCACAGTAAGAAGTTTTACCTGCAAGAGAAAGATGGATTAGTTAAAAAATACTACGTATAGATATGATATCATTCAGTACCCTTGCATTTTCTAAATATACCTACAGTATTGTAAGGCGGATAAATGTCAATTAAGGTAGCCTTATCGATATGAGAACAAATATTGACATTTAGTCAGATGTTCTTTCATGTTCCATTGATTCATACAATATTTTTTGCTCTGATTTCTAAGATTGACATCATGTATACTTATGTTCACAGGTTTTTATAGTTCACTGATCACAATAAGAAGTTTTGCCCGCAAGAGAAAGATGAATTAGTTCGAAATACCAAACACTGATATGATCACTCAACACCCATGGTTTTCCAATCTACTTACATGGCGGAAGGCGGCTTGATGTCAATTTAGGATGTCTTTCGGAAATTAGGACTTTTATTTTCCTTTCATCAGCAGTTCTTTCATTTTCCACTGATTCACACAATTTTTTAAATCTCATTTCCTTATGTTCAGAGATTTTCATGGTTCACTGATCACAATAACTGGGACTGGGAGGGACTGAAACACTGTGGGAGTAGCACCAAAGGACAACTTTGGGCGATCTAACTCGTAACTTTTCACTTCATTTTTCTTGTCAGTGTAAGTTACACAGTGTAAAGGCCTGGTTACACGATAAATTAACACGTACGGGTGTACTAAATGAATAAACGCGAGAATGAACGCCAAAATGCACCGTGTAACCACCCAACTTGTGCGAATGCACGAACGGAAAATAGAACCTCTTCTAATTTGGTTCACGTATTTGTACATGTTCCGTTCCGGTCCACTAAAACCATTCACGCAAACGTACATTAACTTGTACGTGTTAATATACCGTGTAACCAGGCCTTAAGATATCCCGCTTAGAAAACTGCTTGACGCAAACTACTTACAGCGCCTGAAGAAGGATTCTATTCCTTCCGAAGGATATTCTTCAGCCCTTTCTGTCTACTGCGTTCATCTTTGGTGAACTGGAACACAGTCACATACCCCTTGTTCTTGGTGGATGGGTAGTTGCTTCCGCAATATGGCACACAACAACGCTTGGCTATCTGAAATGAAAACAATGGAAGGTTTCATGAATTAAAAATAGTTTCGCTGATCACAGAAAAAAGTAGTGCATTCATGATTAGTTTGGAAAATATGAATAATATCAGTACTTAGAAGCATTAACAGAGTTAATGAGTAGCCATTCTTCCTTCAATAATATACGACGTTATTATAAACACAACTACACATGGCTATTCATAAGGCACACCAAATATAGCAATTACTGTTAACCCAAGAATAATAATATTATCAAAAACAATACACTATTTAAATACCTGACATATACTCTTCGGTTCATTCGTGTACTCTTATGTTCCTTCGTGGCCGGCCGGCAAGACGCAATGTTTTGGATGAAATACTCGTGAAATACTCACAATTACCTGGGAATATCTTTAAACTATTTTACTTACCGTAAGGAAAAGCAAAATACAGAAAAATTAATCCTTTTCCCCCCTTTTAAACCAGTATTGGTGCACTCTCAATTCCCCTCCATTAATTGCCGACCAGCATGTGATCGCAACACTTTTGAAGAAACAATCGTGATTTTCCTCCTTCAGCTCCCAAAAATTATCTTAAAACTATTTTACGTACCCTTAGCCAATATGATATCCACAAAATAAGTCCAGTTCTGCCTTTTCATCAAGACATTTAATGATTCTTTGGTCACACGGATACGCTTCACGCATAAGTCACCATGCTCTCAAACAAACACGATTGGACCCTCACACAGCGTTGCCAGCTTTCCATGTTCCGGCCTGTATTAAAGGAGGCCATGAAGCAGCTTAAGACATATCGGATGCAGTGATACTTAGCATGGTAGCATTTGTGTCTAATTTCGTTAAAGATATTTAACCATTAGAAGCCATTCTACGATGCCATACGATATTATCTCTTTACTTATTTAGTAACCTGACAATAATTTTCGCCTTCCACTCATTTTTTTCCAGTGTATAACTAAATAAAGGTAGATTTTCTCTAATTCAATAAGCTTGCCAAGGATAAACAATTTGCTTGGTAGAGAATAGTTAAATTACCACTGCGTGATAAATTGCAAAATGAGGTTAACTTTACCAGGTCATAATTGGATGAAAGAAAACTCCAGAAATACAACTTACTAAATATGTGTCTTCATCTTCTTCCCATTTTATTCAAACTATTTAAAGTATCCTAACTGTTACTGCGCATAAGAGTCTGAAGAGCTAATGATATCTCTAATGCAGTACGTTCCTTTGGTTTTATTTTCAATTTCAAAGTTCCATAAATTAATTATTTAAATAATTATTGACACCTCTCAGTAAATATTTTATTTATATCATTCCCTTTACTATCATGAATGATTATAAATCCAATTCCATTGATTATTTTCTTCATCAGTAGCTATTTCTATTTACATGACATAATTCAGGTTTGCTAGCAGTAACTATTTAAAGGAAATCAACTTCGCAAATCATTCGCCCTACATTTTTCCTGGCGCTCCAAAATGTGTTAAAGATTTTTTAAGCCAATATGAAGTTTCAGCGCTTATCGTGGAAGTGTTTAAGTGTCATTTTAAGATATAAGTTAAGGCATTTAGATGCTGGGCGCTAGTGATCCTTCATCATCGCTGTCACGGGAGTGGTTGCATAAGCTGCGTTAAGATGCGCTCTAAAGTATTAACCCTCTCAGGAAATTTTTTTTCTCCCTCTCTTCTTTTAGTTTTTCTCTCTGGCGCCCTCTTCGTTTCTATGGAAACCGCAATGTCCACGTACATTAGACCCATTTGAGTCATCTCACCGCAACGATGTGTCAAGCTAACAGATTCCTTCAAGAATTTCGTTACAACACTTTATCCCTCATTATTGAAAACTATAGAATATTTTTAGGCAACTTATAATTGAAGTTTCGATGTGCGACATTTGAAGCCAACGCATCCGTCTTTCTCTGTCTTGCAGTGTTTGAAGTGGCCCCTGAATAACTTCGCTCTTGACCTGTTTGCAGCTGGCCCTAGTATAAAAAGGTGCATTTTTTTATTTCGAAGGCTTGCCCCTGTTTCCAGCTGGCCCTATATTTTTCATGCACCCTCTGAATAACCATCATTTTCGTGGAAACTACCCAGTCCTCTTGTGGGAGCTCATCATTCGCAGCGGGGTGGTAGCGTTCTAATGGGACGAGGCTCTTCGGCCGGGTTGAATGGCGCCTGGCGACGGGGGGTGCGAGGAGAAGCGCATAATCTGAGTGGAGGACTCCTGTTTTGCCTCCCTCGCAATTCCTCCTCCTATTCGTCCTATTCCCCAATTAATAGCATCCCCTTGGCAGGAGGTCCATGTCTCCCGAATGGAGACAAAAGAAGTTCGACGCCCCGCTGAGGTGAGCGTGACCCTTGAGCGCTGATGCTAGGCGTACGGTGCGCCCCTAGCGGTGATGGTCAACGATTCTGTCGAGCTTAACAGCAGGACGCGACGCGACGGGGTTTCGTTGCTACGGGGAAAACCAGTGCATTGTTGCCTGACCACCAATCGGAGCCTATATATTCCTCACCAAACTGCTTTCTCAACTCCAATTTTCGAAGAGTGAGTTAACACGTTTTGAACAGTTATTTAAAGAAAAAGTATCCGTAAAAGAATTCTTACCCTCACCTGTATATTTTGAAGATATTTTTTTGTTTTTAAAGTGGGAATTCCCATTTCTGTCAGGAAAAATTCATAAAGGCATTGAATGCTCTTATTGCAGAAACTGTGGGGAAGTTATATACAGTATGGTCACTTTGATTGGCAAGCAAGGTTGTTTTGTTATAAAATAAGGAAAATGGTCTCCATTGTATATTATTTGCATTAACCAAAATAAGCAGAGAATCAAAAGTCTAATCAGTTTTAGTGATTCACAAAAAATATTAGTTAAAATTTCTAATTTACCCTTTGTCTTTGAGAAGTTAATAAAAAAGCATGTGAGTTAAATGCAATAAAGATTCAGGGAAAATGCAATTAGGGACTTAAACGCACTCTAGTCCCGCTCACCGGCCTTAATGGGCGCAATTTGAGATTGCTAGAGAGAGTTTGAGCAGTGCTAGAGATAGACTGTTAAAGTATAGTAATACTCAATATTACTGTAGTTGTATATGCTTTTATAATTATTTATTATATGACTGCCAGTAAAAAGATGTTTTAAGTTTGACAAATGCATTCAGAAAACGAGCGGGTTAAGGGAAAACGGTAACAGAAGTGCAGCAGTG
Source organism: Ischnura elegans (assembly GCF_921293095.1). Classification (NCBI taxonomy): domain Eukaryota; kingdom Metazoa; phylum Arthropoda; class Insecta; order Odonata; family Coenagrionidae; genus Ischnura; species Ischnura elegans. Next base: position 131,764,577 of record NC_060249.1, on the reverse strand, counting down.
GATGTGAACCGTATCCTTAGTAGGGCCATGCACAGCGCCAACTCCCGTTCTAACTCAGCTGGCGGTGAACTCGAATGTTTGCACTCGATTGAGTTCGGCTGCGCTCGATTGCTCAATGCTCACCCAACTCGAGTCCATGGTCGAACGGGAAGGGTTGACGGATTCGGGCGACTCGGCAGCTGATTAAGCGTTCGCATTCTCAAATTCTCGGCTCAAATCCATTAGTAATGGGCGTCTTGATTTAAATGCAAATAAGACGCAGGTAGTCGCCTTATATAGCTAGGCACTAAGGCACCAGCAGTTGTCGAAAAATAGGACTACAGCCCGCTAAATGGAGCAGCAATGCAAAATCGCTGGGCGTAAAAATTGACTGTAGGCTCAGCATGAACGATCATGTCGACTATATTATAAAAAATCACATATGATATGGTTAAATGTCTCAAGGAATCAGCGTAGAGGTTCACGGGTTTTACAACACGTGTGTCCATCTGTGTACGGGACAGTTTCGCCGTCTGCATTGCAACTTGCTTCCTCAGGTCACTGAAGTGCAGAGTTGAGACTTGTGCTACTTCATGCCAATCTTATATTGGCATTTATCTGCTCAACACTCCTGGGCTCTTTAGATGATGATTCGCTTCGGGATCCAACGCGTCCTTTTGTTCCTTCGGAGGAAGATCTTCGGTGTGACCGGTTCTGGCGCAGGGTTGTATGTATTTGCCCCAGGGTCGGTCGGGGAATTCCGTTATCCGTTGCAGCTCAGGAAACTTTGATTCCGCGACTTCCTGGACGCATTTTCTGCGTCTTGAAACGAAAAGAGTCCTCCAGCGGCTCCATCCGCGGTAACGGCCATAGCGCGTCACTCTGCGGTGTCCATCCTGGACAAAGGACAACGCGGAGAGATTTTCTCTCTGCTGATACCAGGATATGATGAGCACTGAGCAGATTTGCTTGCTACACCAGGCCCATCATTTCATACTCTGATAGTTCTGTCAATGAAATGATGGGCCGGATTATAGCCTTTTGCAGATGCTTAAGGAATCTCCGGCAGAGATTGCGGGAGATTCACTTTGCCAAACATTGATGATAACTGATGCCTCCGAACTCCCACGATGGCTGCTTTGCGGCTGGTGTGATGCTTCATGGTGAGCCTGCGATCTAGATGGACTCCAAATATTCCACATCCTCTTGCTAGAGGACTTCCGTACAACCGACAAACAGTTTTCCAGGTTCCTTTCGGCCTCTAGAAAAAACGATGGCTTGTGTTATCTTCTCGTTAACTCCAAAATGCCGCTTGGAGTACCAAGCCACCAGGTCGTCGGTGGTTCGCTGCAGGTAGGTAACTGCCATTTGGGGATTCATTGACCTCGCTAGGATTGCTGCATCGTTTGCATACAGGGCTGCCAAAATACTTGTGCCGAATTCTACAGGAATACCCGCTGTGTAGATGTTAACAGGTTAACAGAATGGGGGACATCAAGCTGCCCTGAGGCACTCCAGCCTTGATGCCCCGATTCCTGGAAACCGCTGGTCCCCATGCAACGTAGAATTTTCGCTGCTAGGAGCCAGGAAGCAATGATGCGAAGAATCAATATCTGGTATCCGAAGCACTGCCTACATCTTCAACAGGAGACCCTCGTGCCACACCACGTAGAACGCCTTGCTGATGTCGAAGAAGGATCCAACCGTATGACCGTTACGATTGAAACCTTCCACGACAAAATTCACCAGGCGAGCGATTTGGTGAGCCGTTGAGTGCTCACTTCGGAATCCAAACTGGTGCGGCGGTAGGATATTGACTGCGTCCGGGGCTTCTTGAAGTCTCTTCAGGATTATGTGCTCCAGCAATTTCCCCATGGTTTTGAGTAGGGTGATGAAACTGAAGGTCTCGCGATGCGTCGGCGGTTTCCTTGGTTTCGGCAGACAGATGACTCTCGCTATTTTCCATAGACCATCAAAGTGGTGCGTGGGATAGACCGTTTTTTATACATATCGTCGGAGGTAGCTCTCTTCATATTGGTTAGCTCAGGAGACTTCTCATTGGTCCGTTTTCTTCGGTGATTTTCTTTTCTTCCCGGATTGCTTTGAGGACTTTTTTGCATGAGTTGGATACCTGGTATCTGTCTTACCTGTTAAAGTTGTTTGTGGTCATAATGATCTCTATTGCTTCCCTGATGATTCGTGGAAAGTATTTATTCTCCTTGACTATTACTTTTGTGTTTTCATACTCTAAATTGTGCGTCTGTCCACTCCAGGTGTGCTCAACAATGGATGAGAGGGGCAGTTGCTGATTTCGTGTGGCTCTGTTGTGTTCTTGGAGCCTTATTTTGAAAGGTCTGCATGTTTGCCCGAAGTATGCTCTGCCACAGCTGCAGTTGATCTGGTATACCCCGTTATGGGGAACACCATCCTTTGCTTCGCATGGTAGCCTGGCGGTCTTGGTTACACAATTGAATCTCGTCACTATACCATGTTGCGCGATATATGGAAGGAAGGCAAATTTCTTAGATTTAATAAGGTAGTAATATGTCTTGTAGGTTCAAAGATTTTAGCAGCGTTGATCAGATGATCTCTGCATTCATTTCGGGGTTTCACCGCGTCCGTTGGCTTCTGGTGACAACAATTTCTCTGACACTGTCTTCAGGTCGAAGGTGAAGTGACTCGAAAATTTTCCGCCAGTGTGTGTTATGATGTTGTGTAACACGTTTCAACTGCGTGACAAAAGTATCAGACACACTGCCCAGAGAAAATGAAAAAATCCCGCTGGAGCTCTGCGAGGGAGCATATCGAGTGCCTTGCTCATGTGGGAAAAATTACATCGGTGTGACTTGCAGATCGATAAACATCCGATTACAGGAACATTGAAGGGCTACAAAGAACGAACGCCCCACCTCATCTAAAACGTCTGCAGCTTCTACTTTTACCGGCGTGCAAACGCCATATTCCACTCCTGAGATAATGTCCTAGTGTGGGGGCAATGGCGTGTTTAATTCTATGTATAGTAATAAGATACTCGTAGCTTCACCTACTTACTTACTGAGGTTCACAAAGGTGAGCTATTCTATGTGTAGCATGCTGCCTATAATAGGGCCGGACGAATGTCTTCACTTGCTTCTCCTATGTCAGGATTTCTTTGCAGTGGTCATGCGGTTGTGCTTTTGCTCGAGTGTGAGGAATTGCGGCGCCCATCACGACTTCAAGTCTTTCCTGTTTTCGGTGACAGCCTTTTATGCATAAATTAATATTGGATCAGCGCAAGAAATTCACTTTTTCCACTAGCGTAAAAATTCGCAAGGTTATTTATTTTTAATGACAGTCAAACTCAAACTAAACGACTTAACTAGCACAAAATATCACAGCTATTTGCTAATAGATATTAACAAACCGTAGTGTCCTCACCACCTCTCCCCGCTTACCTACCGTCCATCCGTGCTCTTCCCATTCTCTTTCTCTCATTCGTGCCGAGTTTGGATAACGTGGTGAACTCAGTCCAACCGACCGTTTTTTCCTCAACGGATTAATTCTACCGAATAATCGAACGTGAACACAACTTCGCGCTCCTCGCTTACGATTCTCCCTCACAACACTTTCACCGCTTTTCGCTCTCGTCTTCCGTTGGGCTCTTTCCTCTTTCAAGAATTACCTTTCATTCAAATCGCCAATTTATTTTCGTAGTTTCACATCTTCCTAAAATTGTGGCGTCAACTAACGGTAAAATAATTAAAGTGAGTGTGGGGTGTGAGAAAACCGCACTCTTGTGGGTACCATCATTCCATTCATTGAATAATTAAATTAATAAGTAGTATTTTTGCAGGGGTACTTCAATACCAGTACTTGAACATTATAAAATTCTTAGATACGTAATATAGCATGAGCAAGCAGCGAAATTAACAGATAGACGATTGTGTTTCAAAATGGATTGATGTTTCCTGTAACTCAGATAAGGGAGTAATTTGGAGTGAGAGCACCCATGAACAAATATGATCAGTGATTTATGTACCATTTCAAGCGTACACATGGCAGTCATTTTGCGATAATCTTGGCGCAAGACGACAGCTATTAAATGAGGACGCAGACGGATAACTGCCTTCCTATTTGTAGTTTATAGTGCGAGTGGCTGTCTAAAAAAAACTGTAGACGTAAACTTATCAAGTTTCCATTAACTTTTACGGTCTAGTTTTTTAAGCAATGGATGTGTTATTACCTACAGCCATCACGCAATGCCTCTCAAGTGGTGAACATTCAGCGACAGTATTTCGTAGGTCGATATATGAAATCTTCTTAACATGTGGCGGAAAATATTTTCCAAGGCATGTTCAACCTAATTACTTGCAGTCCAGGGTGCCATAGTTCAATGCAAACATCTGTGCGTTTCTATAATAACAATCCACCTTCACGACACCAGAATATCAACTCTTTTTTGAGGAATTTGCTAATGAGTTATACGCTCAAACTGTTTTTAGTGGAAAATTAATATTCTCGGCTTTGTTTACGTTCATTTGGCGTGTTGAAGAAGGTATGCATAATCTTCAGACCTGACTAGTAGCAGGCAACTGTCCTTGAAATTATACGGAAAATTCGATGAGGTGCAGAGTTAATATTAAAGCACCAGAGATAGAAAAAATCGAGATTTTAGAATGTTTATGTCGAGGAAATGCCGTAAGGGAATTAATATATATGGTTCAAAGAGAGACTGTGAAAAAAATTATATTTTTCATGCAGCCAGATTTTGACAGGACCGTGAGCAATAGTGGACAAGTGAAATTGACTGTCCAATGCCCGTCTTCGTTGGACAGGGAAATAAACAATCCATGATAATTCTCTCTAGACTTGGGGACTGACTTCGCATTGCTAGCCTTATATCTATTTATAGATATAGTAGTACTGTGCCAAACCTCGCTCGAAGGCCTGCGCGGTGTCATCATGGCCATGGATGGCTCGTTCGGCAAATGGTAAAAAGGTAATGAACGCGTTATCCAGGAAATTGAAAAAGCAATTCCGTCGCAGTGTAAATATTTTGAGCAGTTACTTACCCTCTAAGATTATTGGTGGAATTTTTTCTGGGATGACATGATCTCAAACAGTGGCTGTTTTTCAAGTAAAAGGACATTTTTGTCACGAGTGGTTGGAATCTGATTTTAAAAAATCGAAGAAAAAGCCGGAAAAATTTACATTATAGCTTTTTTTGAAAATTGGTGTTTTGTGTGGACCTCCAGGTCTTCATGCACAAGTGATCACACCAATCCTTTGAACTCCGCTGTCTATCGCCAAAAATTAACACTTTGATGGCCACATTTAACTTTATTGATTGCTAAATTTTTATTCATAAATTATAGCTAAATTTCAATTAACCAAAAAGTTGTGATTATTTAGGAACCTTTAATTTATTACATTTGAGGAAAATGCAGATAAATAATTCAGGAAATAGCAAATTAAAAAAATATAGGTGCTTAACTTTAAATACTCTCCGAAGTCTTTTCATGCTATTAGTCAAAGCGTTGGACTTAGTGTCTTGAACATTTCGTTTTCACTTCGTTCAGGTCTTCACACATAAAACCCAACTATTCATTATTACCATTATTCTGAAATAATTTCTTCGGAATCATTGAATATTAAATATGTGATATAAGATGTCATTAGTTCCCAAAATTGACAGAATTATGTGTGATTTTTATGAATGTAATCGAAATATGGTTTTCCTGCAACAGAATTTTACTATCTAATCATTTATCAGATATGCTGCGAATTTGAGGCCTGACTCAATGAATTCGTAATTCCATTTAATAAAGCTTGATTAATGAAATATTTTCGATAAAACTTCATCCTACTGCATGCAAATATATGTTTCCAATATTCGTATGCATTCAGCCCTTCGTTAGGATTTCTCAAATATTATATCCATACCCCTCAATTTCAAACTGCGCACTAATATTGCTCTCGCTACGATCTAGTATTTTGATTTTTTTCTATCTGATTATTTTGCTGCTGGCGTAGTTTTGTAGGCCATGCGTATAGAAGACTCCAATTCGTCCCGTAAAAGCTTGGTTTATCTGCATTAAACGCCGCAAGCCACCTCGATAAGCGTGTGGAGAAAGAAAGCAGCCGCTAACGAATAAAAATGAAATGCGTGTACGGAGCTCCATCCAGCGCTCAAATGTTGTCGGCCTTTCGATCGTTTTCAAATGTGTCTGCAGCGCGTCCACAGAGATCCACGTTTGCAACCGAGGGTACCGTTCACAAAGTATGCTGTTGATAGAACGAGTCCTTAGGACGTAGACTTCAGTTAACAGCACTTAGTGCACACGTTATTGCTGCGTTGAATTCGGATATTTTTGCTGTGCGCAACGCGAGTGGCGTCCGAAGTAAGCTCATTTGAACGCGCTGCGGTTGACAGGAGGCTCGCTCGAGAATCTTACCCCCGTTTTCAAATCCGTGGCCATGCGAACACACCATATGCTTTTGATTGTGCTTTTTTTGCACTCTCGTGGCAATTTCGAATTTTTGGTCACGCTGGGTGAATGGCGATCTATGTGATTCACTGTCGTTTGCTGAAGAGGTCCGTCGTCATAGGGCAGTGATTTAATTATTCGTGGTGAAATTCTTTCCTCAAAGTATGCTGCTATCAACAGGTATAATCCCAACAAAAAAAGCTCTCTCAAACATGGATGGCATATTTTGGGAAATATTTCCTAATACGTGAGATTGAACACTAATGTCAATTTTTGTTTTCAGCATCACATTAAAGTAGCCAAAATTTATCGGATGGTTATAGTTGATGAAGAAACTTACTTTTGATGATGAAAGTGTATTCATTTATGATTGTGCTCATCAGCCTTGTTTCCTTAATCATACCTATTATCCATCAGAAATTAGTAAATTCCAGTTAAAAATGCTGATCAGTACAATGTGAATTTTATGACACTCAGGTACATTTTATCTTTTCAACGAATTGCACGGGCAATGGATAAAAACAGTTTCAATAGGTCCATCGATGTTGCTAATTGGGCATATTTCACCGCTTATATAAACCAAATAAGTCGTTGATTTGTGGATTTTCAATTTTTTTAGTTTTTTTTGTATCATCGCAATACGATTCAGAAACATTATGTTCAGGCTTTATGTTAAAGGCTTGAATTGAATTAGATTTCTGATTCTCAACGCAGTTTTCTATTCATGAGGCATATCATGATATTGCATTTCTCTGCTCAGGATTGTTTACATCTCCTTATTATTGTAAGCAGGGCACAAGAGGTTTTTAAAGCCATTTCTAGTGCGATAAAACGTTCTACATCCTTGTGAATATAATTTTGCTCGTTAAGCACTGAGTTTGAAACATGGGGAATCCGTTTCAGGTGAAATATAAAGCAAGTATTGGGATTTTTTGTGTTGTCTTTCTATATGCGTAAGTGTACACAGCTTCCTTGCAGGTTGTCCGTGGGTCACCTGTGAACACAAAACTAAACTTTCGGATACGATTTTTTTTCTTTTGGATTATGAAATGCTGTGGATATTTTTCTGATCTTAGGAAATATCAGATTATCATTTTTTATGTGATTTTCTCCTAATAATTAGTGGAAAAGAATTAAAATTAATTTTAAGGTGTGCAGTAAAACATTTAAACTCGCTTAAAGTTATAGGGACGCTAACAAGTGCTAGTATGTGATCGACTGTGAAGTGGTTATGAAGCGTTTGGATTTTGCGTGATAATTAATTTCTCATCATCATAAATCAGCAATCGAAAGATTAGCTCGACGCAGCTCTTCATTCCTCTAATCTATCTGTTGGCTTCATTATAGTGAAATACTCATTGCTTTTACTTCCTTTGTAACTTGTCCTATGAAAATCACCCCTTTCCGTTCTTCCTGCACATCTGTCATTCGACAATTATTTTTTGTCTAAAATTGACTTTGCTCAGTTTGTTTCTCCCTTAACGCAGGTTTATTAGAGCTGTCGGTGAGGGACAGCGGGGAGCGCGATCGATGAGCAATCCTCAGGCAGCTCCGTTCCCGACCGCCCGTGACATAAGCTTCCTCCTCCCAAGATGACGTGTGCGTCATCAGCAATGCACTGCGCTGCGGCTAAGGAGGGCTCCCCTCCCAACCTCTTAGCAACCCGACCGAGTGGTCCTCCACGCTTCGCTTCACGGGTCCAGCCCTCCTCCCAGCAGCCACACTAATGCCTTGCTTTTAGCCTTTTGACCCCGGCTAGCACGGAGGCAGTACCCTCACCCCCTTCCGCTTCCGTGTCGCTTGGCTGAGCAAGCCAAGAAGGATATCGGTTGCTAATCGAGGGGTTCCGTTGGTGGGTGATCCATCCGTCAGAGGAAGGCGTTGGTGGCTGAGGGAACCACATGCACCCTCCATTACCACCCTCTCACACTACTGTGTGCGACTCGGAGGCTATCTCAGCCGGGCGCATCTCCTATTTGAAGAATCGTAAATCCTGAAGAAATCTGGTGATTTCATGGTGGGTGGTATGGGTTTTCGATTCGAGATAGTTATTTTTCATATCGCTTGAAAAGTGACCTGGTCATATCTTATATTTCGAGTGAATACTAGCTGAATTCTCTTGGTGAAAGTCCGTTCTAGTATGTTTTACATACTATTCAGGCAATGGAAATGAGTATACCATTCATAGCAGTCAACGTATGTTTTGGAACAGATAATGACAGAATGAATCCTCTTCGTTAACACATTAGGTAAAAGCGGAGTAATCTGACCTTCTTCACGGATCTAAGATGAAAACGTAATCATATGTTATCTCTCAATCGAGGAAAATAAGGTACTTAATTAGTAGCTACTTATTTTAGAATTCAATAACTTCTTTAAGTGCACGAGATATAATTTTAAATATATTTAAGTTTCAATAATGGTCCCTATTTTTATATGGTCGCCAAGGATTTATGGTATCTCCATACATGGGTCGCTTGCTTTAAAATTACCGGTAAACTCTCCTAGAATTCATACTGCAGTAGCGTTCCCACGAATATTAGTTGAGAAGTTATGAACTTTTTATATGGATGCGTTTCCCTTAAAAACCACTTTTCTCGATGAGAGAAGGACTGAGCCTGAGGTCTTCCTATCTCATTGAAAATAGTGGGTCACCTCACTAAAAACGTTATCACTATAAATCAATTAATTTAAAACAATGTTGATACATAGTGTTTTTTCAATTGGAAATTTTAATAAAATAATAACATGTATTTCCTTTAAAATGAGATAATTTGGCATTTAATTCGTGGGAAATCTTGTATTCATTATTCCAAACCGTGTATAACTGAAATCTGTTTTCTGTTTAAGGATAAAAAGAAGAGAGTAATGTTGCCCGTATGCATTCAGTTTGTGCGTGTTCAACTGTTACGTGCTTCATTAATTACTACGGGAGGACGCTGATTAATAGAATGTTGATGTATTTGTTTTATTTATGTGAGAGATTTTAGCTGTTTTGAAAAGGTAATTTAATTTTTGGAAATATTATTACGTCGTAACTCCCCGGATAAATCATTTATATTCGTTTAAAGTTGAATGTTAACACTTCGGTGCGTTTTCCCTCTTTACCCAGAATGCCCTGCGGGATGAGGTGAAAATTAATATTTCAAAATGGAAAGAGTTTCGCTCTGGCTAAATTCGTATGTTAATGAAATAATATACGACGTGGATCCATGTTTACACCCAATGGCGCGACCATCCCTGTGTTCTGTCTGTAATCAACTTTAAAAGAAACAAGATTATTCAAGAAGAAAAGAAACTAATTTTATTTGCAAATGATCGGGAAAGAATCAATATTAGTTTTTTGAGAACATCTGTTACTGTTTAAGCCTTATCAAATTATGCAAGTTACTAGAGTGTTGGCGTAAAATACATGATTTGATTATTTTAAAAATATCGTGACCTGAATACCACTGTTTTTCATCAAAAATGTAAATCAGTCATTCCATATCTATTTTATTTAATCCATCAATTGGGAGCAGTAAATGTAAACACATGTACAATGCTGAATTTTTCTAAATATTCCAGATATTATGGATAGGTAACATTCATAGTTTAAGGTTTTTTGTGCCATGCTACGTCATTTTCAGTGGTCATTTCTCGCAGCGGGAAAATATTGCTTTCCTTTATAATAGTTATGCCATAAAATTTGATCGTACTTACATTTGAGGAATGGGATTTCTTTATTGCTGGCGTCCTCGTTATTACCTTGGACGCTTGTTCTTTCCCTCTATTTAATTATTTGCAAACACGGATTTTCTCGGTTGAATTTACTATCTGTACTATGAGCTATATATTTCGATTTTAAATAATAAAAAACGCCGTTGAAGATGGCTAAGATCGATGAAGATATTTTTTCTCTTTTTTTCCAACTCTTTATTTATTTAGCGGCAAACCTCCATCCATTTATTTGATCAGTTTTCCGTTTCAACCTGTTTTCTATATGGACTGCTCATATTTCCTAAAATAGATAAAGTATTCGTAATTTTCCTGTTTTCCAGTTTTTGTAGTATAAAATTTTCTTTCGACTATTATTTTAACTTGGCCAACTAAATTTCCGCAATACAGCTGAATATGTGTGAAAATACAACTCATTTTGATTTATTTCGTCTCGTATTACTGAGTCTTTCGCAAAATCTTCCGGTACTCCAGATTACAACGTATCAATCGTAATTGTTAGTGTAAATAGAGTTCCGCAAGTTTGGCTTTCAGTAATATTTCAGAATACTACACTGAATTTTCAATTAAGTTTGACCTTTTAGAAAATATTATTGAAATTTTTTATGTATTTTATTTATTTAAATAATGGTTTGTTCATCTGATGCACAGTGCTTTTGTAAGTCATAAACCTAAGAATTGAAAACTTTTGTATAGCTAATTGGATCAATAATAATTAACTATTGTGACCACCCCGCTGATATTCCCGCGTTGAATTAGGTACTAGCACCTTATATGGGAGAGTAGAGTTGAGTATATCCGTCAGGTCATCTCCATTTGCTTCTCAGAGGCCATAGAAGCCCGTCCATTCGCCTATTGCGGGCGTGCAGCTGCAGTTCAATCGATTCGGAACTTGTCAATGGCTTTTGTACAGCGTTTCGGACATGTATTCCACGGCGGAGGAAATCGCAACAAGGGCAGACTGAGCGGAACATGTGATGAACTGTGTTTCCCTCCGCTGCAGTGGCGCCATCTGTCCCGGCCACTATCTGAATCAGCCTTGCGCTCCGCGGAACACGACAGCGTCCTTTAATGCGGATCATTAAGCCTTCTGAAGCAGCGACGGGAAGAGTTGAAGCCTGCGATCCCTGATTATCGTCTCCTTCTCTTTTTTTCTCTCCGTGTGTCAGGATAGTGATCCTGCATAATTGCCTTAGATCACCGTTCAAAGGCACCGTACCCTCGATACCCCTTCAGCCTCTGGTCAATCTGTTGTTTGCTTTCGTTCGGAGCCTGTGGTTGACTTGAACTAATCTCTTTACAGTTGCCGAGGATCATAAGAATCTGGACTAAAGATTGAGGGGGGAATAATAAAAAAAATTATACCTTTCAGTTTTGTGCCAAAGAGTGGAGAAGAGGCATCGAATGGAAGGCCTTTTGCAGAAATTGGGAAGCAAATAGAAATTATGTATCGGGTAATTTAATCTTATTTGCTCTTCATTTGTGAAGCATTGATGAACTCATGGTTACGATAGTGATGAAATCTTCATTCATTATTCTCACTGAGATATAGTAGTAATAGTTTTGTTTTTTTTTTAATTTGCATTGATGCCTCAACTGTAGATACATATGAAGCGATGAGGCAAGAATGTCAACGGTGTACTAATTATGATAATATGCTGCTTGATCGCCAGCCCGATTCGATGATTAATTAGTTTTTTTACCATTACTTGTGAGAATCAACCTTATTGACGAAGTTTAGGACAACGTAATGCTTTCAATGAATATAGTTTGGGTGGATAATCTTGGTTTAAGTTTTTGAAATGCGGAGAGAGAACCATCGTTGGTTAATGGATTTAACATTTGCGATGAGTAGAAATAAAATAATACGGTTGGCTGTGTGTTTACCACTATGCATTATGCTCATTAGTGTCCTTTTTCTCTTCGCTGTCATATTACCTAGAAACTAATATTTTTGCCGTATGCTGGACAAATAATTTATTTTCATTATTATTCCCTTTAGCTCCCTAATTTTGTAAAATCGAATGTGACGTGCTTTCTTTTACATGTAATGTTGGCGTTTAAAACTTTTCGTAAAAGCAAAATAAAGCCTAACCGTTGCAATGTATGACCTGGCTTTACCAAGACATGTCTTAGAAGTTGGTCAGAGTGTTTCCGAACGATATGTATTTTGAATAATAATTCTTTTCTTTAACTATAATCTTATTCAAGTATGGAAGATAATGTTTTTAAGTCAAAAATACTTATTCAAATAAAGCTGGCTGGAGATTATTCTCTTTTTTTTCCAGTTCCAAACCTTGTGTAAATGTCATCTCTGGCGCAAACACCCCAAAAAATTACTTGGACACCCATGGCACTTCTGAATACATAGCATATCAAAGGATTTTGGAACAGCATTGTGAATTTGTATTGGAATTTGGATTGAAAATATACTCGTTAATATTGCTTTAGCAAAGTGAAGTGCCTCCTTATTTTCTCTGGTAGAGAAGGTGTCAGTTGAGCTATTGTTTTCTCTAATTAAATTTGATGGATTGAAAAAATTGGGCCAGCATTTATGCTTCACAAATTGCCTCTCGCGCTAAATGTGTTGGTCCATTCTACTCTGGTATGCTCCTCTATTTATAGTCTCTTAGTGCATTATGTGAATTCCTTTACAGCGTGTGCTAGGTGATTCAATTTTGCCGTGTATATATATATACATATATATTCCTTTTTGGGTCAAATATAATTTTCTTAAGCCAGAAAGTTACGAAGAGTTACGTTAATCATGACAGTTTCATCTCATGTGATGATTTCTTTCGTTTAATGCGACAATGATAATTTTTTACGCAGTTTGGAAAGTATTCTTCGAATCACTGTCACAAAGCCACGTCTTTTGTAAGAATACAAAATTCAGTGATGATTTAGTTTCAGTTGTCGGTGGAATTAATCAGTTTTATTCTGTTTAATTTGCTGCAATTTATTGGATGCTTGCACCTAATGAATTATTAGAACCATTTTTAAGTCACTAGAATGATTTCGGATAAATGCCTTTCTAAAAGCAACGGATTTGGATTGATTTGCACTGGGACGATTCCATTATTACTCGGAATAAGAGGTTTCCAGAACTCTGGCAGTGGACTCTTTGGAATACCCGGCCGCCTCGAATCCGTGCTTGCGATGGGTTGTCCCGATAGCAATTTCCAAGGGATGAGCAGAGGAACAAACTGACGTTCGGAGGCGTGATAGTATGGGCGGGAGTTTCGCCCTTTTTCGTGTCGGCCGCCGATGCAATCGCAAGTGTTGTCGCAGTGAGAGGGGTCCCTTGCGACCCCCATCTCCCCTTCCATCTTACCCGCCCCCCCCCCCCCACGAACTCCTTTGTTTCGGAGTCCTTTGTGTTGTGTAGTGTGTAGGGTGTGGAAGAATACGCCAGGGGATAATGGGTGCCTGAGTTATGATGTGGGAAGGGGGTTGTGCGCACGAGGGTTGAGTAGTACCCTAAGGGAGGGTGGGGCTGCAGAGCATTAAAGTCTAATTAAGTGAACGCGTTGTCGAACGAGATTTCGACCATTACTGCTCCCTTTGCCCTCCATCCTCTGATCCCTCCGCCGCCGCCGCCATTTTTTTTTTTTAATCCTTCCGACTCCTCGCTCTGCTTCCTGACCTTTTTGCCTCCCCCACCCTCCCCCTCCCTCCCCTCCCCCTCCCCCCCACCTACTTCTAACATCGTCGTGGAAGCTGCGGAGGCTTTTGAGGACCCAAATCAATTTATAGTTTTGGACGATGTCCCCATGATTTAATAATGGAATCGTGGGCTTACGCTTAATAGCGCGCTCAGACATACCTACATGTATGCATGCCCGCGCTCTCCTCCATGTTAGAAATTGCAACTTTGTAGGGGGGTAGAGGAAATTTTTTCCAGCGATTTGAGACACGAAGTGGCACTGAGCACTTTTCTGCTTGAAGACTCCTTATTCCACCCTTGTTTACTCACTCCTTGCTCCTTGCCTAATTTCCAATCACTTTCATTCATTTGAACCACCGAGGTGATATATATGTTTTGCTTGGACGATATATCAATGCAACACGGTCCCAGTTCGATCTTATTAGCTTGTGTAAATAATACTTACGATAATAATAGGAACGTAAAATTATATTGCTAAAATTACTAGCATCATGCATTTGATTCTTTATGCAGAAAATGGTATCCAATGATTCATCAGCCATTCTCGCTCACCCATTTGATCCAATTGCCCTTTTGAAGGACTCGATGAGAAGTACACTCTCGGGAAACCATTGCATTCAAATTATACTTGGTATACTAATTTTATTGCTCGCACCATAGTCATTTGTGCGCAGTGCTCGCAATTTAAATATATATGAGAATAGAATAGTTTGGAGTGCATAACCGAGAGCTTTAATGAAGATTTTTTCGGAATATGGTTGACATTTTAGAACGCGTGAAATTCGCTTTTAATCATTACTCCATGTGAGAAAAATATGAATGGCGCCACGAACATCTTGTAACTCTCTCGATCGAGTGAAGGCAGGTCCCAAAAGAGGACCAATCCGCGCGAGGGAAGGAGAAATATAGGAAGAGCGGCGCCGCGGCCTGTGTCTGTGGTTACGGCGGCAATGGAAAGAAGCTTGCTACTGACGCCCGTAAGAGGATGGCCGCTGTGAGGAAAGGCCTTTGGATGAGATAGGGAACGTCTTAGAGAACGGAGAGACGAGGGCGGTGGCCGCCTCAGCTGAGCCAAAGGCGAGACGATGTGTATATAAAGGGCCGGGAAGATGATGGGATAGGGCAAGGGAGGCCTATCGAGGGAAAAAGTGGTCGGGTGGTCAAGTAAACGGCTTTGAAGGAAAGGCCCTGGAAGTAAGCCAAAAGGAAAACGCAGGCCGAGAGAGGGCGACGGCAAATTTGAATAGGTTGACCAATAAGGAGATAGAGCGACTCAGGTGGGCCTTATAAATTGCTGGAGCTCATTAGGGTTGTGGAACAGACTTTCAGCGCCTTGTCTCATCATGTGCTACGAATTAAGGCCCTTTGGCAAAATTTAAAATTAGGTAGAAGGTTTTTTTATTTTGCTATGGTGGGAGAACTGGAGTTTTGCACTTCACGTAAAGTGTTTATTAGCTTCAAATTCCTAATTTTCCTCTCCTTCTATCGATTTATGCCAAAAATTATTTAAAATAGAAGTAATTTATTTTTGTACTTTCTTAAATTTAATGCTATTTTATGCGACTATCACCTTTATCGGTTACGCTCATCCAGTATTTTAATTTTGCTCACTTAAAAATCAAGTGGTGCTTTAAAATTTTTTAAAATTACGCTCTACCATAAATCTACTTTTTACGTATGCCATATGTATTTAAATATGTCTCTTCATGCATTTAAAATAATTATCGAATTATATTTCAAATTGTTTCTCATGAATTATCAGAAAATAATTCCTGAGATGCTGGTTTTGAGACGATAATATCTATAGGATTTTGAAATGGTACTTACGTACTCCATGTATTAAATTGAAAGGAGCAGTTGATATCCATTTTAATATTGATTGGTAGCAAACAAATGCTATGCCGGGGATAAGATATCTCCATTTGACCAGGCCTGTGCCGGAGCCCTTCTTAGGGCGGTGGGCGGCCATAGCCAAAGGGCGCCAGCACTGTTCGGAGGAAGGAATGATCCAGAATGAATTATATTCATTTCAATTACTATTTTGTTTACTCAAGACGGTGTTTATTGTGTTGTTAAATGAGAAATCGCTGGAATCAAGTTAACTGCTCGATGTTAGTATTCTGAATGTAAAATCTGTCAGTTTCGAAAGAGGAGGGCGCCGAAGATTTCCACGCTGGAGGGCGCACCGGGATATGTGCCGGCGGCCCAGCACGGGCCTGCATTTGACACACGTTTAATATTTTACTACCGGCTCATGCATAACATTATGCAAAGAATATTTGTAATTGCATCTATGGTTGAATAAATGCTATTCTTTTTGACTGAATGTGCTTAGCAGAAAGGTAATGTATTTGGCAGTGAAGATTTCTCGGATTTCACAGTGAGTATGGTCCTCCACTTCTCCTTGCGACGTTTCGATGCGCCGCTCGCCCATCTTCTTCAGGGATTCAGGAATCAAATGCCAACACCGGTTACCCGGTGTGTGATCCTAGAAACATTCACTGCAATTGCTCGCCGTAAAAATAGCAGAGATTAAATCAGTTTATTCATACATCAATTCAAGATACTGATAGTGGAAGACAGTGTAGCCTGGAGCTATTTACAGCATATTTTTATTCCATATACCGGTGGGATCGTTTTAATTTCTAACCACTTTTCCTCGATGTGTTACTCAAATTTACAATTCATGTGCCGAAGTCGAGGAATTTAGCTAATCGTGCCTTTCAAGTGCACAGCAGTTGATAATGCCACCTGCCTAAGAAATAAGGCAGTAATATTCATGGTTTTTACTACAGTAGATTCCGTTTAATGGGTCCACCGGTTACTTGGGGCAGCCGCTTAATTGGGGCAGATCTTGAAAAACAGAACCCAATAGAGGAATATCCAAGAGTGTTCTCCGCTTTATTGGGACAGCATGCCGCTTTATTGGGCCATGAGTCGGCGACATAGACTCTATACTCGCGACAAAATTAAATTTTTTTGTTTTCAGAATAGGTACTATTTTTTTATATTTTCCTCCTTTGATTTACTCTTATTTTCCACAAATGTTCCTATTCTTGCCCTATTTTGATAGCTCTTGTTGATATACTATCCGCAAGAGAATAAGACTTTTCTTTAATGGGAATTAGTGGAAGACATTCATTCAGCGTCGTCCGAGGCTGTGAAAAATGTTTTTAACTAAATTGTTTTAATTCTTAAAAATGATAATTAATTATCTAAAATCGCTGATTTTCATCAAATTAATAACTTAATAAACTTATTTTGCATTATAAACATTCTTTAGTCTTCTTTCCATCACTTCAACGTTTGTTTATGCCCATATACAGGATAGTTCGCCTAATTGGGACAACCGCTTATTTGGGGCAAAGTGCACAAGTCCCGATGTGTCCCAATTAACCGGAATCTACTGTACTTCATTGCAGAATTTTTTTTATAAACTATGAGGAATTCCTAGTAGCTAGCTTTAAAGTTCGCAAAATATATTTTTTCTTCTATATGTTCTCCCACCAGTGCTTTCTATCAATCGCTGGGACATGAAAATAGGTCATGATTCGGCCTTGCTTTGGAATATATGTGGATTCTATTTCTAGAATTCAATTCCATAAATAGAGTCAATCGCAAATTTTTAACTATCGTAACCCTTTAACGCATAAAGATTGATGATAGCAATGAATTATCTATTTTGTGTGCTGTTCCCTCGTTATGTTGTATTAAGGTTTGTGCCTTTATTGTCGGATCTCACACCGAGTAAAGTCCTCCATACCTCCTTCCGACGTTTCGGTGATCAACTCGCCCAGGGATTCAGAAATCCAATTGGAGTTGCACATGGAATTGGATCCGGAGTCCCTGAGGACGGTGGGCGAGTTGGACGTTGAAAGGGCGGAAGGAGGTGTGGAGGACCTCAGCCGGCGTGAGTATTAGTGTATTATATGCTTTCATTGCCGATTTGTCCCAACAGGATAGCATTATACTCATCGCGAAAGATCCCCGCTACTTAGCAAGAGCCTTCTTGGGGAAAGTAAAGAAGAAGATGAAGCAAGTGAAGTAATTCGCTAGAGAAAGGGAGGAGTGGGGGACTGAGTCATGCAAGCATTAAAATTCCAGTATCATGAATGAATAAATACCAATCATCCGGTGTAATCCTTAATGTGCCAATAATTCAAATTTTAAGGTGAAATTAGTCTTTCGCATTCAAGAATAGTAAGTGCAACATGAAGGACAGTGTATACAAGTTTATATGAAAAACATTGTTCAATTATTATTTAGTAATGTAATGTTTCTCCTGCGAGACATTCCCCAATTTGGCTTAGGAATTAATTTACATTGGCGAAAAATAAATTAAAAATAGACTCCGTAATAAATATAAGATAGAATAGTACGCCCGAAGTGCATCGAAATACGCGAAGATCTCTTGCGCTGGCTAGGTCGAACGATATATCGCACGAGATACCTATACAGGCCAATTAAGGATTGAAAAATATCTAACAGAGATATGCAAGCACCGCCAACCCCTAAATTGTCGGAATTGATTACTCTAGCGCCGAGTGTTAGGCTTGACTCGCTGCGTGGGGACAACGACTCCGAAGAGAGCGCGAATCAAAGTAAGAATCATGTTATTCACATCACCTAATATTCCCTCAACTTCCCTGACTCTAGCCCACCTGCCAAACTAAAGGCCGTGGGTTCGAAATCGTCTGGCTGGACTCGCCACCCGGGACATTCATGTGTCACATTGAGGTCATTGTTGGAGAGAACTAATGGCCCGCCCTTATGCATTAATTTGATGAAGAAGACGTTGTTCTTATCATATTTCATGATGCATGGTACCATGTGGGCATAAGCGTTAGATTGCCATCAACTCACCTGATGCGGTTGATTGTTAATTGATGTTCATTTTGATGAAAGACCTCATACTCCTATACTTTCCCTTTAAAAAAGAGAAGATATCATATATTGTATTATACAGAATATTATGCTGATACTAATATGTACTTCATCGCTTTTACTTATGAGTTTCGGGTTACTGTCTATTTAATCGTTATGCATACATAAGAAAATTATTAAATTGTATGACACTGGGTATCGTACTGATACAAGTGTGTCGCCGTGAACTCGCCAAATGAGTGTGATTGCCTAGAAATCATTATATTTGAAGTATGTTTGATAGCGATAAATCCGCGCCTTTATAATTTCCTCTCATCCCTAACTCAAGACTCCTCTACCTTACCCACCATCTATGGAGTGAATTTGTAGCCTGGCTGAAATGGGACTCGCCTTATCTCTTGTCGTCGCCCTTGCACTTCCCCGCACACCTCCGCCGTTGTCTACGAGGTAGATGAACATTTGCAGCTTCTGAATGCCGTTCCTCTTCTCTCCCCCCGTTTCTGCGAGAAGTCCCATGCATATACACAACTGCTCCGCGCGTCCAACCAGCCGAGGATTAGCCGTGCACATATTAAGGCGCGCCAGGAAATCCTAGCCGCCGCGACCGCGCTGAATAAACAGGAGACGAAAGGAGTATTTTGGCATCAACGAACTGCATTTCAACCCGCCACGGAGAAATGGGGTTTGCCAACTCCTCCGCCCTCTCGCCTCGCCAACTGCAGTTGTTCTTTTGACCCGCTTTCGAAATTTATTTCGGCGTTTGACTCGAATTTATGCACGTAAGGGCCATGTAGCCTCATGCTCAATCGCAATGCTTTTCAGCGCAATATTTCTCTAATTATTTGCTCGCTTCGAATTCAATGAATTAATAAAATACTTCTGTTGGATGCGTAGACAACTTGGACTCCCACCGCGAAATCTGTATTTAATAAACTTAATTCGGAGAAAAATTATGCCTCTTCAGGCATATGATATGCTTTGTGGTGGTTTCTAATGGTTATCAAATTTGTAACCGGGTGAGGTGGCCTACGCATCTAGAAAAAGAATTTCGAGACTTTTTAGATGTTGCAAATTCGTCATAAACGCGGTTACTAATTTTTCATTTACTTGGAATAACTTTCTTAGCCCCGATGACGGCTAACTCCTCAGACATGTTACATAGGTGACATTAGAGCATCTCATCACCAAGGTTACTTCATCCATAGGTCGTTATATTCCTTGCACTCAATCTCCAAAGCATAAGCATAAATTATTACATCGACACGAAAGTCATACAATAAACTATATGTTCACACTGTCTTTTTCAATTTAATGCAGGGAATGTTATTTATGACTTCCATTGCTTTAATTTTGATTTTATAGCTCTATTCGTTTCTCTGTGTGTTGACAAAAGCAATGTTCAGGATTGAAGGAAATAAATTTGATTATTTCTTCATTTTATTAGGTGTTTTAGTTATAATTAAATTACTAAGTTTATTTAAACTAATAACTTCTTTTTGTTATTTGATGTTAAAATTGTGCTAAAAATTTTATTTGCAAAGTGCTTATGCTATGATTTTACTTTGATATATTGTAAATTTTCAATTTATTTCACTCCTCATTCGAAATGCAATAGGCACTCTCCGCTCTGATCTATAGCATTCATTTAACAATCTTAAATAATCTCTAATCCAAAATTACGATTTTTTCGTTGCAAGTGCATAAGATTTTTCTTTTTTACTGCAAGTATTATCTGCGAATATTAACCAGACACTACGGAAAATATATCTATTTCTTTTTCTCCTTCATTATAATGAAGGTTTTTTAAAGGCTTTAGAATCGTTCCACATTTTCCCATCATTAAATTACGGATCAAATGTTTTTAATTGGGAGATACGCTTCACCTCAGCAAGTGAATTTCCGATGCTCTTCTCGAAATGTTCACCGCGAGTAAACAAAGGATTGACGATGATCGCCATCGTCTGCACATCACGTGTCCCCTCCCATCATATCGCTTCATGGAGATCGCCAAATTACCTCCACCCACCTCCACCCAACGCCCGCTGCGACGCGAAAAAAAACCCTTCCACCCTCTTCTTCCCCTCAGCCGTTAATCCTCCCGTAGCGGTGTCCTCTTTCTTAATTAAGCGATTTAAACGTTAGCGATGTGCTCGCGTGTAGGAGGTCCATCGTAATTTCGAAAAAAAAAACTGAAATAATTATATTTAAAAATAATGTCTTTTATATTTTCCAAATAGAAAGCGGTAGGGCTGGCTCCTAGTCTAGCTGTGAATAATTGCATACTAGATTTTCTCTTCCTGCTCATTAAAGACTGCGCGTTGATAGTATACCTCAGTAGCAAGAGAGCCTAGCATTTGCTGCAGACATTAGCGGCTGGTGAACAATTATATGGTGGCGGCTTAGGGCACAATTAAAGCGCGTAGTTTTTCGAAATTCAGATGAGGGTCAAATATGGGTGTAGATGAATCTTATTCTGTGAGGCTCGTCAGCTAGGTTTTTAGTTCTTGTCAGCATACATACCCGATGGCATGCGTAGAAGACAGAGTGGAGGATATTTTAGGCCTCCAAAATTTTCTAAAAATTATGCATTGATGAGTAAAATGGCAATTAATGAAGATTTATTAAAATAAAACGGGATAATTGCAGCTGAATATGCATATTGTTTGACAAAGATTTAATAATTAATTTAATTGCGTTACAAAAGTTCAATATTGTGGCAGCTTAAATTCTTTCATTTGCCGAGGAAGGCGTGTAACGGGTGATCATACCAATTACCGACGGGGATATTACCAATTAAAAAAAAAAGGGGGATATTACCAATTCCGGAGCCTACAAAGGGCTGTAGAAGAAGCTCTAATGATGAACGATAAACTTATTGTATAGAGAAGGAAAATAAATTTGATGAGCCGTGCGTGAAAATGTTTGTTAGTGAACCTAAGTGTGTGACGCAGGTTTGACATTGCCAACTCTCTAGAAAAGTCATATAGCTTCACGATTGTAACCAATTGATTCAAGTTTAATTCAGAGAAATATTCAATCATAAAGCGCTATAGCTGTTTTAGTTTTTTTACATTTGAACAAACTTACCATTGAAATGTAGATCGGTGTACGTTGGTGCAAAGTGAGGAAAACTACAGAAGCTATTGTGTTCTTCTGTCATCAAAGAGCTTAATTTTTGGAAATCACTAATTTTGAATATTAATTGACTGAAGGAATGATAGGGTGACTCGTCTCCTCTTTAGCTAGTGTGGAATTCAATGGATGGATGCATTTCCAGGAGGATGTTTGTCTCCTGGTGCCTTTCGTGAAAGACAGCCAACATGGACCTGCTCTCACTAACGGGAATCGAGATAGGACTAAACGGTTGAAATTTTTGTAATTCTAAACATGCCATTTTTAATTAAGACAACGTTTTATCCGGGTCAAAAACTCAGCATTGAGAATAATTGCATTAAGAACTTACCTATCTTTCGGCTTTCCGACGTCTCACAAACCTGAAACTTTTTAAATATTTTTTTATTTTCATTTCGCACAATTTGAGACCACGAATTTCCAAATTGGATCATCTTGAAAAAATTAGCGCCGGACTACTGTTGCGGGTTTCCCATCTGCCCTCACCATTCGTCTTCTAGAGTGCGCCTTTATAAAGGGACCATGCCTGGCAGGTCTTTCTTTTTTCATTGAGTTGCAATAATTGCACGAATAGTTTTTCAAATCGGCGTACAACTGCTGCATTAAACAAGCTGCAAACAAGCCTCCTTACATTTCACTCACAGCCTGAATCAAGTTTGAAGGCGTCAGCTGCCGAATTCATCGGCCGCTATCAGCGTTCCTTCTGTTCTGAGTACCGTATCGATCTGAAAGACGTCAATCACTGCGACATATCTGCTCAATTGCCCCAAAAACCTTGAACTCAACTCTCAATTGGTTGCATCAGCGAAAATGTAAGCCCTGAGCGTTTGCCGCCGTATCTCGTTCTGCCGACTAATCTTTCCCTTTATCTCGCAGCCGCAACCCTCTTAGCCGCGCAATCGAATTCCGATTTTATTGAGCTTCTCTCCTAGTAATTGCACTCTAATGAAAGTCATAAGCGATTTTTTACGTCTGGTGATCTGACAGGCAAAATCCTGCTATGCAGGTACCGCAATGGGCTCCCAGAACCGCCGATAAAATCAAAATGATGTGGTTTCCTAGGTTTCACCGGCGCACAGCGTCGTGAATATATGTGTATGCGATTTTTTCATCGGATATTTGACGACTTGGCGTCCGACTGTTCGATAGCCGATTCGGTTTTCCAACTCCGCTGACCATGGAAGCTGACTAGGTTTCCGAAACGCCAGAGTTGTCATTTACCAGATGAAAATCCCGATCAGACTTAGAAAAATATGAAAGTACTTTCCTCGATTTCCCTGTATTACTTCCATAAATGATCTTTTAAATAGTTATTTCTCAGTTAAGAATATTTCCCGTCGAAAATTGATCAATCAATCAAAATATGCAAAAATTGTTAACTTATAGATTAAATCTTTTGTGAATGATAAATACACACCAGAAATAAAAAGTGGCGGTTTTTTTCTGTTGAGCAGAAGACTGGAGTAATTGCATGCTTCTGATTGGAGTTCATATATGGCGATTGAGCCAACAAGTAATTTTCCAGTAGGCTTTTTGAAAGGCGCTTATTGTTCGTCGAAAGTATACAAGGTATTAACGTTTGTTTTGTGACAATTTGGAGCAGTTCGGGGGAAACAGAATTTTTATGCCTTTTTTCACTTTACCGTTTCCTAGGCTTGTCGTTTTTTTACTTAGTTTTCTGTTGCTCTTAAGTTTCGCAGGAATAAATTAAGTTTTTACCCTGAATTTACCTAGGTACTCCTGGTGGTTTGATTTTTGTCCGGTTCACAGTCATTTTACATAAGTTTCTCATCTCTGCACGTTGAAATATTTCTTTTTTCTGTTATTGCTCTTATTGTGTTAATGAATCCTTTTTAAGTCGTATAATTTATTTGAATTATCATTTTTCGGTGATCAATCCATAATTGCGAGTTTAATTTTGGGCCTTAGGCTTATAAAAATATTTGGTTTTCTACCGAATCATTTTCCAACGTCTGATATCTACACGAAATATCTCCTCTGTCCTCAGCCACGGGTGGTATTCCGTTATGGCCTTTGGTTCGGGGAAATTATGCTCGTCAGCGCTCTTTCTATATATTTCGAATAGTAACCAAGACATTTTAAAGGGAGGGTTTTTCTTCTTGGAAGATTATGTTTAATAAAAAAATGGCTATGATGGGAGGACGTATGGCTGTCAGATATAATTTTTTTCCCACCGTGAGATTTTTTCCTCTTTCATTTAGCATTCGTGTTAGGAGTTTGGCAGGAGTCACAGATACTCCAAATTTTTAATATCAGACATTTTAAGGCGAATGGTGATTGCCCCATTAAACGATTTTCCTAATTTGAGTAATTATTACGATACCATCGACGTGAATCTTTCGCTAATATGTAACAGTCAGTGCATTTTTTCTGCCTATCTTGTCTAAGTTGACATAAGTTGGAAATTGTAAGTTTTACGTGTTGTAATTGATTGAATATATTATATTTGGAAGAAACATTCCTAGCCAAATAATTCAAACCAAGTAGCTAGTCTAAAGCAACTTTAAAAGCCAACATGTATTCAGGTGCAAATTATAAATCGAATAATGACAAAAACACCACCCGTCGGAGGGCGTCGCCCGCGGGGGTTGGGTTGGGGGAATCAGGACTCATCCGCTCATTGTCAGTGACGGGGAGGGGAGCCTGCGAAAGCATGGGGGAGGGGCCGTGGGGTGGGGATGGCTGGGAGCTCTCTGGGTGTTTGGGAACTCTGCCTTCCTAGCAGCGAAGCAATGGAGAGAATACGGACGGGAACAAGGAAGGAGCGTGAAAGATTTTTGAATTTTATCTAGAATTTTGTCAACTCTTTTTTTCTAGGCAGAAACGTGCGAGCTAAGTGATTTGTGCAGTTTAAATTTCCTGTCTATCTCGTCTGGTTTGGCTCTAATACTTATAACACAGGTCTGCATTTTTATGATTCTACCATGCTGTTCAAGTTCTGTTGATGGATTATCATATATTTTGTGTGCTAAACCCGAAAAATGTCTTAATTTTACTACATTGAGTTTAAACTCTTCTTCAAATTCGCCATCTGTCAATTTTTAAACTGTCATATATGGAAGAAAATCGAAAATATAAGACGCACAATTATAGGAGTAATAACGTGTAAAACACAACGTTATGTGCACATACCTACTTTTTCTTATTATTACATGTAATCCTTATTACTTTCATCATTGGATGTACCAGTGGAAGTTACATTAATACAATCATGCTAATTCAAGTTATTCTGTTGTATTTAAAACTTCTCATCGTTTTTTGGGTTCGGTCTAATATATGAATTTGTGATTTGTCGATAAATCAATAAATAAAAGTTTCGGAACCATGATTATCAAAGTTAAATTATGCCAGAAATGCGTCATATTTGGACTCGTTCTTTTTTATAATTAGTGCGCATTCCTATTCTTGAAACCACACGGATGTAAAACACTTATCGCGGAAAATTATTGGTTGTCACAGAAGAGCGCGGTGTAAAAGTGACTCATGCTATCAGGGTGTTTAAAAAATTTGGGGACCGGGAAGGCAGCTGTCGTGAAAAGAGGGGAAGGAGAGGGGGAGGAAGCTATTCGAAAGAAACCATTTCCCATTGTTCTCAGGTAACTTGAACATTTACTTTAACTTTTACTCGAATTCAGTAAAATTTTTCCAGCTGTAGAACACCGTGCGCAATCCATTCCTACTCCCCATTCTAGTTTCATTTTCAATTTTTAGCGGGGAAACTACTCCCATGCTTAAAAAATGTCAAATATACACCGTGTTTTGTATCATTTTCTTTTGAATTTTGTGCTCAATACGAATATTTCAATTCAATCAAGATACTCATCATTTTCCGATAGTCAAGGTTAGACACTTTTGGGCCCAACAGGCGACTCATTTTTTCGGCCTCTAGAAACTGAGAGCTTTGAAGAAGGTTGGCAGAAAAAGGTCAGTTGGCGAGAGAAGGTGAAGGGTAAAACACGTTTCTAATGTTTTCGAGTAACTTGATATTTTATTTCTAAGGGTTTATGGTCTTCGTAACATGACACCTGAGCAAGCAATTAACTGGGGTGCCAGAGGCTTATTGGGGGATACGGAGGGGAGGGAAACGTTAGAGGAGTGGACTGAGGACTGATGGGTGGAGCATAGTGGATTTCGGGAAATGTGGGACGTGGTTACTGATCTATAACGCTGAGGTTCTCCCGATGGTATTTCCATCTCTTGTCGAAGATTTATACTATGTGCCTGTCGTGTTTAGCCCGGCATGAGGAGTTACATTTTCCCGATTAGGATGCGAAATTTAGGATGGAAAATCAACGATTTTCTTTGTGGCGATACTTATTTATCTTACCCAAAGATGGCTGCTGTAGACGGTTGGAAATCTATTAATTGAGATCACATTTCCTTTTGCGATGAAAAAAGAGTTCTCTTCTCTCTTCCGTGAAAATATCGGAGCATCTCACCATTAAACATATCATCTAATGCAGTCATGCCTCTTTCAGTTCTGTTTACCTTGGATAAATTTCCATGACCTAGATATGTTTCCTGCTATTTAGATACTTGGCTCCAGTTAATGCCCATGGCGTGAAAGTTTATAGAAATAGCCTCTCCTATATTTTTATAGTTTTTTCCAAAAGTCATTCAAAATGGGATCTCCTAATACGCGGAAAATTAACTTATGATAAATTTCACAAAAACGATTCAATAATTTTTAGAAATATGTCGATTTAGCCTGGCCGACATGTATTCATGCAAGTTGTTAGCACTTTCGGCAAATGATAGGTGAGTGTGTGATACACCCAATATTCATCTCATTGAAATCAGGTGTAGTGAAGAAACGAGTTACATTTTAAACAGCATGCATATGTAGCCGTAGAATACCATAAAATTTGTAATCACTATAAATGATAATGGAGGTTTAAATTATGTTTAACAGTTTTGCGCAATTCCTCCGCCTCATATGAACATCTAGTATATAATTTTAGAGTTCCTTGAGCTCAAGCCCAAAAAACTTGCTGAATACGACATCCAGGCCTTAAAACGATCTTAAAAACTACTAATACAAAAATTTTTTCATTTATTTCTACAGAAAAAACTGTCACGGCTACTTTGATAAAGATACGGAACTGGCTATTGTATTAGTAATAATTGGCATAATTTAAAAATTACACTCGGGTACTAAAATGGATTTCATAATTCTGTAAAATGTTATTCGAAGTAATTTTCTCTTTTTTGGGTTGGTTTCATGTATTTACTTTATTATATTAATAATTTAAATTCCTGGATTTACGAAGCATTACCCTGTTACCTTACGTTTTGTATGGCTGTCTACCTCTATAAAACATTATTATAATTATTAAGTAAAATATTCAGCAGGAATATTAAATCCAAGTATGTTACAGTTCTAAATTGCACGTAGTCTAAGTATATTGGAAAATGTTCCCTACTGTGTTCTGCATATTACTGAATGAATATATTTTTACCCGTCTTATCACGTTTTCCCATTACTATCTCCGGTGCCGACTTACAGCTTAGAAGGCCGGGGTTGTGCTTTCCTCTCGGGGATCGAAGCACCTATCTTCCCGGATAGATGGTTCGCAGCGTCCTCTGGGGACTTGCTAAGCTACTCCCGAGTGTGATTGGGTGAGTTAGCGCCATCTAACTTGCAAGTCGCCGTTACTTCGTCGAGAGTCAGATCGACGCCTTGGGAGTCCCCGAGAAGGCCTCTCATAACCTGATTTGCGACGGACAGGCAGGGCCGGCTAGTTTCCAAATGCCCTTTGCTCCCAAGGGGTGGCGCGCTAATTTCGCCCAGTCCTAAGTAACAAGGGGAACTCGGTGCGTATTACCCGCACACAATTAGGTTGTATCGGAAAAATGTTTCCCCCCTCACGTATGTACGACGCCTAGCTGCTCTGGTTCGATGTCAAGCTGAGGCAGAGGCACCCTAATTTGGTTGGGCTTTGGGAACGCATAGAGAGAGAGGGAGAGGTGGGCAGTTCTCAGTGGGCCTATCAGCGCCTATTACTCTTAAGAGAACGGACGCAATTAGCTCGGAGTTATGCTCCCGTATCCTCCTCCACAACCCTCTGCAAGACAATAGTGGACCTTCTCGCTACCCTTGCTGTAAGCATATTATCACCATCAACACTCGTAATCTCGTCCTTGCCATAAGTATGGGACCCTTTCACGAAGTGAAGTTTTTGTTCTGCAATACCAGCGGCAATTACTACCCCTTTCGTGGTTTATTAGAAAAAGTATGGAGAGTTGCCATTTGAGATTTGGTGAGTGAGATTACCAGTAGATTTGTAGCGTTTATCCGTGTTGCGCATTAGCAAGAGGTCTGAGTGAATCCTTTGCCTTTCAATTGTATAAATCGAGTCAAACTATTCTTTAAACAAATACCCAATGTGGAGAATAAAGAAAAATGCCCCCTTTTAGATCGATTCGATCCTCTACCTAGTCCTATTCTATGACCTTCCGTAAAGTGCTCTAGTACTCCCAATGCTTATGGCTCTTACTGATACATCCACCAGGTGAGCACTTTGCTGATACATCACCTGCACCAATACTGTACGGTTAGCACTGTGTTGCAATTGCTGATTTGTTATTGTTGAACGAAATTAATGTCTCCTCTTGTGCAAGTGATCCACTGAAACTGAAGTGGTGTCACATTATTGAGTGTATTATTTACTCATTTGTATCAAGGGCATAATTTTCACATTATAATTATTTCTTCTTACACTTTTGCTGTGCTTATCAGTGTGTTTCTTGTTTTCCAGGTAAGAAAAAGTAATGCTTCTCCGAATAGAGCGGGCTGAAATTCAGAAAATAGGTGAGTCCTGTTTTCATTAATTATATTGATTCGAAATGATCTACCCCTTCCTCATAGCATATTTCCGTCTTGTCCTTGCGTTATTCTCGCTAAAGCTACCCTTCCTGTTAGTAATCGTCAATGCAGTTGGGGAAAGAGAAATCTCATTAATTTTAATGTTAGTAAATAGGGTAGTGATGGGCATACTTCGCATGGGGCAAGATTCGGGGGATTTTCCGATGTAGTTCTCATAATGCCGAGTAGATGCCACTTGTATTCATTCATTTTATTTACGAGACATTATGTAGCACAATGGTGCGTTCAGTGGAACATAACGAATGACAGGGCGTGAGGTGATCTCATTTTTCTATTTTATGCTACGATTAAATAAATTGTAGGACCGCGTAACTTTTATTAGTGCTTTTGACGTTTATGCAACTACTATACGTGCGATGCATGGCATTTAGAAATAAATAGGAAAAAATGCGTCGTAGTGAATATCTGGAAGAAGAATACCTCCCTAGAACATAGCTATATCATTCGGGGCACCCAATTAATGGCAGTTGAATCCGTGAAATACCTAGGAGTTACACTCAATAATGAGCTATCGTCGAATAAACATATTCGGGAAATAACTGGTCAAGCTAATTGTAAAATGTTTTTTTTATATAATATTAGGAAGGTGTGACGACAAAGTGAGAGAAATTAGCTATATTCTCCCTCTTTAGACCCCATTTAGAATACGCTGCCAGTGTTTGGGAACCTCATGAAAAAGGCCTAATAACAGAGTTAAAACGCGTGCAAAGAAGAGCTGCCAGGTACGTGAAAGGTTGTTACGATAGTCTTGTTAGTGTAAATGGCCTCTTAGATAAACTCGGATGGGAATCTCTATCAGACCATAGATTGTAAAATAGGCTAAACCTTTAAGATAAATTCAGGAGCATTGTCTTTTCTAACGAAGTTAACCATATCTTACGGACGCCAACATACTACGGAAGTACAGATCATAAAATAAATTAGAGTGATAGACTGTAGAACAGAAATATTCAGAATGTCTTTTTTTCCACGATCAATGAGAGATTATAACGGCAGCGATAGAACTCATAAATAGATTAGATGTCTCGGGGTGTAGCCTACTAACTTATGTAAGATTTAATACATGTTTCTGAATTTTATTATTATTTCTAACAGCACATGGTAGTATGATTTGTTAGTATGCGTGACGTTTTTTTGGACCGTGTGGTGTGCATATGGGAATCCAATTGCATACTGCATGCTGGTGATTGATCACCCCCTGCCAAACACCCTAGAGGTGGCTCGCAGGGTATTTTGTGGATTTAGTTGTATATTTGTCCTTGAAATGCATTCTTTGTCTCGGAAAATAACGCATTTAGCTGGTTCTTAGATTACTTAGTAGTTGTGTTTAGGCATATTCGGTGTATCAAGTGCCGTTGGGGTAAGAGTCCTGGGTCAAGTGTCCGCATGAGGACTCTTGCCCCACGGGCGCTCACTCCTGCCCCTCTTTATACCTTTCCTTTTTGTATGAACTCATAATTTCTGCCTTAAATATCACATGAACCTGTAAGAGAGAAACCGATCGGAAAGCAGTAGGACAAAAATTTTAACCGAACCGAGGATGAGATGAAATGGAAAAAAGAGGGGTTCCCGGAAGAGAAAATGAACATGGGAGACGGAGAAGCATTTTTACCATCAAATACTCCTCCTTTTAATCCTTTGCCACTTTCACGTCCATTCAATCCTCTTCAAACTTCTACCTCCGATAATACTTTGCCTCGCAGACATCGGGAGGCACAAGTCTCTCCTGAGAGGAGTAGATAACATCCAAAAGCATTGCATACGCATAAGTGGCGCGATAGCTCAAAGCGTTCTGAAATTTCTTACAAGTTCCCCCTACGCACAGTGGTCCTCCTAAAAACTTAGCATAAATACTCTTAAATAATAGCCAATTATGGATTTGTATGCCATTTTTACACGGTTTGTGGACGGCGAACGTATTCACGTATCCGGAAAAACTAATTACCATTGTGGAAGTTGTGGAAAAATGCAGTGAGACACACCAGTTGTTGATTGGATAGTGTGTTATGAATGTAAAACGATGAGAAGAGAATCTGTACCAAATATCCTAAAAAGGTGTTCACATGTGATTCACTGTGATTAGGAATCTTGCCTCATAAATAATGTAGTGAACAAATTATGAGAAAGTAAAAGTTATTGGTTGAACATGCATGCGTAATTTTTATAGCTGTGCGTTAGATGCGTACTTTTGCCCCTTATTCCCCTTCTAAGAGTCTATAATATCCATTTCTTCAAACGTGAGGGATGGTGAAATTAATACATTGGAAACGGTAGTTGTTAAGGATATTTCATTCCATACTTTAAAGCAACCACCAAATTCCTCATGGTTGCTATTTCGGAGGAAATATTTCGTGATATTTATCTGGTGGATAGTTTGAGGACCCATTGTAAGTACCTAAGATTCTGTGGTTGATTTATATTATTCGTAGTTATAATTTCAATGCTTTAAAATATTTGCGATATGACAAGTATAAAATGCTTGCCCTCAAGTAAAATGATTCGAACCCCTCCGATTATTTGGCCATTAAATCGTAAGCATTGCTAAGTTTTATTAAGCACAATAGTAAAAATAACATTTTGAACAATGAGGTAATTAAGTTACAACAATGATTTTCTAAGTTTATCACACATTTTGAAGGTTATTATTTTTAGCAGAATCGTATTTTACCTCTGATAGGCAACCAGACCAGCCCTTAGACTTCGTATTTTGTCTATTTGTGACTTCCATTTATTCTTATCTTTATATTTTTTACTTAATTTTTTTCTGTAAGTAACTGTTGCCATTTTTCCAGACAAAAAATGGCTCAAATTTTTTGATTTTATTGCTGTCTTATTCTTTTCGGGGGTGTTTTCCATTCCAATTCATCAGGTTAGCAAAAAGAGTGATCCTAAACCATGGCAATCTTCTCATGAGCATAATTTTGTTATTTCTTTTGACCACTTATGGATGACTAATCCCGTCGCTCACGTTTTCCGTTGGCACGCAGGGCAGTCCAAAAATGTGCCAGGAAGATCCGAGTTGCGCTTCTCTTCTCCAGATGAAAAATATGCCCGTGTGGAATGGATTTTGGCCGGCGCCACTGACACAGCTAGCTCTCTAAGTAAATGCAAATAGTAAAGATCATTCCTCGATTATCTTTACAAACATTTTGTTGATATGTGAGTGCTCCTCCGGAGATCATTATAGCTTTTCTTGATTTTTATGCTTGAAATTGCGAGACTTGAAGAAGGCTATACGTGGGCACATTGCTCAAGGTGCCGACAAGCATCGTAGCAGGATTAACCATTCTTATGCATCTCTCAGTGGATTTTTCGGGTTTTAGAACCATCGTATCACTTTGCATTATTATCATCATCATGATGAAACCTTCTTCATGATGCTGAGTGATACATGATACACTAAAAACGTGAAATTTTCCGGAGGAAAGATCAGAAAATGTTTAGTAATATGATACAGGCTTAGTAATCAGTCTCTGCATAATAAATTTAAAAATATTATCTTCCGAATTCAGAATTATAGGTTTGCCAACAATTCTGTCCGAATTGTGAATTGATGTTATTTGTGGGCGTTTAGTTTTCTTGGTAATAAAATTCATCTACTTACCCTTAACAAATTTATTTAAAGTAGTATATGTATATTACCACGGGTGTTTCAAAAACTCTAATTCCTTTGCTTTGGAAAAATAGCTAATATCAATCTTATTATTCGACTGACTCCCTACTTTCGCATTGAAGCGGTGACCTGAGCCTCCCGTGAGCACTTTTGGAGTAAAACAAGAGCTTATAGTTATGGCTGGGGGCTCTCGCTTTGCCATTTATTCTTTTTGTATTGCTAGTTACTTAGGAGTTTAATCGTAAGAAATATGTGCCAGCTGTCCTCTGATTGTGGGTGGAAAACGTTTCCTCGCTTCTTATGCAAATTAAATTGGGTTAGGCAAAAGGCTGTATTTTACTCCTCTACCACTGTACTCGTAAAATATTTTAATCATGAAATTCACTAAATGGATACCGTCGCCTGCCACTGCATTTCATCTGGCGTACGGAGGCGCTTCACTCTGAAGTTATTAGAAGAGGAAGATATTTTACACAAAGGATGAAATTTCTAAGAAAAATCATTTGACTTCGATTGGATTTGAACCCACATCTGAATATTGCCGGTCTCTTATGCTAGCTTTGCAGCCATCAGAGTTACTGCATACAGTGTCCCTTGCTTTTTTTTCTGCAATGATTGATATCAATATCTCTCGCCGCGTTCACATTAGTAATCTTGCATGATTCAATGGCACTTTGCCAAGAGATATGCTTTCCTCGGGGAACTTTCTTCTTACAGAAGAGTTTGCTACAAAGTTATCAAAAATATCTCTTGGTATATTGGAATTGAAATGAAATTATCTTATCGCATTGCACGCACCCTTCAATTCATTATATTTTATGCCCATGTAAATCATTTAATGCTCCCTCCTCCCCCTAACTGATTGCACTCTTTATCCTCCCTCATTTTGATTTGCATCGCAACCCATTGGACGCCATTAACCCGCACTATTACGTGCCTCTCAGACTGTCCTGCCTCCTAGCCTTTCCCGAAGCCCTCCACGAAGTTTTAGTGTGTGATTCCTAAAGGGCCTTGCGCTCCACGCGCCCTCATTTGTCCTCATTTTGCGAATTCCTCGCCCTCTGCTGCGACCCCTTCCCCTCCAACCCCATTTGAGGGTCCTCCGTAGCCATGGCAACGCCAGATATACGGCGCTCACGTCCTTCTGCTTCGACCGTCAGCCGCAAGTGGCGCTGGGGTGAGAAGGAAACTGTGGGGATAGGAGCGTGCATGTGTTAATGTGAGTTTATGTGTGACCTCGACCCTTTCAGTCGACCTGACCCCAACGACGCAATGTCCCTCGCATCGCTGCTATGTGGCAGCAGTCCCAGTCGACTATCTCTGTGTTGCTAATAGCATCTAAGCCCTTTCCTACTTTCACAGGTAGCCTCGGTTTTCCGATCCGTCGTCTACTTCTCTAGCTGTTTGCGACGAAAATTCGATGGCCTTGAACCTTTCGAAGATAAGTTGATTGCGTCATTAAGTTATGCAAAGCGTTTCTCGTCTTCTCAGCTTCTCCACCCATCCTCGTATTGTTTTCGCCTGATTCGTCGTTGTTTGCACTCGTTAGAGCGATTCTTACCGTCAACCGAAGTCCCTCCCTTTCGACACTAATTGGGCAAGAACTTTAATGACGTCACAAGCTCATGAAAAATGGGGGATTGCGCTATTTCTGACGATAAACTTTAAAGTTAAAAGACGTTAAACGGGGAAGATATTTTTTCCCTCGTAACTTATCTTTCCCTTCTATATGCATACATACGCACGTGATATTGCATTCCTAAGATCGGTATTCTGCAGCCTTTCCTTTCTACCATTCTACCAAGATCGTTATATTACCTCCATAAGGCCTATGAGAATCCAGAAAACATATTATTAAGAGAAGAGGAGATTACTACAGGATAAAATTGACTAGTCAAATTGATAATAATCAACTAATCGAGTAGACTGGAACACACTGATAGGAGGTAGGGAAGGCGGGAAAGTAGTGGAGAAAACTGATACAAGAGCTAGACGGTGACTGATAAATTTAATGGAAAATTGACAGAATGCATGCGAAGTGGGGTATGATAGGGCTACCTTCTTTCAACCGCTCAATATAGAGGAAACTACCCAGTTATTGGCACTTTAGGGGGCTTGACGAAGAAAATTAACTCTTGTGACCGTCTTATCACCATTTTAGTTCATTTATTACTTGCCTCAGATCTGAGAGGCATGTTGCTTTAGTTTCCTCATGTAAGCGAATTATGTTTTGCATACAGCTATTTACTAATAATAATTGTTTAAAAAATCCAACAATACCTGTAGATGGCACCTTTTTTCCATTTATCGGCACACAGTTTCCCAGTCATTGGTATACCAGATTTTCATGCTCTACTTAGCAGATTCAGTTCATATTTATAATATATTAAAGAAATATAACCTTTTTAAGCTATTAGATCACTCATTATCTTACCGGTAAGCATATTGATACAGTGAGAGGTGTTAAAATATCATGAAATTAGAATCCGATTACGTAACATTAAAATTTTATGTTCTTCATTATTTTACGCTAAAAATATTTTTTGATTGAAACAGATAAATTTACATATTTAAGATGTTATTAGGTTAATATCAGTTTTAATTATGACTTCAAAATAACAATGTATCGCTTTTGAAGTGATGTAGTCCGGAATCTCATTAGCATTCATGACGAAAAAATAGGTTAAAGCCGGAATCATCTGGAATATGCATTTGGTACGTTTTTGGGAAACAGTTTAGGTTATACTACTGCTTGCGACTACTCCATTCAATTCCTACCTTCTTATCACTAGAACGTTCGAGGGGATCAATTTGATCCTTTTTCGATTTGCAATGTATTTACTTTGGAAACCAAAATAGGTAAAGTGTTTTCCTCTCGTGACTTTTACACATTTTTAAGTTACTTTATGGACCAAGAAGAAGAACTACCAGATTTCTTTACTTTGTAAGGTAATATCATCTGCGTCCTCAAGACTACGTTGGAGAGCTGGCTAATATCCACTATGGGGAATTTGATGGTAGTGAATTGTCCTCAGAGGATGAAGAGTGTATATTAGGCAGTGATTCAGAGTCGAGTGAATCTGGGGTAGAATTGGAAGTGCCCGAGACCCAAGGAAGGAATTCCGAAAATGACAGTGATAGCAACGGTGAGCTATACTTCCACATTTCTTTCTTAATAACTATGTTTCAAGTACTTTTGCCCACCATCCATGCTGCAATCGCATAATGCTCTAAATACAGATTCTGATGACGAGCCTCCCAGCATTACTAATCTCATTAATTGATGCACCGAAGGCGCTTTCCTGCTGTACCGGTGAATTATTTCACCCTAACCTGCCAGATTACAGAAGATTATGATTTTTTGCGCAATTGTCTAAGTTGTGTGGGTAGTGTATTGTTTGTGTGAGCAGAAACTCATAACTATGAGGATTTTTACATATACATATTTTTGATTGAATAGATAGATACATTTTGGACCATATTTTTACAGGTATTCTATATATTGTTAAGAGTTATTTTCGACGCCAAGATATATTCCTAAACGAGCGTCGAAGTTTTGACAAAACTAGAAGTAGTCGTTGCACTAAGGAAGCTCAAGGAGTTTCACACGAAAACTTTGCTGCCAGCAATAAGCAAAACGGTAGGTGTTTTATATTCATTTCACTAGCATTATCCTTATTTTGAACGTCCTTTTAGCCGTTTCATGCTTATATTTGATCCCAGGTGAAACAAAAGAGAAACAACACACAACCAATGATGGCACCATGTGGTTGAAAGCGGACACAGGCACTTTTCCTCCTGGGCGTAAACCTCAGCATATTGGTTGTGTTAGCATAAAATCAGAATTTTTGCAAACCGTTGCTCAGTTGCTTATGATTCGGAAAATGACCAATTTCATCTTTGGAGCTGGCGTCGGTTTGAGGACACGAAGGGCGCAAGATAACCCGAGGGCGGGTAGGGCGCAGGGTGCACCCTTCTGGATGGGGACGCGGCCGAAATATATAGGCACTTGCTAAGTAGGGGAGCGTCATCAGTCTTGAGTCAGCAGTCAGTCATTGGCATTCATAGAACTGATCGCCATTTTGAAAGAGTATAGGGGGAAAGACAAGGTCTTACATTCCAAATTAGTCTGGAATGTTCATTGGATTGACATTGCGGAAAATTGGATAGCAATTATCGACGCCAGTGTTGTAAAACGAACGTTATAAATACGCATAAATAAACTTACAAAAGAGTCACCCATTAATTGATTGATTAACTGAAGTGAATTTGCCTTTTTGGAGAATATAAGGGTCATTGTAAAATCTATGTTTATTCTAGTGTATGATTTTTGTGCATGATAATAATCCATTAACCCTAGCCACCACGAGCAAAAAAGGGAGAAAAAAAGATCCCTCTCAAAGTAAGCAGTGTTTAACATGTCGGGCAGATCATTGCGGAACGTCGCGTACTCTCCGACCGCGTGACATAGTATATGTAATTGTACCCCGGAATTAATAGGCTATTGGGCTCTCAATAAGAACGATAGCACACAGTGAAAGATTAATTCAAGGAAGGTTACATTGTGAAATATTGAAGGTAATCGTATTTTCTGAGTATGAAATACTTTACTTTGTCTATTCATTATGAAATTTACTCTGATGACTGAACCTTTCTCTATTTATTATGAAATGTGTGACTATGTCCATATATTGAAGTGGATCTGTATGAGTGCAATACTTCTCCTGATGTTCATGTAAATATTATATTATCCACAATTAATAACAATGTTCAATGTCCCATTGAAAATCCCTCTAGAGTTTCTCAAACCCATGTGTATATGTTCTCATGCTCCAAAGGACAATTCTAATGCAAATAAAATATCTATCTATCCATCAATCTATCTTGCCGCTAAGGAAATCTCCAATTTCTCCAGAGAAAATGCAGCACGTGGTGATAAGGTTCGCAGTCACTTCGGGAATCGAACTGCGGACCTTTGGCTTTCCGGGCCAATGCTCTGTCACTACGCTATCCAGGTGTCTTGTTCCCCATCGCATTTGTACCAGTTAAGGAACTTGAATAGCGTAGTGGCTGCGCAATGGCCCGAAAAGACAAAGGTCCGTGGTTCGATTCAAGGTCCAGGGGCATTTTTTCTCTTGGTAAATCATATAGATTTCACAGCCATTAACGCGGCAGGATTTGAAATATTACACAAGCCGGGGGGGGGGGGGGCAAACATAGGGCAGTCTATCCTAGCATATGTATACGCCCTTTCGCAGGTCCATTGTGTCAATTTTCCATTAACTATAATAGCCACCGTCTAGCTATTGTATCTATATATAAACAAGGATACAGTAAGGTAACTAAATAAAACGGATAAAAGGAAGACTCACGCATCAAAAAATTAATCTGGAGCTTTCAAAGCTATTGGCTTCTTTCTCGACGACTGGGTGAGAACTGACTTGCATGTGGCTGCGTGATGACCTCGCCGTATCTGTTTTCCTCTTCGTGGGCTTTTCCATTGAATTTCCGTGAATATCGTCCGAGATTTCTCCCCATTGAGGTTGAGAACGACAGGAGAGCCAAGCTTATGTCCCTCAGTTCTCACCTTCGAGTCTATTCTCTCAAATTCAAGATCATTGCGCCCAGCTCCCCCTCTTCCCTTGGCGTGGGAGTAAATGTTCCTGCCGCGCCGCTCACCTCCACTGTGGCGAGGTGAGCGCCTTGCTTCACTTCTTATTCAATTCTCCCGAGAGAGTGAGGAGGAGAGAGCTATCAATTCTTCGGATACTTAAGGAAAAGGACTTGCCGAGGGCATTGAGGTTACCCAGCCCGTAAAACCCTTTCCCTTGAAGGTCATTTGACAACTTGGGAAATTTCGCATTCCGGGGGACAAGGCCGTTTGTCTCCAGTCGAATGTGGGTTTGTGTGTGCAGATTAACCGACGCTCGCTCCCCATACATCTCTCTTTACTTCTCCGTCCTATTATGCATTCCCGCACTTCTTGGTGTGGTAACTCTTTTAAACCACATGATTACTTCCTTTCACCCAAAATAGGAACGGTAATAAAAGTCTGTCGGCAAATGAAAAGGTAACGCCCATTAGACAAATGCCTGCGGAGGAATATGAGAATAAACGCATCTTTTGTGAGCATATTTAACTTTCAGGAGTTATCTACTTGAACCGTGGATCAAACACGCCTTTCAAGTTAATTTATTTTCCATAAAAACGTCCTTAACGCTAGAATTGATTAACTTGCTCGTAATGTGGTTACAATCAAATCTCACAAAGCACGGCACGTGCTCTGTGGATCGGTTTTATTTGATCAAGTGACCTGTAATCGCATTGTATTTTATTCATGTTAGCTTATTTGGCAATTTTTTGGCAGTTTTATTCGCTGTTATTGTATTCAAATAGCAGGAGTTGCTTTTATGCATTGATTGTAAGTTTTGGATTTTTGTGGCACAATTTGAAAATTCAACAGCAGTCATAACATCGGTAAAATCCTTTGAAAATATTTCTTAGTAGGCTTTTCTGGTTTTTAGCATTTTTTGCGTTGCCTTTAGCGATAATAGCGATACCAATCGTATATATTGCACGTCAATTGAAATTAGTAAATTTATTCTTAATGAGGCAGCCTCTTACTTTAAATTAATTATAGCATTTTTCATCAGCCTTATCTACCCTTTCAGTTACCAAAAATCGCTCCATTACATTTTTAACTTCTTTTGTTACAAATTGAAGATGCTATTTATCAAGACGCTGCAATATACGCGAAGTGCAACTTTTGCTACCAAACAGACACTAATATAGTTATGCAATGCTTATTTTCATTATTTGGGCAGCCAGATAATTTATATTTTAAAATTATTTCTTTCGGAATTTATGCCATAAAATAATGCAAATCTGATTTGGTATCCCTCAGTTATGACCCTGTTTACATTTTATATTTAATAAACTCTAATTTAGGGGCTATTTGTGAAATGTTTTCTAACTATTTTAACAGAACTAATTTTTTACGCTAATTTTTTTATCATAGCGTTTAAAAGCATTGTAATGTCAAGATAACTTCTGTGAAGCCAAAGTAGTAGTACATATAAAGTGTAAAATAGGTTTTGACTCTGTGGGTGTGTTCGTTTTTAGTCCAACAAGAGTATTTTTTCATCTTATCAGTATATCTTTGCTGTCGACTTTGCCTCCGCGAAGGCAATAGTAATTTTATGACGCACTGCACTGAATGCTGCGCATTTTTTAGTTTGGTTGTTATTTTTGCGATTTTTTCAGGTATTTATGGATTAGTTTTTGTCTATCACGTGAACCTTAAAGGTGTAAAAGTCAAGCAAGGTCACGGGGGTAGTTTTGCGACAAGACTATCATGTGGATCACAAAATCCGCTCTTTTTCGCATGAGCTTTTGTGGCATCCGGAGAACAAATTCCCAAGCTTGACTTTAATCGCTCTCCTGACGGCAATAGCATTTGATTGTCTCTGCCTCTTTATTTATCCCCGCATAGCGTGCGTGCGTGCGTGATGGCGGGTCCGCCTTTACGACGACCTCGAGAAGGGACGTAAACTCCCCAAGGGTGTTGAAGCGTGATATATTGCTTCAGGAGGAAGAAGTGGAGTAAAAGTGGAAGTGCTCCTTTTGCTCCGAAACTGAAGACTCCTTGGCACCATCAACCGGAAGTCCAAAGAAGTAATTTAAAAGAAGACCAATTCGTATAACGTAAAATTCGAACCAAAAACCCTGCCTCTCAATCAATTAAGAGCTATATTCTTCGATTGAACCGATATTGCATGAAATTCCTTAACAAAATATTTAAATTTCATTATAACATTTCAAAATTTTTTGTTAAGATGCAATCAACTTGAAATTGTAAAAAAAATTGAATGAAATCTGTTACAACTTGAGGCAATTGCGATGTTTTGCGGAACCGTGTATCGTAGTAATGTAACTTAATGCCATATTGAAATATACGCCGGCAATTTCCAGAATTACATAATTATTCCTTCCTAAGTTTTGATGTTACTAAATTATATCCAAGATCGCATTGATGATAATGTAGTATAATCGAAACTCATGTCGTATTAAGTTGTATAAATGTGGAAAAATGCAAGTGTTTATTTCAATATGGAAAAATTCCACTCCATGACGCTTGGATCTTTGGATTTTAAACATAATGTCAGACAAACGTCCATCAGGTCCGAAAAAGTCAGAAATCAGAGGGTAAAAATGCGATGCTCTCTTTAATGAAGTGCCAAGTACAGCATTGAACGCACCATGCCATTTTGAAGTGTCAAATGCCCACTCTTTAACGCCAGCTGCTTTCCCTGGTGGCTTTTTCATCGATACGAGATCACTTCTAACTAGTTACACGCGCGACTAGTGCTAGAGATGAGTCCAGGAATACGACTTCTATGTTATTTTTGAGGCCATTCCATTAAAAATAAGGTGCTTATGGTATCTGGATATTTTCATCAGAATACTTATTTTAGGTCCAGGAAGTTGGTCTCAACTTTTGTGCATAATATAATCCCCCAGCCCATATTTTTAAGTTTGAATGATCTAGATAGCTAAAATCTTTACGTATCATTAAAAATAAAACTGCTGACAGATTTTTAACATTTACTGAAAGAGAGTAGAATACAATCAATTGTTCAATGATTTCTTTTCCAATTAAAAAAATGCGGAAAAATTCGAAGAATTTTGCTGTCTGTTTAAAGTAGAGGAGTAATTTTGCAACGCAACCATCATGAAGATATCAGGGCGGGAAGTTAGTGGCAATAAAATGGTAAGGTTGCCGAACGATTCATGTAAAATTGTTTTGGAAGAGCTTTTTCGGGTATAAAAAGAAGAAAATTTTTTCCCAAACCTTTCCGTGAAAAATACATATTTCACTATCCCTTCATTATGGGCACATGCATGTCCCATTTAAATGCGTGTATTACATCCCTGATATCTAAATTCACACAAAATTGCTATAGATACTGATACATTCTTTTTCTCCTCTGCAATTCAGGCTGTGGAATTGTTTGCGTTTCATTTCAAAGTGATCATCCCTAAAGTCCTAGATTACCTTTAACAAAAATGCCCCAGTAAATTATTTCCTCGAAGGAGTATACTGGCCACTGATGATCGTAATGCGTCACAAAATCTCCTCGTTTGGCGGATACCGTTGTTAATTTACTTTCAATCAACGAAGGCATGTGGCGTCAAATTGACTTTGATTCTGACCCACTTTGCCGATATATGGCCACTTAAATGCTTTTAGCCGGTTTTTTCCCTGTTATGCGCCTGAGGATCTGCGGCCAGGGTGCCTTTCTTTGACCTCCCCGCAGCCGCTAAACCACCCCCCCCCCCCCCATGGTTGAGTCGTAAGAGTGGTGATGCCAATGCAAGGGTCGAGAATGTTGGATCCGAGGGGACGGAGCCAGCAGCACGACTTTCCCCTTGGCCGACCCGGAGTTAATGCAATATCGTGGCTCTCTCTGCTGTGCATGCCACCAAACGCTTTAAATCCTTCTCTTTGAGAAGAGGGCGGAAAATTAGTTGAAAGCTTATGGCGGGGTGAGGGGCGTGGTTTGGTTGACGGCAATTTTGAAGAGAGGGTGGGGGCGAATCCATTCCGTGGACCATTTCCACCCCCCCTCTCTCTCTTGCCCCTCCCACTCCTCCTCGTCCTCTAATAACATATTGGGAATATACCATACCCTCACCGAAATTGGCTCTGTCAACGGCGCACAGATTATTGACGAGAGCTGATTCCGGCTACTCCTCCCCCTTATTTGACCTAGCCTAGACCATTATGCATTCTTCACCTTCCCAGCATCAGTTTGACTTGAGACAGTAAATATGTCTTATTTGTTTCCAGCTTTTCGACAGAACATATGTGTACCTGAGCGGGTCAAAGTGCAGGCGAGTATTTGTCAGTAGTTTCTGAATCAAGTCGACATAGCTATCCGCTGATTATCAAAATTTGCAAAAGGAATTAACTTCTTCGTCAATTGTCCGAGTATTTGGTCCTTTAATTGAATGCTAGACAAAGTGAGATATTGTGGCCAAGATGGTTGAGCGTTTGGCTATTGGCCAATCAGCAATAGGGTCTAGATAGGGTATGCACATTGGACTATGCAAAAAGTCCTTTATTTCTGGCATTCACTGTATGTTACTTAATTTTGGGTTGGGGTCTCCTCTGTCCTATAAAAATCAACGCTTGGTTGGAATGCAGAATTTATACCATAAAAAGGTTTTAGATTTATTTGAAAAAATTAAACCAGAAAAAGTGTAAATTTATGCTATATGTGCTAAACATCGGAGTCATAAGTTGGATTGGTGAAGTCACTTGAATGTGTGTCAGTTTCTATGGTCTGTTAAAGCTTTTAATTTTGAGATAACCTTAGCAAATTCGCAAAATGCAGCGAATGATCTCATTTCACTTTGTTACTTCATAGCATTACTGCCTGTTGCAGAATTATGCCACTCAAGTTTGAAGACCACTACTTTAGAAAGAGCTCAGTAGATTAAAACCATTTAATTACATTCGTTTAGTTAACTCATATATGCGATGGACAATTCTTCGCGGGACACTCGGACGAGGCTCTGATACCATAATAAAGAAACGAGCTTTGATTTGGTGTACTTTATTCTAGAGTCTTACGAGCGGTCTTTGAGGTATTAGTAAACGGGCGTCATTCCCTTCAGGGTGATGCATATAAGTTTTGATACATCCACGCTGAGGGTCCTTGTCTATCAAGGCAAAGTGTGAATGCAGATATTGGCGCGTGTTTCGCACTGTTCTTACGCGTCACGTAAATCAGCCTTTACTGTGCAACTGCAAGGGCGAAAAACTAATATAATGAATGCAGATTCATAACGAACTTCCCCAAGTTATTAAAAAAATGGATAGGTGAGATGAGTTAAGAGATAAGTCCTGGCGAACGACCTCCATATTGTTTGAGAATCCATAGTTGGAAGGTATCCGGAAATCATGATTGAGCTTAAGATATGTTTCGCCAATTTTATGGTATCCACAAAGAGATGGTAGCTTATTTTTGCAATGGATTCCGAATAATCGTAGGTGTTTCAGCTTTCAAAGGCGTATATTTTACGGTAAAAGCTTTATTTTCAGAAATAACGTTAAAAAATTGCATAATTAATATTTACGAAAATTATTTTTTTTATTTCAGTAAAAATAAATTCTCCCTCTTTATTTACACGAATTATATGGAAACTTAGTTCTGTTATGACCAATTTGTAGCATTCCTCGGATGAGGGAGAAATGTAATTTTCCCCACTTACCAAGGCGATTAGCTACAAACAATAGAAGCTTTGACGCTGTGGTATGGAAGTGAAAATAAATGAATTCACACCAATATTCGAGTTTCATTGAATGAAGGCGTCAATAACAGAATGGGAACGAGAACTTTCAGCGAGTATTAACACTGTAATTGCAAAATCTCACCTATTTTGAGATTTATTGTTCCAGACAATGACTACTTTCATATAA
The DNA here is from genome assembly GCF_921293095.1 of Ischnura elegans. NCBI lineage: Eukaryota > Metazoa > Arthropoda > Insecta > Odonata > Coenagrionidae > Ischnura > Ischnura elegans. Next base: position 131,720,726 of record NC_060249.1, on the reverse strand, counting down.
AATAATTCAGGTATTTTATACTTTGTTTGATATATTTCAGTATCTCAAAAATATGAAAATAATATTAAATCCACATTAAATAAGCTGTTCAAAATGACCGCCACGGATTTCGACACACGTATAATATAGCAGCACGTACCATCGGAGACTTTATAGAATTTAGCGAGATTTGTCGGTCATTTCGAATTGTCTCTGCAACATTGTTAATTCTGGTTTTTAAGGTCATTCACTGTTTTATACTTACGTTTGTACTCAAAAGCCTTCATATAACCCCATAGTAATTAGTCGAGTGTATTTGATTAAATGTGGAGATGAAGACGGCCGCAATTGAGGGACTCAACGTTCAATCCAACGGTTGAGATAGCCTCTATTCGAATAATCTATCACATTGCGATGTTAATGAACTGGAAGAAAACACTCTGGAAGATATTTAAAAATTGAAAAAGAAGAACATCACACATGAGAAAGCCGGTTATGATGAGTACTCGTACCCGGGCAGCAGTGTCTTAAAAGGAAAGGTTCTTGGAAGTTAGCATCCATAGTAGTCCATTAATTCCACTAAATATCAATAGTACCTCTGATTTTGCACTTGGTAGAACCAAAAAGGGTTTATAAAGAAATCGCATGAATACACAAACATTCCTGACCGGATCCCAGGGGAAACAAAATAAAATCTTTGGATGCAATCTCTGGTTAGAGGCACCTCATTGTCGCACACTGTTTTCTCCACTTCTATTTGCCATCACTGACATTAAATTGAATGAAATTACACGAGCACATATTGCAATGGTAATTTGTAAGGAGATATAAATGGTTTGAAAATAATAGGGGACGGAAAATTCGTGTAATTAACATTTTAGTAAGATTTTTACAACCGCCAAGGCTACAGCAGCGTCTCTATGTTGGTTTCGCTGTCAGGACCTTTTAACACTGATCGAAAATGTTTCGCATTCCAGTTTTGTCTCCCATTTGGTATTGTCTTCACGCTCATCACACTTTGCGACGGATTGTAAGTAGAAGACACCTCACCGACTAGACTTAATTCCATTCAAAGATGTGACAGGTACGTTGCCAGTAGGCGGCTGTCTTCACTTTGCACAAGAGCGAATTGGCGTTCCTGATATGTCTCCAAGAAGTGGAGGATGGCAGGAGAGCGTGAGTAGCCAAGTGCCATTTGACCACTATACTCCACCGCCCCGGCCCCATCTCCTATATGTATGCTGTTAGGTCGAATAGGACCAAGTTGCTTGCACCCCCGTGGTAAGGCGAATAATGGAATGGAGAAAGAAAGCCGATAGGAGGCTTCGCGCTCCCTTTATGCAGAAGTGCCGACTCTTGTTTTCTGCAGGCAAGAATCCGCATTCCGTCGCGTAGTAGCTTTTTGTTGCGTACGTGTAGTCAATGTTTTCAATAAATTAATATTCTAATTCTTTCTGATTACTGAAAATTAATTTCGGAATCAAGTCAATAGTTTCAATTCCATCACTTGCATGCAAGGAGGTGTCATGCTGTGAAAAAAAATAAAAATATTACAAACTTGGTTTTTTTAAGGATCTGATCTCAGTTTGAATGATGCCCGATAGTGCCATTATTGATGAGAAGTTGAACATGAAAAATCTCTCAAGCTCCCCGCTCACATTAATGCATTCAGTGAAGCATTTGGAGATGATTCTTAGTCTTAATCCTATTTCTTTTTGGCCCAGTCCGAAAAAGTTTTAAAGTGATTGGAATGTATTATTAATGTTTGCGTTTAAGTGATGTTCTACCGGACGTGAATTTTTAATGTCGCTCTTGGTCTGCATCCTCACCTTATACAGTGAGCACTGGAAAATTTTCTGTGAAAGTTCTCTCCGAGGAAATAAAAAACCAGTTTCCTTTAATCTCCTGAAATGTGTCCGCGGAGTCTTCTTCATGTTCATCGCTGAGTACTTCAAGAACGAGTGAGAGACGCTCAGATGAAAATTCTCGAAATGGATTTTCAAAGAAATGCTTTATCCGAGGACGGGAAAAGATTTCAAAGATCCTGCGCTATTTCTCGGGAGTTAACTGCTTTTATGAACTCTCCTTTTTTTGGAATTTAAGGAAGTGTCTTTAAAGTCTTTCGCTTACTTTATCGTCTTTGTACAGCTGACCATCGAAGTTTTGACCATTTAAAAGAGTTTCCCCATTTTACTGAAGATCTCACCTCTATCGCATTCCTTTCGCGGGTTTATATTACTAAAGCTGGCACTTAAGTGTTTATTTTTCACCATGAATATTCCAGAGGTCTCATTTTAGGATTGTTTGTTTTTAGAGTCTAGTTTCCAGATGATATCCACTATTCAGATTTGAAATCCGGTGTAACATATTTGCTGAATTTATTTTCAGATAATTACGGGAAAGTTTCTAATTAAAAGTCGAGTGACTTTGCCACCGTGTTAGAGTATCACTGCTTATGAAGCGTAAGTGGCTTTTGAAATAATGTTTGATAAAGAGGTAAGAAGTATCTGCGTAATACGTACTGCATATTATAGAAAGTTTATGGAAACCAAAGCTTTTGCTATGTATTTGGTGTGACATACTTCCTTTAAATGAGTGAAAGTGCCACGAACGAAAATTCAATGTTTTCGAAAAACGTCTCGAGTTTGAAGCTTCGCTGTTAGCATCCTAAGTTAAGAACGATCTGTTCACCACTGTTGACAGGCATGCTAAAGGCGAGTGTTAGGGTTATCCGAGGGTTAGGAAAGGCATAATCGTAGTGAAATGGTGTTGTTGATTAGGATTTCAAGGGAAGGGAAAAAGCCAGGCTGGGCGCTGGGCAGAGATAACCCATCGCCTATGGGCCTTTGTGCATAGGGGGGGGGGGAGGGGGTAGGCGAGGGAGGAGAAAGGATGCAAGAATAAGGAGGGATCACACTGTCGCAGTATTTTCTGAAAACTTCAATGCACACTGGTCGCTGACTGATTTGTGCTGCTGTGAAGGTACAGGTCATTTGGAGAGAAAGGCTTTGAGAACTATGAGTGAGAATAAATGCAATGGTGTTCCAAGAAAATATTTCTTGGTATATTGACTCAGGTAATGGGTCAAAGGAATGGCTTGGGCACTGGGAGTAACGATGGGGAAAGGGAGATGTTCTTTTCCATCTGCTTTTGATATATATTTTGTTGTCTGTTGAACAATTGCCCCCCCCCCCCCCCCCATAATGACCAGAGTGCGTGATATTCTCACAAAATATTGTGAAAACGTGGATAACATGGTTAGCGATTTTTCCGAACGACGCTGCACTGTTAATGGTAACAAATCGATTGAGACGGTACTCTTTTCTAATCAAATCGATTGGAATACAATATTTATCCATGCAATTTTGGTACAGTAAATAAACCCTCATTTCTCATAAACGTTATTATTTTGTGGAAACTCTTGTCAATATGCATTGATAAATCCTCGCTATTGTTCCCCTGATCTTATATTATTAAGTTAGTTTTTTTATGACATTCAGCCCAATGATGTTACTCGGTTGTAGGTTTTTCCACTTCACATATCGATGTGATTCGATCGCTCATGTTATCCTTCTCACGCTTGAAAACAAACTGCTCTCCCCATATTGGATATATATTCATGAGAAGCAGTTTCTGGGAAATTGAGAGCCAAGATAACATTTGCATATATTATGCTCACATCAAAGAACTCATCAACTTTTGGTCGTTCAAGGGATGCCAAAGAGGGCGCCAGCGCTTGTCTCCATAGATCTATTTACGTATTTACAAGAGGTGTCTAACTTTGTTGCCTTTAAGCCTGCAGTAATGGTAGATCTTTATACTTGCGTAACCTGGGGCTGCGCTTGTCCAAGGTCCTAAAAACGTAAGTTCCACATGGAATTAAGGCTAAGGCGTATATAGTAGTTTTGGAAGGGTTTGGCTTTTGATGATTTTTATAGAAAGTAAATACGTTGATAGATAATCGTTGACATATAATATATAAATATTTTTAAATGCATTGAGAAGCCTTAAATTAGCTTAGAAAGGAACTTTATTTTTTCCAGGTGACATAAACTATCAAAACCCAGGTCGTCAATAATTCAGTAGCTAGTGATATTCACGTTATTTATTATTTCGAGTATGAAGAAATTTAGCATTTTAATACTGTAATTGGGCGTTTTGTATTCCATGGAATATTCTATTTGACTTTGCAATATAAAATAAATAATTTCAATATAAATAATAAATTGACACGGATTTAAAAATATTCCTTAAATTTTGACATTCGTCAATGTAAAGCATTGAAGTCTGATTCAATTTATTTATTTTTGGGCCTCAAGTTTTCCTGCAGTGTATTTTCAATGAAATCCTGCTTTGGTTGGACCAGCAGCATTCTACCTTAGTTTCTGTTTATGTGTTTTAATTGTTCAGGAAGAAGAATAAAGGAGTGATATTAATATCAAAATATTAAGTAATATTTTTTCTGGATATTAAATTACAATTCATGTTAAATAACTCCTGGAAATTCCAAATTTATTCTGAAACACAATTGGAGTGTAGCAAGCATGTTTTATGAAGGGCACCTTTAGTAATTTTCCATGAATAAGATGGTCTAGATGACGATATCCTTTGTCTCGGTGGAGACACTTTAACCGCTAAGATTTGGAAAATCGTCTCTCGTTGCGTTATTTTGTGAGTATTGTGCAAACGCAATCATTTTGGCAATATTAGGAGAGCAAAGGCAGAAAGAGGAATTTTTATAAAAGATAAAATCACCGTCGCATCACTTTCCAATGCCTCCTCAGCGGTGGTTTAATCCTGTCGGACTTGTCAATTTTGCGAAAGACGGTTAAATAGGGTGTAGAGTCGCTACGAGCTGGCCAACGCCGTCACAAATGAAGGTGGGTTTTCTGAACAATGTTGGCTCCTAAAGAGAAGGGATATCTGTTTTTGGAGGAGTTGTAGAACCCAATTTGGAAATAGATAAAATGGGTGAGTGTTTTTTTTTAAGCTGCATCCGACTACTAGTATAAAAAATTATGGGAGCCTGATAGCTTCTTGGATAGAGCACTTGAGTACTGATTTAGGGATCCCGGAATCATTGCTGAAGCCGTCGGACACACCCGAACTCGAGGTGGACCAAGGAGAAGGAACTGCCCCGCCCTCTAATAAAACGGTTTTTGGTCTAGTTGAGGTCAGCTCTACCCTTACCTATCAAAACCACCTCTCGGTTTGAATCACTGGGAGAGCTAGTACTATCCGCACCACGAAAATTTTATTACAATGTGAGAAAGGGGTCGAACAAATGTCCTCTAACACGTAGATGCGCAAATGACTTATCGCAGTTAGTGCGGGTTTTTTGGCCTGATGTCGTTGAATGTGGCGGTGGTATGCGAAGATGGATGAAAAAAAGCATTGAATTGAGTTTATGAGGATCATTGCCGCGGTGGAATAGTTGGTGTTATAACACGGTCAGCGCCTGCATCAGGAAAGAAGCTGGCTCCAAAATATTTTATTAATTCTACTCCAGAAAACTCTCCTAAGCTGATTCACATTCACTCTTAAGTCTTACATTACGTCAAAATGCTGCATCTGAAGACCAATATTTAAACGGTTTATTGTAAATCGCCAATTGAAATTATTTGCTTCATCACAAAGGTTTTGGGCAAAGGAGTTTGTTAATTGCCTTTGCTCAAAAATCGCTCTCGTTGGCCATGCGATACGCGAATGATTGAAGAAAGAGCAGATAAACTAGTTGCTTAGTTGTAACAGCTGAAAGTCTTGAATTTTGGACGCCCGCAGGCGTACATAGCGCCCACCTTTCGCTCGCAACTTCAGTTATAAATAACTAAATCCCGAGTAAAACTAAAGAAGACGACAGCGGACCGAGATGGTATGGCGCGGAAGTGAGAAAATTATTGAGGTGTCAGCGTGTTATGCTAAAATGAAAAAAGTCAGCACGGATTAATCTGCTAATGAACGCAAGCTAATAATTAAAAATACATTAAAGTTGTTTACAGCCGCCACGAAGGAAGCGTCCAGGAATGCATTCACGAATTTTGAAATTTAAAAAAATAGTAGAGCAGCTACGGGTAACCCAAAAGCATTTTGGTCTTATGTCAGGGAAGTTCAAGGTGGAAGATGTACCGTATGTTCGCTGAGAAACGATAATGGAGATGTGTTAACAAACAGTTCCGGTAAAGCAAATTTATTAAATTTCTACTTCAAGAGGGTGTTCGCCGAGCCTTCTGAGAACTCATCCGAGACAATTGACAATCTCTGCATTAGAAAGATGCCGCCTATTGGCATTAACTCGCACGGAATAGAAAGTATATTGAAATCGCTCAGTACAAATAAATCATCCGGTCCAGACGAAATCCCTTCTCGCGTACATAGTGAACTAGCCTCAGATATTGCCCCCTTCCTGCAGTTAATATTCAGTAAATCCATCAGGCAACGCGAAGTACCTAATGACTAAAAATCGCTAATGTAACGCCAATATTTAAAAGTGGAGACAAGAAACAGCCATCTAATAACAGGCCGATATCTTTAACGTCCATCTCATGCAAAGTCCCTGTACTCATCGTAGTAAGCTAAGTAATGAAACACCTAGACGCGCAAAACTTATTAATGAGAACTCAACATCAACATGGATTCAGAGAAAAAAAAGATCATGCGAAACCCAGTTAGCGCGTTTTGCCCATGATATTTTAGTCTCCGGAGAGGACATCATTCCAGTGGACGCAATTTTTCTTATTTTCAAAAAAGCATTCGATAAAGTACCCCACGTAAAAGCAATAGGGTGGTTTCCTATTATTTTTTTATTGCTTTAGTCGAAAGATTATTACTCCTGGAGTACTAATTTCACGCTTTTAGATTTTTAAATGACAACATCTATTTTTCGCGATTAAATGAAAAGTAATAATTTTCAAGCGCGCGAAAACGCGACGCTCAAGTATGAATGCCGGGAAATATCTCCCTGGTATATTTATATATATATATTTCTGGTTCCCCCTCCCGCCCGGTGAGGTGACCTTGAGGCGAGGCTTAGCGCTGATACGTCGCAGGCTGCCAGCGGGTAGCTGAGTACCTTGCTGAATGATAGCGCTTGGCTTAAAAAAGGTTTATTAATACCTTATAAAACGAAGAAAACTTTCCGACCTTAGCCAGTTTTAGTAGGTGATTATTAAGACATGTTTCCCTGAGCTCTGTGCCTCATGCATGCATTGGTAACCTCAGACGATGTATAACTCCTATCCTCTCGTGTAGAAACTAGGTCCCTGTGACGTCACGTGGAGTGGAATCGCATGGGCGCCAATCTGGCCTTTTTCAAATGAGGATAAAATTTGACCCTTGCCATTCGTCTAAACCGGTATTTCAAAAACCAAAAAATTTGTGTATTATGAATACACTAATGGTGGGTAACGGATCGCAATCAATGCCTTTCGTTTTCTTTGATGAAGGAAACTACCCTATTATAAAACTGAAATCTTACGGCCTAAAAGAAAATGTAATTTCTTGGATGAGAGAACTTTTGAGCGACTACGTGCAAAGAGTAGTTTTAGACGGTGCAGTCTCCAACGAAGTTAGTCACTTCTGGCGCCCCTCAGAGTAGTGTCATTGGCCCACTCCTATTCCTTCTTTATATAATCGACATTAGTGAAATAGTACAAAGTAAGCTACGATTATTTGTAGACGACGCTGTAGTTTACAGAGAAATCCGCTCTAGCAAAGATAGAGATGAACTAACGAATGACCTTGCTGCTATCCAAGCGTGATGCGATGCATGGCAGTTAGATTTAAATTTGAAAAAAAGAAATGCGTCGTAATGAATATCTGGAAGAAGTATAACTCCCTACTACATAGCTATATGATTCGGGGTACCTAATTAATGACAGTTGAATCTATGAAATATCTAGGAGCTAAACTCAATAATGAGATATCGTCGAATAAACATATTCGGGAAATAACTGGTCAAGCTAATTGTAAAATGTTTTTTTATAGAATATTAGGAAGGTGTGACGACAAAGTGAGAGAAATTAGCTACTTTTCCCTCTTTACACCCCATTTAGAATACGCTGCCAGTGTTTGGGACCCTCATGAAAAAGGATTAATGACAGAGTTAAAACGCGTGCAAAGAAGAGCTGCCAGGTACGTGAAAGGTTGTTACGATAGTCTTGTTAGTGTAAACGACCTCTTAGGTAAACTCGGATGGGAATCTCTATCAGACCGAAGATTGTAAAATAGACTAAACCATTAAGATAAATTCAAGAGCAGTGTCTTTCTCAATTAAGTTAGCCATATCTTACGGACGCCAACATACTACGAAAGATCAGATCATATAAATAAAAAAAGGAGACGGACTTTGGAACAGACAAATTCAGAATGTATTTTTTTCCACGGTCAATAAGAGATTATAACGGTAGCGTTAGAACTCATAAACAGATTATATTCCTCGTAGTGTAGCCTACTAACATAAGTAAAACTTAATGCATGTTTCTGATTTTATTATTATTTCTATCAGCATGTGGTAGTATAATTTGTTGGTATGCGTGGCGTTTTTTGGGCCGTGTGGTGTGCATGTGGGAGTCCAATTGCTTGCTGCATGCTGGTGATTGATTACCCCCTGCCAAACGCCGTAGAGGTGGCTCGAAGGGTATTACGTAGATGTAGATTTGTGCACTATGGACCGCCGTGGTTGATGGCAACTTGCGTACTGTGAGGACTATGTTATCCTGGGCAATAGTTAAATCACGAGCAATCCGGGTAAGGTGTTCAAAATGTCCGTGAAAATAATGAATAATTTGTTTGTCTTTTGAGGCTTAGTGCGTGTCTTATCATCGATGGTAGTGACGTTATATCAGATACAGTTTATATCCAGTCAATTGAAAAAGTGTTGATGAATAATTTAGGTGTCAACGAATTTTAGATTGAAAGAAGAATGTGTTGAATAATAACCAATTCTTACTCCTCAAGACGTAAAATGTGGCAGGTTATGTGGGAACTCTCACTAGCATGAATTTCTGCAGGATGCTATTGCCTTACACATTGTCCCGAGAGTGCACCATTCACACTCTTATGCTGATACACTCTAAGGCAGAAAAAAGGTATTTCCCCAAAAAAAGAAACATCGACGTATCCAATCCTTCTCCAGCTTTGATTTAATTCTGTGGGGCTGTCTGTCACTTCCGCGATTGACGGCCGGCCGAGGTTTTAGGAGCTGCGACGTACGCCCGAAGGCTGTGAACCACCGAGGACAGATATTTTGCTGAGTCGGAGCGATGCGGGCTCGGAGGGAGATAGACAGAGGGCGGGCTCTTCCTGATGTGTGGGAGTGACTGGGGAGGGATTGTTGCGTCGGCGGGGAGGGGGAGGGGTGAAAAGAAAGGACGAAACGTGTGCGTGACCGAAGAATTTCATTAAAGCGATCCGATACCCTTGTTTGTATCGATTGCCGGGCGAAGGACCCTTCAGAAGCTGATGCTGTGTTCTGCGACGCCTGTTCCATCGCCACCACTGCTAATGCTTGCGTGGGTGAATGTTTTGTAGCGCGCGTGGGACGAAGCCTAAATCCTTATATATGTAAGGACCATGGGCTCAATAGTAACAGAGCAGAGTTCTGTTAGCTCTTGAAGATTACAGAGAAAAAGTAAAAACATTTTCACTTATGTGTGAGCACAAAATATAGCAGCATATAAAAGTCTGAATGTTTAGAAATAATTCAAAAAGGTTCTTCGACAACGCAGAAGAGTTGCCGTTCGCAGCGACATCAGGGTCGGCCCGCGTGACAAATACAAGCGGCCGATCGCCAGTGGAGGAGAAGACGACTACTCGCCAGCTAAACGACGGGCGACAGCACGCTCCTGAGAAGCCACGTATCAGACCCGAAGACTTCTTAATGGAACAAACTGGGAAGAGGTTAAGAAGGGGAAAAAATAATCCAGGTCATGCCTAAATTTTACACTCGTGGAAAGGCAGGTACCAGGATGCTTAAGCACTCCACGAAATATTTTCAGACTTCCCAAAATCATTGTGTGCGACCAACTAGCAAAACATTGTACAGGCCCTCCCTCACACCAAAGTGACTTGGTCGAATGTGTCCGTGTGGAGTTAAATGCCAACTCTTCAGGTCTCCCATGTCAAAATGTGAGTCAATGAGGTTTGTGTTTGTGATGATTCCTACAGCAGATCAGAGCGCAGGAAAGGTCTTGGTCTCAGAGTGGATAGAAATTATAGCGCTTTTGATGATTTAATGCTCAAAAAAGGACTGGTAAAAGAAACAGTGAAAAGAAAAATGACATCTTTATAGGTTAAACATGGCCAACAAAAGGTAAAAATTTTGAGTTGAATGATAATAATATATAAAGATAATAAGTTAGCTGAAAGGGATGTAGTTTGGTAAGACATGTTAAATATATCAGCGGAGCATAACAAAATGAAACTAATTCCAATTTACCCACAAGTCAGTGCATCTTCGTCTTCCTCAGAGCAATTTACCCTCTGTGTGGTCACCATTATATTTTCACGCGATTACTGTTTCTCTTGACGTATCGCATCAATCGGAGCCTTCCATAGCAAATGCTTCACACTAGTTTCCCTACATTCTCCTCGTGTAGGTGTAAGTCACCTCGTAGTATCGAGTCCAACCCATCACACGAATTACATGTCCCCTGTTCGTGCGCGCGTGCATCGCAAGGTGGTGCGTGCGGAAAATGAGTCTCGAATGCCATCCGTTCCACCGTAGATGTCGTTGAGTGCCCTTGGATCATTTTCCAATCACAGCCTTCCCCCCTCCCCCAATTTCCTCTCACTGCATGTTGATATCCATGCGTCGTCGTCATCATCTCCATTTATTGATGAAAAAGTGTTACATTTATCGAGTCATTTTTTTCTTTTGATGTTTTCGCCATATCCCAAAAATTGAGTGAAAAGAAGATGACCTTTGTAAGATGAACTCATCTAGGGTTTAAGCGCAGGCCAGAAAAATCAAGGCTGCCAGATAGTGTTAGATAAGACAGAAATTGCGTAAAATCTTTCGGAAACCCTTCACATCTGACAGTTTTTCATCTTTCTTGGCGCAATATTGATACGCATTGCCTTTTTCTCTTCTTCATTGTGATAATAGGCAAGTTACTTTGAATTAATTCTGTCCTTTTCGTGGGTCTTCTTTGAATCCCTCTCTTTGCGGTCTTGACAGCCAAAAGTCTTCTCAGACGTGCCTTGGTGGGATTTACGAGTAATTGTGAATGGAATGAAGGTAACACATGATAGGCACTTGATAATTCGAATCAATGTTTTCACTGGCCATAATTTCGACATAATGATAATAAAATAATGATAGTGAAAAGTTTTATTACTTCCCAATACAAAAAAACCATTTTCACAAACAACTTACAGATTTTTTTACATCCAAAGTAAAAAAGGTAGAAGAAGAAGAAAAAAACTTGTGCGACTGTTCTAAGTATATCGTACATCTAATCCATATAGTACCCTGCTAGCCACCTACAGGCTTTTTGGCGGGGGTTGATCAATCCATGCCAGCATGCAACGTTCAAAAGGTTCACATGCAACGTTCACATGCTTACCGCACGGTCATAAAAGTATTAGGCATAGAAACAATTATACGTCCACATTCATGCAAAAGCAAAACTTGCCAAGAGTTGGATATTTTTGTTGAAAATCCTTACTAGGTTAGTACAATCGAAAAATAAAGACATTCAATGAGTCGTCCAAGCGAGTGACACCATTCATTTTATTGATTGAGGCACCGCTGCTATCCTTAATGGTATGAGGGAAGAATGACATTTTAAATCTTTCTACCTTGCAGAGTATTTCGACTATTTTCTTTTCGTGATCACGTCTACCATGGTTCGATGGTAAACGAAGGCTTTGTTTCACGTCGTCTGACAAAATATCTTCTTAATAACGAATTAACTGAGTAAATTTAGTCTTTACTTCGGTACATGATCCTGTGAAGATTTCCATCCTAATATATATTGAAAATGCTGCGCTTTGTATCGCAGAAAACCATCATGAAATTAGGCCACCCTGCACTGAACTCTATTGATTTCTACTATCAGTACTACTTCATAAGGGTCCCCTACCCCAGCAGCATATTCCAAGTGAGACCCAATTAGAGTTTGGTAACTTATTTCTTTCACTTTTCCAGGGAATTTTCTGATATTTTTAGATCACAGTTTACGGTTGGCTTTCCCGCATTTCTCGCGTATGTATTTACCCCGCGAAAGATTCCGATTGATGATGATGACCCCTCGGTATAAGTATTTACATACTCGGCATTCGATTGTTGGATCTCGTTAGCGATGTAATTTCTTCATGAAGAGATATCCTTTTCCCAAATATTCATCACCATGCACTTCTTTTATATTTATTTCTAGCTCCCAAACACTGTACCATTCATTTATGTCAGCGGAGTCCTTTTCTGATGCCAATCTATCACAATAGCCATACCATGGTTGGTTTAAAAAAATTGTCCTATGACGAAGTCCATGATTTTCATTTATAGTGACTAAACTTATGGACTTAATTCTCTCAGTAATTCCACCCGGAGGTTGGCGTAGAAGGGTGAGGGTAGAGCTCACCTCGTGATTAACCACAAGCGTGTGAACTAGGAAGTTAACAAGTTAAATATTGAATATTTCCACACCAATGTGCAACCTTCCTTAGCTTTGTTTCTTTCTTGCAGTATGTGGATTTATCCTCGTAGATGTACTATTTAAGTCGTCGGCAGTTCTATATCAAACGCGTATGATTCCTTTGTCATTATAAGAAATTTTTTTAAAGCCAGTCCTAATCCAGTTCACGCTCCTAATACTCGTTACAATTGGTTTATCAATTTTTGTTACCTCTTGCAGCAAGTTTTTGGATAACTAGCGCAAGGGACCGCTACTATTGTCCACCACCAGCGGCGCTCAAAGTTGGCACATTGTATCATGGGAACGCTCATTGGGTTACATGGAATTGAGTCTTTTTATATTTTTGATTCAGCTTCGGCGAGAGTTGATTGGGTGCCCGTGGAAACTCCACTATCTGTCAGCTGGGATAATTGAAATGCTGGTAGCGACATTCTATCGAGAACTGCTGATAAGGGGTCTGCTGCGTCCTAACTTATTCCCTTGCAAGCTCCGTGATGGCGGAAAGTATCACGGGCGCAGATCTGTCAGCGGATGCGTGTTCCCTCTAAAAGGCGCTAGCATGACTTTTTCGAGCAAAGCGGTCGATAAACGTCGCTATCACGGGTCTGTAAACGCTAAAGGTGGCCGAAACCATGTATTGTCAGATTTCCATCGTATCTATATTATCGAGTAGCGTATCAAAGTCGCTTTTTATACCGTCATAACCCTCGATAACCGCTTTCACGATAAAAAAATACGCAAAAAGTGCGAGCTCATCGAAGCTCCATTCCATGCTATAGATTTTGTATTTATATTTCAGCTCGAGAATCATTTTATGTGAAGTGATGATGTACTGAAAGCTATCATTTATTCTCGAGGGGTGATTCATGGAGTTGTTTACGCCATGTTATCAGCACTCTTTGATATCGCTTCGAAAATGAACGTAGGTAATAATATTATAAATATTCCAGCATCTGTTTGAAGTAATTGTTTTATCAGCGCTACTTCATGACATTGGAAGTTATTCTTTGCAATTTTTTGTTCCAAACGCCCATTTGACCAGACTCCACTATTCATCGTCATCCCTCATTCTCGTTCTTGCTCCGAAATTTCTCATATCCTTCATTTATTTGTCTCTTCAACGTAATATTGGTCATCGTAAAGCTCTTATACCATTGGACATATTGGATATCTACCGTTAACACCTGTTTTATCTTGCTGGTTTTGTACCTTTTTAATATGAGGTCCAGGTATCTAAAAAGTTCGAATATTTTGGTTGCCATTGTATCCGCTTCACTGTATATCTCTCTCATTTCTATATTTTTCCGATTCTCCAAAATCCTGCTTCATAATTAGGTCCAAGTATTTTCCTTAGTATTTTGATTTCAAAGGTTATGAGATTTTCTTCTTGAAACTTAGGTAGTGACCAAACTTCGCAGCCGTAGTATTATATGAATTGGTTAAGTCCTGATTTTGGTTTTCTTAGCAGATAATTCAAGCATACCGGGACTAGCCACGGCTATATATTCGGATTTTTCGGACAATTTCAAAGTAGCTTGTTCAGGCCCCTCTATCATCTATCCGCTGTTTCCATTCTATAAACTATTTCATTTTCTTCTCCATTACTACTAACTATTGATAAAGCTAAATATTATAACTCCTTACTTAAATCAACGCTTTTTTCCAGCACTTATAATGAAAAATTTTCATTCACCTCTTCCCAAATATTTTCATAGACTGTGTTTTATTTTCTTTTACTATCATTGCCAGTATACTTGCTTCCTTTTATAAGTTTTTGATAAATTCTTTAGATCATCCCCGTATTCTTTAATGTGTGCAACATCATCATCATCGTCATTATCCATCAATCCTAAGATTGGCTTTACGCAGCTCTCCATTCCGCTATTTCTCCTATCCGCTAGCCTTTTCGTTCCGTCGTATTTCTTCTCTCTTACTTCCTTTATAACCCTTTGTCTTATGTAACTCATTCAGGGCCGTCCCTTGCCCTTATTCCCTTCCATCTCTGTCCTTCTACGATTGTTTTCATCAGGCCATCGTGTATCAAAATGTGGCCAACTAAGTTGTCCCGTCTTCTGATAGAGGTTGTTAGGAGACTTCTCTTTTCTCCCACTCTTCTTAGCACTTCCTATTCTTGGTCTTCCACTTGGCCTATTCATTTAATTTTCATCATTCTTCGGTAGCACCACATTTTTCATGCTTCCACTCTTGACTTCTCTACTGCAGTCAACGTCCATGCCTCGCTTCCATAGTCCATATAGTAGCATCTGGTGAATTGTTTCCTTACTTCTTCCATTGAATTCTCAGTTGTAAGAAGATTCTTTTTTTGTAGAAATCCCTCTTCGCCTGTGCTATTCTACTGACTATTTCTTTCTTGCTTCGTCCATCTTTGGTAATTTGGCTTCCCAGATAAGAAAACTCTTCACCTCTTCCATCTTTTGTTTTCTTAGCTTAATGCTAGTCCTAGCCTCTTCTCTTTTGCTGCATGCTAATGTGTGTAACACCATCTGCATATGCTAAAGCATTTATTTTTCCGTTCACATTGTCTCCGGCTGCTCTATCCTTCACCTCTCTTATATAATAAGAATTTCCCTCCTTATCTTCAGCTAAGAAACTCGAAGATTATTTGCCTCAAATACTCATTCCGTTGAGGAATACTTAGCCCCAAACTAAGCGATCATATTCCGTCCCTTTCGAGTGACAGCTGCAGCGATCGCTCCAATTATGCTGAAAGAATCACCCTATCATTTCCAGCCTCCAGGAATGGGGATCTCTTCCGTTTTTCCGTCGCCGAATACATCGCTCACACCGTCTTTAAGCAAATCAGAACGCACGATGCCTAACGGCGATTATAGCGCCACGCTTGGCTTTTAATTGAGTAGCAGTTGTAAATACGGAAAGGGACGGATCAAGCGATGGAGATAGGGAGTGACTCTGAGAATGACGGGTACAGCGATCGCTCCTTTGCTCCCTGAAAACCAATCGCTCGAGCCATCACTTTGGGGGACGAATAAAGGATCGTGTCATTCGGGCTTTTTCTGTAGCTCAGGGACTCAAAGATAACTTGCCTCAAAGATGTATTTCGTGAAGACAAGCTCGGCTTTGTGAGAGCATTGGAGCGCGTGTCGTCTCTCGACCTCTGCACTCCCTTCGCTTGCTTTCATGCGCGTGTAGAGCGGTTCCGTTGGACGTCGTTTGGGCTGAGGGCGGCACATACCATGACTAAGGGGACTTGGATGTCGTGGGCTTGGACGAGTTGCAAGTTGGAGGGGATCGAGGCACAACTTCCTTCCGGACGTTCATGCATAAAGCAGCAGGCCTGCGCATCTACGAAACAGTTAAGTCCATTGTGCTATTCGACCAATCGAGGAGTTGAGAGCAGACTTCTCTTAAGGTGAGTTTACACTGTGTAACATATTATATAAATATGCTATATACAACAACTTACTTGTAACATTTGTTTTATGTAAAATTTATTTTGTAACAAGAGTCAAGCGGAGCCAAAAGTGTACAAATAACATGTTACAGATTAATTCCTACCCCCCTCTCCCCCTATGTCAACTGGCTATCCCCACCATGCGCCTCACCTCCTTTCTATAACATTTTACACAGTTTCCCACTTAGTGCGGAAAACCAAAAACTTGTTATTTAACACGAATTTTGGTTTTGTAACACAATGTTACGTATAACTTGCTACACGGATTTGTAACTTTTTCGTAAAACATGTTTTATGTAACCTTTTTATATAAAATGTTACACTGTGTAAACGAAACTTTAGTGGGCACATATTGTATCATTTTGACATCCCTCAATGTTTCCAAGGCCACTTCAAACATACTGGACAGCATCAGGAAAAAGTTTTGATAAATTATGATCATTAAAAAATTCCGTGATTGCAATGATAAATTAAATTATGAAAAATATTTTGTTAAATGCATTATGAAAACTCGGGTCTCAGCATATTTCGCAACGTAGTTCCAAATATGACATGAATTCAGCTTATTAGATTTCCACCGCATCACGCCGGACACTGTATCTTTTATGACATGAATTGTCGAAATCTGCGTCCACCAATGAATCTTCTATAGTCGAATTTGATTAATTTGTATGGCCATTATACCCAAAGCAGAGTGTAATTATAAAGTTGCACCCACATATTATAAAAGGGATTGGGTCGGCAATAATTGTTGATCATGTTTTTTCGTCATAAACTAAGGAAAAAAATGTAATAAGTCTTGTTTCCGAGAGGTTCTTGAGCCAAAGATATGATTACAATAGTAGTCTTTTCCAAATTATTGTCAGTGTTTTAGTTTCTCTGCTCCACACTCTGAGTGAGTTTTACCGCTGAATGCAGTTGTCGGTATGCTATAGAAATCTGAGAAAAGATGAACTAAACCGCTTAAAATTCATTTTCACTGTCGCTTTCTTATTTTGAATGATTTCATCACTTTTAATTTCTTTTTAAGCCTAATTTAGCGTTTATATCACTGTTTGCATTTAATTTCCTTTGGCTATTTTTGGCGCTTCTGCTGCAGTTTTCCCCTCTAGTGAACATTTCTTACTCTCTTTGCGCCTGCAATCGTCCCTCTTTCCGCCGTACTCATATCATGAGGTTGGTATTTTTTTCTTACATAATAATTCAGTATGAGAATATATTCGTTTTTTATTTTATTCTAAAAGAATATGTCTTCAGTGAATGCGCTCATGTGTATATCCAGAATCAGAATGAAATCTTATTGTTTATTCTTGAGATGCAGGATGCAGACTGAAGACGTGTCCTGCTGTATCTAGTCGTGTGCGCATTAAGAAGACTGAGTAAGTGGGAGTCGAGGGAGGAGAGTCGTGTCCTTCCCGTTTGGGGGGGGGGGGGGGTTGGAGAGGCTTTCCGGGCTGTTGCGCCGGTCTGTCCCAGGAGCGAACCGAGGTCCGTGTCTTTTGAGGCGAGCGGATCGAAGCACCGCCCAGCGGTGTAACCTGATGCGGTGGCTTAACTGGGAAGGAAGGGTCTGCTGATTGCCCAAGTGGGTCATCGGGTATCGCAGCGGCGGCGGCCCCGGGACACGACCTGCTTCCATCGTCCTTGACATGCCCCGACCCGACGCCAAAGGCAGATTAGGCCGCGCCACACTCAGCAACTCAAATTCCCACCGATACCATGTCGCCATTCCTTGTTAGGGGATTGGGGTTGATGCTGCAACGGAAAACAAGGAAAGTCACTGGGGAGATGAAAATAAAAGCTTTGAATATCATTTTTGAAGTGAAAGCCAAAATGATGTTTTCATTGAAATGACTTCATTTCTCATTTTTTGGAAAAGTAAAATATTTCAACGATGCATTAAATGAATGACATGAGGTAGGAGCGAAGACTTAACCTCATTTGCTATGTACGCCGGTATAGCATCAGGGCAAAATATCTATTTATGTTTATACTTTGGATTGCACCTACCACATCCATCATGATTGCTCAGATATAGAAGAAGGTTGTCTTAATCGCACCAGTTTTGGAAAAACACGCCTTTACTGAAAATCAGAGACGCGGTATTATTTTTTATTGCTGCTTCATATAGTGAAGTATGTCTTCTCTCACAAGTTTTGGGGACATCAAGTTTCCAAGTTGAACATATGTATGAAAATTCAATTCCAAATCTTTGCAAACGGTGTGATTTAGGTAGCATGTTTCCCAAATCGCGCCAACGGAGTCCAAAATTAGAAAATGATGTTTCAATGATAATGAGAAACAAAGAGAGGCAATTTTTCTAAGGCTATTTTTGAGATCCATAAACAGATCAAACATGTGTATTAAAATACGTGGATCATAAGGAATGAAAAAATAAAAATAAGGCACATCTTTGGCATTAGTAATTGATGTATTTTTTTTGCTACATAAAAAATACCTGAAGTAGTGGAAACCAAATTTGCAGGGGTTTTGGAGAAGTGTTTATACTTTTGAATAGTCTTGTCACTGCATCTTTTTAAATATTTCTTATAAAAAATCATTAGCGTTCATGCAGCATAGAACAGTGGTGTTGATAGCTCTTTCTGCGCTGGGAATCGCCGCAATCCGTCGTCTTCCCTTTTCTGCTGAAACTTTGTGTGATCTCTTTTGAACAGTTGAAAGCATGTTTCACCCATTTTTAACAATTAATCTTTTGGCTTATTGTCATCTGCAAACGTTTCAAGAGCTGCAAAAAAGTGGTAGACACACTTTGTGTTGTATCCTACGACTCTATGAAAGGATATATTCTCGGGCTACCGAAGACATAGTATTGGATTGCGTCTAAGAGCTGCATAAGGCAATTTCGAGCTGGCCATTCTCTTCTCTTTGTTGAAAGGGTTGAATAAATTTGCGTGGCTTCAAGGATTTCAAATATCCCTAACGTCTATTGGGCCGAAACAACAAAGCTACTAATTGTAAAATAACCTTAAAAAATACATGCGCTGCTTCTATCGGTAAAGTCTCATCTATTAATTGCAATATTAACACCACGAACTAAACTTCTACCACCTTCTCCTGGGCACCGCCGCAGAAATGTAATTTTTGGCATTTTTATTTCCTACTACATTCATTTAATAAAGTTTTTCCTTCCCTGTATTCATTCAAGGCATATTTAATGTGCTCAAAGGGTCCATTTACCATAAATTTTTTTACCTTTTTCTCTAAATTCCCTTCTTTTATTTCTCTTGACTCTAGGTAAAAGAACGGAAGAGTACTGAGTACTGAGAGACGTGGAGCAATTTGGGAGCGATCGCCATTTTGTATGAAATCGTTTCCACAGCCTAAACACGTGATAATACCACGCTAGTAATGGCGCTAAATGGTAGATAATAGACTACAAAAATATGATATGTAACAAGAGATATATACAGGCAACTAATTTGTTTCCGATATTCGTGTAGAAAGACGAAAAAATTGCAGAAGAGACACATTTTTTTAATATCCTCACCCTTGACTTGTCACTACACCGGTAGCAGCACCTGAAGTCTGGTGTTCTGGTGAAGTTTCAAATACAGCCATTAGATTGCATATGTGGCTAATTCATTGGTTTATAGGACGGTGGTGCGATTTGGGAAGCGGTGCGATTTAGGCTACATTCTCCTATATTACAACTACAATCATTTCCAAAATTTTCCTATGGATATTGATTAACCGTAATAGTGTTACTCTCATTTCCATTAACTGACATGAACTGATATTGAAAAGAATTCGCAATTTTACACGGTGAATTTCTTTCAATAAATCACGAAGGCAAAAATCACCCCGCGACAATGCACGCTACCAAAATAGCGATTTTCGTCTTTGTGGTTTATTTGTAGTAAAATGAACAACATCAATATTCCCTTTTATGAAAAGGTTGGATATATTTTTTCCATATAGTATACGTAATTTCGATATTCATGTTATTTTCTATACCTCTGAAATTGAAATCTACCTTTCATACTTTATTACGTCTTTTTATTCTCTCTTACGACCTTAGAAGCTAAACGTTAGCGTTAAAACAATGTTTAACACTGCTGTAGTGAAATAAACAATAAGTAAAGCGATATATTACGAGACTCTATGGAGCCTCCGAATAGTTTCATACACATGCTTAAAGTTCAGCGTTCTACCTTTTTTTCGTGCCGATAGTAAGCAGCTGGTGGTAATCATTAGTTGTTGTGATCCCTTTAACTTGTCATTCTCTTTTGTTTTGAAAATATAGCTTAGTGAAATCATAGAAGCGTTTACATTTCACTGCTTTCTATCTAAATTAAACAGCTGAATTAATAAACAATGTGTATTACTTCAGATATTTATGATTCAAGATCACTTCCACCTCTATCGAAATTGGAATAACAAAAAACTAATTTTTCCACTGGATGGTTCACGTTGAAATTTCTGCTTTAATTATCATTACACTTTATACTATGGCAGTGTATGTTTTAATTCTATGTATTGAATATTCATCATTCTTAAGATTTTATTTCAATCTAAAATGAATAAAAATATATGAATAATTCAAAATAAAATTATTATAAAATACAATATATGACCTATTTATACTATGACCAACTCATTGCTCCAAAAAAATAGACCTGCATTGCTCAAATATACACCCCCTACACAGCCAGCCGACTCGGCCGCGTAATCGACTCCCGAAGGATTCAGAGGGTTCCGACACGATCGGATTGCCGGCCTACGGTCCACAATAGAGGCTTCAATGTCCATGCTGAAGCGGCGCAGCCTCTGGCCTTTCCGAACCAGAGAACTACGATCGATCCTCGCGACCAGACTACAAATCGCAAAAGACATCACGACCTCTTTCGCACCACTTATCCTTTTCAATTTGGAGTCCAATTCCCTGAAAGAATGTAGGATCACCTGCGGAACCCCGCCACCTTGATGTCACACGGTTGCTTACACCCTCGCGATCTGCTCTTCCCCGCAAAGGGACCATCACACGACGGACATTGCCACTCCCTTTCACTATAATTCACCCTTCCCTCTCTGACGATTCTCCCTGGGTGCCGGTCTCGGGGTAGTATTAGGCACGTCGGAGTTCCCCTCCGACTGCAACATGGTACTACTAACGACTGCCACTAGTATATTTTCGAGACGGGATCGACCTAGGCATCAACAGAGCCACGTTACAGTGTGACCTTACCGCCACTTCTTCGAGAAACGACCCTCCAAAACTCCAGTATGGAGGAGGTGGCACTGCCCCTTCATCGGTGGACAGATTTTCAGGGGAACTTTTCAACACCTCCATTCTCATATCCGCTCTGAAGAGACCACTTAGCCCCTTGGTTACTCTATTACATTCATTACACTGCCGCTTATGTTGAGCAATATCTTTGTAGGCCTCTTCAGGTGATCTTCGTGATCCCTTCTGCATCGTTAGTATCCCACAAACAGTCATTCGGATAGGAAAACTTCGAGACGGCCATTATTCCCCTCCAAGAATCCAGTCTGGAACCAAATAAATATTTCACCCTTCTCGCACAGAATATGTTGCAGAATGGATTTCGTATTCCGTTTTTGATAATTTATTTTAAATTTTTGCAAAAGCTGAGGGAGCAATTACTTCATAGGCCGGTATAATATGAATAGTTCTCCGTAAAATAGACATATTTTAATCTCTATTTTATGTTTTTCTCACCTGAATAATTCACTTAATTTTTTATTTAAATCACTCAACAGAGACGGCGTATTATATAATATGATACAATTTCATATCGATGCAAATTAAAAGCTTACGCTTAAATTTTCACAGTTAAACGCCCTTTAGACGAGGAATAATTTAGCAAACCGTACGCCCATATTCCGCCCACTCGGAAGTATTAAGACCAACTTGCATTCAGTTAAATTTTGTTTTCCCTGTAGGTCACCAATGACGGAAGATTAAGCGTTTGTCAGGAACCGTCCGCGTCCCAGTTTGGGAGTGATTGATGGTGCAGCTCCTCGAGATGTTTGTTTTTGCGATCTCTTCGGTTTAAAGACACACCCATGGGCCAGGAAGCCCTCTCAGGCCGTTCATTAATGGCTCACGAAGAGAGCCCTAGGTCGGAGTGGATGAGCCATTGATATGCCAACGCCATTACACAGCTCAAGAGACAAAGGCATATTATGGGAAAATAAGCTTGAAACCAGTTGACGTCGTTTAACTTTTTTTAATAGCTCTCTTACGCCTGCTAAATTTTGAAGTGCTTCAAATATCAAAATGCATGCTGCGACTGTGAGAGAGAAGTATTTTTGATTTAAAGTGTAAAAAGTCAAATGGCTTTATAAATAGGAGCGTATCATATTTGCCCTAATTTATGGTTCACTCAGTTAATATAAAAATATTGGTACGATCCTTTACAGCATCTTTCTCTTAGCGAAGAGGAATTTGAAATAAGGCTGCCACTTAAGATAGATTTTCCAATCAATAGCGTGTTAAAAGGAGCAAAATCTCGGATGGGGGAAAATTGTGAAATTGCAGATTTGAATTGCGGTTCAAAGTTTTTTCTCATTTCTGTATATTATTGGATACACATATTTGAAGTCAGGTAAACTGTAATAATATTTTTGTTTAATTTTCATGTAAGGCGCAATTTTCATGTATGGCGCAACCAGGTTGCGCCATACATGAAAATTGCGCCTTAAATCTCTTAAGGTTTAATTTTGCAGATGGTCAATGCAATCGCATTTTAAATGAATTGTGGCAAAGGTGAATTACCTACGTTTGCATTCCTCTCATTTTATCCATGAAGATATCTTCCTACCACACACTTTTTGCGATCACTATACGCAATGTCTCTTGTCGGGCTTTTTTGCAGTATTTCCCTAAAATTTTCATGGTCTCTAAATGTAGGGAGGGTGAAATATAAGATTGTATGAGCAAAAATATAAATATTGTGGTAAAAATTCTTTTCTTTTTTTGCTGGCGAAGGCGTGTTATATTTTTGCTGTGCAATTACAACGCTAGGTGCATATATTATCGCCCCCTCTCATTGCATCTTTCGTGATATCTATGTGATCTCGAAGAAAAGTGTGGTTCTAAATCTTAGCGCCATTTCCCTCCTCCCAAGCTGTGTGCTCCGTGCATGGAATTGAATATCAGCGATGCTCACCTACAGAGCGTGCAATCGTCTCGTATTTTTAAGCACTTAATGCCTCCTGCAAGGTTGGATCCTCTAAAACCTCTCAAATTTCTCTTCGCACCAGAGCTGCTGCCTACTTGCGGCCATATGAAAGCATTTTTCTGTCTTCACCAAAATTTTCCGTGCTTGATGGAAAGGAGATGTCTAAATTCATCTTTTCGCTCTGTAACATGAATGGCCCTGATCTGAAAATTAACCCCATTTTAAAAATACGCGCGGTACCTATCTCTCGCCTTCGAATCGCCCTTTTGACTTCCTTTCTCTTGAGCTTAGTGGCGGTGCTTCGCAGATCATGCATGTTTTATACTCAGCCATAGCTAAGAGATTATCGGTATGGGTGAATAACTTTTTTATATTTTATTTTTTATTAATAATTTTTTATCAATTGAACTTACTGTTGTTATAAATAAAACTTTTTCAATTTTCTAATAAATTAAATGCCATGTATTCTCAATGAAGGAACTTAGATTAAAATATTTTCCTCACAGTATATCGCCTTACTAAATACCCATTTATTTGCTGTGGGCTTCTTCATTTACGGAATGAAGTTCTAGACAATAAGCGTAATCGAGGCGTGGCAATGAGCAAATTAAAAACGCATGTGAAGAAATGTTTTGTCTAAAGTATTAGGTTTGACCCTTCATTTGACTAAAATTGTCATGAAAATTTATGTAAGCTTCGTCAAATCTAAAGTACTACTTACTATCAGGATGGACACTGTGATTAAAAAATTATAATCATTGTCATCATACACAATTCCGTGAAAACCGTTCACCAGGGCATAAAAATTTACAAATGGTTACTGAAACCATTACTCGAGAGAGAGAATTTCTGCCAAAGCCGAGGGAATGACGCTTGCTTGGTGAGGATTCCTTGGAGGATATCCGCTCTCGGAGGAAAGCTAATACATTATGCCACATCGGCACACTATGGAATCACATTAGGTACTCTCAATGCTTAAAGTCGATGATGTCATTGCTGCTTAAAATTCGTCCATTTTCCTGTGAATGGCCTAGGCTAGACCGTTGGGCTTCAATTCACCTCGCTCATGTGGAGTCTTCGAATATGTGACAACGATGTCCGGGCGGAAATTTTAAAAATATTTTTGCGATTCACCAATTAAACTTAGGCGTGGGATTTTAACTTTCAGTCCATCAAGTCCAATTTCTTCGTAGCGGTTAAACGAACGCAGGCGCTTAGGTGACGTGGGAAGACTTGTGGCAACAGCTATCTTGTGAGCGCTATTACCGTGCACCCTCAAACAGTGCATTTTACGTGGCGAGACAGTCTCGTGGCAATGTGTATGAGGCGGATGGTTTCAAAAGCTAAGGACTTAGTTTGCCAAAATACATTAAGAGATTCATCAGACAATGGGCATGGATATTACTTCTTGAACCCGTTCAAAGGAAAAAATATAAACAATTGTGACGGGTGAAAAGGAAATTCATGAGAGGGAAATGATCCACCACAGAATAGGTATCATTGATTGCGTCAAATACTCGTTTTACTTCTGGAAATGAGGAATAAGAGAAATGATTTCAAATTTAGTACTTCAAATTTCATCAATGATTAAAAAAGATCTCTTATAACATTCAAAAACTCCTGTAATGTTTATATGTCGATACATATCAATGGATATTTCATAAAATCCATGTTACTGCAGTTGTATGGGGAAACGTATCCTCCACGATTGTAACAGCAATTTGGTTTCCTTCTTATGGTATGATATCTTTCGATATATCGATATAAATATGTCTTATGAAGGTT
This sequence comes from Ischnura elegans, assembly GCF_921293095.1. NCBI lineage: Eukaryota > Metazoa > Arthropoda > Insecta > Odonata > Coenagrionidae > Ischnura > Ischnura elegans. The sequence goes on along the minus strand of NC_060249.1, from coordinate 131,695,728 downwards.
TAAAAAATCATACGCATGTGTTTATATCGTGGAGGAGGACACGGGTTGAGATTTCATTGCGACTGGAAATAGACGTGAGCGGTGTTTGGGTGGAATAGAATTTGGTGTCGATCTGTTCACCTCACTGCTGGTTTTTAATTCCTCTTCTAAAAAAAACCCGCCTGCCTGTCTTTAAGACTGAAAATTTGTGCGGAATGCTGGTAAAATTTTAAACATAAATTCGGATTTCATTTAAATGCATTCGGCAGATTGAAGGGAAATCAATAACCCGCTTATGGAGAACCTCTCGCCGAAGGAATGAATCGCTCACAATGAAGAGTGTAAAGAGCAAGGGGCCACGTGACGGCGGATGAGGTCTAGGTGTAGCAGAAAAGCTTAGAATCGCTTGAATCAACGCATGTACTGTTAAGGCACTATCGCCGTAAATCGCTGAGGAAGTGGAAAATGGAGGATTGGGATATGGAAAAATAGTTCGGGGTCTCTTTCTTTTCCGAACTCTATCACTTTAAACGATATAACATGGTATAAAAGACAGTTTTTTAAATATTTGTAGCTGATGATGTCACAAAGAATATGGTACACTCGTGAACAGAAACACAAGTTATACTCTATACTAGTGGAATTCAATGTCCTCTTGGCTGAGCATGAGTACTAATGGAAAATGCATATTAATTGTATAGGCAGCAATTGGCCGCCGTTATTTTCGCCAAAAATCTCAGTTTAACGCTATCGGTTTGTAATAAAAAGTAGGGAGAATATGATATCCTTACATCGTCTTCAATTTAAGACACATTAAACCTATCTTTACGTCCGTACATAAGGCAATTGCTTTGCAATGGAAACTATTTGCTGATTTGGCTGTGCAAAAGGTAAAATGCCTATGTATAAATCATAAGCTCATGCATACATTAATTCAATACCATTTTCCGCTGGAGAAATAATTGACATGAATTTTTATTATTTGATATCGTTATACAATTCACTATAATAATACTGGGATTTGTTTTTGTGATAATATAGAGTTCACTTGCGGCAAGGTGTATTTGGAAATTGTTCAGAATACGATAAACGGAAATGGAAATTTTCGTAATGAAGATAATGTTTACGTTGAATTATCCGAATTCCATAAATTATTTTAACTATTGTATTGCTAAAACATTCCATTGTCTGATTGGAATATTTCAGTGGTAAAATCTTCCAACAAATGACCTGGTACCATGCTGAAATGAGGCAGTGATATGAACTTTTTCCACAATAGTCATACACATGTTGAATATATCTGGAATGTTTTCAGCATTTGAAATCCTTCCATATGGAAATTATCCGAACCAAAGCGGTTTTATTTTAAACGATTCAGGTTGTCGTGCTTTTTATGGGTGTTTGACTTCATTCGACGGGAATGCTTTTTTGATCGCCATTAATTTAATAAATAATCTCCATGAAATTTTCGATCCAGCGTGCAAATGCAGCGATTGTTTAAGAGCTTAATGAATGGGTTGTATTATTGAGGCATGATATTTCAGTTCTGTGAGAACATTAAATAATAAGTAATCTTTAATTGATGAAATGAGGTTTCCGGTGAATCGGCCAGGTTTAAGAACCGTAAACGTTGCCTGAGCTATAACAGGAGTCATTTTGCAGTTACATTTTAACACGGAAAATTAATTTCAATATTTCAGAAAGAGAAAAGTTCCTACGTAAATAAATTCCATTCTCAAAACATTAACAGCTTTTTGCTTTTTACTATTTCTTATGCATATCTGTAACCGGATGTCAAATCCCACCAAATGTCATGCAGAATGAATATAAAAAGGCGACCTATTGTATTAAGATGCTTTTTTCATTCTTTAAATGATTTTTAAAAAATCACTTTTGTGTTTTATGCCGTTTATTGATTACTGCTACCTTATCTATTCAGATTAATCCATCTACCTGAGAATCTATTGCATGCACGCGTGTGGTGACAAAAGGAGTGGAGTAGTACCTATAAATCATCTAATTCTAATACCCGGTTTAGACATTAATGCACTCAAAGTAAGGAATGGTAAGAATATTCACAAATCATCAGTTTAAGGGTACAGAGGGGTTTGTCTGTGAGACGGGAATATTATATCATGAGGTCTCCTGTTTTGCTTTTCCAGGTTTACAGGGACGGTTCAGTTTCAGAGCTGCCATTATGGGCGGAAGGTGAAATATATGAAGGAATATTCAAAAAACGTGAAATCATTCACATGGAATTGGATGCAGAACTAAATATCCCTATATTCACTGAGATGGTACGCACTTGTAGAGTTCAATTAGCTTCTTATTCGGTAAATTTCGGTAATCGCGCCTCCATGGACGAAATGCGCTTCTATTTATATGTCACACATTTTATTTCAAAGAGGAAGGTTTGGTCGTCTTAGTGGGCAAACACTCTAACCGAACGAAATGGTCAAAATAATATGTTGTCCTCAAGGAGCGATGGGAAAATGTTCCTCTAGACTTCGAATCGAACTAAGGACCTGCAGCTTTCTGGGCCACAGCGCTTGCAACCGCGCTATCCAATTTCCTTAATATTCACGGCAATTTTACGGTGATTTACGGCGTTAGGAGTTGGGATATGAACTGATACTGTTTCTGTTAAGTTGAAGAAATTAATCTTATTGAATTTAATTTTGCTAATGTTCTCATTTTTTATCCTTGCATAAAAATTTTCATTGCATATACATACTATTTTCATGTCTTTCACCTATGCTGGAAATCCAAGTATCTAATTATATGATCTTCTGATGTCTCGGTTGAGTAAAGTGGCCTTCCTCTTCAGCTGTGTCTATGATATTGAGACAGTTTCTTAAAGAAATATGTGTTTATGCTCTTTTAGCCTTTAAAAATGACGAATTAGAATGTTTCTATCAATTCTGTCTCTTCATCATTCGTTTGAATATTCACAGCTTCCTCTCTCCGAGATTTTATTGAAGGAATATAAAATCTCTTGTTTTCGTACAATTTCCTCGTAGAACTAAACCGGAGATAACTGCATGCTGAAAAGATATTCACCATCTTCATTCAATAAAGCTCTTCTTGTTGCCAGACGATAAGATTTATTTTTAATTAAGGCATGTGTTCGATGGATTTAGTTTAAGATTTTCAAATTCGTTATTATGGTAGTTTGTATGATAGCAGTTCATCATCTGTTTTTAAGTTAAGTTAAGCGTGCAAGAAGCTGTGTTTTCTTATTTTCCTTTTCATTTGGAATGTTTCTTACATTTCGGGCTCTCAGTTATATTCATTCACGTGTATCTTTTCAAAAACAAGTTATACTGACTACCTCAAATGGGTCTTTCATAGGTTTGCTTACTTGAATATGTTTTTACGGGGCCACACGCGTCTCATAAGGATATTTTTCATGTTCGGAAATTCTACAGAGTTAGAAGTCATTCGCATTGACCGGGACACGAATCTTGTTTCCCCGCTTTCTTGTCGAGTGCTTTAGTCAGTTTAGCCAGTGACCTAACGAGGCATTATTCCTCTTATTGGAAATTTGTGGACAATATCATAAGAGGATATCAATAAGAAGATGGATATTTGTTAGTTAAATGAAAGATTTATCGTCCAGTTTTTGTGCTTTTTCTCGAAAACGAATTTGCGTACCGCACATTCTGAATCTAAATCTGTGTAACTTTAAAATCGCCCTGTGTCCCCCCCCCCCCCCCTCCTCATTCCCTCGAACCGTCACAAATTAAACCTCATCGGCGAAGGTGGCGCCGCACCGCGGGGGGGGGGAGGAAGGCATTCATCATCACGTGCGCGGAGAGAGTAGTGCGGGACGAAATGGCTTTCTGGGATAAAATAGAGGTCCAAGATGTATGTGTGGAATTGCTAATGGGCGTGCATACGTGCCCCACGCCACTTGCCGAAGCGGGCGCTCGCAGGGGGAGGAGAGCGTGCGGTTAGTTGGAGAGAGAAGGAAACTTCTTGTCGAGATGCGGTGAGACGTGACCTTCGTAAATCACTCTCGCGATACAAGAAAGAGGCCATCCCTCGACCTCCTTGCCCTTAAACTTGCAGGCCTCCACAGCAGCCTGTTCCATCGCCTTCGTTCCGACCGGACACCCTCGTCCTTGAGCCCCGCGAGATCCCTCGGCACAAATGAGGAAGCCAAGTGGAAGGTGGTGTAATGAATGTCTCGGCTACCGAATAAATGAGATTTTTCGGAGAAAAGAAGAAAAAAATGAAGTTAGCCGGGTGGAGACGGGGAAAGACAAGGAGTCATTCCCAGCCATTCCATTGGTTCAAAATTTCTGTGTCATATTTCCCAACTGTCATGCTGTAAACCTACTTTTAAGAGAGAAAATTTACAAATATAGACAATCTAAACTACAAACTGTGGGTGATAATTATTCCACCGACGCTTTATGTTGTATTACATACGCTTACATACAACTCACGCAATATACCCTCCGAAGATTTTTGGAGAATAGTTTTGAAGGTTATGGTGATTACCTACCTTAATCGGTAGAATACTGAAATAATAATGTTCATTAGAGGTTGCATTTGATTTCATAAAGGCTATTTGATACGTATCATTTTCTTTTTTTTTCTAATGCAAGCCAACATTTCAAATGTATTTTTCTTTACATAATATGCCCGCTTAACATGAAATTGCTGTATGATGCCTGGGATGTCTTATAAATATTATTCTCCCTTGGTAGAATGGAAAAAGAGGTCGTAAGCGGGGTTGAGGGTGAGGGGGGGAGATAAATGATATCGCGGCTGCCATCCATACCACCTCTGAAAATGCGATCACGGACGGAGAGCAATACAATGTCATTTCCAAAAGAGTGAGGAAGGGGGGGGGGGGAGGGCTTCCGAGATGAACGTGGCGAGATACGCTAAGCGATAGCTCTGGCCGGCGGCACAGGGGGGGCTGGCCAGAAATAAGATCCCCGGGAAGAGTGCTGCAGAAGAGAGCTCGCGCACACTAAGACACGTTGTGTTGGGCGGGCGGGGAAGAGGGCTGGAGTGCACTCGGATAAAAGGGGGCGATGCCTTTGAAGGGGATGATGCCTCGCGTTTTTAGGCCATGAATCCTTTGTGGCGAGGGTGGTGTAAAAGAAGCAATCGAAAAAATAACTCTATCGGAAGAAATCACGGTCGTGGCAGTGTGTGAGGAATAATATTTCCTTACTTTACCAATGCCAAGATTAACTTACGATTTTGGGTTCAGGAGTTATTCACGGAACGGATCCATTTGTTATCCAGAGTATGGGCTGCCTAACTCTAATAATCTGTCTTTTATAGACCTTTGTAAGCGCAAATGTTTTATATATGCATAATATTAGCTGCATTTTATCAACATTTTTTACCTATTGCTTCCTTACCTCAATTCATATTGGCCCTTAAAATTAAGGTAAATATCTTTTAATTGTATTTTAAATTATTTGAATGGAATGAATTAACGAGAAGAAGAAATAACTATCCACCTTGGATGGAGTGAACTTTTTTCAGGCAGTGAGACTCCTTTTGGGCTGTTCCACCTCGTGCAGAGGTGACAAAGATGGTTCACTTGCAGTGAGGCAGGAGGAGAGGGTGTGCAAAAAGGCCTCTGTCTTCTGGACTTCGTGGCTGAGAGTGAACGTCAGATATAATAATTACTTACCCAACGTTAACTCACACTTTTGGGTTCACGATCCATTAATGAAAGGATCGTTCGATTGTTTTCCCGTTAATAGGCTTCTATCTTATTTTTAATTAATTTTTAATGGAAAGGCATTGCATTTTATCATTTTACATGGTGTTTAAAAGAAATGATTAGCTGATAGTAGAATAGAAGAGATTACACTACTAAATATTATGTTTGGTTTATAATGCAATGGGTGCAAAAAAGGCTCCCACCAAATTTTATCAGTGAGCGATGAATAATTTTGCCACTAGAGCAGTTTGAAGTTTCAACTTGAATTCTGCGCCAAAAACGCATTTCTCGGGCGACGCCATGTTTATGACGTTTGAACCTCATGGTATCTGCATTGCTTGCATTAGGAGCGCATTATAATCTATGTTATTTCGAGTATAAATGAATAGTAGATAAAACGGAGAATTTTAAATAGGTAACTGGGAGGATACCTTACGTATACTGATGTGTGCTGATATGTATATATACCTCTCGTAAAAAAACAGAAAAGTACTTTTTAGCTGACCCAGACCGAAGAAGGCGGTGGTACTACGCTGCATGGAAACAGCGTATTCCTTCAGAAATAGGTTTTTATAGAATTTGTGAGGGCAATTTTATGTAAGTTAAGTCTGGTTCTCAAAGAAATTTTGTTTCCATAACTCCGTTTGTTGTCTATGGCCACATATCGTAAAAATGTCGTATATGCTTAAATATATAAGCACTCAACGGGAAATTTTACTTTTTAATTGCAAATATATCATTTTGCTACAACTTACGTTGGATTTGATGAGTATTTCGTATGCATTTACTGCATATTTGCCCTGGTTTTCACTCTTTGTTTCTATCTTGCGCATTAAAAGCCAACCACGCAACGGAAAGTGTCCTTTACGCTGACCCTAATGAAATGTCCAGTACTACAAAGTAACACATGATTATCTCAATTATGATTATCTCCAGGAAATATTACGATATCGTATTACTCACGAAAAGCGGAAATAAGCACAATTGACACCGGGAGGTACCGCCAGTTCTATAAATAGAAGCACACATAGTAAATAAAAAACATGGATAGCTTTGCAAGTTTTACAATGAAACATGAACCGGTGGCAAGTTCACACTGAATGAATACTAGCAATAAGTTTGAACTATCATTAATTTAAACATAATAAGTGTCAATTAAACAACGGAATGTGTGGCTCCTTTCGCCAGACCCTAAACTGTACGATAACGCCAAACGCCGGGATTTTATCCACCAAACACATCTTAGTGAACCACTTTCGCAAATCCTTAATCGCCATGCGGATAAAGGAAACCTAAACTCTTGCCCAATTTCTAATTTTAAAAATCCGCCTTGCCATTAATACAATTGTATAAAGCAATGGCAGCGAAATTGCAACGATAAAAATCCTGTAAATAAATAGAAAAATGAGAGAAAGAGCTGAAAAAAATTACGATATACAGTCTCGATCCGTCAATCTGCACTACCGCAGCACCAAGGGAGGCCACCGCAGTCACATGTATCGCATCCGATAATGAGCATTATAGAAACTATCGGTGAAAACCGGTGCAAGTGTGCAGTAAATACACACGAAATAATCATTAAATTCTAAATAAATAGGAGCGGAATGATAAATTTGCAGTTATAAAATATTTATCCCTTTGAGTGCATATACTATATACTCAAAAGCGGGATATATGCGGAGCGCAGTTGAAAACTACGAAAGGATTAAAGGATACTAAATTTCCTTGAGAAGCAGAAATGGTGCCTCAAAATTTGTCCTAAAACTATTGAAAGTGACTCTACGAGCATATTTGACGAAAACATACTGTGAAGTGAACGAATCCGTACGTAAACTTACGGATAGTTTCATGTAATAGAACAAATGAATGAGTTACTCTTTGATTTTGATTACACATTATTTTTTATAGTACGAAACTGACTTGAAGAATTACCAGGAAAATAGGTGGACCAAAGCGAGGACTTTGCTTAACAAATGCTGTACTAACAAAATTTGAATGGCAATCCTGAAAGAAACGGAAAGAGCCCCAAATTTCCTCCATTCAGTAGTCCAGAAACAGCTTCTAAAGTAGGGGAAAGATATTGATTGCGATGATTTATTCTTTTATTTTATAAATGGCATCCAAAAACTAAAATACTGTATTAAGGAAAGCATTTTACAATGGCGGTAAATTCTTCTCGGGTTTCCATCCGGGTGAGCTCCATCTCCATCGTTGCAGGCAGCGATGGAGATGGAGCTCACCCGGATGGAAACCCGAGAAGAATTCACCGCCATCATACGCCGGGAAAAAGTGAAATCTTACATTTTACAATGGTATGTTCACAATTTAAAGCATCTATGATAATAGCCGTGATTACAGTTTCACTCAAAACTGTACACATTTCATCTTGTAAAACTTTCATTTCAATAAAATGATCAATTTTGAGACAAAAAACCGTCCAGAGTCTCTGTTAATAATTTCAGTACACATCTGGAATCAGCCAAAACAAAATTATAATTGTGTTTCGCCATGACGATAAACTTTTGGCCCCTATTTCCACGAACGCAGTGTGTTCACGGATTCTTCAAGCATTTTCACGCGACATTCATGAGGTTCACACATCACGCGGCGTCAGCCAATAGAAATGTGTTTAGCGTCGTCGGGCGTGGCCAAAGCTCCTAGGGGACTTTCAAAGCTACATATCGCGGGTAAAAATCGGATTTGAGCGCTGAAAAATCGCCTGTGAATTTTTCATTCATATCTTTTTGGTTTTAAATATCGATAGCCAATTTTTAATTTTGAGTGTTCCCTCCTATTAAGTGCGTCAACCCAGTCTTAGAATTGCCGACTATTGATGATGATAATTTTTACCACTATTAATCAATTGTCACTATCACTCACTGTCAATTGTCTTTCACTTTCTCTCCATTTATCTAATAATCGAATCTAATAATTGTGTAAAATGTATGCTTCTTTTCTATGATATATTTAATGATACGACCAACACGGGTAGCAATACAAGTGTGTTATCTTTCAAAGATGATACCATAGTTGGTTTGACATCTAGATCAATAGGTAATAACTTGATGAAGTCTATTGTGAAGCCAATTGCTTGTCATTTTGAATTAATTCCATTATTCAAGATAAACGTTTGCGCCACTGAGCCATGAGTCCTAGCTGTGTAGAAACCCGGACTGCTTAGTGATTAATACTGAATTGGTGATATCTTCTCGGGTTTCATACCGGTGAAATATTCTTGACTTTTCTACGTGGTGGAATATAATTATATAATAAGAGATTGATTCCAAGTACTAATTATTATGAATGTCGATGCATTATCGTTTTGAGAAAGCGGGCATTTATTGCACTTTAGTGGATATTATTCAATGCTTATTTCCTCTGCCATTTTAATACTTATCATTTTTGGCACTGTTCCAAGACATAAGAAGTACTTGGTTTGATCCGTATCCATTGCTTTTCTTCGTAAATTTCATTAAATTTTCCCTCCAAAAGAAATGATAATTGAAAATGAAAAACTTTGTGTGTGCCCACAGTACTATACTAATGCTGTGGACATACACAAAGTTTTTCATTTTTATTTGTTATCGCAACATGTTCCACAACATCTCACCGAACACCGTTGGATACATCCAAAATAAAAATCAATTTCTGCACTAAGCATTAGCTCTTAGTCACACGCAAGGGAGGATTTTTCAAATATTCTAAATAGCGCGTTTACTGCGTATAGATATCTGTTGGCACACTTTGGTAGGTATTCTGTTTCTGTACTTTATCCTGGACCAAGAACATTATCGTCTGCAATTCCTTAAGAAAAATTTATTCAAAGCATTTATTAAGAAATTTTTGGCTATAAAGGTTTAAAACTTAAAACGATTCATTTTGATTTTAAGACGTAATACCGGGGTGTAAAATCATTTAGTATCACTTTTATGCCAGTTACCCCTAACTTAAGGACACCTCGCATTTCAAAGCAGATTTAAGTGGAGCGATTCTGTCCGCAAGCGATAGGTTTCACCACGATTGCCTTGAAAAGTACTGCTATTTAGAAGTTTGGAATCAATAAAGTTAATGATACTTCCTGAACCCGGTCCCCGGTAATCAGGCGATTTTGGAGTAGGAACTTCCTTTTGTATAGATTAAGCGCTTTTACGGCATGATTCCTGTGTAGCGACTTCATTTTTTTCTGCTCCGACACCTGTTTCACTCAGCAGCGCTTCAATGGAGGCGTCGCTGCCGCAGTCCTTGTTCATTATCCCCCGTCAAGCTCTCGTCCAACACGCCGTGCGCTCTCTCTCTCGCCTTGTCTCCGTTTCCAGCGATTGGTTACAATTCGCTAAGTCTTCCTCCGTCCTTGTAACAATTTTCCGCCACCTTGGCGAGCTGTTCGTGGAACTTGATGAAATGCCTTTGTTAGCGCCCGCCGCCTCCTTTCATAAGTCCCGCACGATGGGTTTTCGGAAAGTTGGAGTCGAGCGAAGCTTTTGCCATTAACGCATTATCGGCGGAGTTTGAAGTTGTATGGCTCCGGCGTTCGGCGGGTGGGGGCAATTCGGGGCATTTCGTAGTGGAGTCGCGCCAACACTTGCTCATTTGCTTGGAATCATCGAAGGGCGGTCTTCTGCCCCACCTCTTCCTTGATTTATTATTAAAGGGTTCGGATTCATACTTAAGAAGCTTCCTTTGAGAATGAAAAAGTATGAGAACATTATTCATGGAATAGTTAATAGATGTATCAAAGCTAAAATCATAGCAAAGAAAACAAAGGTATTGGTCTGCTGTGGCGAAGAGATTAAGACCAATCTGACAATAGGAAACCATAGCCACTTGGAGAGGCGAAGGAGTTCTGCTAAATGGGAAGCCAAAGGATGGACGGAGGAAATGGCCAGTGGAGTAGCCCAAGCATGGAGGACATTCTTCAGAAAGAGTATTCCTCGCACTGTTGAAAATATATACACTGAAGCCATTAATTTAGTGCGACTTAACCTTGGAGCATGGTACTTTGGTGGCAGTGAAGGACAGACCATAATTGCAGGCTGGAAGCTTTCGAAATTCGGTTTTGTAGAAGAGTCATGGATATAAAATGGGTATAGTATGTGAATAATGCGTAGGTTCTATGATGAGTAGGAGAAATAGTGGTCGAGGAATGAGTAGGAGAAAAAGTCTTTTGAAAATTTTGGAGAAAGAAGGTACAATTTTATCGGCCACGTCATGCGACATGGTGGAGCAATGAATTTGAAGGGAAGAACGGCGGAGGTAGGCCTCTGATGATAAACGTGTACCACGTGATTAAGAATGCAAAGCATGGAGGTATGAAGTATTAGCCAATGAGAGAATTGACTGTTAGGCTGCGTCAAACCAATCTTAGGATTGCCGACCAGAGATGATGATGAAGCGAGTGATGTTCGACTTTTTTGTGAGTTCACTTTATTGAAGATGGATTTTAGAGAAAGGCGTCCAGAAAGTCTGTTCGGCTATTCCATTATCTCTGCTGACATTTCGATGGGCACGTCGTCAATGGTCCCAATGCCCTGGTGGCGATGGACGAAACGACGGCGGAGGGAAAGAATATGCGGCAAACCTGAGAATAATAGGATTATATGGCAGAGTCCCAATTGGCCCTTTTTTTTAAAGCAGCTGTCACATCAACGGATAATCATGGCTCAGATGTCTACATGGTTTGATACCCTGTGTGAGTGCCTCTATAGGTTGATAATGGGGCAAATCAATGTTTAAACTCTGTATTTGAGTAATTTGATCGACCAAAAATTCAGCAATATCTTGAGAAAGGTGGTGAAGGATCAATGTCAAGGCCAATAATTTTTCGCCAGTGTATCACCTACGCCTCTAGGAAAAATCAATACAACTAAAAGAAAAAACTACTTTTTTACCATCTTTGAAAATAATCGTAAGCTATATTAATAAACACTTTCAAATGAAGTGTCGATGGTTTTCAATGGGTGGCACGAAAAACCAAAGCCTGTACAAACAAGATCTTTTGAAAATGAGATTTCTGCAGTTTTGGATAAAAGAAGAAAAAAGACCTCCACAGTACACCCGTTACTTTTTATTTATTGCATAGTCTACCAACCAGAGCACTGGAAAACAAAACGCGCTTTTTTCTGGGTGTACTCGTAGAAAGAAATGCATTTACAACGAAACTTTACGACTGTACGACAACGAATCTGTGAAGACATAGGTGGGGCTGTGGGGCAATGACATAGAGAAAACGATGTCACCGACTAATTGTTAAGGTCAAGATGCAAATATTTAAACTATTTTAATGACCATACCGCATGCAGTGAGACATTAAGGAAGATGGCAATAGACGTTACATCCATTGAGTACAATTTAATCACCAATGCGTCGTCTTAAAAAACACTTTTGTAACTCACCCTTAAATATATAGGCCTTGCAAGTGCTTTATACCTCGTGATTAAAAACCGAAATGTTGATTCCCAAGCATTTTAGAGATATATATAAGATAAAATAATTTGAGAGTTTAGAAGCTATAAAAATTCATTGACAGTTGAAAAAGGAAAATATACTGTCCATAGATGTATTAATTGGACTAACAATAAAGATTTAGCGAAGCGAAGAAACGCCATTATCACACGAAGCACCCGGGCTAGGCGGAGTGGCCCCATAGCGTAGCCCACAAAAACTCCAACTCGGTCATTTTGCCACGAGATGGCAACTAAAACCCTCATCCGTGTCCACTCCATGATTTAGCCAACAATCTCCCTATTGCCTCCACGAAGTTGTTGATTCATTTGAGAAACTTCTGGTCATCACCCCTCCAAGAGCCCTGGTTGCGATGACCTCGTTCCAGTTAAAAAATGAATCCCTAAAAGTATATGGCAAGAAGTTTCTAAGAACCCCTTCACTGACTCACCGGCTGTTCCACGAGAAAAAAAAACGAGGTGTATCTACATGTAAAATAACTTCAGGCTTTAGGACGTCAGGCAGTGGTGTATCTAAGCTATTTTTTAGCCATATAATATCTTCCGTTAGAAGCAAGAATGACTTTTTCTGATTATTCTTCGAGGGCAAAAAGTTAAAAGGTCGAAGTTGAATCACAATCGTCTGCTTGTGGAATAGTACCATGAGAAGAGTCTACGCCTTCAGTAATATGGGTAGTAAATTACCCCACAGCAAAATAAAGCAGTGGCATGCAACTACGAGTAGCTACTATGTCATTCTGTTGACCCATCCGCGTGCTTCATTTCAAACTTTAACCTACTTATTGCCTAATCCAATCACTTAGAAAATGAAGGAGCTCCACTGTAAATTTTTATATGATATTTGCGAGTCGTTTTTAATGAATTCATTCAGGTATGAATTATAAATACACGGCATCAAAACTGAAGACAATTCTTTGAATTACACCGGGTGAAATATTTTACCTTATCTTTGGGAGATTAAATTATATGCTAGTACACGACCATTTCATTTTGAGTTCCTCACTTCTTTCAAGGAAATACTCGCGTATAATCTATTATACCACTTTCCATAGAGAAGCACATGATTAATTTAAATAACAACGAAGAAAATGGATGAAGTGAACCGTGACTTCGTGAAATTACTTCATGTCGAACAAAAAAATCTTGTACGTTTCTTATTATCAGTTTTAATATCGACCATGTTCGTCGTTGAGCGAAAATTTATTTTTCATTTGAATGAATATTCGTCCACTGAAATTCACAAAAAAAAGTGACTTTCCTGTCAAGCATATTTTGTCCTTCTATTCCATTTTTTGTCATGACTCAAACCCGTCTGTTATTATGCATCCACGAGATAACGCAGTGCAGAAGATATCTTACACAGCCAAATGCAATTCACTTGGAAATTTGGAGATAGCTTTTTTCAATCATTTGTATTTATACTCACCCTCTTGCACTAGTTTATAAAATCGTACTGAGAATTCTCCATATTAAGAAAATTTTCCTGACTCTCGAATTCTAATCTAGGTATCTTAAGCACTCCAAAGAGAAATAAACTATGAACATGACGCACGAAAATACGCAGCAATGTGATGTCAGGACATTTTTTCATACGAGTTAATCACTTTTATTCATCTTCTATGTAGCTTATACTTAAACATGCATCATATAAGTATACGAGTGAAGGCAACAGATGCCCAAGCTTTTTTTTTCAAAATAAAGTCAGTATTACGAAGTAAAAACTAATTATTATTGCAATAGATGAATTAAGAGAGACAAAAATAATTGAATTAAAAATTGCAAGAAAAAAATTGGCGTGAAATTTACTGAAATAAATAAAATCATGCGTGGAGGAAGAAAAAACAGGAGAATCAAGGCGCCAAAATAGTCAAAAACATTTTCTCTCTGCTATAAATGCATAGAAAATATTGTTATACACTTTGAGGACAGAATTGTGCTTCGCAATTGGAGCTAATAAGCATTTCACCTACTGAAGGGTCGGAAAAACTCACCTGACAGTTATTGCCAGCGGCAGAGGAGTGGATAACAAATACACAAATTTTTTTTTCTAGATGATGGACTTGCTCCTCTCCCAGACACAACTCATTCTCAGAAGATATTTATTTCAGGATATCCTCATGATCCTCCCGGAATCGAACACGGGAGTCTTTTAAAAGTCAATTTCAACAATATTGCAAAAGAGGACTCTACTTTCGGCACTTCGTGTTCTGCCTTCCATAGCGCAATTAAACGGTTTACAAATGTCACCACCCGCGTCGCTGACGGACAGAGTGATACAAATTTCACTTCGGAGAAATAAAGTATAATTAGAGCTGTTGACAGAAATTTTAATTATTGTTTATGTACTATATCAAATTCAAAACTTTTCAAAGATAATCTTCAAGATTTTAAATATTTAAAAGCACATACTGCGAGAAAATGAGTAGTACTCGAATCATCGACGCAGTAAGAACATTCTCATAAACCGATAAAGAGTGCCCCCAATGCACAGTGGTCCCAATCGCTAATCTAGCGGGACAAAAGTCATTTTTGCTACTTTTAAAAATAAAGTAGCCGTAGGTGTAGCGATATCCGCAATTAAATGCTTCATCATGATTGGTAACTTTTACAACGTTTATATAAGTTATAACAATGTTATGCAGCTGCAAAGTTAAGCGTTGAAATTGCCTACCCTCCGCCTACACCCAAACGGTGGTTGACTCGCTAGCATTATCACGTACCTGCTAGATAGCAATAACGCAAGGAACGACAATTTCTAACGGGATCTTATAGCCATCGGTATATAGCATCATTTTGAGTGATTTTTCTTCAAATAAAATTGCTTTCAAATACTAGATTTCAAATGGCAATCTCTCATTCTTTAAAACCTCGTTTTTTTATTGACTTCAATTGTTTAAATTGACTTATAAAAAATATACGTCGAGGTAGGATTGCGAAACCTTCAAAGACATGTGGAAACGTCCTTATAGTTATAGATATTTTTATCACATTTTGCGCCTACTTGCGCTTTTTGAAAATAGACCCTTTTTATTTCATGAAGTTAACAAACGAAAGCCGTTGAGACGCGGGACTGGGGGGTATTTCCTCGGAGGACGCCTGGAATATCCGGATAAATTATGCTAGAGAAGAAACATTTTTTATTTTAACTATTGTAGTTTTGTACGGTATAAATTTTTATTAATATTTATGGTGTAGTTATTACATGGCTCACAATTATTTACATTTTTATATCGATGGGGAAAATCATGTTGCATTCAGAGCGATTCAAGATACCGGCTGTAAATCGCATTGAATTGTTACAATTGCTGAGGAAGAAAATACTATAGATGATTTATTAAATGCGTAGAACATAAATTAGGATTTGAAAGCTGTAACAAGAAACCTGAAAGGACATCAGGAAAATTGTGATGCTATATAAAAGTAATTTTGATAAAAAGTTGAAACAGAAAATACGACAGATTTTGTTAGATGTGTACACTGTACACATCTACACTGTACAGCCTCTTTTGAAGGATATATCGAAAGTAGAAGCTTGTTTTGCAAGCCAGATTTCATTGCCAAGCTCTGAGAAAAAAGATGCGGCTGCAATTATAAAAGACATAACTGAAAACATGCCAAAGAGAGCTACCAACTATGAGAAGGCTTAATTGTCTTCACCTTTGATTCCAATACCATATTCATCATTAGAGGCTTTGCCCTTTTCCACGTCAGCACTGCACTGCCTCCACCAGAGACAGCTACTCGCTCGGACGTCATTAATTCAGGGCCAGCCTTTCGTTTGAGCCTCGCTCCGCATCTGCGCTTATGCCAACCTTGGGTCGAAATTTCTCTTTATTGACGCTGCCTCGTTGCTTGCCATTCTTTGCCATCCGCCTTAACATACCTTCGTAAACATGGGATCCACATTTGCCAGGCGTAGCTAAAGAGAAGGTTCCATCATCCGCAGCAATTACGCAATTGGAAAAAGGACTTCTCAATATAATTTCAAGCAATTCTCCTCTCAACTTAGTAATCCTTGGATGGCAACTATCAAAAAGTAAGGTCAACGTTAAGAGCAGCTCACATATAGGGTTTGCGATCAATATTTTCCCGGAAATTTAATCTCCAAAATGAAGTCTGTAGCATTCATTCCGTCAAATTCAGAACGTAATCATTTTGCCTGCCTTTTAATGCCCCGAACTTTTCTATCGGCTTTTTTATAACGACACTCTCCTACTATTCGTTAATTGTCTTGTTCCTCAGATCCACCGAAATAGATTTAAGGCCTTTAATTGCAATTTTCTAAAAAGAATTATGACACCTTCATCCCCAGTAATGATAACCTGGTTGTAAAATTAAATAATGGACATACGTAGTCAGCTGAATAAATGAAAAGGCGATTCATTGCACTACGCGGTTGACTGGTCTTAGTTCTCAAAAATCGTATTATTTACGAGGTTGCAGAAACGGCATTCTGTCCTTTGTGTGTCCTTTCATTCATTGCACGATTGTGCACTTCATTCTTTCAAATTTTATTTGCAGATACGTATTCAGAATAACCATTGATAAGATGTATGGGAAATACAGCGGCTAAGCCTTAAGTGGAATGACTTAAATCTTTTATAATGTAATGTTTTGAAAAATCATGGCATTAGCCATGTAAATGTGGAAATGAAATAATATAGAAAAGCCCGGAAAAAAGTTATTCATTAAGTTAAACATGTGAGAAAAATTGGTTTTTAAAATGAAAAAGCATGTGAAGTACTTCCCTAATGAGCGTAATTTAAGGCTTGCGTTATTGATAGGCTAGAGCAACGAATTTAACTCAAGCTCAGATGCGAAAAATCATGGAGAATGAAGTAGGAGAAATATGAGCATACGATCAGCTGGCAGAAGAAGCGGACAACTAGAGTTCTCAGTGCCGATGTTACAACACCCTGACCGAGGAAGAGTTCACGGGGATGCGTTTGTGCTAATAAAGATTACTTTTTAATCATTTTATTTGTCCAACGATTTGCTCCAGCAAATAACTGATACTCCCAGGAAATACAAGTTTTTTATTAACTTAATAAGCTGAATACAATCCAATCCATTACACTTAATAAAATCTAATCTACTATATGCAAGCAAACAGTGGATACGTCAAAGTGATACAAATGTAGTAAACTATAAAGTTTAAACAGTTAGTGGTATTCCACGTATCTTTCCACGTTGTAGAATGCTTTCTCAGTCGGTCAATTTTTTTATTTTATTTTTAGGTGATAGATAGGCTTAGATTTCAATGGTTGCGGGTAATTTAATGCACGACGTAAAATCAAGGACTGGGTCAAGACGTCTGTTTGCCAGTGCCTCACCTTCTTTTTAAACTCGCAGTGCAAAGGTTCCGTATGCGAGAGCTAAGCAAATGCCAAGCTCCATTCCATTCCCCAAAGATTACTTGAGAATGCACACTGCCCGGCATTAGGACGATTCTCTCGAATGGATTTTATCGCCCGCGCCGAGAAGATTCTTCGATGTCATCGATTGTCCCAAGTGGCCGGCTGCAGTCTTCGTCTCCAGTGCATGGGCCTCCTCCTTTTCTGCTCGTCTGTGATGGACTGGAAGTGGGAGGATGTCACTTGGGGATGGGACGATTTGGACCGGATCGATGGAACTCCAGGTGCACCCTGGGATTAATTTTGATTGAACGTGCATCGACGTAAAGTTCGCCCTCGTGGGACTCACCCGCCTGATTTGGGTTCTTGGGAGTGAGGGACGGGGTTGGCGAAATCCTAGCTAGGGTATCGGGAGATGGATCTACTCCGCCCGCTTCCTAAGGGGATTTGCCCCAAAGTCTAACGCAAAACTTGCATCTCGAATCTCTCCTCCTGAGCCCCTGTGTTCCATTGTCGTCTTCCCTTCGGCCGCGGGGAGGCGCTTAGGTCGAGAGAGAACGTCAGCTCATTGTGCCTTTCCCATTTCGCCATGACTCCACTCCTTATTTATCACTGTCATGCTCAATCGCACATTCATGTTTTATCCCTTTAAAAAGTGTGGACCACCGGTTGATTTTCATTTCGGTTGCATTAAAACAATGATATCAGTGTTTTACTTTTTGCCGTCGATGTAGTAAATTTTACAAGTGTATATCTCATGTGTATATTGGTAAAATTTAAAATTTCTGCATGGCTAGTTTTTCATGAAGCTTCAGAGTAAAGCAATTGGTGGGCTATGGGTAGTATTCATAGCTGGAAACTTAATGGTGGACCATTTTCCACTGTTCCTGCACCTCTTAAATTCTTTCATTGGCAATTGTGCTGTGATAGTATTATCAACTTCTTTCCTTTAACACCGCTCTCTGCTCCGTTATATCCTTAAATAATAACCTTGATAAATTTCCCCCTCATTATTTCATTAATCAACCGGCAATTTCGTAAAGTACTGAAACCATTCTCGGCTATATTACTTAATATATTGAGTTGAATATTACCATTTGTTTTCATTTCTAGCATTGATGAAACTGAGTTTGCTTAATGCTCTGCTTGAAAACAGTTTTGGTTAATATCTATGCACGTATATGTACACCTACCGCTTTACTCTTCTTTCAGAAATTTATGAAATGAGTAATTCTATGTACTCTGTGTTTCATACTTAACAAGAGTAGAGAATTGATAGCTTTTCAAGATGCTCCAAAATAAAATAATTCACACGTTTTGGAAAGAGTTCATACTAATAAACCTCTCGAGGCAAAATCTTCAGTTCAGTTAGACTCGTCTCGTAATTAGTTGATACATTATCTAAAAATATAAGTCTCCTATGAAATTTATTTTCTATTTCATGCAATTCTTGTCTTTTCAATCCGTTTATTATTTCCATCCTGACCCTTTCTCCTCTTTTTTATCCCTCAACTTCTTACCACATTTATGAATTATTTATCTCCTCATTTCCAGTAAAATTGAGCCCAAGTACGTTTATTTTTTTTCTTTTGAATCCTTTATGAAGAACTATTTCCTTCCCAACACTAACCAATACTTTTGAGGAAGGGACGGGGAGACTGAGCAATACATACCCTGTTTGTGCAAATCATGGCCGCTTAGTTTTAGTTTTGAGTTTATCCCTATTTCGCCCTTCTTACTTCCTTAGAGTTTATATTCAGTTGCCGCTAAAAAAATAAATCATTTTAGCGAGCTCTGTAGTGTCTGTAAATGTTGTAATAACTCCCCCGTTTGACCTAAAATACCTAGGTGAATTTTATATTCGGTCGAAGTATACATGTATGTTTGCATATAATTATTTATTTCACCGAAACCGTTCCATTGAATTGACATTTTCGGGAAATCGCCGATTCTTTTTTTTTGTTTAATTTATAATCTAATGCAATTTCTGCGCCTTCCTCGCTGTCGTTCACGGTCGGCGTTACTCCAGAGACGAGAGGGACGCCCTTCCTTTCCTCTCATTGTCTCCTCCACTCTCCGTTCAGTTCGCTCGCGTGCGTGAATGCCTTTCTTCTCATCGCAAACGAAGATTCGTTCGCCGATGCATGCGGGAGGAGCTCTCTTTCGGTCGCCTCTGGAATTGCCAATTCAAACACCCACCCTCAAAGTGGGACGCCATTTTCGCGAATAGTTCCGCAATTTGTCGATTTAATTGGCGATTTAAAAAATGCGTGACACCGTTTTTCCCAGGAAGAGGGGCCGATTATTTAAAATTCTGAGAACCTTCGGTTTAAAAATCCCTTTCAAAGCTCTCCACTGCGGCAGCGATTATCGATTTAAACCACCGATTTCAGCCATATTTTCGCGTTTTTCTTTGAAGCTTCAACTCGGTTGATTAAATATGCAAAATATTGAAATATCCATCTTAAAATCAAACCAATCAATTGGTCCACTTCCAAATATTAAATTATCCAGTTAATTCAATTGCGGGACCGTTTGCGACCACTGATCTAATTTTCGTACAAGCTTTGCAGGTATTCATTCACGATTAAAACGTTTCGATCTATGATCTTTACTTCTTCAACCATTCCATATGAAAGCGGTAATAATCTGTAAGTGCTTTTTTTAATGACATTGGCCTTTGTAATCGCAACGGATGCTAATTTCACATTTTGTGCCAGTAAATTTCGCCGACAGCGATAGTATGATGACTCCAGTTTTAAAGTTGCCTTTTTCTATCGTTTGAAATGACATTTTTCGCCTTCAGCTTAAGTTGATGTCTGAGTTTTACTGTGAAAGTTATTTATTTGATGCATGTAGGTGCAACATTTTGCGATGATGGAAATTTTTTATTTATATGTGGATTTTATTCGAGTTCCGTTAATTGTTTAGGCAGTAGGCTCCGCTCACATCACTTTGACGACGATGGCGTGAATTTTCTGCTCAGAATGTACATAAAACATCTGACCAGCTAGTAATTCCTAGCAGCTTGAAGTGGCCTCACGTATACTGGGTTCTCATAAATTGAGAACATTTTTATCCAAATTAATGCATGATGGAAAGGCATCAATCGCTGCTTTTGACAGCGATGCGTCAGTCCATCCTAAGACAACATTTTCAGCTATTACAGCCTCCATCACGTCTGTGGTATAAAGGTGAAGAAACTCTGCTATTCAATAGCAAATTTTCAAAAATTACGTGTTTACACGCCATTACAATGGGCACTGAAATCATTTGCGATTCTCGAAGTCACCAATCAGCATGGACTGATCATTGATGTCATGTAACGCCCTATAATTATGTATATGCTGGGCGACCATTAAACGCAATAAATAAATAATCAGGTAAAAGTATTCAACTTGCTGCTCAAAATTACATCTTGGTAATTTTAATTTCAATTGGTGCATTTTAAAAGAGAAACTTTTATTCGTAATCTACTCCAAAGTTCGTGCAAGGAATCGTTACGTTTGAGAGGACGTTGCAGTTTATTAAGCAAAAGTGAATTTTTGAAAACATTCAGCGCACGCTCATCGAACGGAATTTCCAGCTATATGAACCCTAATTCAATTATTTGGTAGAACATATTAATTTTTGCCTGACCTGTCTAAATTAAACATGTTGAATATGTATTTTTATATTAATACAATGGCATCAAACAATTATTTAAATGCTGGTTTGAATATTGGTAAACTCTGTCCATATTCAGGAAAGAAATAAAAAGTAATTGCAATCCTTCATATCCTAATAATTGACCCCGATTAATTTTTCCATTTATATTCCTATATTTAATTCTGAAAAATCCTCAATCATATTCTTTTGTTTATTACCAATTAACCCCTCATTATTGAGAAGTTGCTACATCCATTATTCATGAATTTTTTTATGAGCATAACAGCTTTTTTTGAGAAGCACTTGCGAGAAGCGTGTGATAGTTCGCAAAACCTAAAAACATTTAACATGATAGAGTAATGACTGGCGTGACTTCAGTCTACTCGTGCGAGTAAAATGATCTCTGAACTTACACCCTATCGAGCACAATCAATATACAATGCACAATTGGCAGTAGGGTAGATTTGTGGCTTCCGTCCGCGTTGTCATTTTGATGACGACGTTTCACCTTCCATGTTTTGGGCGTCCCTTGGTCAAACCGAAAGCGCTTCCACGATATTTATAAGGTAACGCACAATTATTTAGTGCTCATATTATGTTGCACTGTAGCTAAAGAGTAACTTCTCCAATTTATTCGCATGCAAAGCTCATCCGGTCGGATAAATGTTATTTTTGGAGTCATCAAGCGTCGTCGGATGAATCTCCAGTCTTTCTTCAATCAGTTCTGTGGATGTTTCCAATTCACCCCCTTTCGTAAATCCTTGGACCACCCTAATCCCTTTTATGTCCCCTTTCCAGGTCGCCTGAAGGGATCCCCTGGCCGGCCCTTCACCACTGATCAGGGCCGCTCTTCTGCCTGTCCAGAGATTTTGGAGGAGGAGCGGACCCCACCGTGTTTAGACGCCTCCACTGCATCCTCGCGGTGATTTCCCAGCGGGATCTGGATCGGCCATCTACCCTCGGTGAGTGATTGCAATGCATCCACCCCCTCTCATTCACCGCCGCTCGCTAATCTTCTCCTCGCTTGGACTTCTCTTGGTCCTGCCGTGGGACATCTTTTGTGATCAACGGCGAAATGAAGGAGGCTCCGAAAATTGGAAACGGCGAGCCTTGGAAGGCGTATTATCACCGCAAATATAGCATATTCTTAATGCAAGATTTATACACAACCCTTTAGATTTTCCCTCTGCCGTATTACTTCACTAACTATCGTTTGCCTTGTATGGAGATGGAAAATAATATAATTGTTCTTCAAGTTTCAATCACTCACAACGACCTTTGACTGGATAACCATTAGAGGTTAAATGGTGGTCAATGGGGATTTGGAGTCATCGTCTTTGTTTTTTTTTTCACCTTCTGAAACTATAAGTAATTGGTATCCTTTGTAATCACGTTAATCAGGGTGAATGTTTAATGACCTTTGAATCCCATAGAGCCGGTAGGTATTAATTATTTGAAAAATCGGATTTGTGGACTGAATTATTTACTTGGACCTTCGAATCTCTATGATTCGTCATCTTTGTGGCACAGTCAGACCCGCCTTATTTTTGATCTTTCAATGTAATACACTTTTTTCCTGCACTAGGAAACGTAATTCGCAAGAAGTTCCGTTCCACTTGTTTAGGTTATTTACAATCCTCAGTATCCACACCTGTAATTACATTCCACTCAGGGTTCGTCGTGTTTCGTCCTGTTTCGTTTCTACATTTCACTCCAAGCCACGAAACTATTAAAATATTCAATTTCCGTTCGTATGGATTGACATCCCTGGTAGCTCTGTTGTCCGGTGCTCCAATGCCTTACGTCTTCTGCTCTAACAGCTCCTAACGAGCTTCGAACTGACAATTCTTATGCTTGTGCTTAGTCTTCTTATTACAGATTTTAAGTCGATGCATGATGTTTTAGTGAAAAAAATAAATTATTGTCAAATTAGAATGTCTGCAGCCAAAATGTAAAGGATGATAATTAAGGATAACTTAGAAGGTACGTCACATTATGGTAGTTTCTGAAATATATTCGTGGAACAGATGCGCGTTTACTGATAGGCAGTGCTCTCATTTCTTCCTTTAAAATCCTTCAGACCAACTGGAGAACTTTGCAGAGGAGGGCGAAATATAGAAGGATTAGCGGTGCCAAAAATTTTATAGGAGCGACCTTAATGAAAATAGTTTAATCGCTGTCATCGCAGCATGTTCCTTGATTAGACGTTTTGTACCACAAATGTTAGTGTGTATGGAGCAGCTGGATTTTGTAAGGTTTTTTGTCCACCTCGGTCCAAAATTTGTTAATTATGCGGTGTGAACTCGTTGTTCTTGGTTATCCTGACTATGTGAGAGTACATTCTTTGTGATTAACTCTTGGAATTTTAAGCTTTTCCGAATAATTACTTCAATTGACAATATAAGATGCAACGCATCCCTCGTGCTGGCATTACAAAGCCGTGGTTGCGCCTTATAATTTGATCGTTGCGCGTACCTCTGTGCTCGTCAGTGGGACGTCTGATGCACAGAGAGGGGCACTTATAAATCAACAGCGGATCAGGCAACACGTTGACCCGAACGTGAGACGAGGAAGTTACCGCCTGCCGCCACTGTACTTAGCCCCCATCAGGCGCCATCGCCATGAGGCCTGACTCAACATTCTCTCCGTGGCCCGAAGACAACGCCGACGCCGCCAATGCCTCCGCGCCGCCACGCCAAGAACCCGCCTCCGTGGATCGCCACTCAATCCCAAGGGCCAATGGTCATTTTCTAGTTTCCCAAAGCATAATTTTAGGCCCTGCGATCTGTAGGGCCATAGGCCTCCCGCCGACACCCACTAATCAGTGCCAACTTCAGATGAATTCAGGAACTGAGTCTCGTCCAAAACTCGCCGCCCTTGTCGCCTCCCGCAATGGAACTTAGCAACCACTTTGAAATGCTAGGCCAGGATTCTGAATCTGGGCCTTTTCAGGACCTAACCTCGAAATATTCTACTGTTGACACCACCTCTTCACGCACTGCGCCACCACCCACGAAGACTGCACCCCAATGAGCCTTTTCAGGTCCTCCCACCTCGACTTTAAAGAATATTTCGTAAAATAAATGGATGATTCCTCCGATTTTTATAAAAGACGCGAAGCGGTGGTACCTTAAACAAGCCCTGAGAAAGTTTACGAAGAAAAAGATTCGTGAAGCAAAAAGTAAATACTATCACGCGCTTTTCTCAGAATGCCAGAGTGCAAAAAATACATGGAAGCATTTGCGAAATCTCGGAATCGCTACAAAACATAAAGACGATAAGTTAAACATACATCCAGACATCATAAACAATTACTTCTCTCTCAGAAAGAAGGCAATTCTTCCCCAAACCTCCATCAGCAATGAGGCTGTTGATCTTGATAACCAGTTCTTCTTTTCACACGTGAAACTTACAGAGGTCACTAAAGCATGTAAAAACATCACCACAAACGCTAGAGGCTATGATGAAATTCCTATAGATTTTATTAAAAAGGTATTACCTATGTTACTACCTGTTCTCTTAAATATCTTTGACTCCTCTCTACAACTAGGTATATACCCAGATGTATGGAAAAGAACCTTTTTACGGCCAATTCCTAAATGTCCCAAACCTTCCAATCCGAGTGACTATAGACCAATAGGATTACTATGTGCCACAGCTAAAATACTTGAGAGAATCGTATTTGATCAAATAAGTGCGTATATCACCGACCGTAACATACTCGACCCAAGACAATCTGGTTTCAGGAAGGGACACAGCACACAAACTATACTTCTGCGCCTAACCGAAGACATATTAAAAGCAATGGATAATAGACAGTTAACTGTGCTTGTTTTGTTCGATTTTTCACAAGCATTCGATTCCGTTAACCACACTCTCCTATTGCAGAAGTTAAAAGCATACAATTTCTCAAATAGTGTTGTTAAATGGTTCCGATCATATCTTTCCGAACGAATGCAGGCTGTAATAGGGAAGGACGGAGTAACATCTACTTGGCAAAATGTGGACACAGGAATGGTTCAAGGTTCTGTTCTTAGCCCATTACTATTCTCCATTTTTATCAACGATCTACCGAAATGCTTAATTCACTCACAATATTTTCTCTATGCCGATGACTTTCAAATATACCTTCATGCAACTCCTGAAAACCTCATACAAGCTATAGATAAGCTGAATACTGATATTGAACATATTAGCACGTGGGCTGAGACTAATGGTCTGAAACTAAATGAAAATAAATCAAAAGCCATTATATTTAGCAGTAGAAACCTTTCCCTCAAGATAAATCTTAACCACATCCCAGAAATCATGGTTAAACATCGACCTCTCCCCTATGAAGAGCAAGTAAAAAATCTGGGGGTAATTATGGACCGCAATTTAAATTGGAATGCGCATTGCATAAATGTTAAGAGTAGAAGCCATAAAACGCTTTATTACTTATACAAGACAAAGCGCCTGTTGCCCACAAACATACGAAAATCCATCGTAAATGCTCTCATTTTTCCCCATTTTGATTACTGTTGTGGTGTGCTAAGTAATATTAATGAAGAAACAAATAACAAATTGCAGGTAACGATGAATGCTTCACTGAGATTCATATATGATCTAAAGCGTTGGGATCATATTACAGATGCTTACAGAAAACTAAAATGGCTTAAAGTCAAGGAAAGACGCCTCTATTTGTCTATGGTTTCTGCCTTTAAAACTTTTAAATCCAGCTGTCCTCAGTACCTATTCAACTCTTTCACTTTTAAAAAGAACATAATAAGTCGCTTAACGCGCTCCCAGCATATTGATCTACAGATTCCCCAGCACAAAACCGAAATATATCATAAATCTTACGTAGCTACAGTATCAAGGCATTGGAATGCACTCCCGGAAGATATTAAATCAAGTCAATCTTTAACTAGTTTCAAAATTAAATTATTCAAACACTTAATTCTAAAAACTGAAGAATCTTCCTAAGCACATTGTATCCTAAATTTAGTTTTAATTTAGCTCATTGTTATTAATAATATGTACGATATGTCAATTCCTCCTGTGTATGAGTGCAAATTTATATATTTCCTGTAATTAGTAATCAGACTTAGGATGTCCCAATTGTATGCTACTATGTACCACGGTACAGTCACTTGTTCTTTTATACTTTGTGAACTTACTCTATGTTTTTCAAAAAATTCATTTTGCCCCAGATCAACACTGTTTCATGTTTCATGCCTTGTTATGTATCGAGTGGAAGTTATTGTTGCTATGGGGAAGATACTATTTTTTTCTATTCTATGTAATATTTCTTCTGTACCTAAGTCTTTGTTATTTTTTTTATTTATTACTGTCTTCTTATCATATAAAAAAAAGATAAATTTTTATTTCTGTAAAGTCTTTAGGACCTTGAAGGTCTACGATAATAAACGTTTATTATTATTATTATTTTCATTTTTCCCTCTTGCTATCTTACAAGGATTTTTCACAGTGAACGGACCAAGTCAAGTTCAGCTGTGTTTTGTTATTACTTCCGTAATTATTCTATTGAAAGGAACCGTCGGACAATATGACAGGTGTCCAGGATGACTGACTTTTGTATTTTTGGTAGAGTTTTCTCCAAGTTTAGCTTTTTTAGCTGGTGTAGAACTTCGCACGGTGTGATTCATGTTGTTGTCATCACTATTGGGCATATATCTACTGACTGCATCTTCCACAAGGCTTTGATCCCTGCTGCAAGTTCTGCATATTTGTTAATTTTGGTGGATTGTGCTTTCTGTACATTATGGTTTAAGGGAATTTTCACGTCTATGAGGGTAGTGTGCCGTTTTATTTTGTCTATTATAACTATGTCCGGTCTATTGCTTTTAATTGCTCGGTCAGTTTTTATTTCTGCATTCCAGTATAGTTTGCACTCATTGTTTTCCAAAACATCAGGTGGATGGTATTTGTAGTATGGTTCATTGGTGTCCAGGATTCTATTTTTTCTTGCCAGTTCTTGGTGCATGATTTTAGCTACATTGTCATGTCTACTGGTATATTCATTTGCTGCTAGAGCCGTGCAACTTCCCATAATATGCTCTATTGTCTCAGATTGGTTCTTGCATCTTCTGCACTGATCGCTGTTTATGTTTTCTTTTAATATGAACTTTCTGTAGTTCCTCGTCAATATTATGCGATCTTGAATGGCCCTCATAAATCCGATTGTTTCCCCATATATATTCCCTTGTTTCAACCATATATTTGAAGCCTCTTTATCTATGTGTGGCATGTTTAACTGATGAGAATGGTGCCCATGAAGCTCTTTACTTTTCCATTGATTGATTAGTTGTTCTGTAGTTTGATTCGGGATGTATAGTTCACGGTTGCTTAGATGAAGTGGTGTGTAGTGAGTGTCTGTTTTACATACTATTTCGAAAAGTTTGCATTTGACTCCTTTGCCATAAAAGTATTGTCTTAGATCAGCAATTTGCTTATAGTGAAGCTGTACATCATCAAGAATACCAAGTCCTCCTTCATGTGTGGGAAGTATTACTCTTTCTGTGGAGCTCTTTGGGTGGTGTAAACGGTGTTTTGTAAGAAGGGTTCTCACAAATCTGTTTATTTCATTAAGATCGGTCAAGGTCCATTTGATAATTCCAAAGGTATAGAGAAGGATTGGTATTGCAAAAGTATTGATGGCTTTTACTTTATTCCGCCCGTGAAGTTCCGTTTTCAGGATATTTTCTATTCTGCTGCTAAGTTCTTTCTTTATGTTGTCTTTTAACTGTGTATGGGGTATGCCCATTAGTTGGGCAATGCCTAGATATCGGTAACTTTCGGTTTCTTTAAGGTTTTCTATTAAAGTATTTTCATCGAGGGTATAACCATCTGTGGCTGTTAGTTTTCCCCTCTGTAGATGAATGGATTTGCATTTGTCTATACCGAATTCCATTCTGACGCCTTTAGTAAAATTGTTAGTTATGGTTAGCAGTTTTTGTAACTGCATGGGCGTGTTCCCGTACAGCTTCAAGTCATCCATGTATAACAGATGATTTAGGGTGTAGTTGTTGTTTTTCGGGCTTGTGGCTATCTTAAACCCATAACCTGTATGGTTCAGTGTTTTACTTAGAGGGTTTAGACACATACAAAACCATAGAGCACTGAGGGAGTCGCCTTGGAATATCCCTTTGCGGAAGTATATTGTTCTAGACTGCTGCGTTCCATTTGTTGTGTTCAATTCAATTGTTGTTGACCATTTTTGCATTATCAGTTCAAGGAAGGCTAATATATTTGGGGCAATTTTATATATTTTAAGTACCTCCAGTAAGTAAGAGTGAGGTATCGAGTCAAAAGCTTTTTTATAGTCTATGTAAGTTATGCTTAAGTTTCGCTGTTTCTTCAGGGCCTGTTGCGTTACTATGGAGTCTATTATTAATTGGTCTTTGCATCCTTTTGAAAATTTGTAGCAGCCTTTTTGCTCTTCTGTCATTATTTTTTGCGCATCGAGGTGAGCTTGGATTTTATTGGTGAGTATTGAAGTAAGTAGTTTGTACATGGTTGGTAGGCAGGTTATTGGTCGGTAGTTTGCAGGATCTGTATTTGCATCGTTTTTGGGAAGGAGAAAAGTGCATCCTCTAACCAAAAACTCAGGAGTATCTATTGGTTTCTGTAATATATGGCAAAATATTCTTGCTATGGTGGCATGCAAAGCAGTGAATTTTTTAATCCAGAAGTTCTGAAGTTTGTCCGGGCCAGGTGATTTCCAGTTTAGTGTTTTGCTAATGGCTTCCTGAACGTCGTGTTCTGTTATTCTGACTGATGGCATATCTTTTACATCAGCGACCCTGTTTCGTTCTTCACAGAGTGTCTCGGTGTTGTTGTCGTGTGTATCTGTTTTTTCCCATAAATTAGACCAATATTCTGTTAAGTGTGCTATGGGGGGATATTCGGTTTGCGTTTTACTTTTTGCGTTCATTAAATTTCTATAGAATTGCTTTTCGTTCTTTTGGAAGAGATTATTTTGGCGCTTCCGCTCTGTACATTTTTTGTATCTCCTTAGCCTTTTAGAGTAGACGGCCAGTTGCTGCGAGTACTTATCAATTACCTCTGTGATCTTCTGAGCAGAAAGATCTTCCTCACGAGCAGGATAAATTATCTGTCTGACTTTTTTGAGCAGTTTTCTTGTATGTGTTCCTCTTTTATATTGTGTTAGCTGGCCCAGTATCTTCCGTATGTTTTCAATCCGATTCGTTAATCTTTTCTCCCATGGGGGAGCTGACTCAGTCTTCGGCTTACGTCTTCCATTGAAAGTGTCCACCTTCATGTTTAGTGATGTGACTGTGCATATTGCAGCACAGTACAAAAGCAGTTGAAGTTCTTCTATGCTATTGCAGTTCGAAGCTTGATTTGGAAGTATGTTATTATTGATGTATTCCATTATTCGAATCGCTTTATTAGATGTTGTGATCTTTGGAATGTAGGGTCTAAGTGTGGGATCGGTTCCAAAGTATTTCTCCTTTGTTTCATAAAAATTGCGCAAGATAATTTTTTCTTCCTCATTATCACTTCCCTTATCCTGTAATGTAACTGGATCCATCTCTGGAGTTATTTCTCTTTCTTGTTCGATCAAGGTGTTGATACCTTCTGTTGTGCTCACGTTTTCCTGGTTCGCGTTATCACTTTCGATTTGTGCTTTGATTCTATTCAGCTCAAGATTGGAGAGAAGGTTGCGCGTGACTATTGCTCTTCTCCTATCTGCAAGGTTCTGTTCCGAGATTCTACCGGCCAATTCAGAGTGTGCATTTATAAATAAC
This sequence comes from Ischnura elegans, assembly GCF_921293095.1. Lineage (NCBI taxonomy): Eukaryota > Metazoa > Arthropoda > Insecta > Odonata > Coenagrionidae > Ischnura > Ischnura elegans. The sequence continues at coordinate 131,665,817 of NC_060249.1, read as the reverse complement.
TGTAGCATCCTGGATCTATATCTTATCAAATCGGTCTCCATTTTAGTACTGATGTAGTAGCAACGCATGACTTCTTCATTGAGGCTAGTAGTCCATTCAATACGTTGCCTCGGTCTACCTGCTTTTGTGGTTGCTTGAGTTCTATCAGGCAAAGCACGTTCAGCAGGAGAGGTAAGTGGTTGTTGGTTTCCCTCAATTTCGGTGGCAGTAGTATTTTCGGGTGTCCCGATGAGTGCCTGCCACAGCGCATTCTCATCACTGGTGGTCCGTATGCTGTCAGATCCAGCACCAGCTCCAGACCTGCCCTGGCGATCCCCAGGCAGCGACCCTTTCCGAGGCAAATTAATATTCTCCATATCCAAAATGTATGGGTGTAGCTTTTTATACCTACAGCCAGGTTTATAATGCAGCCGGTCCTCACATGGACAACAGACGCTGACCAGGACGCCGCCCAATGTGGGAACAGACACGCCTGGATTTTGGGTTCCGTTTTGGTCCGCGGGTGGTATTTTATTTCCCACCTACCCTGCATATCTGCCGAGCATTCCCCTATCCGCCACCTGGGGACGCGCCCGATGGGGGACGGAAAACCCCACACGGGTTATTATTATTATTTTCATTTTTCCCTCTTGCTATCTTACAAGGATTTTTCACAGTGAACGGACCAAGTCAAGTTCAGCTGTGTTTTGTTATTACTTCCGTAATTATTCTATTGAAAGGAACCGTCGGACAATATGACAGGTGTCCAGGATGACTGACTTTTGTATTTTTGGTAGAGTTTTCTCCAATTTTAGCTTTTTTAGCTGGTGTAGAACTTCGCACGGTGTGATTCCTGTTGTTGTCATCACTATTGGGCATATATCTACTGACTGCATCTTCCACAAGGCTTTGATCCCTGCTGCAAGTTCTGCATATTTGTTAATTTTGGTGGATTGTGCTTTCTGTACATTATGGTTTAAGGGAATTGTCACGTCTATGAGGGTAGTGTGCCGTTTTATTTTGTCTATTATAACTATGTCCGGTCTATTGCTTTTAATTGCTCGGTCAGTTTTTATTTCTGCATTCCAGTATAGTTTGCACTCATTGTTTTCCAAAACATCAGGTGGATGGTATTTGTAGTATGGTTCATTGGTGTCCAGGATTCTATTTTTTCTTGCCAGTTCTTGGTGCATGATTTTAGCTACATTGTCATGTCTACTGGTATATTCATTTGCTGCTAGAGCCGTGCAACTTCCCATAATATGCTCTATTGTCTCAGATTGGTTCTTGCATCTTCTGCACTGATCGCTGTTTATGTTTTCTTTTAATATGAACTTTCTGTAGTTCCTCGTCAATATTATGCGATCTTGAATGGCCCTCATAAATCCGATTGTTTCCCCATATATATTCCCTTGTTTCAACCATATATTTGAAGCCTCTTTATCTATGTGTGGCATGTTTAACTGATGAGAATGGTGCCCATGAAGCTCTTTACTTTTCCATTGATTGATTAGTTATTATTATTATTATCATTATTATTATTAAACAACGTGCCCTGGTCTACGTATGTAATAACCCTCCTCTAATTCACTCTACTGGCTCCCAGATTAGAATTCAGTCGCACTTACTAGACGATTAAAGGGCATTCGTTAAACTATTCAATTGAAAACGCTGGGATTATTACTAATAGACATAGTCATGCACGGAAAAACACCGAGGTTATCGCACCTTTTCTGCTCCAGCGCCACATTCTCTCTCATTATACCCTGCTCTTCTCAGCCAATCAAATTCCCCACCTACCCACTCCGGTGCCACCTCTTCTATTCCTCAACGTGCTCCTTCCAATTAAAACCTTAATTCCGTCATTTCCTCTTTCCTGACTCCTAATGTCAAGCAGGAACTTTCCACCTGACTATCAAACCGGATCAAAAAATTCCATGTTCCCACATTAACTGCCACAACTAAAATCATCATTACCGAATTGATTCAATGAGCACTTGCTATGCTATGCTATGGCTAATCACGCAGCTTCAAAACTCCGAATTCTTTAGTGGAGCGCTTGCATCACTGGCAAGAGAGAAGAACTCCCATTAGAAACCAGGACTCACGCAGAAAACTTCATACACAAACTCACCAGTCTCATCCAGGATGCGGAAAAGATTCCCAATTCTCACCTACACCTGAAATTCTACCGGATGCAGTGCCACCAAGCATCATGAAATTCATTCTAAGGCGAAATCATGCCCGGAACCCTTCCCAACATCAAAAAAGGCTTCGGGAAGACCAAATGTTATGCAACGCACTTCACAATAGGGTTCAATGCAGCCTTCGCGGCCAACGGCGAGAATCCTGGGATAGAAAATTAAAATCCGTTATTGCTGAAGACGGTTCAATATGTCCAGTTGCAAAGTCATTAAAAAGGCCTCGCAGAGAACTCTTCTTAATCTCTACAACGAGCAGAGCACAAACGAATCAAGAAAACGCAAATCCTTTCGCTAAGATGCTCAGATCACGGTTCACGAACTCCCTTGAATCAGATCTCGACGAAACCCTTACCGAAAGATGATTAAGTCTTCAATACCACCCGATTTCCAAACCTCATTTCATCCCCGTTGCAGAACTTCAAACAGTCATCCACAACTTACAGATGAAGCTCCTGGACCTTACGGCATTTCCAATCGCTTACTGAAAGACCTAACTGAGCCCCTCATTAAAATTCTCCCTTATTTTTATAATTTCCTACTATCGATATCGTATTTTCCTTCTCCTCGGAAATACCCAAAAATGCCATGTTTCTAAAACACAATAATCCCCAAACGCGACCATTATCACAACGTCCAATTAGTTGGCTAAATACGCTCGGAAAGTTGTTTGAAGCAGTCATTCACTACCGCTTAAACATTACCCAACACGACGAGAACATCATTCGCCCGGAGCGCACTGGTTTTCGTCCAAAGACTTCGGCAAATCGCAAAATGCTTCGCCTCACAGAAGTCACCACTGCCGGATTTAATTCAAGGCTAATTTCTCATTCAGTCTTCATAGATTTAGAAGCAGCCTTTGACCGTGTTTGGACCCTGGGCATCACTCACTAACTCTCCTCTCTCCAGATCCCAACTTACCTTCTCAAGATAATCCAATCCTTCTCTTCCGGTCTATCCTCCTACGTGCAAGTCAACTCCGCAGCCTCTATATTCCATCGTATCTCCTCAGGCCTCCTTGAAGGCGCAAATCTATTTCTCACTCTATTGAACCTAATCGTAAAACCCAACCACTCCCTATACCAACCTATACGCAGACGACACGACAATCTTAGCCCAGGGTTCAGATACGGATAAAACAGCAGACCTTACTCAGGCGCAACTGGACGATTACAAATATTGAGCAAATGGCTAAAAACTTTCAGTGAATGCTGAGAAATGCGAACGCGTCTGTTTTTCAAGACGCCCAAAAGCCGGCGATGCACCGCAAATTTTTTACGGCAACAAAATAATCCTTAAACGACGCTCTGCCCGATTCTTTGGTATTGATATTGACAACCGCTGAACTTGGGCAATTCATATCTCAAATACCATAAAGAAAGCCTCTTGAATCAACGCAACTCTCTTCTTCAATCAAAATCTCCTCTACCCACCAGACGAAACGTCTATCGTACAACGCCACCATTTAACCACTCCTCAGTAATTCCTCGCCCATTTGGCTACACGCGGCCGCTACTCATTTAGAGAAGACTCCGACAACGGGAAAAAAATTATTCGAAAAATAATTGGCGCGCCGTAGTTCATTCGAAACCAAAACATCCGCAAAGATAAAAAAATACTCCAATACTAGGTAAAATCAAATCTACGCCGGAAAAATTTTCACGCTCATTAAATAGAACCGACAATTCACTTTTGAAAAACACCTGGGATTATCAACCTACACTTAAAAATAACCACCGCCTACCCAAATGTGCCATTAACCCTTCCCATATTCCTATCACTTAACCCTTAATCCCACTTCTGATTTTAAATTGCCATAGCTCAAATCATTCATATGTGACAAAAATGTGTCTCCTGGAACGAAATTCTAGCGGAACACCCAAGAGACAGCTAATAGAGCTGGGAACTGCGGCATTCAGAACACAGTGATATCTACTTGGACTTCGGCAGTCCGAAATTTGGATCGAGCAAAATATAAAAAGGAATATTACCAGCTAAGCAATCGGAACACAGTTTTTCCCGATTTATCTTCCATGCTGCATACATTTTTTAACCTATTATTACACAATTTAATATCTTTTCTTCGTTTAAAGTACACCAAAATATAGGGTATATTGATAAAAAATTAATCCTTAAAATGCATTACGCTATTTTTATTTTAAAACATGCGCATTTACTGCGAGGTCTATTACTTCTGTTCTATCCTCATATTGAAACTCCATCGACCCTCCTCCCTATGTACATCTAATGGTCCAGCCGCTGGAGACTTTTGTGATCAAAATCGAAATTAGGGTGGAGCTACAAATATTGGGTAAGAACGATTTGGTAAGGATTGTTTTCGCTGCTGTCATAGCATATTCTCCAAGCACAGATTTGCTCAACCCTTGCTAATCAACCTGCCCTACTTTGATACTCAACGCACTACTCTTTGTCTCGCTCTTCCATCAGTTCCTCAGTGTTAGGAATTATTTTCTCCTTCGTTACGTTTCGAAGTTCGAATGTACTAGACACTAAAAGAAAATTATCACCTGAGCATAAAAATCGAAGCCTCATCATTGCCCTGAAAATATTCCTCACAATAATTATACTGTTCTTCGGTGTTCAAAAGTATTTTATGAGCATTTAGCAAGACGAGTGCGTGCTTTCCGGTGATAGTTTCCTCATTTATAATGTTCGTTTTAAATTTAATTAATAAATGCAATACATTGTTGTTTTTTACGCAGATTTATGATTAGATTATTGCTATTTTTACGTTGTTGAATTACCATCACATGAAATTTAGTTTTAATTATCACGAGGAAGCATAGTTGACTAAGTAGACTTGTTTCTCTACGCTTCTGGTGCGTCAAATTTTCTGCATCGTATGATTCTCGAGATGCTCTAGCTAGTAGATATTATGCATTTTTTAGAGCCACGGAGCGCGTTTCATTTTGTGAGCGCATCGACGCAAAACACTTGCTTTCTTTTTACCCTATTTTTAGGGTAACCTTATTGCTTGCCATCCACCCTCGGCATTCTTTGTTGGTATATTTCCACCGTGCTCTAGATTCTTGCTTCCTGCCAATGAGTACATTGTTTACTTTAATTTGGTATTTTTTAGTTACCTAACTCTTGTTTGTGGATGTTAAAGGTACTATCGAAACTTAGTCATTTTTATTGCTCTTCTGGAGCAGAATAGGGAAGCGCCGGAGGGTATATCTAACTTCTCCTTTGTTCACGCTCACATTTCCTTTCGCGTTTGAGACTCGTGCTTCCCTTGAGTTGAGGTATATTTTGTGCTGGAATGATCGCTAAAGATGGGAGATTTTTTGCGCTCGCTCGCTTTCCTGTACGAGAGTTTTCCCCTTTTCCCTGATTAAATAAGTGTCCTGAAGTTCTCGTAATAAACACAGTTTTTCATATGCAAGTGAATTGATCCAGCAGGTGTTCACGGAAGAGGAGAGATAGGAGAATTATGTAGGTCTATCGTAGAATGTGAGTTTTTCCCGGCGTAAGCTCCGCAGGAATAGTTCTCGGATATCCGACCGGGTGTAGATTTGAGTAATAGGTCCCAACATTTCGATGACCAAGTCCGCCATCGTCTGCAGGGGTTGAGTGTTGAGCCAGGTTCTTTCCGGTATTTATACGCTTGAGAGCCGTTTAAGTGTTCCTTAATTGGTCCGTTCCCGATCGGTATGGTTTATGATACCCTTCCTAGTATTACTTAACTGATAGCCTTTGTCTCTGTTGATGTTATTTTTTTCTAGGTTGAAATGTACTGTTTCTTTGACAATTCGGTCAAAATAATAGTCCCTGCGGAATGGAACTGTCGTGCTTTTGAAATGCACTCTGTGACCAAGGTATTGGTAATGCTCTGCCACCACTGATTTCAGTGGGCAGTACAGGCGTACGCATCTTTCATGTTCCGTCAGTCTTTTTCTATAGTTCGGACAGTTTACCCAATGAAAACTCGAACGCACTCACATGAGATGCTGCATACTCCCGAAGTTTTGGGGCCCAGGTTATCTTTCGGTGTCCCAATGCAGGCTTTGATCTTGCTGGCCGGTTTATGAATTGCTTTTATATTATGTCTCCGGAGTATCCAAGTTCTTTTGTTGCTGATGCTGGAGATGTTTGGGAAACAGCTGGCTATCGGCTTCTCCTTTTCTACTCGGCTGTTCCCCTTTGATGTGGTGCTTTTTAGGACCACCTGGATATCATGATGGCTGTATCCATTCTTTTACAAGGTGGACTTAGAGAGTGAGATTTCTTGAGTTAAGAGCGCATCATCTGATATGGCTGTGGCCCATGGAATTAGTTGGTCAGAACACCTTTCTTCTGTAGGTCTATTTATATTCCTTTTATTAATACGTTAGCGGATAAGCCACTAGCTAGTGTTCACGTGGCTGCGTTAAATCTATAGACTTAAAAGAAAGTCGAAAATCGAGGTAGTTACACCATTTATAACTTGGGAGCGACTTTACCGAATATAAGGATATTTGTTTTTTTTATTTTTCTCAGCACCGTATAACGGATTAATCACTAAAAAATGGTAAAACTTGACGAAAAAATCAATCTTGATTTTATGGATATTTTTTGAGTCCGTAACAATGTAAAAGCTGACAATTCGGTTTAAAATATATGATATGTTTTTTTTAACCAATTTAATGAGTGAGTTTCGTAACAATATTATAAGCATTTTAATCTGGAGTGAAAGCATATTAAAAATAAAAAATAACTTTAAAATAATTTTTAAAATCAGGGAAAGTCACATCAGCCTCGAATCTACGGCTGACGGAGGGAATTTGCGAGAAAACGGACAATTGGTCCATTTCCATGTCTTTTTTGCAATCCACCTTCACCAAAGTTCATAGGTTTATTCACTTATTTAATCGGTAATATGCATGAATGAAGCACAAGATTCTCATTTTTTTAATTCGCGAGAGGACAGCTCCATTAGTAATTCATGAAACTAAAGAAACGTTGACACTTGGAAGATTTATTTAGTTATTTTGAGGCCCTAGCTCGTAGACAATCGAAATTCATAACCAAATATAAGGAAGTTCAAAGTTTTTCCTGCTAATATACGTTATCAATAGCAGATTGCACATACATGTTGGAAGATAGCAAAATCTATCATAGCATAGTTCGGTATTTATCAAATTGAATGCCTCTTAACTCATAATCTTCCAGCTAAGAAAAATAATTTCACGAGCTAAAGAGGATCATTGTGCGAAATTTTGCGTGTTGAAGGACGCACTGGCAACTCCTAAGCTCCAAACGATGATTCGGTTGAGATCATGGAAGACAATTCACTCGGCCGAAGAGTCATTTCAGTCATAGAGATTAGCACTGGATAAAAACCAACGTTTACGATATTTTCTAATTTCCATCAATTCAACTGGACGACGGGGCATCTCTAGGGATTGCCATGCTCATCTGCATATTGCTTTTACAAGGTCACTTTGCATTCGTATAAGTCTTAATCCATTAACCAAAATGGTGAATGCAGTAACTATACCGCCTTATTCTTATTAAATAGGCCAAATAGTCAATGCACTTATAACTGCATAGCTCGAAATGTTCGGCTCCAATTTTAAAGCGGAACCAAATAATGATGAACGATATAAATTTATTGTTAATGGCTTTTGGGGCAACCCGCATCAATATTTTAATAATGGACGTTTCATCTCCTATGCCGGACACTTATTCTAAATCATGACCCTGCCATTGGCCTTCCTGACATATAGGAAAGGAAACAGCGGCTATTTTTAAATATTGATCCGGTTATCCAAAATCCAGTACTATTGAAAAACACGCACCACAAGAATGTAATAGTTTGAATGTAATAATATTTCATTCGCAATTCCGAAGCATACGTAAGCACTATTTCACGAATTTGGTTATGCTTGTGGAATAGAAGTTTTTGTTTCAAAAGGCATATAATACCCATTTACATTAAAAATGATTATATATTCTTATTATTCCACTTAAATATTCTTACAACACGGTTTACCGCTAAGAGACATGATCAGGTACATTACAGAATTATTTACTTGGATTTGGTACATTATTGTATGAACCTAGTTACGAATGGTATTATATTACAACAAATTCAGTGAATTATTACAAATTAATTATAAAATTTAAAAAAATATTTTATTAAGAACATCTTGAGGAGATAAGATTGGTAGAGGTGTTAATTTTCATTCAAGTTTAGTGTTTAGTGGAAAAATACGTATATATTACTATGAATATATATAACATCCACGAAGTGAGGCCTAACGTAGTTGAGCATATAATATGCACCTATTCTAACCTTTTTAACATTAGAGTTGAGTTGCAATTTTGAATAAATTTTGTGCTACCAAATTTACGAAGCACAATGCAACTCTAAAAACTACCACCATCGTAGATGAGTTTTATGGAATAATTTTGGCCCATAAATGGACTACACAAATATAAATTTCGACAGACTGAGACAATCAAAATGGTTACCTGGAATCTATGATATTCCTCCTCACTCAAGAAATCATAAGGTTGATAGTTGAGTCGTTTTGTGGATCTTCATTCTGCTTGAGGAAGCAAGATGAATTTGACGCTTAATATGACCGCTTGGCTTACCAAAAGAGTAAATAGTGAGGGTGAAATTTCATCAAACTGGAGAGCTATTTGATGAAAAGAATGCATATGTTCTGACAGCGAAAGGATTAAATATGGATCTTTTGCCTGAACTGGGAAAACATCTGGGTAAACTTAGTCATGAACTGAGAATTGGCCCTGCCTTATAACATCCATACCTCAAGTCAACAACTACCTCTTAGGTGCTCGCATTCTATTTTTCTTCTTAGAGTGCAAATTTAATTGCAAGTCCACACCAAAACAAATCTGCACCAACTTGGCATTTCCAGCGCTAATTTCAGGTGTCCAATCTCTCTCGCCTGGTATCATCGCAATTGCGCCTCTATCAAGGTTTGGTCATCCTCTACTTGATAATTGTCGAAAAAATTGTGGAGAGTACATAAAAAGGGATTCACAAACAACGTTGTAAAATTTCCCAAGGACATTGCGCGTCGGACGATAAGTTTACCAAGATATTTATTTACCAAGACTTTTCAGTTTCACGTAAATGGGTTTTTGAAATCGAGTGTTCATGAATTGTTCCAAAAACCAACCTTGCTCGCTAAACGCTTTCGCAGAGTCCCCAGACGAAGCAGCGCCCGCAGAAGAGTGTCTCGTCCGGTGGTGATCCGCATCTGGTCCCGCCAACGACGGAGGGTCTCGACATCATTGCAGAGGATTGTGAGTGAGGAGAGAGGAGAGGCTGCCCTCAGATTTCGTCACGTCCTCCCGAAGAAGATGGAGCGCTGAAGAAAAAAAGAGCAATGCCCTGCGGCATTCTGCTGCAGACAGCGACGCATCGACCCCCGCGGCCTCGAAATCCAGCCGCAAATTGAACTTTCCACTGCGTTAGTGCAGCCTAAGACGCGATTGAAAATTAATGGACGACGGATTTTTCTCTATCAAGCCGAGTGACGGGGATCTAAGCTCTGCAAAAATGGGACCTGTTTTAAAAAGAGAATAAGAATCGTAATGCTACAACGCATGATGGTATGCATATACACTGTTTGAAGAAAGAACGACTGAAATCGTCTGATGACACTCAAGCTTTCTAAGTAAAATCACGAAAAAGTATTACATGAAATGACAGGTACTGCGGAAATGTAACAATTTTAGAGGGCATACAGGAAATGCCGTAATCGAATATCGATTAATAATTTGTTTCCAAAACTTAAATGATGAATTCAAAATTTAAAATTATAACATCAAGAAAAGACTGGTTTCTTACTGCCTGACGCAATGTAATACGAACCTTCAGACTCTTATTTGCTACAGCATTTTGTTCTCAAGCCATGAAAGAGCCAACTAGAAAAATAAAATAGATCACAGGGGAGTCGGGAAAACAAATTTCGAGTACTTATTACAAATGCGCTCTATTTGTGCACTAAGAATAAAATAAATAAACAAAATTGACTTCGTTTCTTGGAGGAAACTCCAAAGAAAGGGCCAATGACGCATTTCCGTTTATTCTGTCGAGGAGGTCACTGGCGCTACAAAAATCTTAACTATTGCTCGATTTCTTTCTCATTTAAACAGAATATATTCCAAGTAATCAAATTACTTGCCTACCGCTGTGGCGCTGTTGCCTGATTTACTGTTACACCTGTTTCTAGTTGTTAGAGTTTTGCAAAGAGCCACTACAGAGGGAAGGCAGGAATTTAGTTGTGGCTTGTAACTGTTTGTCTCCCGTTTTGTGGGCAGGCTGTTTTTGGTCCGTTTTTGCGCTTTATTTCCATCAAGCTAACGCAATATCGAGCTAAAGCGCTGAAACCAAGTGTAAAATGTGCAAAAATTCAGTGTCAAACGCAAACGACGCGTTGTATTTCCGAAAGTATGATTCGTGTCACTCGAGCACAAATTTACTCGTATCACGAAGTGCACCTACAGGCGAGAATTTTTTTGTTTACATTCAATGGCAGCAGACCACTTGAACCAGCCTAGAATTTCTTTCTTGCGGCCACAATGTTGTGAACGTCCGTCGCCCAAGTGTCGGCTAGTGTCTTCCTTCGGCGGACTGCATTTTATTTTCGCATTCAATGCGAGCGGAGTACTTGGACTCTTATCCACGGATTGACTTCCTGCCGCCCTCTACACTGCGGGTGCGAAATCTTCAACGAAGGCAGACTGACGCGCAACAAACTAAATGTATATCACGGAGAAAAATATTTTGTCGTATTTACCCACCCTATGCTATTGCAGAAAAAATCTTTGGCCAACATAGTGACAACAAAACTCATTGTAGAGTTAACAAATGGCCTCTGCTACCTTGAATCCACAAATCGAGCAAATGTCATTTTTTGCCAGTGCAACCACATTGGCTCTTGTTGCTAAGAACAATAAATAACAGACTAAAAGCTACGATGGCTTGCAAATTCATTTGCTAGATTCTCAGATTCGAGAGCAAATATAACGTTTCTATCGGTTGCCAATGAGATTTAGCTGGGATAACAAATTATTTGCTACGTTTAGTAATAACAGTGTCCTGTCCGCAAATCCTGAACCAGCAAATGGGCATTTATTCTAATTACAAAAATATATTTTCCGTGTATGGATGGTACTTCACCAGCCAAAACCAGTAAGATCCAATCAAGGAGCAAATTCCACAAGCATTATTATATGATTTTTATTCATGACAATTAATAATTGAAGTATCAATGTAAATAGTATTTACTTACTCAAAACGTACTCACATCGAATTGATGCCGCACTTAAACGAGAGCTTTTTTGTCTCCAAGGTCAAAAGGCCTGTGTTGGGCCATCAAGAAATTGCATAGGGTCAAGCAGAGAGAGATGTCGCACATTTTATAAAATAACTATATTTTGTCCTACTTTGATTTTTCGGTTAAACTAAGTAGTAAATATGGTGACTAGTGCTTTTTCTGACGTACACATGAAACCGTATCATCAACATATATCATTCTTCTCTTAGTTGTAAGAGTTATTTTTGTAAAACTTTACCTCGCGGCGTCTATCCCGTATGTTGCGGATGACACGCCGCACCTATTAGGGTGATACGCCGCATATTAAACTTACTAACAGACTAAAACTGATTTCTGTGTTCAGTAAATCCACTAAAAGAAGAAAAAATGTCTCACTATTGAAGTTTTGATGAAAATAAGCAATTTAAATACTTTTGACATATTTTTCTAATTCATAGTGCATGTCTACGATTTCAATGCCATTGAAATGTATGTTGAAATACTAGAGCTATCCTCAAGTCTTTGCATTCTAAACATTCTCATGTAAAAACCAATAAATTTAACTAAAATGGGCTACATTTTTTTCAATTTTTTGAAAAATACAAGTTGAACTGAAGAAGTTCAGTTAGCAGTGACTTAATTTAGGAGTATTTTTAGAATTCCATATCACAAGTTTAACAATAAATTATGGCAATTGATGTAAGTTATACCTTCCTCAAGTCAAAGCCTGCTGTTACCTATAAACTTTGCATATTATGTTCATAAAATTCTTTCAAATAATTACACACTACGCAACACTAAAACAGTGATAAAGTTGCTAAAAACGTGTTATAATTCATTTGAAATCATTTTTCATTCTGTGCGGCGTGTATCCCGCTTGAAATAAATGCGGCATGTGTACCGAAGTTTTAGCACGGCGTCTCTCCCTCTCTACAAGAGAAACGCCGCACCTCGTGGCTTATGGCCTTCAAGGCCAATATGGCGTAATTATTGGGGGGGGGGGGGCATTTTATCCCGTATACGGCGTCTGTCCCCGAATTACCCTAAAATGTATTTCTTTTCCAATTATAGCAACACCTGTTCATTTTATACCATTCATCCCTAGGCATATGATTTTTTATGTCATTTGATACCAGACCTTGAGCCACTTTGAAGGCCTTCCTGGAACTTCGAGCGAATGCAACGAAGGCCTCTGAGTGATAGAAAGAAAGGGGAGTTGGGAGGAAGGTGAAGGAAGGGAGGGAGCCTCGTCTGGACCCACGGACACCCAAACCAGCATCGCCAACCATCCATCCCTCGTCACGAAGTGAGCCACGGGTGGAGAACCCTCGGAGAGAACGCTGCAAGAAGAGAGGCCGCCGTAATGGAGACTGGTGCGTGGGAAAAGCAGAGAAAGGGCGGAAATAAGATGGAGGCAAGAAGACGTGTTTGGCTTGCGAAGCAGTTCCGTGTTTCCATCTTTTTTCATGCATACATATGTATGTATACATATAATTTACTTTTTGGATAGGGTTGGCTTGGGGAGGGGAGGGAGGGGTCGGGAAGGATGCTTGCCTCGAAATGGGCGAGAATGAGTTGGAGGGGGAGGGAGGCTGGTGGCGCCGGCGCTCTTGGCACGAGGCGGGAAAGGTGGAAACAGAGTAGCACAGAAATGTAAACACTTATGACGGAATTATGTAAATAAGTAACGCAATTGGCAAGTGAATGCAAGAGGACAGAACAATGGGTGGGGACATTTTAAGGTTTTGTGTAAGACAGCCATCATTTGTATGCCTTGTGAAAAGTTGTTAGTTCATCCTTGTAAAAGGTGAATTAATAACATATGGTAAATGAATAACATATGATTCACTAGTTTATCCGGTGCTAACATTTCTTGACCCAATTTAATTATTATTTCTTATATTTTACAAGGAAAAAACTGAATTAAACCAGAGTGAATGATAAATTTTTATTTCACGGTTAATTTTTCTTTTATTTTTTCACAAAAACCACATGCTCAACCGAAGTTTCAATATTTGATTCCAAGCATTTCACTGAAATTCCCCATGAATGGAAATAGTTCCTTAGTCGAAAGTTGGCACCACAGATGAGATATCACACACAGACGATATTCACTGCAAAACGAGAAGACAATTCCGCTGCTTCTAGTTCTCCTTTTAATTCTGGAATAATACTATATATGCCAGCCATGAAAGGGTCACTATAGATTGATTCATACGCAATTGGGCAAGACAATCATAAAAGGCTTCGGAACAGAATGAAAAAAATCCCACTTTTCTCTAGTGAGGCAGCAGTTCTCACCCAAGTTCACACTATCTCCGTTACAGCCATTTATATTTGTGCTCGTAGGAGGACAGGGGACGTAGGCATGGAAAATATACGCACAATTGTCTGCTGTTAGGCCCACACTTCGTCTCGCTGGGCGCTACACGTGAGTGAACGAGCGAGTTTTTTTCTCTTCTTTCCGTGAAAAGAGAAGATGGAAAAGGGAGAAAATAAGGGCTGAGAGAGGAAGGAAATGAGAGAGAGAGACGACAAAAAATAGATGGGAAGGAAACAGAGTCATCCGAAGGGAGGGGCGACGACGCCCGCCCACCTTATTTCTTTCGGGGCGGCAGGAGGGGTGGGGGGTGGAAACTTGAACTCTCCCTGAACACTCTCTTCATCTTATTTGAATGCTACTGAATAGAAGTGAAATATGTGCTCATTATTTTTTAAATGCACAGCTAAGAGACAGCATATAAATGGCAAAAGATCCGTGAACTAGCACCAAGCAACAAAACACTCCTCCGAAGCGATTATCAAAACCGCATAGCTTAGTCAGCAACGTAAGCAAGATGACAACAATTATGTTGAGGTACGAATGATATTTATCTATTATTTATAAAAATACTTTAAGAAAGCCAAATCAATCGACTGCATGGATAAACAAGTCAAAAAATGAATTGGGGGGGGGGGGGGACTTGGTGGAGTGGCAGTGGTTATGCGGATGGATACTGCCCAAGTGCGTCCATCGACTACACTGCAATTTCGGCCCTTCGCTGAGTCTGTTCCCCGACACGCCACCTCCCACGACAGCACTGTCAACCAGTGCTTTTCTCTATCCCTAATTAAAATACATCCTGAAAATGCCACAACCGTTGAGGTGAGAACTCAAGCCGCCGGGGTTGAACATCGCTCACTAGAAAACAGCAAATCCTTCCCCCCCCCCCCCTCAACCGCCTGCCACCCTCAACTCCACAGATGACATCAGCAGTCCAGTCTCACTCATTTAGAATGGTGGGCTACCCCACCAAAACGTCTGACAAACATTTTGTGTCCTTTTTATGAGTTTCTAGTTATTTATTTATTTAATTGATATAGAAGAGGCTACCCGGCAACCTTCTTAACGCTTTATAAATACTGAACAGTTTGGTTACACCCATATTAAATCAAGAGCGGCTGTAATGGTTCTTTATAAATTTTCACTTATTAAAGAAAAATAATATTTAAAAAATCAATAAAACTAAAAAAAATATTAGTTACAAAATCTAATTATAAAAAATTTCTTTATGCAATCTACAGAAGGCAGACGGGGGCACGGTGTTTCAATTTTTTCGGATCTTTTCAATGAATTTTCTAATTTATATGTTTTCACTTTGAGACTAGTGGTCTTATAATTAATAGTCAAAATTTAATGCATTCAGTTGGTGGTCTATACGTTTTTATAACATAAAAAAAAAGCATAAAATTTTTAAAACCCAAGTCCGTTGCGTAAACTCGCCCGTTCTTGGTCGAATATTAGGCAGCTATACTTGAATACGCTGAAAATCTCGTGAGAACAGCCCCTAGGGAGCAGGGTTTATGTATATGACTAGTGGCGGGAATCCTCAGAATGAGAACTTCCTCATATTTATATTTTCCTTTAGAATAGTCGCGTGAATCACATTTATCATAAGTTTTGTTATATCACCGAACACGTTCCATTGCATAAATTTGGTTGGTTTAAGTTTCGAAGCATCATGACCACCAAGCCAACCTTAACTGTAAGTTATGCGGTGGTTAGCCATAAAAATCCCAGAAGTTTGAAACTACAGTTGGACAGTTGATGCATTAGTCTTCGTTTGTTGCACAGTCAAGAGAATTAAGTGAATGCAGAGTACATACGACTTGGTTCTGAATAACGAAGTTTAAGTCATCCACATCTTCGTTTTTAGCGTTTTCTAGTTTTAAGTACTTTGTATATTAGCCTGTGGCGACTTGTGTGAGTGTGAATTTGAAGTACATATATCCTCCGTACGTATATTGGTCAACATGACCAATCCAGTCCTCTTAGTGTTAAGATAGGTACATTGATAGGAGGCTTATGTTCGAAAGCCTTGGTCGTTCAATTTTTTAAAAGTTACTTTGGCTTTTAATTTTGACTTGGCTTGAAACCAACCCAACCCACCTTAAGAATACAGGTACTTTTCCTGTTCGACGGAGACGTCATAATTTATTCTTTGGGTTTGCCGTTCTAAAGATTGTTTCCTAGCGTCAGTGGTTCCAATGGTGGTAGAGAACCTTTCAATCCACTTTCTCGGCGTGAGCGAAATCCCTTGGGAGTCTATCCGTGAACACGTCACAGTAATTAATCCACGCCCAGTCAGACTGACAGAGTGCATTGACCAGCCGGTCGACAGAGCCGCCGCATATGAGAATAAATCTCACTGCACTCCGTCCAACCACTTTCATTTCCTCCGCCAAACTGAATCCCCTCTCTTTTTATCATTCCTCTCTTCATGATATTGCTGCCTCTCCTTGCTCTTTTTATTCTCCTCCAGTCATCATTTTTTATCGCCAGGTGTCTCGTCCAATTTTTTTAAAATCTCTCCTGTCCCCTACTTTCATTTTGATGACCAGACATGTATTATCGCTCCTTCCACCCGTTTCTATCCGCTACGAACATCCTGCTTCCATCATGCTCCTGCCTACATTTTAAAAATATATTTTGTTGAGTGCGCCGGAAAAAAGCTACCAATGTATTTCACCTCGTGGCGATTTGAATAGATATTTCTTTTCATGAACGGGGAGGAGCACTTTTTATTTCTTATCAAAAATATCACATTAGGAATAAATTTTGATTAGTCAACAATTGGTGTTTTATCCGCACAATTGATGAAAATAGCTAATATAGGTGATGCCATGTTGGCCATATTTATACCCATACTTTTAGTAGGTTTTAAAGTAAATGTGAATAAAAAAGTAAGTATATAATCCCAACCGGGTAAGTTGTCTTTCCCGGATGTTAATTCTATGCATGACAGTATTTCATATTATTTCACATTTTTCTGATTTTCATTGAGTGGAAAACGCGTCTCACGAGCATCTTCAGGTGCATTATTAAATTAAATGCTATACTTGTTTTTTCAGTTTATCGTTGTCATAGTGACGGATAACGATGGCAAAAATTTGTGACTGAGATTAAAAGAAGATAAAATAATAGTACATTTACCAGATTGAAGTAAAGATACTAGAAAATCTTGCGAAAAAGAAATTATAAAATTTTGAATGAATTGACTACATTCGGTTTTTAATTAATTCAAGGAAGTAAACTCAGGTGTGAAGAACATCATATCAGGCAAAAACAAAATAATTGGATATATTCACGATTCATGGCTATATTTCGTCCCCACAATGGTCGCAAAAATAAGCTACTCAGTGCGTGCAAATTTATCTTTATTTTATTTTTTACTTTATTTTCAAACCACCGGATACAGCCCTTATTGGTCATTTTACACCGGGGTGTTCAACAAATGTAACAAGTAAACGTACACAAACAATCATGCCCTGGACCGGGGAAACCTACCCCAGGCGGACTCGAACCCGCGACTTCTTGTTTGGCAGGCGAGAACGTTACCCCGCCGCCACCGATATACTGTGTTAATCGCAAATGAAGACGTGAATTCGGTTTTATTGAACTGTGGAAATCAATGATTTGCTGCTATACACACCAGGGGACTATTGAAGAGAGAACAGCTGTTAGGATGATAATTTAAAGGCTTCCTTCATAGAAGCTCCCCTGAAGCCTTATTAAATTTCTTGGAAATAAACATGGAAGCTTGACGCACAACAGCTTGTAACGTCAAAAAGATTACCTAAATGTGTAGATGAAGGAAGTTGAAGTTCCACTTGGTAGCGTACAAAAGGTGTAATGGAGGACCTATTCCTTTTTAGAAAAATTGCTACAGAACTTGCTACCTATCAATAGAAGCGTTACAATTTTCCTCTGACAAGTAAACGGTAATTTTATGGATATTTTTGTCAGTGAGCATTTTAGTCCTCAATATGGTGGGCCGAAAAAAGTTATTTCCTGATCAAATTTTCCCTCTGCGGGAAAGTTGCAAAATGACATAAGGATCTCGCACAAAACATTTTTTTCAAATCGGATAATATTGACGATTGCCGTCCGAGTTTATAATTTTGCGAAAAATCAGGCTGATTTCATAAATAACTAATGGTAATGAAGACTAATTGTATGCAAATATGGGATAACGGATAATATTATAGGGTGGTTTATTGTTTAAAAAATTAAATTTGAAGTTTACAAAATCTATGGTTCAAATAAATAACTAAATTAGAGTATTTACCACCCGTACAACACAACTCATTTTTGCCTAGGTAGAGCATCCTTTCGAATAGTCCATTGTGGCAGCTAAATTGATGATGTAATAATATTTATTTTGATTGAATTTTTTTAGCAAATAAGACTTCATATGGTAGTAAATAATCCCTCAAAAAGTAATAATAAGGTTAATTATTTTAAATTAACATCAACCGAATGACGAATAACGTACCTGTGGAGCTATTTTCAACAAGAAATTCAGCCAAGGCTGAGAAAGAGCAGAACTTGAGCACCAAGCATTTCACTAAGTAGCTCTCTGCTAGTTTCGTGAATAAACTACCCAGAACTCACTATAGTTAGAAGTGGGTACCATGGAGTTCCACCCGTGTCCCCCACCAACCTTGCAAAGCATTACGAGAGTATTGACGTAAAGGCCAAAATAGAGAAAAAGCGTACCAGGTGTGGAGTGGAGTGCGTGATATTTCGTGCACCCGAAAAGTTCAAGGGAATGGTTTTGCTTACTTATGAAGAGATGATTAAAATGTTTTGTACTCTCGGTACATTGAAGAAGAAAGTTAAAATACCGATATTTGTGTGCTGGGAATCGCGGAGACAGTGGCCTATGCCATTGAAGACATTGGCATAGTTCCTCTATCCCAGTTGTTGGACATGGAATCATTCAGTATCATGGAAACAATCGCAATATTCCTTGATCTGTCAACAAGAATGCTTTCATAGATCTGAAGCAACTTTCTTCGTCACGCACGTAAGTTTTCGATGTTGCGGCATGTAAATGCTCGAGTTAGACTGATTGTGTATGTGGTATTCTATCGAAAGTGCCCAGTTTAGAATGGGAATTCCCTGAGGACAGAGAAGAGGCAGAAAATGATCATAGGCGCCATAGATGTGTAAGAGACCAAAAAGAGGAAGAGGAGACTTGCAGGTTAGAAGAAAAAAAAGAACACCCGACTGCTCCACCATATCTTGTCATAACACTTCTGTTTTGGAAGACTCATGTGATGAAATGACAGTGAACGAAGACTTGCGTGATGCAAGTGAAGGAGAGAATTTATGGAAAAAGGTTAGTCTAAATGATGTGAAATTGTCAAGGTTTTCCTCAGCCTGTGAACGATTCTGCATATCAAACCGTGCCCCTGCACCACTGCAAAGGCATCTGCGCTTTTCGTAGATATCGGGTTGGTTACTCAAGGAGACGATGTACTTGTTGTTGACAAGAGCAACGTTAGAAGGGAAAGGGAAAGATTGCGCAAGTCTCTTCGGAGGAATGTGAGAGCTGTTAAACTGCAAGCACTTTACTTCGAGGAGTGGAAAGACTACTTTCGTTTATAGTCAATGAGAGCGAAAAACAATGGTGGAGCGTGTAACTCTCGCTCAAGAGCCTAGTCCCCTGTTGACATGGATTTTATTTTGTATTCAGATGTATTTTTCAGGGTTCAGTGAACATTTTACTGCTCAAGGAGGCCAAGTATTGCATAGTGAATTTACTAAGACACATGGAAACATGGGCCCCAGCTTTCACCTAGCAATGCAAGCCGCCTCAATTGGCGTTTGGCGGGGGGCGTTAGGACACCAGCCGTTAAGAAATAAAAAGGAAATGCACTAGCCAGGTTCCAGCTATCATTTATTTAAGTCCTGTAATGCAGGGGAAAACACGAATTCCATACGAATCCGTTCGACGAAATATCTCTCTTAATTTATCGTTTATAACGAACCTGGAAAGCCGTAGGGCCGTGATTTGATGCTTTTAGTCGCTGTTGAAGAGGTCTATTTTCAATCACTCATGCAATCTAAGCCCAGCGCGCAGCTTCCAAATCTCTTACGCGGCTCCCAACCTAATTTTCTCAACACCTGGGTAACGCTTTCTGTGCGCCCGTTAGCAGTTTTAACGAATTGCGCAGCTTTCTTTTGTATTTCATTAACTTCAGGAATTTAGTCTTTCTGGGCCGAATGCCATATGCTCGCTGAATGTTCAAGGTTTGGACTGACGATTATGAAATAGCACCTTCTTTCACTGTTCCACTAGAAAATCTAAGCACAACACCCTAGACTAATCCTAGTTTTTAACGGCTCTGCCAAAAATTTTTCGTTTGAGTTCCCCGCGATAGGTTCGAAGTTAATAGTTTTTCAGGCCTAGTGCCCGCGTACACCAGAATTCCCAAGTGATGGCCTTTTCACATTTCTACCACGACTTATATGTACTCTTTTTTTGATTCAATCGTGTCAGCCGAAACATGATGGAACTCCTTCATGATGTATCATAAAGGAAAGACAATGGCAGATTCCACAATTTATTAATTGCTGCGACCGGTTTCGATTAAAATCCTGATGATGATACTATGTAATCGAAACCGGTAGCAGTAATTAATACTCATTTTTAAATAGCGCGAATGATGGGATGAACAGCATACACTATTTCGGTCTTCGAGAGGACCTTTTGTATGATAATAGCAATCATAAAGGACTAAGCTGATTAATTTGCAAAATTTAATATCTTGTGTATTTTCCATGGTCAGTCCGTGGATATACTCTAGTTTAAATCTTTTATATTGCATAGTGAATACCTCCAAGTAACGCCTCAGACCAGTTTAAAAAGTAGATTTAGCCGATATATATTTTTAGAGATAAGCACACTATGTTGGTAGTTCAGTGAGAATCCATAAATTAGGTACCCTTCACGCCATAAGCTATCAATACATATCTTTGCCACTAAGCAAAATATTAGGGAATATTCCCTCTGAGAATATAAATTAAACGTAAAATATGTCGTGGAATTTTTGTATTTCCGCTCCGCGCTTCACTGACTGTTTCGGCTGTGGCAATATTTTGGGAAAGGAGAGCAGCCTCTCCTCTCACTTTCCCCCGCGGTACGAATTCCATCCCACGTCGATCCCCGAGTGATAAATCTCCCATCCGAGCGGCCCTTGGAGCGCTTCAAACCCTTATCACTCCTTTGCCACCCCTGTCACATATCCCAACGCCTCCCCTCCCCTCCTCAAACACATTCCTCCGAATTCGCAATCCCGTTCCTCTGCTCCGCTCTTCTCTTGACACAAAATCCGAGCCTGCTGTGAAGTAGATGTCCACGTGCGCCCCCGAAAAGGCGCTTTTATCATTTCAGACGCTCATTTTTTAAGATAACGACTGGGAATTCGATGGTGATTCTCTACGAGGCATTTGATGGCGATATGTCCATAATTCCCGGGAGAAAACTTTTGTCTTTGTAACTTGCTGTCCCATGCATCAGAAATGCAACCTTGTAACTCAGTGTGTATTTCATCGTTTTCGTTTTTATTAGTGTGCAGTTTTTTTTTCAATTAGATTAATATACGTTTTAAAGGTAGAAATTTCCGTTTTTTGTTGAAATTTCACCCCCCCTCCTACTATTCTAGATATACTTTGGTTGGGAGCAAGTAGACACTGGTAAAGAGTAACTATTATAAAAAGAATTCCGAAAATCACATGAAAACCGCTGAAACCTTTCTTGTTACGTTAAAACACAGGGCAGACCACTATCAATTTTTTGGCATGAATTTAACAGGCCTCCTTTTTTAAGGCCTTCTTGCCATGCCTTTCCCAATCCCGTGAATCTCCAACTCCTTCGTATCTGCAAATTCTCCTCTCGACTCTCGTCACCCAGCCATTGCTCTCATTGCCACCCAACAACATTCCGGATAAATTTCAGTTTAATTTGGTCACAGCACATCTACCGCATTATCTAAAATCACCGATGATTTGAGACGCCTCGTGGATCAAAAATAAGTTTCAGTTCTCGTTTTGCTTGATTTTTCGAAAGCTTATGATTCCTTAGACAAGGATATCCTTCCTTCAGCAAAAATGAGAGGCATGGGTTTGGCAGTCAATTGGATAGCATCATACTTATCAGGCCGGCATCAGCGAGAAATTTCAAATGATTTCTGCTCAAGCTGGATCGAAACGGCAAGAGGTGCGCCTCAAAGCTCTGTTCTAAGTCAATAATATGAGTAAATATAACTTATTTGTAGAAACCCTATTAAGTCGCAAGATATAATAATTTACTATCCGCAAATCCATAATTCAATCGACTGGGGTCAATTACCGCAGCTGCGCATTTCTGATTCTCCTATGAAGTACTGCGACGAAGTTATTAATCTAGATAATTATTATTGATCATTGATGAAAGTATTTCTTGGTTATCTCGTATAACTAAGATATGCAAAGCAGTGAATGAGTCATTATTTCCTTTAACTCGTTTCACGCGTGTTATTTCTCTCTCATTCAAGAAGCAATTAGTTTCGACTATAATTTTTGCCCATTCTTACTGTGTCGATGTTGCCTTTCAAGACATATCTCGGGTGCTGAATACTAAACTTCAACGCTCCTTCAACGCCTGCATTAGGTTCATATTTAATTTATATACGTATATCAGATCATACTACCAATTATATCAACAATCTAAGGTGGTTAAAACCTAGTTCACGACGCCGGCTGCATATCCTTTGTCTTCTGTATCAAATGTTATAAACAAATTCACCAGCGTACCTAAGAGACGAGTTTCAAGCATTTAGAAGAGCACCCGACTCAAACACGAGGGGGAATGAAAAACTCGTTATTCCTCACCCCCGGACGGTCAGATTCAATAAATCATTCATTGTGGCTACATGTCACGATTGGAACAACATTGACTTACCGCTACGTAAATCATCATCACTCGCCTCCTTCAAAAGAACACTACTCGTAAAACTTCTTTAGAACAACGACGAGGCATGTAACATCATGGGAACAGTAGGAAAGATTCGACACGTATCTCCTCCGGATTCATCTAATTTTGTTTTTCTTTACAGGTAGTGGGTGGCATTTTATTGCATTTGTATACATCCATGTTTACATTTGCTCTTTCTCAGTGGGTTTTCGCAGGGTTTCACGCCCCCCTTCTTGTGTGGCTGTTTCCCTGCAGTAGGTTTTTTCCAATAAGGACGAAAGTCGATATCCTTAGGTTTTCCCACGCTTGCTATCATATTTTTACACTTGATAAATGGTAACTTTGTTAGCTTATAATTTTTTTTGTTGACTGACAACCGTACTTCTATGTCTCGTTTGCCATAACTTACTGCATGTAATTCCTAGAGCAACTTGACAGTGTACTTAACTGCAAAAATTTAATGTTTGGCTCGGGACTTTCTAGTCCCAATCTTGCCCTATCAAGGCGAATCATTATTATAATTTGTATTATTATTATTTCTTCTTGTGCCGCTAATCATCTTCTTTCCCTAAATCTGCGGTTTTTTCTGCGCATATGATTACTCCTTTTACTGAAGTAAATTGCATATTTTTGAAAAGATTCTCATTTCAATACCTCCATTTACAGTGGATCAGGACCTTTCAAAAGGGTGGAATAATAAATGCCAGGATTGACCTGTAGACGGCCTCGTCAATTCTAAAAGAGTGTCCACTCCCCTCACTGCCAATCTATTGCAAGACTCCTCTCTCGCATACATTCCTCTCAACTCGCTATCCCAATCCTCCGTTCACCTGTAGAAGCTAAACCTTTGCTGTTCTTGTCATTTCCTTAAATCTGGACCTGCCGTGATGTAGGTCTTCGCATGCTTCCATTAAATCTCAGTGGCATTATCATTTCGCGCGCTATTTTCTAAAAGGCTACAACGGAACATTTGATGGCTTCCCTTTTTAAAGGAAAAAACTATTGCCTTCATCTTTAATTCTATCTTCCGTCAAAGGTCCAACTCTCTTTTTCACAGTTCCTTCTTTGACTTCTATGGACTCATTTTCATAAATCGTCCGCGTTTTCCTGCCTAGGGTGCCACGCCTTGTAACGGAGTAAGTAGCCATTATCGTTTGGATTCCAAAATATCACCGCCTCCTATTTGTCGCTAAAATTGCTTCGGGACTGGTGGACTTGTAGATAGGGTAGAATAAAACGATTGCTTGAAATTCCATTGTAACTCTATTTACTACTTTGGCCTAAAAATAGCGCATATAAAGGCGTTTAAAGCTCGAGAGGATCTAATGACCTACAACGTAACACAATCCGAAAGACGAATGCTCTGGATAGGGACATCTTACCCGAATGGGACTCGAACCCGCGACCTTCGGATTGGCTGGCGTGGACTTTTCCCTACCGCTGCTGAGACCGTTTCTATTAATTACATCAAATAATACTGGTGTACACCGTAAAGACCTCCATTAGGCTTTGTTCACAACTTCACTTTCACAGTCGTAATTAAGGAGTTGTAAACTTGATAGGAGCGTTTCTGGTTCACAACAACTTAAATCAACTTGGGATGTTCATTAGTTGGCAAAAGTGCGTATTTATTTGGAAGAAACCCAGTAGTAAGGAGGTGATTAATCCTCATTGAGAGCCAAATGGACTATTGAAACTTTTCTCATTTAGACTTCTTTATTGAAACGCAATGTGAGCAATGCTTCACTTTTAGGTTTAGGGAATATTGCGTCAAATTCAGCGAAATTAAGTTCGGGGCGTAGTTATGAGTCATTCAGTTTAACTTTTCTCTCGATTCCTTTCGTGTCACACGCAACCCTGCTTGCTTTATATAAATGATATTTGCTTTTTCACCTATTCCTCCCCCTCCCTGCTTTGGTTCTCACCCCTCGCTATCACTCTTCTCCTTTGAACTCACAACCCAGTTTGTTCTTCCTTTTGCGTAAGCTCTCAGCGTTCCGTAAAGGTTTAACAGCCCTGAAGTGAGAGTCCGTGTGCTTCGGTGCGTACCGAATCACGCATCATCCGCATCAACGCATGACCTTGATGCAGCCGTTCCGAAATTGCATCAAGGCATTGATGCGCTTATGCTGATGCGTGATTCGGAACGGCTTAATGCGATATGAGCAGGAAGTATTCCGCCGTTCAAAATACCCGCAGGCACCAGTGCTGGAAGATAGTTCGGGTTAAGCGATAATACAATGATGGATATACCGAAAATTAATATGCTTATCACCAATGATGACAAAAAACGATTAATTGATGCGTATATTAATACTTAATTATATTCATTACGGTCTTTCGAATGTTCCAAGCCGTAACTTGCAGCTCATATTTACTTAAAATAGTGATAGACTGAGCGAATTGACGGGAATTTGTGCAGCTTACTCGAAAAACGGTCAACAAGGAAGCGTAGTGTATTGTATATCTCAGCCATCAGTGGAATTAACCGGTCAAATTGTTTTGAAGAAACAATTTTTACGATCAATAGTACGCAGATTTAGCTGCTAAACATTATATGGTATATATATAATATGGTTTTCCGGTAAGATATACTACTTGAAAACAAATTTTTTTCATAAAAATTGGGGACAAATACTTAAAACCTCGATAAAATTTTCACAAACGCTTTTTCATACTGCATATATAATGCTTAAAAATAAACTCCAAGACATTTTTATTAAAGTATTCCACCGCTTGATATAAAGTTAGGTTTGCATGGAGCATTCACAAAGCATTCCATATGTCCCCCCTGCCCTCATGGACTTCCCTCCTGAATTCACCACTTCACCCTTTTTACTCTATCTAAAAATCCTATTCTCTCCTTTGTTTACCCAACATTCTATCCTCTAATAGTGTTTTCAACATCCACTCCTAGCTCACCACTCGCCTTATCCATACCTCCTGTCTCCTTTGAATTCTATCCAGTAGCTGCCTCTCCTCACTCAACATGCCTCGCACTTTGACCTTCTTTCTTCTCTCAGTCCACTTCACTTTCTCCTTACCCACATCTCGAACACCTCCAGTCTCTCCCATTCTCCTCCCTAAGTGCCCATGTTCCCACACTGTAAAGTGCTAAACTCCAGATCAATATTTTTCAAATTTATCAACCAATATACTGTCTGTAAGCAAGCTAGTTCAAAAAGACACATCTGTCTTGTTCGATGAATCTGAGTAGAGCTTATTTGATGCCAGATCTTTGGAAGTAAAAGAAGTGATCTAGCCACTGGTTTTGAAGAAAATGGCATATGTTGTCAAGATTTGAAACAGTACAATTCAGAAAGTAAAAGTAATGCAATTTGTTACGTAAAATTGACTGAAAGTAGTAGAGGACTGTGAAAGTAGTAGAGGAGTGTAAGTAATAGAGGTGAAAATATATGTATACTATTTATGTAAAATAGATGCTCACCTTCACTGATGATTGTACAAGAAAGGTTTTTGTTTTCTTTATTAAAAGTAAGGAGTCTCATTTGTACAAGAAAGGTTTTTGTTTTATTTATTAAAAGTAAGGAGTCTCTTTTAGTCCTACTATGTTATTCAATTTTTAAGGCCAGCATGGAGAATGAGACAAGGAACAATATGAAATGCCTGCATGCAGATTATGGGGAGTGAATATATGGGTCAGGCATAACAGGGGGAGTTAAGGGCATGTGCGATAAAAGATAAAACTACAAAACCTTATAATCTTCAAGCAGAACTGATTAGCTGAACAAATAGAAAGCTAGGTACATACTCTCTGGCACCAATTTACAAAAATATTATTGGGATGAAGCTTGTTCAGTAGCTGCATATCTCGAAGCAGTATTATCCGAAGCAAAAGGGAACCTGAGGTGATATTTCAGCTTGCGTACTGCGATCCATGACAGCAGGACAGGAGTAAGCAGGTCTTCTAATGGGAGTGTCGTGTCGTCGAGATCCTCTATTCTCTCCAAGGCATGGATCACAGGACCAGGGTTTCTGCAGGTCCTCAAGCGTTCTTACATCTTCCTCAGTGAGATTCTTGCAGTGCGGGTGATGTAGAGTCAAGCAACCACTATATTGGAGGGAGCCACCTCGCTTAACTGGGCAGTCAAAAGTTCCACAGTTCGGCATGACTCGCTTATGTTAGAGCAGAGAGACAACCGTTCGGTTCGGTGGCTCGAGAGAGAATGTTTAACTGTTCCGAGTCCATAAAAAAGCCTAAATCACAATAAATTAAGTACATTTTGTGGATTGGATAATTGGGCATTGTCCATTTACTTGGTGGCATTCATCAAATAGAATTTAGCACTTCCTTCCGATTTTACAAAATTTTATATGGTGTAATTATGACTGAAAATTGAACGTAAGCATTGAAAACCGGTAAT
This sequence comes from Ischnura elegans, assembly GCF_921293095.1. Lineage (NCBI taxonomy): Eukaryota > Metazoa > Arthropoda > Insecta > Odonata > Coenagrionidae > Ischnura > Ischnura elegans. The sequence continues at coordinate 131,638,671 of NC_060249.1, read as the reverse complement.
CACTTATATAATTATGGTGGTTTCCGATTTTCAATGTTTTTGTTTACTTTTCAATGTTTGATGATGCAGCTTCTGAAGTCAAAAACCTAAGTTAAACTGAGAACCATTTTGGAAACCCATTACTTTTTATCATGGATAGAAGTGTGCCTTTAGTTAGATAGCATTTAGGAGGACACTGAAAATAAGTTGGCCACGTCATTAATGCGTTGATTAAAGAGTATTTGGAGCCAATTTATAAACTAACTGCAGTATTTATCCAAATTACACGCTTTGAAAAAAATAATTGCACTGAATACTCAATCAATTTAATGGAGTTAATCAAGCACACATCACTGTAAATCAAGCACACATCCATGATCCTTGCAAAAAATGCATAAATAAATTACTTGATGATGTTATCTATTACGGCATCACTACCCTGAATGTTCCTTTACTTGAGGTGTACTAATCTCTTTAGCAGGGGAAAATAATTTTAGTACCTACCGAGCTAATTCACTTGCAGTGAATGTAAAGTTTCGCATATTAAATAGCTAATAAACGTTTGGCAAAATAGCAACAATTTGCAACTTGTCTTCGAATGATAGACCAGTGAGATTCTGCAAAGCGTAGGTAAGCAATTCTTTTATTTCAACGAACAAAGTCTTATATAATTATTTTGAAGATACTATTTTACCATAAACACTCCCTGATGTAGCTCTTTAACTAATCTTTTCACAATATAACGTCAAAGTGCCGGAAATTTCCACAAGTTAGTGTACAGAAGCAAAATTATGGTTAAAACTACCACGTCTGCATTTCAATGTGTGAAATTATAGATCGTATTTTGCATTTTTACCACCAATGAAATTAATAACGTTTGTAAACAAGTTATATACACGCACACTTCAACGCATTGGATATAGATTTCCCCATTTTCCATTTTATATGGAGTAATTATTACAAAAAAACTAATAACTATAACTCCTTCAACTCTTTCCAATGATCGTAGAAGCACAATAGAGTCGTGTAAACACCCTATACGAACACCATTCACACAGTCACAATTTTAAAGGTTGCGCCCATTTTCGCCTTCGCATCAGAAATTCTTGATGCAGTTAATTCGGAACGGCCTGATGCGCATCGATGCACGTGATGCGTGATTCGGAACGCACCCCTTATCATCGGTCAGCCCTCTTCAAATGGCTTCCGCTGGGCATTTAATGGCGATGTTACACTTACAAAGGAGATATAATTCCTTAATCCAATTGCGGTCCACTTATCCTCTTTATTTTTCTTCTTTCAAATATTTGGCCCTTGTTTCTTATGCTATAGTTTCTTCTTTTATGTTTTTCCTTGAGGGGGAAACTCTTTAAACATATGTGACAGGTTCTGCTAAACTTTATTGTTCTCTATCGCCAATCAGTCGGATGTAATGGAAGTCGCGAAACACAAGAACGAAAACCAAGATTCAAATGGGGTAGTCATTCCTTAAAGTCCTTCACCAATTTATTGATTATTAATTACGATATCTAATAGTGCAATTTTCTGACTATTTCGTTGTATTTATTAAGCGGACATTCAATGTTCGTGGGCATACGGCGACACTTGCTCAGCATTCCGTTCTCCTGACTTGTCTGGAATTCTCCTGCCACTTTGAAGGTTCATTCTTTGCGTCTCCTTCGCTCTTGCGAAGGCGATTTCAGGTGATTGGTGATTCACTTGAGGTGAAACGAGTATTCGTACGAACGGTGAAGGTTTATTCTTTCGGGAACTCCTTTTCATAAGACTGTTTGAAGGTGTTGTAGAGATTGCTTCATTTTAAGAGGAGAAAACTCTCGATTTCGTTCATCACTCTCCCTTCTGCAAACTAATTAGCTTGGCCTCTCTCAATGACTTCTATCAATTTAATTTTTGCTAAACTAACGCATTTTTACAGCGCAGTCAAGCATTAATGGAGAATTTTGTTCTTTTAAATGTACATTGCTGCTTTTGTTCAAATTTTCAAAATTCATTTTCCCCTTATACTTTATTTTTTTGTTGGTAATATTGGTCACAAAGAAATGTTACAGGCAATTATCTTCTGGAATCTCATTTTTACCGTGGAGTTCCTTCATGAATGTCATTAAAATGACCTCGCTAATTTTTTTGTGAACTAAACAGACCTCTGTATTTAAAACTCTTAAGATTGTGTTTTTCTTCCCCATACTGCGTTCATTGAATGGACAACTTCAGTCCTGGAAGATATTGAAGTTTGCAAAGACTGCTTTACACGGGGCTCACGGGAGCACAAGCTGATGTACATTAGAGTGGCCATGGGTCACATATTTATGCATCTTCAAATATTATTTTAAAATGAGATCTTACTTTAAGAACTTAAATGCGGTTTTTGATATCATTATTTTCTATATTTTTCACCAGTGAAAAATATTTCAAAAAATGAACCTCAAAGAACAACATAGGTTGCTTTTCGACATTAATTTGCTTTGAATTGACGATATAGATAGTTTTGAAGCATGTAAATAATGAAAGAAGAAAGGAAACCAGTCCTTAAATTACTTCTCTTGTTGCGTGGTAATGAATTCCACGAGGCTGTGCCAAATTCACGGACACATTGGGATTCATGGCAGGGGGAGAAGCAGTGCGAGGGATCCATGTGCTGGTGATTTTCTGATATCGTTACAGTTGAGTGATGGTCGGAGAAGGGGAAAGAAAAGAGAACGGCAAACTTTGGAAATGCTCAAAGGGGCGGATGCTTCCTTCCGCCTTTCGTCGTGAATGCACTTATTCACTTTTTGGTCGACAATAGCTTCAATAAAATACCATCCACGCCATATTGTGTCCGTTGATCTCGAGAAACAAGAATTTAGAACGCCGCTGGGCAGTAAAAATGTCAGCCACAGTGGGGAGCGGAGAAAGAACGTTGGATGGAAGATTCCCCTTTGGTCTATATGCGAGCTTAGATATTCCTTGTGCTCTACTGGCCACGGTAATAAAGTTTAAATTATACCCTACTGACGTAATGTGTAATACCACGATTTGCAGACAAGAATAGAATTGAAATTCATTTTAAAACCCCGCTATAATTCTACGTCCAATAGAAACGATATTGTAAGAGAGATATTTTGCCGGTAGAATATGTACGGCAATTTACCACTTACTAGAGACTTCCCCTCCACCCCCTCCCCTCCCTCGACAAAGTCTTTGCTCCCACTGGCACGATCTAGCCTCTGAAGAAATGTGCTAGCGTTAGAAATAATTTAATTGCCGCAACAATATTTCCAATCCAATTGATCAATTTATTTTCACGCTGTACATGAATTTCAGTAGATATCAACCAAAATAAAATACATTTTCAGAGTACTTCAGAGTTTCAGAGTACAGTTACTTTAAGAACCTTGGTGCGGGCCGTACCTCAGCGGCGCCGCGGTGCGGGATGGCGCCCTGGGGGGTGGATTACATTACGACGGACGATATCTCCTAAACGATTACAGATAGATCAAAACAAACAGAAAATCGGTCCTAAAGGACTTTACTTTTACGTTTTACATAGAAAGAGAACTTTTGCGGCCCCAAAAATCTCAATTTAGGGTCCTCAGTACTTTGGGCCCTTGGGGCACGGGTTGCTGTTATTTTAAAGTAACCAAATTTTAACACGTGAATATAAACCTAATTTGGATCATTTTGAGACTAGGAAAACATAACTTTTCGCAATTCTGAAAAATACGGGCCGGCCTAATGGCCAGCCAACTGAAAAGAATGCGGATAATAGAACGCTTTTTTTGCGTGTATTTGGGGAAGAATTAAGTGATGAGTTATCAACTCATTTCGTTTCCAGTTTTAGGGACTATAGGTCTTCTGATTTTGACATGCAAGTGTCGTATATTGCCAATAATTGGCGTTATAATAACTAAAAGGCATTTTGAAATCGTCAGGAACGCTTTGCAATTTGAAAATAATAAAAAAATGCATCCCAGATATCTGTTCGATAATGATCAAGCTTTCCAAGTTCGGCTTCTGATTTCTGTGGAACACTGTGTCCAGGAGGGAAGTAATGCCGAAGAGGTACAAATTCTTTGTCTAGAGAAAATAATAGCTGACAACAAGTTCATAGGTTAGGTCGATCTAATGGACCAAAAAAATCACACAAACTTTACATAGGCAAAGGTTATTTTTTACTTGCGAATATTTTTTAATATGTTGGGTATTGCTGTAAATAACGTTATTTATGCACAAAGGTGCATGAATGCGTGAATCCTGAGGATAAGATCACTTTTCCTCTCCAATACAAGTAAATCTTAGCAAGGTTACTTATCGGGAAATATTCCGTTATGAAGAAAGGTGTTTTAGCTGATCCTGTCCGTAGTGTTAGGACGGAATGCTGGCATCATAGCCTGGACTGAAGTTACTGAAAATGCCTTGATGAAAGACGTGCGCTGAATGTGTAAAGAATGAAATTGAAAACTGAACAACTAACGTGTATGGAATATACCAGGTTTATTTGTGTTTCACAACAGTACGCATTGTTATCACCGTTCGTAGGACTTTAGTCACACAAAAAGAATTGTATGCTGTTTCCATTGTTGCATTATTGCATATTGTATCTTGCACTTTTAGACATAGGTGTGTATCATTAATATTAATGGATAAATTATGTTTCTTAATAATAGTAGTTTAAACAATATACAGTTGTTAATTGTGATCGACGTTGGTGGAGGCTCTGAAAAAATTGAAAATTTTTCTGTTATATCTGTTTAATTATTATTTTTATTAGTTTGTGAACATGCTTTACGTTACCATGTGCATGGAATTTTAATATATTAAACAAGGTTTAAAAAATACCTAAGAAAATATTCATAGGCCCAATAGATAGTAATAAAACATGCCATAATCAGCTCATATGATGTTCTCATTCTGAATGAGTTTTACCCTAATCGTCCATAGGGACATATTTTCCCCAGACTATATCACACAAACTACTAGAGATATCACTTTTATTTAAATGTTTTTGGAATCTACCCATCAATATTAGCCTAAAAGCATATTTTGTTATGCAATTTAATGGCTGTAATCTTTGTGGACCTTAAAGGGATAATTTACATATAGTTAAGCCGAAATATATGTATTTTTATATTAAATAGTCATTAATAAGAAGATTGGCTTGAATCACGCAATTCTCCTTTCAAAAAGTCACGTAATACCTACATTATTCTTCTTTGTTACGCACTTCGTCACCTACTCCACGCATCTCATCCCAAACCTCCATTTTCCAGTTTTACCTTCAACGATCTCTATCGATTCTCATTGTGCTGATAATGACATTACTCAGCCTTCTTCCCAAGGATTTCAACGAAATTCTCTCCTTGTCTTCCTAGTTGCTCCGCATTACTTTTTAAATATGTAATTATATCCATTTGATCTTAATCACTATCCCATAAAACCACATTTGGAATGATCCAAAATGCACTTTACTGCAACCGTCATAGTTCACGCTTCATACTACCATAATATTTGAAATGTACCTATTCATTAATGATTCATCCACATCTACATCTACATAATACCCATTAAACCGCCTGTAAAGGTGTGTGGCTGTGGGTGTTAGGACACTAGTTGTTCTTACCTAAAAGGAATTGCTCTAATGAAATTACGACTTGGATTTATTAAAATATTTTAAGGTTCAGGGGAAAAACGAATTCCCATATCTAACCGTTCGGCGAAATATCTCTCTTAATTTATCGCTTCTGTCGGACCTGGAAATATATTGCGGCTCTAATATCATGTTCTCCGTGGCACTCTTAAAGATTTCCATCCTCAATTGTTCAAGAAATCCAAGCCTAGCGTGCAGCCTCCGACTCTCCAGCAGCTCCCAGCCTAATTCGCTTAACAACTGTTCGCCCATAGCGGTTTTCGACGAACCGCGCAGCCTTCTTTTGTATTTTGTTCAGTTCGCGGATCAAGTCTTTCTGCTCCGGATCCCATATGCTCGCCGCATATTCAAGGTGTGTGGGTGTGAAATAGCACCTTTCTTTTACATTCTCATCCAAAAATAATCCCACAATAAGTACATCAATCAGAAAGTGTTCCCCACGATTGGTTCGAGGTTATCGTAACTCCTAGGTACTTCACTTCGTCTGTTGCATTTATGTTATTGCCATGCACATCATAAACATGATTATAGTTGACGAACTCTTCAAAAAATGCACCGAAATGCAATTGCTCAGATTAAGTTCGAGTCCCCACTCTTGGTTCCACAAATTAACATCGTTTAAACCCGATGATAGAATTTCATATTCGGAGTCATCGCTAAAATTCACGATAGATGACAGCGTCGTCAGCAAATAAATGCATTTTACTGCAAATTCGGGAGCAGATGTCATTAATGTATACAACGAACGAAAGGGGGCCGTTCTTGCTTCCTTTTTGAACACCTGATGTCCCTTTAACTACATCATACGGGCAATTAGCGGCTGCAAGCACCCCAGTGACGGTGCACCCATCGCTTTGCGGAAAAATGTAAAAATTGTTATAAAATTAACACAGAATTGTAAAAAAAATGATAACGTACGTTCAGGGACAAGAAGCCTAAACATGGGGGAATAATCTCTCGGTCATAACTTCTTTACACTTTTTTTTAAGCCCCCTGCTTCCTCCGTTGTCTTCAGAGGAAGCGTATGAAAGTATTCCAGAGGGTAGTAAACGAGAGGACTCTTGCAGGGGCAGTCAATGCAAGGGACGACAAAAGGGGCGATGACACTTTCCCCATCCGTACATTAATATTTCTCTGGTTGTTCTTTTGTTTTAAATTTTATTTAGTTGCTCTTTATTCCGCTCCTCGTCATTGTCGTTAAGGTGTTCTCCGCTGCGGTGCTGCCGTCGCTAACGTCTGTTAACGGGCGCTGGGTTAACGCGCGGAATATAAAAGCACAAGGTGCCCTCGGTGGAATATTCGGTGGAATGAATGTGTCCGCCTTTTGTTTGCCATTTTAAAACCGTCCGAAAAGTCTCTCTCTTCACATTGCCTAGTCCATTCGTGGTTGCTGACGTAACCCTTCCTACAACCCCGCCTCCCCACTGTTTTATGTTTTATCCCCGGGCTCTTTTCTGCTTTCCTCACTTTAATCTCACCCTTAAATTAGTCTACATATCTCTTGGATAACTTGATTATTATTACTGTGGGTTTTATTTTTTAACGTGTGTAAACAAGAAGGCAAAGTTTTTCTTCATTATTTGGTAAGAAAGGTGAAACATATCTCGATAAAATTTTCTTATCTGCTCTAATAATTATTAGAAAATTTTAACGCTACCATCACTATGGTTATACTTCAACAAGCGCCATGAGGAAAGAATTTTACACACTCTTGTATCACTGCACGAGTAGAGTGGGTCGAAAAAAGTGAACTTTGACCGATCAAAAATATTGTATAACTTAAAAGTTGTGTATCATCAGTAGAATAAACGGCTTAAAATATTAGGCGCATTGAATTATATCTTTAGACTGAGCAAATACCATAAATTTGAAAAAAAAAATAATAACAAATTTATGGCGTTTGCGCAGTCTAAAGATATAATTCAATGGGCCTAACATTATATGCCGTTTATTCTACTAGTGGTACACAACTTTTAACGTATACATGTTTTTGAACGGGCCAAGTTCACTTTTTTCATGTTATGCTATCTTGGGCTATCTTTATCACTTTTTACCAGTAGCAGTGATTGACACAAGGACTATGGATATAATCATATCGGTTTTAGCGGTCGTTGTAGCGAAGACAATGTTAAAAGTAGTCACATTGGTCTATCCTAATGGTATTGGTCTATCCTATATCTTACATCTATAAGATTTATTTTGTTATTTATATTGATGTATCATTTTATTGGTATTATATGGCGGTTGGTTTACAGAAATTTTTATACATAATTTCTCTAAGCCTACTTTTATTAAATTTAGTTACATAAAACACTACAAATTTTAACCATACCTCGGAGCATTTATCTTGAATTTGGTTTTCAATCCGAAGAAGGTGAGGCCTCAATGTGGGAAGCAGTTCTCAGGTGTGACATTTTATAGCTGAAAGTTTGACAAATAAAATACCGTCCCAGTGAATTGGAAACTGGTTCTCACCCTCGCGACAGTAAGTTTAATCCGTGCCCTAGCTGGGATGGTCTCCCCAAGTTTTAATACCATTGTGGGTTGAAATTACGGAGCAAGGCCAACGGAGGTTTAGACTGGATGAATTATGTGCCGCAAACTGAGCGGTTGGCGGAGAGTTTAAATTCCGGAAACTCTTGCCCTCGCCTGCACTTGAACCCTCCGAGACACCCCCTGCGCCTCATGAAACGAAGCCACAACCCCTGCCTCCACTACACTTGAGCCCCTTCCTCATTCTCAGTTCCTTTTCCTTTCATCGCAAATGACTGAGTGCCTTTAAGCCCTCAGCACAGTCCGCCCCCTTCTTCGTCTCCTCCCTCCACAGCCACAGCCAACGTGGCCTGCATCCGCCGCATTCCCACGCAGACTGTTCGAGAGTGTGGACCATGTAGTGGCTCTATAACCATTGCCATCCATCCCTACCGCTTTCGCGACCTCAGAATTTTAACTGATGCAACTAACTCATCTGTGCAATCAGTGGCTGTTTTTTAATAGCTGTACCAGTAACATACGAAACGTTTTGTACGAGAAATTATATATATTTTGGATTCTCTGGTATAGTGGGTAGCTGACAATTTATAGCGACACAGATGCAATCATTTATAGATTCCTGTAAAAATCTCGCATGCAATAGAAAAAATTAATAATAATAAATCATGGTTAAAATGTGAGGGCAAGAAGCGATGATATATGCATGGAGGAACGCCTGGAAATGCTTTTTTTATTTTGCTACTTCTGCTACAATTATTGTCATTCAAATAATCTTATATATATAAAAGAAAGTCGAAAATCGTGTTAGTTAGAACACTTATAACTCGAGAACGGCTGCACCGATTTTAGTGACATTAGGCTCTTTGGATTCGTCTCAGCCCCGGATAACATATAGGACATTAAAAAATAGGAAAAGTTAAAAAAAAAATTTCAACTTTGTCTTAGAGATATGTTTTTAGGAGTTGATTGTTAAGACGGTCAAGAAAATTAGATTTTTTTCGTTTTTACTAATGTATTGACTGATCTTTTTAACAATATTAAAAAAATTTAAATGTTCAAACATGTTAAAAATATTAAAGTAATATTAAAATAGTATTAAAATAATTGAATTAGAGGTAAGCTCAGCTCGAATTGAGTTGTCAACAAACACATAACTACCGTGTGTGTAAACAAATCTCCAAGCAATTGTTGATTATCAGTAATGTCTGTGTACTCTGCATGAATTCAAATCTTTTAACTTTGTAATAAACGAAGACGAAGTCACCCACTATCTATCTGAACATTTAAAGACCTTGGACGCACCTGGCGCACCACGGCACGATTTACAGCTAAAGGTAGGCTCTGTGTTCATGATCTTTCGAAACCTAAACCAACCAAAACTATCCAACGGAACGTGTTTGGTTATAAAAAAAATGATAATGAAAGTGATTCACGCCATTATACTGAAAGGAAAATTCAAAAATGAGGAAGTTCTAAATCCGAAGATTCCATGATCCCAACTTAAATGCTCTTTTGAGCTTAAGCGTGTTCAATTTCCAATTCGTGTTGCATTCGTGATAACGATTAAGAAATCGCATGGTCAGTCTTTCAGTTTTTGTGATGTTTGTTTTCATGTGTTAGTGAAAACCCATGATTTTCTCATGGTAAATTATATGTGGTATGTTTACAAGTCGGTAAATCATCCGCTGTATTTCTTCCTTCGCTTCAAGGGCGCAGCTAAGAATTAAGGATAGGCGCAGCTAATACTGGCGGGTCTGTAGGGTATAGAAAACTCGCCAAGGTAAACGAGAGAGGTGGGGGTAGGCTGTCCCAAAAAAACCTTTTTCTTTTTGTCACATTCGGGTTTAATGTCTAGCGTCAAGCGCGTTCTGATAAACAACAGTTTTTGTTTTGTTATCAGGCGCAAGATAAAGCGAATGAAGCTAAATAAATATAGCGAAGCGGAGCAGGGACGCAGCGAGGGGGGTTTTTGGGGGTTAAAACCCCCCCAAAAGCTCATAGAATCTTTTTATAAAACATTTGGTTATTAATATTAGGGGGACGGATGAGTCACAAAATATTTAACTGTTCACACAACCGCAAAACCTACCATTTTGAACCTTTTATCAAAAAAAAATGTCTGGGGAGGGCCCCCACACTAGGCTGTCCCAAAAAAACATTTTTTTTGAAATTTCAAAATCGTCAATCGGATTTCGATGACCCTCAGGTATACAAGGATAGGCAAAAAAATATTTTCGAAAATTTTTAAATAATTAGTTAGCGAGAGGCGCCTAAATACCAGCAACCTTAATTTGCCATACGATTTCGCAAAAAAATGTCAAATTAAGGGTAATCAGGGTATGTTATCGGGATACATTTTCATCGATTTTTGCGTATCTTTCACCGTTTAGGCTTTGCGGCCCGCGCAGCCTGGCGCCCAGAGTGGCGCTTATTTCATAGACGCGTCAGAGGCGCACGCGCGCGACGATACGCGTCACGTATTCGCGTGAACCGTTCACATGCAAGCGAAAGCGAACCTGCGCGTAGGATGTGCTTGCGCGACATCTACGGCAAAGAAGAAATTATAAAAAAAAAAGAAACGACACGACCGTGTGTGAATGTTGCAAACTAACTTTCAGATATATGAGTTGGAGTGTATTTCTGCGAACATATTTGAAGGGAAGAAATGGATGCAGAACTGCCATTGAATCCTGTACAAATGGAATGGAGGTTTAATGCCTTATTGGGCCTTGTTTTACTAAGAAGACGACGATATGCAAGAAAAAGGTGGTGGTTCGCCCAATATTTGAGGAACGCAGAAGGCAGGGAGACTACCATCATCTCCTCCAAGAGATGAGGCTTAACGACCGCGAGTCATTTTTTAATTACTTAAGAATGTCCCCAGAAATGGTTTAGTTAGAACTATCGAATTCTGATGAAATTTATCAAAATTTTCGGTCGTCATATGGCTCATTGAAAAATTTAGTAACAATTACCAAACCAATTTGATAAATTATATCAAACTGGTTTGGTAATTGATACCGAAATGGCCACAGCAGTTCGATAAAAACTATCAAAATCAAAAGATAATAAAACATACGTAGCGTGCACATGTGAAATATTTTCAATCCATAAAACACTCTTATTAATAGTTAAACGTAAGTTTATGCCAAAAATATACATAAAAAAGTAAAAAAAAAAATACTCCTGCTAGCAGCATCGAACGTGGGCCCTCCGCATGGTAGCGTTGGGCGCTAACCACAGGGCTACACCGGTTGCCATAACAAGTGCCTACACAAACACACTAATATTTTATTAATTTACCTTTGCGTTGAATTGTGAATAAGATGTGATTAAACTTTCCCTTTGTAAGCTTAAGAGTAATACTTGATGCACACAATTGCACTAAGTAGTTACTCCATATCCATATCTAGTGCATATGCGCAAGAAAACTTTGTTTGTACGCTTTTTACATCGATCTAGAGGTGATTTTAACGTGCTGGGTGATATCCTTAGCATGGATTGCGTCTAGTATGACGACTTTAATCACGTCATTCAACATGATCGCGAATGATTATGCCTCAAGAATACCTCCAATTAAGGTTTTTATGTGTCAAAATACACAAACATCTCCTAACAGCTTTAATATCCATGATAATACGCTGTTCAATCATTGTCTTTGATGCACCGGCTTACGGATAACATTGCAATGTAAAGCAGAAATAAACAGAAAAATGAACGTAAATAAAACTAAAACTTTATCGCCATCACAAATAATAAAAACAAAATCATTTCTACCAAATTACCCGGATTTCCGAAATGATAACTTCATCAACGAAACCTCGCTGGTCGGCCATGTTTGAGATTCTACGCGTCCCACGCGTCGAAAGTTGAACATATTTCATCTCGGGAGACGCGAAGCTAGGCGAACGTACGCGATATCACACGAAGAAATCCGGGCTTCTGATTGGCTGAAAATTTCGCTTTCGCGTCGGTTCGCCTGAAACGCGTTCATGAAAACGTACCTTAAGCGATGCGGCTCGCGCGACGCGGCGCAACAGACGGCTAAGGCCGTCCCTCTCCCCTCCCCTCCCTCTCCTCCTCACCCACGGTCGCCCGCCATGTTCACATGCTTCAGTGACTATCTGTCTCTCTCTCTCTCAAATTCAGATTTTTAACTCCTTTCGTAGACCAAATCATGCCGGCACGTATGGTAATAATCAATCTTAACTTTATTTTGGAAAATCTTTATAATTTGTTAGCCTACTGAGAAAATTATTAAACAAAGCCAGGTTTCAGTTGAACAAGCTCTTTCCTCGTACCCTCATTTATCATTTTCCGTAATTGGGAAACAATCTGCAGCAAATATTGCTTTTGTTCCTCGTCGTTAGTGATACTGTTATTTAATTCTGTGATGGCTATTTAATTCAGGCTGCGCGGGCCGCAAAGCCTAAACGGTGAAAGATACGCAAAAATCGATGAAAATGTATCCCGATAACATACCCTGATTACCCTTAATTTGACATTTTTTTGCGAAATCGTATGGCAAATTAAGGTTGCTGGTATTTAGGCACCTCTCGCTAACTAATTATTTAAAAATTTTCGAAAATATTTTTTTGCCTATCCTTGTATACCTGAGGGTCATCGAAATCCGATTGACGATTTTGAAATTTCAAAAAAAATGTTTTTTTTTGGGACAGCCTAGTGTGGGGGCCCTCCCCAGACATTTTTTTTTGGATAAAAGGTTCAAAATGGTAGGTTTTGCGGTTGTGTGAACAGTTAAATATTTTGTGACTCATCCGTCCCCCTAATATTAATAACCAAATGTTTTATAAAAAGATTCTATGAGCTTTTGGGGGGGTTTTAACCCCCAAAAACCCCCCTCGCTGCGTCTCTGCTCCGCTTCGCTATATTTATTTAGCTTCATTCGCTTTATCTTGCGCCTGATAACAAAACAAAAACTGTTGTTTATCAGAACGCGCTTGACGCTAGACATTAAACCCGAATGTGTAGGGCACACCGTGGTGCGTTTACGCATGCAGCACGTTTACGCAGTGCATTTTTTCCAAACAGAGATACTGCAACTGGCACGCCTAAAGTCATTTGATACAAATGCTGCTTCATAGGGGCTTTTCTTACACTATTTTGAGCATCAGTCAAGCGTCGGTCTAGCGTTGCGTTAACCTGCCCCGTGAACGGGCCAAGTTTACGCAACAGACTTAGACCTAAAAACATTTTTTTACGGTTAATAACCCAAATAGCCAACAACTTAATGCGTATAATTTTTATTTCAACAACATTTTCTCATTTAATTTATGATAAATCAAATATGATTAAAACGATACAGCCGCTCTTTATTTATAAATGGTGCAACTAAACTATAAGTTCATTGAATGTTAGGCGCTACGAAGTTCGCCGGGTCAGCTAGTATTTGTTTAAAATATACACATAAATTATTCCTTTAAGGAAAGTTTAATGGACCATATTCAAGTAAAAAGAAAATTATGTAAAATATTTTTTATTATTAAAATTGGTGATGTTGAGAGTAGTTTTCTTTCCAAAGGGGCGTAGGTGTGAATGCGAGAGATCCCTAGCAACGCAACCGGTCCTTTTTCGTTCGTAATCAGCCCTTTTAACCCTCCTGCCCCATTCCCTTACTTCTTTGTAGCCGTGCGACTCCAGCGCAACAACGAGAAGCAAGCGGTGAGGGGTGGTCCATTTCCCTCTCGACCATTGATCCAGCCGCTTTTCTCTATGCGCAGTTTCAACCCTTTTTTAGATGAGCCGTTTGACCACTTTAAAGGCGTATTTACAGGGGAGATGGGTCGGAGGGGGCTGATCCCCTCCAGAAATATAAACAGCGAAATATAGCTGACGAGGGAAAGGGCCGAAGTGTTTTCACCAGATCGCGCTTAAAATTTGCAGTCGTTGCAAAAAAAAATTTGAGAAATGAATGCTTTTTCCCTCCGGGTATTCAAATTCAAGATATTATCGTTAGAAAGCAACTAGAATTAAAACTCCTAGATGAATGGAATCTGCCACGTACAAATTCTGCCCAATAATTGCCATGTAACCCCATTCACATGTATGGAGTCTCTTGTACTGACTCCGTTGCTTGAGTGGTGTAAGAGCACGGAAGAGCCATTATGTATTGCCATTACATATAGCGGTTTTGTTGCATCGCGGTTTTCATAAAGCTCGTAACAAAGACAAAATAGTACCCATCCATCAATCCGGTATTTACGAAGTTAATTGCGAATCGTGCAACATGTGCAACACGTTTCAAGAATCAATATTAAAGTTAAATGTAGAGGGTATTTGGAAAGCTTTTCTTTCAATCGCAACTTCGGGAATAAATAGATACATCCCTAGTAAAACAGTAAAAGAAGGCAGCGTACCGAGATGGTACGACGCGGAAGCGAGAAAATCATTGAGGCGACAGAGAGATTATAAAATGAAAAAGTCAGCACGGATTTATCCGCTAATGAACGCGAGTTAATAATTAAAAAAACATTAAAGTTGTTTAAAGCCGCCACGAAGGAAGCGTTCAGGAATGCATTCACGAATTTTAAAAGAAAAACACTGTAATGGTCGGCTACCAGGCTATGTTGCAAGCAAACAATACTCTTCCAATGTACGATTTTTATTATGTACAAAAATCGGTTTACACATAAGGTGGCACAGTTCTCTCTAGCACAGCGTGCTGCTAGCACCTTCTCTTATATTTCTGCCTCTCGCGGTGGCTTCTCCGCTGGTCTTTTATACGCTGGATATACTGCTTTTGGTTCGATGCGGCAGCCTCGCCGCGTTGACTGGGCTCGCCTGGTTGCCCGCGCTGATCAGCGTCGGTGCGTTGTACTTCCTGTTTGATTCGCCACAACACTAGTAGATCAGTTACGGGATAACCCAAAAGCATTTTGGTTATATGTTAGGGAAGTTCAAGGTAAACGATCTACCGTATGTTCGCTGAGAAACGACAATGGAGATGTGTTGACGAGCAGTTGCGATAAAGCCAATTTATTAAATTTCTACTTCAAAAGCGTGTTCACGGAGCCTTCCCAGAACTCACCCGAGACCGTTGACAATCTCTGCATACGAAAGATGCCGCCTATTGACATTGGTACGCACGGAATAGAAAATATATATATATATTGAAATCGCTCAGTCCAAATACATCACCTGGTCCAGACGAAATCCCTTCTCTCGTATATAGAGAACTAGCCTCAGAAATTGCCCCCTTCCTGCAGTTAATATTCAGTAAATCCATCAAGCAACACGAAGTACCTAATGACTGGAAAATCGCTAATGTAACGCCTATATTTAAAAGTGCCAGTGTCATTGGCCCACTCCTATTCCATCTTTATATAAACGATATTGGCGAAGTAGTACACAGTTAGTTACGATTATTTGCAGACGACGCTGTAGGTTACAGAGAAATCCGTTCCAGCAAAGATATAGATGAACTTACGAATGACCTTGCTACTATCCAAGCGTGGTGCGATGCATGGCAGTCAGAATTAAATTTGAAAAAAAGAAATGCGTCGTAATGAATATCTGGAAGAAGAATAACTCCCTACAACGTAGCAATATAATTCGGAGTACCCAATTAGAGACTGTTGAATCCGTGAAATATCTAGGAGTTAGACTGAATAATGATCTATCGTGGAATAAACATATCCGATAAATAACCGGTCAAGCTAATCGTAAAATGGGTTTTGTCAAAAGAATATTAGGAAAGTGTGACGACAAAGTGAGAGAAATTAGCTACTTTTCCCTCGTTAGACCCCATTTGGAATACGCTGCCAGTGTTTGGGACCCTCATGAAAAAGGCTTAATAACAGAGTTAGAATGCGTGCAAAGAAGAGCTGCCAGGTATGTGAAAGGTCGTTACTATAGTCATGTTAGTGTAACTGACCTCTTAGATAAACTCGGATGGGAATGTCTGTCGGACCGTAGATTGAAAAATAGACTAAACCTTTTAGATAAATTCAAAAGCAGTGTCTTGTCTAACGAAGTTAACCATATCTAACAGCCGCCAACATACTACGGAACATCAGATCATATAAATAAAATAAAATAGATAGATTGTAGAACAGACAGGTACAGAATGTCATTTTTTCCGCGATCAATAAGAGATTATAACGGCAGCGATGGGACTCATAGATAGATTGCATGACTTGTAGTGTAGCCAACTAACCTGTGTAAAACTTATTGCATTTTTCTTAATTTTATTATCATTTCTAACAGCATATAGTAGTATAATTTGTTAGTATACGTGACGTTTTTTGGACGGTGTGGTGTGCATGTGGGAGTCCAATGCATGCTGCATGCTGGTGATTGATCACCCCCTGCCAAACACCCTAGAGGTGGATCGCAGGGTATTATGTAGATGTGTTACATCGGTCAAATAGGCAGAAGTATCATTACTACAATGAAAGAACATAGAAGGTGCTGGAAAAATGAGGATGAAACGTCACTTCTCACCGAACACAAAAGACTTTTCACTGTAGTCATTTTCAACCTGGAGTTCTACACTTCGAAAGTAAGGGCACAAGACTTGATGTTTTAGAGCAATTCGAAATTGTACAGAGTGATATATGAATATGTTCATGAATGAACAAGTGTTTTTCACCCACTTTCCTCTCCTTAAGATACCCTTCCCGAAAACAAACGGTCAAATTCTCTCTTCACCCACGCCTAAACCGACCCCAACATCCACAGGGCTTTGCCGTCCGCCCACCCTCTCTCCGTATTGTGTTCTGCTGGCAATTTTTCCCGTACCGTATGTTTTTCATCAGTGGAAAGAAATGTCCTCTCATTAAACCAACCCGAAGGTTGGTTTGGACAGGTTAGGGTAGATCTAAACTAGGATTGGGCCAGAGGCATGTGGATTTCACTCATTCAGGGTAAACGAAGGGGTGCATGGGGCATTGGCTACTTCGAACTTTGCGGTTTTTAATGTCGCATTTTTGAGGGCTTCACCCAGGACTGTGTACTTCCTTTTCTCTAGAAATTCTACTTAACATTTGTTACAAGTGACGTGGAAACCAGCAAAGAGATTTGCTTCAGAAAATATTGTAACAAGTTCACTATAAAATTATATGCAATGAATTATTCTAAATTACTTTTATCAGCTGAATGGATTTTATGGTAACAATTCTAAGAATATTTAATTTTATTTCGGACAGTTATGTTATAGTTTTCATGAGATTAACATAATGAAAATATTTTCGCAAGTATAGGAATTGTCAGCAAAAGTCAATCATAAATAAGTTTTGTTACTTTGAAGCTAAAACTTAAAATTTATTTCGTGCTCTGTTAGTTTGGATGAACCACTCATTGACCAGATAAAATTTTGTCCTTAATTATTTCCATTAAGGTTAGTCATATCTGTTCGAGAATGAGGACAAACAAATGACTGTTTAGTGTGCGTGGTGTTGTGTACCGCTGGAGCTGTGGCGGTCGGAGTTGGTTGATCCATTCGCTTTGCACCATCCCTTCATTCATCGTCCGTCTTCAGAATTCCCGAAACCCCGTCTGCATCCATCCCCCTATGACCTGTGCGCGTGTATCCCTCTCTCTCTCTCTCTCTCTCTCTCTCTCTCTCTCTCTCTCTCTCTCCCGGTAGCGCGACATCCTCTTAAGCACGCTGCTATTTCTGCTCCCCGGCGCAGCAAGCAATTTCTGCGCGTCCGCTCGGTGCATTGACTCGGCGAGCCACATCAAACGAGGGTACAGAGGGTTTTCCCTTCTCTTCGCACAACAGACAGGCGGATCAGTGAGTCATTGCGCTCTAACCCAGTGAACGGTTTCCCAACAAGCTATTGCACCACTGCTGGAAAGGACTTTGGCTAATCAACTTTGCTTGCCCATACAGCTCACGCAAGGATTTAAGGAAGACGCAATTCCTCTGTGACTACATTGCATTTCGGATGTATTTTTCAGTGAAAACATCGCTATCTAACACGCTTTATGTTTATGTGAGATTAAAAGTGTAAACGTTGGATGGCGCCACCGGGTCTAAAAAGGTGCCTCGTTTTTCCACTTTTACACCAACACTCCCACTCTTATTTGACACTGTCTACTTACCCCTTGAATTTGCTAGCAAGCAGAAAATAAACTCTGGTAACGGAGAAATTCTTTTGTTAAATTAGTTTTGGCTGCGTGCAGTATTACTGTTTGTGCGTCTTTCCCATTGAGAAAAGCGTTTTTCTGATTGCATTGACAGTGGATGTATGACATGAAGCCTTTAATGCATTGCTATTTTACTCACATTTTAATCATTTAAGTGACTTCACGTTTTCACTGAGCATCTAAGTTACACTACCAACTTTGAGATAGATTTCGCTTGTTTTTCTCGGATTTTGGAAAAGTCACGCCAAAGCGAGTAAAAGGAGGCCCGGAATACCTCCCACATCCTGCATCCCGATGTCAATCTGCCTCTCCGCCTCCCAAAGTCTCATTTATGCTTCGCTGAACGCTCGATCCACTAAAACCCAAATGTTATTACTTTCCGTTTATTTAAAAATGATAGATCCACCCCTGAGCTGGGTTTTGATTGTGTTTTTGGGTGTACTTCATGGCTTTAGATCGAGTGTTTCGTTGTTTCGCCATGATTATGGTAA
Organism: Ischnura elegans; assembly: GCF_921293095.1. Taxonomy (NCBI): domain Eukaryota; kingdom Metazoa; phylum Arthropoda; class Insecta; order Odonata; family Coenagrionidae; genus Ischnura; species Ischnura elegans. The sequence goes on along the minus strand of NC_060249.1, from coordinate 131,619,948 downwards.
TCTTTGGGCAAGTACCTATGGGATGGTGGATGTCAAAAATCTCTAACTCTACGAACGACCATCAATTAGACCTTAAATATTTATTCTACTCTCTCCCGTACAACTGAAATGCCCGAATCTTACATTAGCTTAGACTTAGATTTTCAGCTTTTCCCAGAATGTATTTACATTTTTTTCAGGTTTAAGTTATAGCGTGCGAGCCATCGTAAGGATGCTGTTCAGGTTGATAGTATTTCTTCCCAAGCGGTAGGTAGGTGCTGCTACAATGATACGGGCAACTGTGTGGCAAAAGTAAGCACTTTTTAACTATTTATTATGCTGCATCAGTAAGTAGGGCCCGATTCAAATTCATTGCAAACTAAATCGATAGAAATGCTGCGATATTGAGGGCTGTGGGATCCCCTCTTCTTAACACCTAAGCCCCATACTCCACCGTACCCTCTGCCTTAAACCACGAACACCTATGTAAGAAAGAACTCTTAAGGCTTGTGCTTCACCTGATAATGTCGTTTGTAACAACGGAACGCGTAGTGTTAAAATAAAACACAGAGGAAACATTGAAATGCCCAATTTTACTAATATTCACACGAAAGTCACATTATGCAAATATTTAAAAATTTCAAGCCATTTCTATTTCACCTTTCCACTGTTTGATTTTTTGTTTTCATGAAGACGGCAGATATAATTCAGCTTTATTTGCCAAAAAAGTTCACTTAAATTCCTGAATTGCATTTTGCAGTGCATTGAATTCCATAAGATTGTCTACAAACGTTTTAGGTAATTTTTGAATGGCAGAAATTACGAATCCTATGTTTTCCAGTTTTGTCTCTCTCTTATGCGTTTTCGAGTTTTTCTACGTGACGAATGCCAAAAACTAACGCGTGCATCTGACTTTATCGCGCTTAATTTGGAGTAATATTTCCGCAGAAACGCCTAGATTATTTTATATGGGTATGTTTTATTCCAAATAATTTGCTGTCATTAAATAAGAGCCACCATTGCATTCAAGAAAATATTAATTCCTGATTTTTCGCTGATTTCTCTTTATTCCTCACATTTTCGCCCTTTTTTTCTCTACTTGGATTCCAACTATTCTTGCGTCCTTCTTCAAGGTTTTTAGTTTGATTTGCCAAAATATATTCCCGAAAGTTCTTTAGAATGCCATTTATGTAAGTATAAATCCATCAGATTTAACGCAAGAAATTCGAAGTCATTTTTGAATGGCATTTCATACGAATCCCCAGATGTCAGCTAATTTCTTTTCGCTCTCGCAGCTACTTTTTTTGTGGCATTGCTTTTTTGCCTCCCCAATGGTCGTCAACTCCAGAGGCGGTGTCGTCTTTGTCGGCCAGGCGCCGGGCTGTCTCCCGGATGACGGCGGTGGGCGCCGCTCCTTCAGCATGGCGCTTCTTCTGCGGGGGGGGAGCTGTTTCCCGCTCCCCTAATCCTGGCTGCTGCCGGAGACGGGCAGTCAAGGGCTGTGGGTAGGATTTCCACCGCGAGATGACGACAGGAGACCCGTTTCCCGTCATGCACCTCGGGATTAAGGGCCCTCCGTCGCCGTGCGAAATGCCGAGCTAAGCGTCATCCCATATGAATGAATGCATGCCTCCCCCCGCCAAGGTCGATTCACCGCTAGGCATTGAACTTCAGGTGGGACAGTGCTCGCGGACGCGGATTAATATACGAAGCGAAGAGCAAACGGAATATTGTGGGGTGCATGTTGTTGAGAAGTACTATTTCGAATGGAAATACAGAAATAATCATTGAAAAATAACACAGCAGGAGAGTGTAAACTAAAAAATCATTCTAATTATTTGTTTTACTGAGATCATAAACATTTTTGAAGCCTGAAATGCCTTTGCACGTTGAGATAAAGCCATCAATAGCAGAGAAATCCTCTCCTTAAGGAAATGAAATAAAAATGCAATGGTATGAAATGTGCGATGGGATGGAAAACCCATCCCTATTGAACGGAGATGCTCATATATATAACTTAAATATTAATCAAGATTACCGGAAAGATCCAAAGAATCACCAGTTATTCTATATATAGCAGTGATACCCATGATCAGCAGGATCAACTCGAATGTACCTACTAACGAAAAAGGACGCGAGGAAATGCAACCGGAGGATCGATCTGGTTTCAGAGGAAGGAGATTTATCCTAGAAAATACTTTTAACATTAAAATAGCAGCAGAAAAAGGGAATCAAAGACACCTGGAGCCTCATCTAGCGCTGATATATCTTTAAAAATGCGTGATACCCATGCAGAAATTAACTGAGGAGGCGAAGGGCTTCGAATTTAATCCTTTCTTAATGAAGGTGACCCTTACTGAAAATAATAACATAAGAATAAAAATTGGAGCCTAAATGAGAGAAGAAATTAAAATGGCAAAAGGTTTTAGACAAGAAAATTTGAATGTACACTTTTAAATCAAACACATCTTAGCAGAACCCTGCAAACGTGGAAAAGGAAATGGAGCTACTTAGGACTACGAGTGGGAGAAAGTATATTAAATTCGTTACAATTTTCAGATGACAAAATTCTAATTTCAGAAGACGCGAACGACCATAGATACGTAGTATGGAAAGGTAAGGATCCACATAAATAGTATGAGCTCACCATTGGTTTGAATATTGTACCAACTATGCCAACCTGTCATACGAAGAGCTGCAGCTCTATCCTAGATATTATCTGTGTTGATGACCTTAATAAAATTACGTCCTCTGGTCAAACACCGGATCCGCCACTCTCATGCCACGACCAAGTCTTTGTTACTTACAAAATGTTAATTCCATCATTTACGCCAAAAATTGTAACCTTCAGAGACTTCAAAAATTTTGACGAGGAAAAGTTCATCATCGATCTATGCCAGATTAACTGGTCTTCTATCAGCAGACTGATTTCTGTGGACGACAAAGTTAACGAGTTAAACTCCCTCCTACTCAACACACTGGACTCGCATGCTCCAATCCGAAGTGTACTTGTCACCCATCCCCAGACACCATGGCTCACACCGGAAATTAAACTGAAGATAAAGGAAAGAAATATTACTCGAGCAATGTTTCGGCGATATAAAGTTCCGGCTACTCTCACTAGATACAAAACCCTACGTAACCAAGTGAAGAGTATGATACGCAATGCAAAAAAATATTATTTCAAACGCACTCTAGGAAAAAAGGGCGATCCTAAATCTATGTTGAAATCCATTCGTAATCTTGGAATCTTACCTCCTAAAACCAATAACAATATCTTAAATATCCATCCAGATGTCCTCAATAATCAGTTTGTCAAAAGTGAACCGCAAATCTCCCTCGAACCTCATATCCCACCTCCAGCGAATCATAATCAGTTCTTCTTCTCACATGTCTCATCGTCCTCAGTTTTTAGCGCGTGCAAAAAAATCACCTCCAATGCCAAAGGACATGATAAAATTCCCTTTTCTTGCATTAAGAAGGCTCTACCTGTCATTTTGCCCTCGCTCCTAAATATAATAGATGCCTCACTTCAAACGGCACACTATCCTGCGACCTGGAAGCACTCCCTTATACACCCAATTGCTAAATGCCCCCAGCCCTCTACACCTGATGACGTCAGACCGATAGGAATTTTATGTGCTTTTGCCAAGATATTTGAGCGGATTGTATTTCAGCAATTAAGCTCATATACATCCACTGCTAACTTACTAAACCCCTTGCAGTCTGGCTTCCGTGGTCGACATAGCACTCAAACTTCGCTCTTAAAAATTACCGAGGACATTCGTGAGGCAATGGACAAACGCCAGGTGACGATCTTACTATTTTTCGATTTCACCAAGGATTTCGACTCCGTTTGCCATGAATTGCTCCTCCGCAAGCTGAGTACCCTAAATTTCTCAAAGAGTGCTGTTGACTGGTTTAGATCTTACCTCAGCGGTCGCACTCAAGCAGTGGTGGTCAGTAGCAACCTACAGTCAAACTGGATCCCTAATACCGTGGGGATGGTACAAGGCTCAGTTCTTAGCCCACTTCTTTTTTCTCTCTTTATAAACGACCTCCCTGATGTCCTCATGCATTGTGACTACCACCTTTACGCCGACGATTTTCAAATGTATCGTCATTCATCGCCGTCCAATATTATTAATTCAATCGGACTTATCAATGAGGACATCGAGAGAATTAACAGTTGGGCGCAGGCCAATCATTTGGCTCTCAATGACAAGAAAACAACAGCAATAATTATAGGGAGCTTTTATTTATTTTCACAATTATACCATGAAAATCTACCAAAAATAAGACTCGGTAGTCACAATATACCTTATGAGGAAACGGTAAAAAACCTTGGAGTCATATTCGATCGAACCCTTAGCTGGAAGCCTCAAACAAATTATGCGAGGCGTAAATTTTTGGGATCACTGCATCAACTTTTCAGAGACAGAGAAATACTTACACCCGACATACGAATTTCATTTGTTAAAACACTAGTCTTCCCTCACTTGGATTATTGTACAGCCTTATTCACTAACCAAGACGAAGCAAACAATAATAGACTCCAATTGGCCATGAATTCAGCTGTAATACTTATTTACGATTAAAAAAATGGGACCATATTAGTAACTATTACAACCGCCTTAACTGGCTTAAGTATATAGAGCGTCGCACCCTTCACATAATAACTCTAGCCTTTAGTGTCTTAACGACCGGTTACCCGCCGTACTTGTACGAGAAATTCGTTAGAAAATCTGAGGTTCATAATATACCTACCCGTAATCATAACATTGACCTCCATATTCCAAAACATCACACGTCTCATATGAACAAATCATTCATAGTAACCACCTCACGAAAATGGAACTCTCTCCCAGCCCAAATAAGAAGCAGTACAAATATCAATAGGTTTAAACACAGCACATATGGGTTTCTGAAGAATGCCTCCTCAACCCCAAGTTAAATTTCTTTTGTTTATATTTACTTTCTTATGTTCATATTTCTTGTTTATATTCACATTCTTATGTTCATATTGCTTGTTTATATTCACTTTCTTATGTTCATATTTCTTGTTTATATTCACTTTCTTATGTTCATATTTCTTGTTCATATTTCTTTTGTTTGTCACCTTAAATATTGTAATTAGTGTGTTACATCTAAGTGCGATTATTTATTTTTTTGTCGAAAATATTGTATTGTTTTTTTTTCATGCACTAGGCGATATGCACTGTTCACATTTGACTGTATGTAGATAGGATTTATTTACTTTTTTCTTTTATTTATCTATCCCAATGTGAAATGGTGAAATGTAGAAAGCTGTACTTATATTTTTTCATGGGCCCCAGTGCCTACGAAAATAAACGATATTATTATTATTATTAACAAAAACAAGCAGAATACTTGCTTATAAGAAGTGATGAAATAACAAGTGATCCGCTATTGGAAATCGAGTTCGTAAACAAAGTAACCGAAGAGTTATATTCAGGAGTGACATTGGGCGATAGCGAGTGTAGCAACCAAGAGATTTAAGACAGCATTACTAAGGGAAATACTATCATTAAAGTTCTAAATTCTGATGTAAGAGACCAACGTAAGAGCAGAGAAACGGAAAGACAAATGTGCGCAGGAATGGTAGGAAGTGTGATAACATAAGGATCATAATGTATGTTTTGGAGAAACGAGTACGCCAGGGTTCGTGGGTGGAGTTGTTTGTTATGGAGAGAAGAACTAAACGTTTTGGGGGGTATAATATTTGTTCAGAATATTTGTTAGAGCTGTAGTGTCTTTTTCATATCAACGGGTGCACAAGTATCATTTAAAACATGAACATAATTTTGACGTAGAAAAATTTCGTAAAAAAATTGAGTAGGTGTTCAAATTGAATGTTTCATATCTGCAACATTTTCTATGCTGTGTTTATAATTTAACTTTTGGAAATATACATTCGCACGCTTAAAATAAACGCTACTTAACGCAACGCCATCTCATTTTGCCTTTGCAAGGGACGAAAAAACTGGCGGTGTCGCATGAAACTGAATGACCTTAGTGGTTTTCGCAGCGTCAGTACAGATGTCGCAGGAAACGGTCTTCTATATTCCCCGCATGACTTGCTGTGGATACATAGCATCCGCTGCAACTACTCCTGCATTGATCTTCCGTCTCCATTCATTAAAAGTAATTTTTAGCTTGCGTAAGGCCAGAAATTTCCACTCTCTATGATGATTTACTATTCTCACGATTCCGGCTGAGCGAAGATGAAGAATGGCGCAGGTTTTAAAAGCGTACCTAATCGTTTATCGATTCAGTTCTTCGATGAATCCCAATCACAATTGCAATCTAGGCTTTCTGCCGGAATTTTACTTTTCTATGATCATCTTTGTGCGACTGATTGCTCTAGAGGGCTTCATTACTATACCTTCTACCTCAATAGATGGAAAATATAATGTTTAAATGTGGTTAAGTGTAAGACCAATAGTTGAGAAAATGTCTTGCTGCTATAAAAATGTGATTTAAACATATTTAACTGTGCGAAAGCGTTTCTTACAATCGAAGAAAAGTCTCTTTATGCGTAGTGATCATACGACACACTCAATTTCAATGAAATCCTAGCCCCAAATGTAACGGATAGTCATTGTATAATCATAATTTTTTGTAAAATTATTTTGAGAGTATGTATACTATATCATGAATTTTCTCCCTGACCTTCGTGTTGCTGGCATGGCGAGCGTTGTATAATTTATTTAGTCAAATTTAGACTCGTGTGGATTATATGTGCACTGAAGATTCTTTGTCCATTCTTTACTGAGACATCCATTTCCCAGAATTGAGTGGAATCAATATTCACCATTATGACTCGTCGGCCATAATTTCATGGCTGCTCAGTGGTGCGTGACGCTACCCGTGACGTCTCCGTGAATCAAAGTGACCAGTGAGCCGTGATAAACATTTCCACATTTTCTTTTCGTAGATGCGGCAGTAAAATTCATTGGACGCCTGAGTAGAAAGGACGCTGTAATTACTTCAGATGTTCATTCAAGCATAGCTAATTTTTGGCTATTTTCTCAATTGGAATGCTCTGGTATCAATTCTATTCAACCCTTCCTGAGTCACTATCAAGAGCATGGTATGGCGAATTGTCGTCTTTTCTTGATTTTTAAGTCTTTTGGACCTCCTTACAGAGCGAACTTCATTTTCTCGTACAGAGCTACATCTTTAGCTAATTTTAACTCCTTAATAATGATTTATTAAAATAATTGATTACCAAAACGAAAAAATATCTATTTTAAAAGCATGTTGAAGCATATATGTTTCATCGGCTGTGGTCGATGAGCGGTTGCAAAAGCTGGTGAAAAGATGAATCGTAAGAAATTATTGAAAACATCAAGAGAAGCAGCGACTGCACTTGATGCTACTTATCCCGGTGTTTATTAAGATTCAACGGGAGCTATTAGGATAGATATATGTTTAAGAATTTGAAGGAAAAATCTGCAAAATTTTGATACAGTCCTTCAATTTTCATTGAACTACTTATTCCTAGTGAATAGAAAATTCCTCTAAGGAATATCTCTTCTAAAGTCAAAAGATCTTAAATAAAGGGATGGCAGAAATATAATACGACGAAGGAATGATGTCTCCATCAACGAAATGGGAAGGTAAGCATCTGGAGAAGAGCTCCGACGCACGGCTAAGATGGTTTTGTGCCATGGCGATGGGTAGGGTGGTTGGAAACGCGGCGTTTCCATTAGTCTGCTGTACCTAAATGTCAGGCTGCAATAGGACCACGGGTTATCGTCCCATCCGACAGGTGAACGGAACTCGAGAAATGATATTAAATGGGAACTATGAAACGCGAGACGATTGTGATATAGTAATGGAAATTTCGGCGAAATGTGGTGAAAGAGACTGAAAATGTGAATGGCAACTGCTTGCGTCTAGCATTTTAATATTGAATGTGCTTTTATAAGGCGCTATGCTGATTTCAATAGTCATTTCCACTTTTTACTTCGCAAGGTCGGCACTTTACATCACTAAAAGTGCCGATCATCAGGTGGTTCTACGGCATCGATCTAATGTGAGTGGAAAAATTATCGGCATACATGGCAGTAATGGAAAAAGTAAGAAAAATCTTAAGATGAAATGATGCCCTGACGTTGGTGCAGAACACTAAAAACTATTTTCGCGGCAATGATATTCATATGGGGAACTAGTTTTGTTTTTGATCTTTTTTGATAAAATGGGTAAACTATTCTATAAGGCACGATTTTTCGTCATTAATACGTTTCTCAACATATTTTGAGATATAACCGGACGCAATATTAAGGTGTAAAAATTTTAATTGTGAATGTGAATTTTTTATAAAGACACTTATGGCCTCCAAAGCAAATATTTTCATCTGCAAAGTGGTCAGTTTTTAAATTAGCCCCGAAATTTTAATATATCAATGAATATCGGATCAAAATATTTATTATCGAATATACACATTTACTTTTTATTCTTACTGCAATGAGCGTTCAATGGTTTCAAATTTTCAGGAGATTAGAATCTATTGAGTTCTTGAATTAAGAAGATAACTAATATTATAATCGAACGCATTGTGTGTTTGAGGAATGCCTATTTCACATAGATCTAAAATGAATCTTTTAATTCGTTAAACCCGCCCAAGCTAGAAATTTGTTTCGTGTGGAAGAGACCTTAAATATTGATAACTTAATATATTGGCACTGATTTTCCATGATATCCAAAATATGGCTTATGTGTTCGTCTTATGCGCTATCGCAGTTCATTTTTCGCTCCGTGGAGCTTACTGGACTGCTAATTACTTGTCACCATGTCCACCGTTCATCATGGTTGCCTCTCCTTAGTCTAACCCCTTTCAATTGGTATCTGCAGAGCCTCATAATTCCTCTCCACCACACTTACATTTCCATTTCGTCACTCGTACGCTATTGAGTACGTATATTCATGCATACTTCACTGCTTTCCGACCCTTTCTTGGAAGATATTAAAGAAGGAAGCCATCTGAATTCCATGCTAACTTTGACACTGGGAGCGAAACTCAGACGCGGAATTTCGATTAAACTCCCAGTAGTACAGCAAAGTTCACAAAAGCTATGGGGATAAGGGATGATTCGAGTTTCTTAAGCTTGTGTGCAGGAAGAATGCTGACACATTTTTAATAATGCAATTGTCCACGGAGCTGTAAGGGGAGCGAATATCATCTCTAAAATACCCTAAATATCCAGCATTGCCAATTGTAGGAATAATGATTGGTTTTATTTCGCTCCGTGGGCTTACCTGAGATTTTCCAAATTTCTGAAGTTATAATTCTTTGATTAAATATCTATTTTCGTTTGATTGAAATGAACTCTATACAAATCTAGATGGGAAAAATTGATACCCTTAGAGCAGCTTCTTGAGATAGGTGACGATTCTGTGTAAAAGAAGAATGCTGACTGATTACAGGTTTTTGGAAGGCTAACCAATACATAATTTTCTCTCTACTTTATCTTATTTACCTTTATTTCACTTACCTTTATTCATGATTCAAGAAAAAAATACCTGTCAATTAAACATTTCGTTGCAATTGATTGATTTCTTCTATGCAGTAAGTAAATATAGGTATTTCTACCGTGATACGGATTATATGTAGTGTTCCTCCAACTGTTAATAGCAGTATCACTTTTACCATTTATAAAAAAATATCTATATGAAATGAACTACACTTTTCTGTGAAAAGTAAAGTTTGCGCTAGACATAAATATTTTGCGCCATGAATTAATTTTGATCAGCGCAGTTATGACAAATCCATCTTGCAAAGCCGGAGATGTGTGGATGCATGTCAGTTTCGTGAAAGTATTTGAGTTGGTTGCCTTTCTTTCAGTAAAGAGCGTGCGGCATCCAGGTGGCCATAATTAACTCAAGATGGCGTATCATGTATTTCAAAGACAAGATTTCCATTTCCTCTTTTGCATGTAAGATAGTTTATGGTTAACAGTCATTAAATTCCGTAGTTGAAGGCGATTTATACTAGTTCATAGGAAATGCCGCTCTTATTAGGCATAATGTATGGATTTGGAAAGCGCTAATATTACTGATCTAATTTATTGCAGTGGCTCACAGTGTTGCTTTTCCAAATCTAAATGCATCATGAACTAAGTAGCAGTATCTCTAATTTTTCACTTTTAGATAACTTTAATTATTATGCAAAGAATTATAATGAATATGCAAAATACTTTGTTTTCATGGTAAGCGTTTAGCTAAATATTTTTACAATTGGTATAACTTAAATTAAAACACAACTTGATGAGTATTATGTTATTTAAAGTGTATTTCGGTGAAATTAGTTCACTACAGAAACTTTTTTTTAACCTAGGATGTTGGGGCTTTATGCTTCTGAGTGACAGGACTTTGGACTATTTTTAAACTCTTCGTTGGGAGTTTTTCACTTTTGAAGAGTATGTCAACTCTTAAAGACGATATTTGGACCACATCGTCGTTACGAAATTTAACAAAACACTGCCCAACTTGTACGTCCATGTAAGAATTCAATTTTTTGGGCTGTTTGATCATTTCTTTAAATACGCAACCACAAGCGGGTTGCCATGGTGAGCTCTGGGTGGCAGACCACGTTTTCAGAACTCCTTGTATATTTAAAAGTTACGCTTTCCGACCCCTCTTTTGTGCCAACTCGCGGAATTACGTGGCAAAAGGGAGAAAAAAGAAGGACGAGCGTTGAGTCCGGCCCTGAGCCCGCTTTCCATGATGGCTTTGGCTTCGCAGGAGGAATAAACCTCTGGAAAGGGTTAGAGCAGGGGAGGGTGTGGGGATTAGGGGATGAAAGGGACTTTGGGAGGTTTTGTGAAGGGTGGCTGCGCGGATTATTCTCCATGGAACAGAAAGGTGAGCTTTCTCTTCTCTCTCTGCCTCCCTCGGGGGTGGATCTGAACACGTACGTATGTATGTATGTATGTATTCATGCACGCTGGGAGGGTGGAAAAGGCCTCGCGGTGGCTTCATTTTTTTGGGGGGGGTCGGAGGGGGTGGAGAAGAAACTTGAGAGATGTCTGAAGTTGGTTTCGGATCCGCATTTGTCGTTTTCCATTCTCCGCGATGCGATGCTCTTCTGTCTGCGGCGTTGCAGTGAGCGGTGGATTTACATCTCGTGCGGCCATTGCGACTTCTTTTTGACGTAGTGCCGTCAGACTTTAAACACACGTTCCGAAATGCAAGCTGCTCCATCTACAGTGGGAGCGCGAGAGAGTTCCGCAGACATGCACTTCCCGGCGGCTTGGCAACGCCAATCATTTTCCTTAGCTCAGCCTGCGCCTGGAATCTCAGCAACTGTGCAACTCCACGGCAAGTTCATGTGCGGGCAAAGCTGCAAATGTTGCCTCGACCATAAGCATGCAAGACGAGACTCTATGACTGTTTAACTTTATTCCTGGTAGTCTGCATGAAATGTGTGATAAATATATTTGCCATACTAGTCTTTAAAATTTAGGATTTGAGAAACTTACCCTTTGGAAAATAATTATTTTTTCTTGTTACCAAATTGTTGAATTGAATGGTATTTTATGACATAAAAAGTTTTTATTCAAGCATTCATGGTTCTTCCTTCTGATTTGCTGAGTAATTTTGAGCGCCCGCCTCTTAGAGGGTTGGGTTTTTTCATGCGAGTAGCACGCAATTTGCATACTTAATTTGACTTCTTTGATTCCTTACGCTGCAATTTTTCATAAAAAAATTATTTTAATAATCGACATAATATGCCTTTTATTATCTTCGTTTAATCACACCTAACCACGCATACTTGCAATTTCAAATTGAACCCGTGAAATAGATGACAGCGCATTTTATCTACCGTAATAAGGGAGAGAATGCAATGGTAATGGAGCCTCAAGATCATTGGAGTGCCAAATCAAAATTTCCTCTGCAATAGGAGCGCTTATTTTATTATTTCATCATCATCGTGTTTTAATTATTTTCTTTAATTAATTAATAAAATATCCGTGTCTGGAATATGTATTTTTTTCCAACACTCACTACTTCCAGTAAGTACTTTATTTTCATACATTGTTTTTTGGTGTGCGATTCCATGCGTTTATTTGATTAAAATAAATGCTTTTCTCCAAGCTATAATTTAATTTTTATTAATGTTTCATCCTATTGAAGTATATCTTTGAGTAACTTGAATTTAATACAGGGTTTTATGAGTATAATTATTAGTGATGCATCAACGAAATCATTGAAATTTATTTTTCTTTTCTAGGTGAGTATCTGCTCCTCAGACGTGTCCTTGTACCTCCATCCATGTGAAGTAAGTTCTTCTTATGTAATATTTTTCCCTTGTCTATATTACACTATAAAGCCCTCTTCCGCTAACTCACTCACTCTTACAAATGTTTGGGATGAACGAGACGAGATACGACGAAGAGTCTTGTGACGACCCCCTCGAAAACTATATGCAACCCCAGGAAAATTGTGAAAACACTAAATTTCCTATTGTTTATCTGCCTAATCATTTAAAATTGAGTATGAGGATTGGTTCAAAAATGAACACCAAAATCCGATGGCGGCGCGGCGATCATTGTAAGGAAGACGCAATCAAATAATCATAGCGACACATGTGCTTATGCAAGCAAAAGAAGCAAAATTGGAAAAGGAGATAAAGAGCAAAAATTTGTTTACACCAAATCGCATTCAAAGGAAAAGAGGAGAAATAGAAGGTAGGATTATTATTTTTGATAAATTGTATTCTGCGTATAATATTTCGGTGTTATTAAATTCGAGAGTGTGGCTGTTATTAATTCAATTGTTCATAAGTGCACATAATGCCATTTTAAAAAGATTTTATTCGTGCTGTTGGCTGTAGTTCCTGCCTTGCTTCCGATGCACGATTGCAGTAGAAAGATTTCTAAACAAATCTTCCTTTAAAGATAGGTAGGTAAAAATTATTTCATTTTCATTGTTTGTGATGGCGAAAACGCTTTATTTCTTTTTACTTTATTTTTCCTGTCAATATTTTCTTTTTAACTTGCAATGTTATCCGTGAGCTGGTGTTTCAAAGGCAGTGGTTAATGGAATTTGGAATAAAAGTGCAATAATAGGAATTTCTTATTCAATTATTCGTCTTAATTCACTTTTCATTTAGTAGCTAAGTTATTTACCTGTAAAAATATTCGAAATCATAATATTTATAATGTTTTGTTCGTCACAGTTGTAATATGCTACTCACGAGATGATTTTATTATGCATTAAAATAGATACGATAGCTGTGAGGAGATATTTGTGCATTCCGACTCATCAAAACTCCCTCCCGCCGTCGCTTTTCACATCACTTCCGATATCACAGCTCGTGGTCATAGGACCCGCATCACGCAAATATATACCGTGTTTATGTTTACATATGTCGTTCCCACAATTTTCACACGTTGCGCTACAGTCGCTCCATACTGGCATGCGTTATGATTGGCTGATAAGGGCTTAAAGTGACGGTTTCAGATACGGAAAAAGGGACCAGACGAGAGATGAAAAAAGTGATGGGAATCCTCATCATTGGAGTGATCGGTAAAAACAATTGCGCGCGACGATCATTTACGGGTGATCACTCGAGTGTTCGCTGGAGTGATCACTCGAAAATGATGAAACAAATAGTCGTGTGATTCAGGCTTAAAAGTATCTCCACTTTGTGCATTTGCACTAGATATTGATATTCAGTTTTTACGTAATTCAATTGAGTGTATCATCCTCTCTTAAGCTTACGAAGGGAAACTGCTGTCACACATTCATATATTTCAAGAATTTGGTTTAAAAAAATAAAATTTTCTTTGTGAAAAATAATTAATAAGCGTGATTTTAATATTCATCAAGGCAACCGATTAGTCTATTCGATAGAGTCTGTTATATTACGCGTGGGAGGCCCGTGTTCAATACCCTATGCAGGCACATTTCTTCTCCGCTCTTTTCTATTTATTTTGAGGAAACTTACATTGAACACCTATTTTAATTTCAAGAAACACGTAATTTTATGATTTTCAATAAAAACAATGTTTTTCTGGGTGCAAAATCTTTCATATGCTCACGCTAAACGGGTTTATTATGAGTTTTATCTTAGTTTTTTTCTTGTCAGTTTTCGAGATCAGAAACTGGTATTTCTAATTGTACTTTTTGCAGTGTTTACTCGCTTTATACAATGCTTTACCAATTGAAATGTAGTTAAATGTAGTTGTATTTCGCAAATTCATAATGTTATGATAATAAGTATAAATTGAGAGACATACTCTCGCTTTTTTGTTTTGGTTTTGAAGCAAATAATCTAGAGAGACTGTGATAGTCGTAGAAATTGATTTTTTTAGTCCCTCAGAAAAAATTTGCCATCTATAAAAATTTATTTCCATATTGCAGCCTACGTACCATGCACTCGTTTTACTTTAATGTGGAAATATTGCTTATATCTAATCTAGCCAATCGAAAAGTAAACTATCCTTCAGTAACAAACGGCGGAAAAAAGTGTAAGACCTTCCATAGGGACAGTAACAGGCCGCAAGCCTTTTGCGTGGGGTTTGGAAGGGCAGACCCCCTCCCCCCACCAGTGATCACAAGTGAGTTTATTCTCACATAAATGTTACCATAGGGAGTTCACTGATGAGCAATGCCCGACATGTCAGTGTCCATCATTTTCCCTAGCGCTGCATGCGCCTGTATCCATAGCACAGTGTGTGTTCTTATATGAAAAGCGCATATCAGCACAGAGCCGAAAAAATTGCGCCGAAAAGTGCATGTAAAGTTGAGACATGGTGACTGTTCAGCTTAATTTGTGGCAGTTAGCATGGAAATTGCTAACTAAAAACATTTTAGAATGCTAATCTCTAAATATTGGGTTTATGATACCCAAGTTAAATAAATATTTTTTGAAAGCTAGCATGTTCTGGTATATGATTTTACGGAGTGAAAAGACTTCACTCCGACAGTGGGTATGCATCATGATTGTCCCCACTGGAGAATTGATGTTGCCAATTCAAAATTTTGTCACTCTTCTCTCGAAGTCTTGTCTTTCCGTCATACTGAGCAAAATTTCCACACATCCATATACGTAAAGTGTCTCTTACCATAACCCTAAGTGCACGCTAAGCGGGGATTTTGCCGCATTTTTGAAAAATTCGAAATAGCGCGTTTGCTGTGCATGAATCACTACTGGCACACTTTGGTATTGTATCTCTGTACTTTTCCTTCCTCCAAGAACGTATATTTGCGTCAATGTGACGACCAACTATTGCGTTAGAATCTTACAAAGCCAGAACAACTTAGTTTCGGGTGATTTGCCGCTAGATGGCGTTCACACAATACTAAGGAACTTTTGATAATCTGTCGCTACCGTGGAAACTTGGAAGCATAATTCTTTTTCCAATACTATGTCAATATGTGGTCTCGTTATTATAATGTTTTTTTTAAGCATTTTCATTACTATTTCGTCATTATTATTATTATTTGTATTATTTGTATAGTTGTAAATATTTCATACTCAAATATGCATTACATTTATGTAAAAATGCGTTACATATGCTTTACTTGTGTCCAAAAAATAAGTTATGCACGTTAATTATATTGTATAATGCATAGGAGTTTGAAGGCCAAGAGTCGGCACTTGTTGTATCTACTTGCGGGAAAAGAACATAATGCTGGAAAGGCATTATATCAAGATTCATGAATCGTAACCTCCTTATGGACGTAAATCGTATTATGATTATATCGAATTGTGAACAAATTGAACCGGTGGTGACTAATGTAGAGTATATGATATTCCAAGGTCAGAACGTATTTATCACCCTCATGAGTTCTAACGAGTGCTTCAAAAGCTTGATGATGAAGATAGGAGGGTAAACCACGATATGGAAAATATTTTTTTGATTTCTCACATGAAAATGAAGGGGAGGAAGAATGTTTTTGAAGACGCATTACATTGCAGCGAGAGTTAGCAGTCTGATGATAATAATATTGTTAGCCACCCACATAATTTCAACGTTTATCTAGATCAGCGGAAAACGGTGAAACGTTTTGGCTGAACTCTTATATACAATTTGCTAACACCAAAACAAAATCTAAAGTTATTGTTCTTGTTTCACCTGGGCCAACATCATTTTCTAAGAATGCCGCAACCGAACTCGATTCGTTGCCGAAAACGATTTCATTGAACATGATTGAAAAGAATGTCGAGAATACCAACTTGTATATTGAAGGAAAACTGTCATCACACGTGTACTCGAGAATCAGAGATTGCATCACTACTTCTCGTGTAGAAATAATATCTTTATTTGGAATTTAATACCCTCTCTTTGTAAATAAAAGTTGCAAGGCACATGCTAGAATAAATTGTAAAAAAGCTGGAACAGGCCTGATGAATTGCAGAACAGCGTTCGCAATAGCAAGGGGATTACGGAAATTCGAATGGGAATACAACAGCAAAACATTATTATTCAAGTCTTGATTTAGCCATGTATTGCTAGAAAATGGTCTAACTTTCTTAGGTACCGTGAAAAAACTTAAATTCACAGAGAGTTTCTACCCTGCAAAATTCGATAGGCTGGAACTTCATTTCTTGGTTTTCAGGATTCCTGCACTCATGTTTCGTACAGCACTAAACGAAACAAATGTGTTACCCTGCTTTCTACGTTGCACTGCAAAGAAGACATTGATCTAGAAACAGCGAAACCTGAAATTGTCCTGGACTACAGCTCAACCAAGGGAGGTGTTGACTTCGTGAACCAGAAGCGTGTAAATGACTCCCCTTCAAGACGAACATGAGCGTGGCCTCCATCACAAGTTTTCCGGTTTTTTTGATATGGGTACTCTTAGCTACCAAGTGATTTTTGTAGCCAATAATATTTTTTTAAATCCATCCGAAAACAAGAATGGAGTTCATGGAAGCTCTCGCGTTTAGCCTTGTAGATGAACATCTGAAGTTCAGGGTGAAAAAAAGGTAATCTTCCTGCAGACTCAAAGGCTTTTCTAGCAATAAGACTTGGGAAAATTCCTGAAGTATTTTTTTCTACATATGAACCTCAATGTAGGGTGAGTCATTGTTTTACACGTGGAAAATATAAGAATTATAAGACGGCAAGTATACGAATGTTTTCGATTTATATGCAATAATCATTCCACCTGTGTAAAAAAATATCACGAATGTCATTACAGAGACAGTGATGAAAATGTTGAATAATGATGAAAATATTGAAAAATTAATTTTATTTATAAAGTCTGTTATTTATATAATTTTGATGATTGTATTAACGTTTTGGCATATCCATTTCCTTTTTTGTGTGTGTTTTTTGACTTGATGGTGTCTACATTATCGTCTGCCAATTCAATTAGAAAAATTAGTCTAAGTATTTATCAAGAAATTGGCATATAATAATGCAATATTTTTGTTTTTAGAAATGAATGGGAAAAATATTTAAAGTGCTTTTAATTATTAGAAGTTACCCATATACGTTAAAAACACCCTCAAATTTGAATGGATATTCGGGAAATTCAAAAATATAAAAGTGCGGCAAAAAAGCTGCAAGCGTGCACTGGTGCTATGCTTGCAGGAGCGTGCACCTAAGGGATACTTTAAGACCTAGGTGTTAGTCTGTGGAAACTGCAAATTCAAAGCAAAGTAGCAATTTTTGTGAAAAAAGCAGTTAAATTAAAAAGGAGCCAAATTATGAAATACGTAATGATAATAAGCATTTAAAAAGTGGCACCCGAAATTGCGCTCTTGGATTAAGTACTCTCTCGTAACTCTTGATATTTTTGTTTCTCTAATATCAATCGACAAGATTAACGAACAGCATTTTTTTCGATTATTGCATGAAGTTTCAATAAATAACCGCGCACGTTGCCAGACCCTGATCACTCGATGCCCTGCGATCAGGACTTGCTTCACTTTTCCCTTCCCTCGCATCACCACCACGGACGACCGTTCTCCCCCCCCCCCCCCCCCATTTCCCCCTCCTGCCACATCCGGACCGTGTTGTGCCGTCGAGCGAGCGCATTTCGTAGCGTACATGAGAGCATGCATTTTGAAGGACGGACTGCATGGTCTGGTGGCTGGCGGTCCTCCCCGTTTCCCTATTCCCCCGCTTTCCCCACTTGGCGCTAGTGTCGAGAGTGGAGTAGCAGCATCACACACCGCAATTCAGAGATTGGAGGGCCCCTGCCTTGGTTTAACTGCTACGGGAATCATAACCATTATGTATTATGTGATAAAATATCGCTCAAAATATACATTATTGCTGGCTATTCCTAATTATTATTTTCGATAACCACAGTGACTAATTGTTGTACTTTTACTGTGTAAGTGAACAGGGCTAGGTGAGGTAGTGAGCTATTGCGACTGCCTAAGCTTGGCTGATTCGGATGAGTTTTGAAGCGAATCTATATGTGTTTCTATTACTTTTATTAATCCTGTTTTATTTACATATTTATTATTTTAGCAGCGCAACACACTATCGAGAATGAGATTTCCCTTTGATGGCCATTACGGTTGTCTTTGCGCGATAATAGTCCATATTTTTGACCCTAGGAGGTGTTGAAGTGGGTAGGTTGTCCATTAGGGCGGATCGGAAAAATCGATTTTTTTCAAATCCATCTGGCCCAATGAAAAAAAGTTGTGGGACCGATCAAAAATAAGGCCTGAAAAATTTGAGACCTCTAGGTGAACCCCTGACCCTCGCTCAAATGCGATTTAGGGGGGGGAGGGTCAAAATTCTAAAAACGTAATATTTTATGGTCATTCTTTAAAGATTTTGCCGAGTTACTGTCCTTATAGATCGAAAATTTCGTGCATTTTGATGTATCTGCCACCGTTTAGCCAAAAAATTTGAGTTCGCGTCCGCGAAGAAAATATTCCAACGCCCACGCAGCGTCGCGGGTACAAGAGCCGCAAGCCGATCCCTTCCCCTCCACGCTCGCTTCTCCCCCTCCCACGCCTCGAATACAGCAAAATTCATCCCGCGTGTGCTGCTAGGAGGGCGTTCATCTTTGATAATATAAATCGGAAGATGGTAGAAGGTAAAAAAGGATGCGTAGTGAGACGACTTGTCTCTTATTTGGCGCCTCGTCGGCGTTAAACAAATCGATGTTATCAGCTTTTAGAGAAGTGATGAAATATTTTTAGATCCGAGAACGCAGGAAAGTAGCCTACGGTCTATGAAGAGGCCTCTCGAGTGGCTGTAAAGACGTACAAACAATGCTGACGCACTTCTCTTCCATTATGTGTGTGACTAAATGGATATAGCGGTACCGCCAACACTACACTGGTGGCCGTAAAATCGTTCGTTTTTGGCGTCTAAGGCCTTGGATCTATATAAAATGACCAATACCACGTTATTGACGAAGTGAACTTGGCCGATTTTCTTTGCGAGCAAATCTGTGTCAGTCACTCCTTACCTCAAAGCTTTTAAATGAAGTCTTCCTTTCCATGCATGCCTTATCTGAATGCAATTCCATCGTGGCCTTTTGCGTACTTTTCATAACTACGTAGTATTTGCATTCGTCTTTATTCTTGGCCTTCGACTTCTAAAGGGGCGACTAAAGATTGCCACCAATCAGTTGAAATTAGCACGTCTATTACGAAGTCATTTTATTACTCTTAGGTTTCCAATCAGGATTAGTTTTTAATTGAACATTTAAAAGAATTTCTCTGGCGTGTGGACTATTTGTTGAGAATTTCCATTTGACTTTGGAAGGAAGTGCTAAACACTCTTGCTTCAGCAATTTTGCCAGTGTCATTTGTTCTTTGTGATCAGATGGAAGGAGCGGTGGTGGGTACGCCAGATTGAGAGTGATGATGATCACTACCTCGGTCTAAGACTCCTTGAGGGACAAATGAAGTGCTAAGTGTCTATTAATTCTTAAATGAACACATCATAACAGTACTATGGAGGCGGTGAATTATTTTTCGAGGATTCACCGAATGAATCTCACAGGAAAGGAAAGCCGATGGAATATAATAGCCAAATAAGTGCAAAATGCATGAATGAATGTGTAAAAATGCTGGACGAAATGCGGACTAAACGTCGCATATCCCTCCAGCTCCTTTTGACGTCGTAATAATTGCTTACGATTCGTGCTTTCGATTTGAAATTTTCAAGTTATATGTGTTAATAGGCCCCAAAAAAGTTAGCCGTAACCTATAATCGGAAACTTCTCCAAGGTATTCTTTCAAATGTAATTGTTGGAAAGGGAAGGGGGGCTTAACTTCTGCCGTGATCCAACGTGGGCACCTTTCACTTTAAAGGGCGCTGGTGAAAGTATCCTTGTCACATGGTATCCTGCTCACGCCTAGATTTAATTCTGTTACACGTTGTCCTTGAAATTAATGTGACGAAAAGAATTTGTATCATTGACGTAAGGAAGGAAAGTCACCCTACAGCGTTTACGAAATATTTTAAAGCAAATAAATCGTAGCACCATTTAAATTTCTTTTCATTAGTAGTAGTGATATTCGGAGGAAACTAGCAATCTTTAGGCAAACAAATAAGTAAGTAATCCTTGGAGAAAAATTTTTATTCTCTATGAGTATGCCTTTAGGTCATGTGCCGATGCGTTTATTTAGAATATTTATATTAGAAGATTAATATTTTATTGCATTTTTTCCGACAAATGGATCACTCGTGCTACCAGTAATCAACGCTCAAAAATAGATTCCAAGAGTCCTTGAACCTTATTTCCTTAGAAATATCATTTTCAATTATGAAATTACTCAGGCTATAAGTGAAAGCTTTCTTATCATGTGACAGAGAAGGGTAGTAAATAATTGGCAGGGAAGTTTTTTTGTTGCTACATTCGCTATTTGAGCCAGCTTGGCCTTCCCCTCTGTAATGTGAAGAGGAGATAATGCTTTTCTACATACATACGTTTGCTGCCATAGTATAAATTGCTGAATGCTGTCGCAGGTATATCCAACGATTTAATTTTTTTTATCTTTTAAGTGACACAATGAGACATTAATGCTGAAAAAATGATAAGCATCTTTCATCTTCCTGTTTTTACTCAGAAAATGATGCGATAAAGTCATAAGGGATATTTGATAAAGTTTTTTAAAAGAATTATTGGTAATGATCATTTAGTTTTTTGAATGCCATGATGAACATTGTTCGAAATTAATAATTTGATCTAATAATAATCTATAAGAATAATCTAAATTTATCATTGAAATGAGTAGTATCTACAGTATGCGTTGTTTCCGATGGGGAAGCTGAGGGATATTTTTGGCAAGCCATAACGTTATGCAATTAAATGATTAGTTTTTTTCGTGTTAGCCAGCGGTTAAGTATCTATCTGTTTATGGAGACCTCCTCTAAAAATGCTATCTACAATTATGGTATTAATCATCATCATCATAACTTGTCAGCAATCTTAAGATTGGCTTCTCGAAATTCTCCACTTAAGTCTTCTATTGGCTAATGTTTTCATGCCTACATATTTATTCTCATTCACACAATCGAGGTTTTCATTTTACGTCCTTGTCAAATACTTCATAGTTAGTCTTCATTAGTTCATCATGTCTCAAGATATGGCCCAATTGGTTCTCTTATTATCCCGTAACTGGGTTTCTCTCACCTCCTACTCACCTCAGAACATTACATCCTCATTACATCAGTCAGTCGATCCATTAGATCCCCAATATTTTTCTGTGATGCCACATTTCAAAAGTCTCCACTCTTGTTTTCTTCGCTGCTGTCATTATTCATGCCTAATTTACGTAGAGTAGCATAATCGTCGAAAAATTAAAATAATATGGAAACGTTTGACTTCAAAAGTATTGGGATCAGAGGAATCGCTGAGTTTCTCTATCATTCTGCCATGCACTCTGTCTGCCGCGTGCTAACCTTCACCTCAGCCGTTCATTTCTTATTTCCCTTCCCACTCATCTGCTCGGCGTGGAGTATGCAATTTCTCCAGAACGTTACGCAGCCACTTTGTACAGGGTGCTTCACTAACACTCCGTATCTGCTTAACGGGGGAGGACCCCCATCTAGAGTGGTCTCTTATGGTTATGCTTGATTAACTTGAGGGAAAGTGCATCGACGTTTAGAAAGAAATCATCATCATCAAAGAAATTGCTTCAGCCAACGGTTATTCTCAAAATTTAATTGATAAACTGATTAAAAAAAAACAGGGAAGATTGGCTATCGACCAAATGTTTTCGGCGGACGAGGATAAAAAGAAGCAGTGGTGCACAGTGACGTACCTCGATGCACTTTCTCTGAAAATGGCTCATCATTTACCCAAAGATTTTAAACATTTTTTTTTTAAGATTTTAAAGATTTTTCGGCATAGCTTTTAAACCTTATGCTTCTCTAGGGAGACTGATCGTTAAATGTAAGGATCAGATAGACCAATTGGATAGATGAGGAGTATATTCATTGAAATGCAGCGATTGCAATGGTGTATACTTGAGACAGACAGGAAGAAGTTTTGAAATCAGGAAAAAATATAATTTAAGCTTGCTTGCAAATATAACAAAGATGCAAAAAGTAATTTTGCTAAACAATTAATATGCAACTGCCATAGGAGCGATTTTAAAATGAATATTTTAAAATTTTGCAATGACCGCCGTGAACTGGACTCTAGGGAAGAGTTATATATTTTAAAAATTATTGAAAGTCAAGACGGCACTCCTATAAATGAATATCTCTATCCATCCTTTTCCCCTATTCTGGCGTCCGTTAAAAAATTCATCAAGTAGGTAACAAGGTAACAATAAGATAAATCATTATTAGCGCCTGAAGATGATGATAATTCATTGAAACCCGGGTCGCGCTCTGATAAATAACAAGTGGTATAAGTAATTGTGTACATCCAGGAAAAACTTGTAATAGAATACCACAAAGTAAACCAAGACTTAGTGAATTTATAAGTGATTTTAGCCGATTGGAAGTCAATATTGCCATGGACGCCGCTTTACTGGACGTCTCGGATCAACTAAGGGCGAAAATTATCCTGTAATAGCAGCCAATAAAGGCTAAATCCATTATATTTCCGTGGCAATACCTCTCCATCTTAATGCCAAGGCGGAACTCCAAGCAACTCGAGAGTAGATGCGTTGGAATGCTCGATGACTTACTCGCGGTGCGTGAGCGCGCGGTTCAAAATGGATAAAAATGCGTGGTGCCCAGTTGACTCGAGTCGGCGCCGCGGTGGCGGTGGCTGTCGTCGCTTCACTCTAGAAGACGAGCCAGTCGACGCAGGCTGGGGTATGACTGATCGTTTTGAAAACAAGATAGTCAGGTCGACTGCAATTAGACCGTCGTGCTGGCAGATAAACCACTAGAGGTGAACACGTGTTTTCCCCCGCTTCGACGTTCATTGCGAGTGAGTCGGTTGTAGAGTAAGGACGTGTTTTTCAATGTGTGCCAGGCGATCGCCAGTGGATTCGTTGGGCGCCTCGCGGTCGCTGGAGCTCCACAGGACACCATGACATACCATACGTCACCGAGCCTCCTCTTCATCATCCTGGAGAGGTGAGTGCTTGAAATTTAGTCTCACTGTTTCGTGTTTCGGAGGCTTGAAACCTATCACCGAATTTTTTGGCCATTTGGTAGCTTTTGCTTACGATGACATTTCGTATTCTATTATTTAGTAGCCAGGGGAGGTAATCCTAAAATTTTTCACTTGAGGTAATCCTTGCTCAATACTCTGGGCAAACGCCTTTGAGAAACGCGTCACTGCCGTTCGAAGCATCGAGTTTCCCCGGAGTTAAACAGAAATTATCTGTAGGACCCTTTTCATCATTTACCTCCATATGAAATGCTACAATTTTAACTCAATGTCTAATCAATGGTAATTATTATTATGCTTGAGATACAGTTAAACGCTGGCTAAACTCTTAGCACTACCATGAACATATCAGGATGATAGCTCATGTATAAAAAAAATATTCGTCAGGAAAGCAGACCATTAGATCGGGAGTAATGCATCCTCTGGCCAATATGTATCGCCATACTCCACGCGGTAAAATACTTTAAATCATTTCAACGGAGCTTTATTAGTTTGGCTAATGAAGCTACTTCGTAACAATTGTACGTTCTAAGTGCGCTACTGCATGATGATTGGTTAAACGAGAATGACGGATTGAGCTGTTTGGCTATGGCATGCCGTAGTTCCAGAGAAAAATCCTAGGGTATTATTTAGATGTAGATGTAGGTAATGTAACATTGAGACGTCAACCCAGAATTTAAGACGATCAACTATAATATGAACAATATACGTAGAATTCATTTACGTATTTAATCTTTATTACGATTGTAAAGAACTTTAATGAGGGCTCTTATGAGTTTGGGTACATAAGTTAATTAAATTGACGACATATTACTAGAGGGAAATTCACAATTGTGCTTATAAAACTATTTAAGACATCTTAATTCATCTCCTAATTGTGACAATTATCATCAACATTCCTCATCGTCTTTTCATTTCAGATCAAGCAGGGCATTCAGAATATAAAATCAACAAGGGGATTTGAAATATGAGAGTATGATGGAGCATGCATTGCTGTATTGACTAGTTCAGGTTTTCCATACTCGATTCGAGGTCAAAAAGTAATACTCGCACATCCCTAGTTCTCACTCCATGGGTTCTCTATCTAATTTAGTGATTGTCTATCTTGTGGCGTGGTGGATATTTTTGGCAAGCGGTATTATTTTAGAGTCGGTGTGAGTTTCGTGGGGGAATCGCAGGGGGGGGGGGGGGTTGCCGTGGTCTGCGTTGTGAATGGCTGGAGGTCTGCTGGACGAGTGCTGGTGGGCGGGGCAGGTTGTGTGGGTCGCGTCTCCGTGCGCTCCCTTGCGTGATTTACGACAAGGCCGTCTGAAATAGCCCTCTCTCCGCATCGAACCCACGCCCCCTCTCCTCCGCGGCTGCAAAACTCTCCCTCCCAACAGCGCGGCGCTCCGACTGTCTGCCTGAGGGAAATGAATCATCTCGATGCCCGGTATAATGGCAGGGCGAGGCGTGAGGGTTGGGGAGGGCGTTTGGCTGGTTCCGAACGCGTTGCGGGAAGCGAGAAATCCCTTTGCTCTACGGCATCGCGAGCAAGAGAGGGACATGGCGACGGATAATCCGGATTTATTCGAGGCCTCAACCATCATGCCCTCTGCCTCGTCCAACCCTCTCAACCTATGCCCAGAACAAAACCTCCTCGACTACGCACAGTGCTTACTTTTATTTCCACACGTCACGAGGCCATTGTATGAAATCAGAGTTGAACACTGAAGTAGATATTTAATTTATTTGAGCTTTGATCCGTATTCTAACTCATGGTGAGTAGTACACAGCGCTTGTAAGCCTTGAGTCGTGCCGTGATGATAAATATGTAGTGCTTAACAGAAGGCTAAAATTTGTAACTGATCTAGGTAAATAATTATAATACGAAATTCAATTAATGTGTGAAAAGACGCAGGAGATTCAGTTTCAATACTTCTCCCTAGGTTTTCATCTTTAGGAGTAAATAAGTGGTTCTGTAAAACTTATCGTAGAGTTGTTTAAAAGCAAACGATTGATTCACCCAAAAACTCGTATTTCCGTTATCGCCGTCTGGTGACGTTCGTGGCGGACGTAATTTTTACATATTGTGAAACCAAATACTTCAAACCGTATTTCAAACCGTAGCGAGAAGTGACACAGTTTATTTTTAAACTACTTGTCTGATCAAATCCCTCATCATCATTACTTGGCTTTTTGTTTGATTTTTGGATTTCGGCAGTAATCAGCCTTGTCTGTTTTGCCTTATAAAGAACAATTAAAACTATTCTAGCTCACATCTGTTGAACCAAAAAATAAAAATCAATGAATGTCTTTACTGGATGAGTTAAACATAACCTGATGGTGCTGACCTTTCGGTTGAACCACGGTCGAGTAATTTATCATCCTGTACAAGTTTGTAAGTTACTTTCTGGTTGTTACACATGAGATATAGATTCCACAAAGTTACGTTTTCAGTAACATCTTCCATGTAGCCTGGAAAAATGTTTTTTACGCAGAGATTTTCATATTTTTGTTGTAAAAATGCCAATTAATTTTTTTTAGTTTCATAAAAATCACCCAAACTTTTAGATTTAAAACCGTTGTCATTACCCTTTGGAATGCCAGCCAGAAAAACTTCACCTTAGACTCCTACACGCACACCGATGATCGGTATAAAATCGGGCATCCACACTTCAATAGTGAACGGGCATGGGACACTGGCCGACCACGACCCTCTATCGACAAAAAGTTTGCAGATCACGACAGCCAAGCAAGTGATCGTGTGACCGATTAAATCTGGCTTCTGTGCAAGCAGCGCTCCACGGATAAAATATCGGCCTGTTTTTTTACCGGTCGTCCAAAATCGGTGAGTGTTGAAGGAGAGCCTTACTGCTGATAACTATATTTATTTTCTGCTCTGGGACAGAAAAATTCACATTTGTTCGACGTGCTTATTCGCATAAAAAATGATTCATTAGGTAAGGGATATGGAAACTGATTCACTCAGACATTTCATGTCTAATGTTACGATGTCTTAATGATATGATGTCTCAGTTACGATAATGACTAATACTCTTCACTCCGTATTTTCAAAACTATCGCAAGCATCAATTATCATTTCCTGATATTTTGGTGGAGAAATGGGATCGGATATGTTTTCCATTGTGATTTTCATCTAAGCGGGTTATACTGGTATGGCAGACTCAATATGGCACGGGTGAAAACGATTCAATTTCTGTTCCCATGTCAATGTGACCCTTTATTGCTATTGGATGCAAAAGCCAGTTTCAGTTTCCAGTTCATATACTGGGATTCATGCATCACCCTCAAGGGCTGCCTAGTGTCTAGTTCTTGGTGCGAAATGGTCGAAAATTTTACTAAGGAATTACCTAGTTGAACCGTTTTTTTTTGCTGTACATCTCACCACAACAGTTCTATGTCCAGTAATTTTCCTAGTAGTGTATTGTAATGTGTAGTGTATTTTCCTAGTAGTATAAGCTATTGGCATGGTCCTGCTTGTCGCTACAAAAAAAACTCATTTTATGGTTAGTTAAATTGAATGTTTTGTCTAAACCAGTATCAATCTTGAAAAGCACCCGTTTTACTACAAAATATTTAATAAAATAAATATTATAAAATAAAGTCTCAACTTTTTCTCTCAGGCCAATACACTACTAGGAAAATACACTACACAATACAATACACTACTAGGAAAATTACTGGACATAGAACTGTTGTGGTGAGATGTACAGCAAAAAAACGGTTCAACTAGGTAATTCCTCAGTAAAACTTTTGCCCATTTCGCACCAAGAACTAGACACTAAGCAGCCCTTGAGGGTGATACATGAATCCCAGTATATGAACTGGAAACTGAAACTGACTTTTGCATCCAATAGCGATAAAGGGTCACATTTACAAGGGAACAGAAGTTGAATCGTTATTAGCTATTCGTAACTTACTAGATTATGCAATGAGGAGATATGTCTTGTTTTTCCATAGGATATCTTTCAGGAATCCAAATTAGTTGAAGTTCGTTCCGCGCGTAGTCTCCTGTTTTTGTAAATTCGCTTGCGAAATTGCTACTGGTAGAAATAATTTCTCATACTATGCTCTATAATTCTCTATTTTTGCAGCCCAGCAGCGACGGAGGCTAATACTTAGGTAATTAAGAGAAGAAAATTTCAAGTACCTACTCAAAGAAATGAAAGTTGTGAGCTATGAGGTCCATATAATGGCGTTAACTAGTAGGATAGATTTTCCCTTTAAGTTAACTAGTGTGAATGACATTATTTGCTATTGGGCAAGGCTGCATTATTCCTGAAATGCGTCGTTTACCTTCACGGAGGAGCTGAGGAACGGAATCTTTATCGTTCCCGACGATTTGAAAAAGAGTTTTTCTGCTACTTCTGAATGCAGGGGAGCCTTATTTTCCGGCTTTTCTCCGAGCGAATTGAAATAGCCTTCAAAAGGATCAACCTTTATCTACATCGCACGAGTGATTCTTTTCAAGTCAATAAATAAATAGGTACCTTTTTTCAGGTTATTTGCCTCTAGGTAAACCTTTTTTACACAAATTGCAAAACGATCAATCATTTTTCGGCCCAATGACATTAGGTATTATTTTTGTAAAAATTGCAGCTTATGAACGTTGGAAATTGAACCGTTGCATGCTTATTATATGTCTTAATTCAAATCAATTTATCATACAAAATAAAATTTCAGTTGATTTGCTAGTACTCAGAAATTTCATTCATTAATGTATAATACTGTTGAGCTTGAAAGCCATTTCACTACTCAATGTGTAGGATTGTTTTCTTTTACTTTTCAGTACTTCGGGTTACTTCATTTTAAAGAATATCGATACAGTTCATCTTAAATACACTTGTTTCATTCTTACATTCAGCGTCAATGTATCCCTGAAATTTGGGTGGGGACAGTTGCGGTTATAATCCATCAAATTTTAGATAGTAATCCAATTTTTTTACGTGATTTAAAGTGATACTTGTGTAGTTTGAATTTGATGACTGCGGAAATAATTTACACGGCTATTGATTATTCTCTAAAATTTTTCTAACACTATTTGTGTTTATTTTACTTCCGTGACTGTGAAGCGAAATCGGTCTCAATCGACACTTCATCAATTTGCTACCAATGCACTTTTAAGGTCTATTTTTCATGTCTACTCTCTTCAAGCGCGGGTTAGACAAATCAATGTCAACGTTTTTTTTACTATTTTTACTCAGAAATAGCCCAGTTTTGGTGCTGCCTAATGTTTAGACAGTACTTCAGCTACCCATAAATATTCGGCCGCCTCAGTTAATTGGAGCCAACATTATCCGAGAATTGCTGCATGTTTGATACGTCATTTACTAAATAATTGGATATGGCATGGTGATTTGGTCACGTCTTGGGTAGGAGAATCTGGAGTGATTTTCTTTCGCTGTTTCTTCCTTTGACTGTTCTGCCTTTTTGATTGTTCCGTCTCGTGTTTGATGGCACTTAAGCTCTGCGTAAACATTCTACATGCATCACACACGCACAATGAGTATCAAATTATCTAACCATGCTCTTCGATCGATTGCAGCATCTCATGGTCGCGGGTTGATTGGAGGAAGTAGATCTCTTTCAAAACACGCCCTTTCCACTTTCCTCGTTGCGCTGAGCCGAGGAACACCAATTAACCATTGAGCCGTTTACCTTTTACCCGGAAGTCATTAAACGTAACTACTGTCGCGTTCACCCTCATACTGCCTGCCCATATCGAGTAGCGACGCCTACAAAGACTGTTTTCAGAGCATTAGTGAGATTATAAATCATTTCTATTTTTTTGACATATCTAGATGTGTTTCAAATGGTAAGGATATGCTTGGGGCTCTATGTTATGAATGCATCAGTGAGTTTGAGAATTAATCCTTTCAAATTTCTCTTTGGAACTTGAAAATATAAAAAAGCTGCAAGCGCTCAGTGGAGGGGAAGAATAAACCGTCCACTTTCCTTTCTTTACGATTGTGAGAAATGAACAGATAGGCAGAGTTTTTAGACACTCACCTCTCATTCCACAAAGGGGTACCCATGCATTATGCTTCAATTCGTTAACTTCAAACTTTTTGCTAACTTTTGGCAGTGGCTGAGGTACTTCCGCACATCACAAGGGATAGATATTCCATCGATAAATGAGCAGAGTGAATCTGAAATTACGAAAATTCCGATAAATTTCGTGGATAGCTTTCAACCAAATAATATGTAGTGGAAAATGGCCTGTATTTGGTTCAGTGAAAATATCTCCTTTAGCAGCTTTGAAGATAAGAGACAGGTTGGTTTCTCTCACAGCTACTACGCTGGAAGAACAAGTGATCTTCTGATTTCATGACTGAGTAATTGAAAGTGCAAGAAAAGGAATTCATTCTTTCACTCATTCATTTCTTCACTGCATTTCAGCACTGATGTGGAAGAAGCAAAAGATCAGATTAGTCCATAGTCCATTCCTTTTGATCTCGTGGACTCATAAACTACGTGAGTGGGACGTAACAAGGGAAAGAATCATATCCCATCCTATAATGCGAGTGTGAGCTCCCGATCACAATCGTCGCCATGGAAACGTCCATGCCGTGTGCGTCCCCGCTCTGCTTTCGCGAATTCAAGAATCGTGCATTCTGCAGGATTACGACCCTGAGAGGAGAAAGGGAATTATATCCACCCACCTCTTCAATAAAGGGTGGAGGGGGAACGAGGAAAATACATTCAGTGTCGAAGGGAGGTTTGGAGTGCTTACGTGACATCTAATGTTTTGATAGTCGTGGCCATCATTGCTGGCGGTCATTGGCCAAAGTGCTCGGGTCATGTTGTGGGACTACGTGGCTTTTTATTCTCTCCAGCTTCATCGCTCTCGTTCAATGGAAATCCTGATTTTACGACTGGAACTGTTTCAATAGGTTCAGAGGGATCTTCGGATGAGCGGCAACGATTGGAAATCATGAATGTTCTAGTTTATAAGTCGTGGGCAGTCGTTGGGATGATATAACCAGCGTCAAATTATAATTAATATGGTGCAAACTATAGTAGTTGGCTAATTGGATGAAGATAGCATCAGTTGGCGTGCTGAAAATAGGGAAATTTACAGCCACTCTTGCTACTAGATGATTATTTCTGTGAACGTCTATTTAAGGTAATTTATTGATGCATTGGTTACATCAATTGTAAGCAGAAATTCCATTAAATTATACATTGAAAAGGAAATTATTTTAGCAATCATTTTATTTTGTTGCATCAATAAGAATTTTTTTTTTACAAGATCGAATGAAACTATTTAACTGAAACTTATGAGATGAAATGCTTGAAGTCGAAATCAAAAAGCAAATTACTGCAGAATACGCACAAAAATATTCTTACTGATATTCTTTAATGCTTACTATTTCCATTATTTACTCACTTAGTTATGTGTTTCTGATCAGGAATTCAATTAGAAAAGATTTTCAGCTCAATTGCTCTAAATTGCTTTTTTGGAATTTAATACAATATGTTTGTTTTGCTTTTCCTAAATGAATTTCAGTTTAAAATTCATTATTTTTCAAAGATATTATTAAGAGCAGTTACATTACAATTTATTAAGATAAAGATTGCTGGTGCAAAACAAAGTGTATTATTTTTATAAATGATCACATTGCTTATTTTCCTACTGCGCCAGATTAAATAAGAGATCAATGGACCACTGGGAATGTGTTCCATAGTCTACTTTTAAATATATGTAATTGTAACATGGCTAGTGATGTGAATTAATTCAGGGGCCTAAGTCTGTAACTTCGTTTTCTCCCGAGTTGGGAGAAAAGAGACTCGTGAGGCTCCAGTTTCATCCAACTGAAGTCTGTAACTCGTTTCTCCCGGTAACGGAGAAAACTTTCTCCCAGTAACGGAGAAACTGTTTCTCCTGGAGAGTATCTTTCTCCCGACTGAAGTCCGTAACGCGATTTGGAGAAACTGACGCGCCCTGGACGGGAGCTTCGGAGTCACCCGCCCGGGACCCGGCGCTTCATTTTCTCCATAGGAGAAACGAGGAAAATACCAATGGCGGACCGTTGTGGGCGATCGTACTGCGGTTCTAATTGTATTCTAATATGGTTTTTTTACGTATTTGTGACAAAATAGAACACGAAAATGCATTCTTCAAGTTAGGCAGGCAACGTATGTAGTGTAATTGGTGACAAGGATAGAAATTTTTGTATGGCTGCATTTGCAAGGAAACTACGTGCAGTGAACTTTCATTGTGCCTCTAGTATAAGTGAACAAAATTTGTGTCCTTAGTGAACCCCTTAGTGAATTGATTGCACATAGACGATGAAGTAAAGAGTGAAGTGTGTTGTGAATGTAACATCTTCGACGAAATTATTTCGCGCGTATATAACTTAGGCTACGAATCAACTGTATACATTACGATGAAAGGTATCTAACTATTGCGAAGGGGATATATTTCATATTTGAACTAGTCTTACTTTAGGGATACATCGAACGCCTGTTAATTTTCATTCGTTTGTTCGCTTCTAAGTTCTGTTTGATTTTATTACGTATTGCATCTATTTCCAATTCCCGTTGTGAGATGTGAGGTTTTGGCAATGTTTACATTTCACGCATTTCGTTGTGTTGTTGTTTGTTTTTGTTTTGGTCATGTTACGGTGAGAGTGATAGTGAAATTAGAAGTTTGTTGGTGTTACAATAACTGGTTTAGCAATTTGTTTCAACCTATTCATTTAATTGTCTTCGCAATGTTAATGTGAAATAACGTAATCTGATTCTAAGTCGTTAGTGATGAGTAGGAAGTGAGGTGTAAAGAATCCTTTCGAACTTCAAGGAGTGCAAATTCTTTTAGTGTGTGCAAAGTGATTGGAAAACCGATTATCATGTTTTATTAGTGTTACATAATAGTGTTTTATATTTATTGTGAGCCAAGATATTTATTGAAACAGTTGATTCCGAATATAATGATTATAAGTATTAAAAAGATAGAAATGTGTGCGTTGTAGTGCTGTATGTGATATGATGAGCAATAAATATGTACAAGTAAGGGTAATTTTGCTTTGTTTTCTCTATATATACCTCTAGTAAACCATTTTCCCCATGTTTTCGCTATTCTACGCTGTCAGTATTTGAAATTTTTAAAAGTAGCGAGGCAGGTTGTTGTGTTTCCTAAACTATAACATTTTGGGAGATTGTAACATATGTTACTAATTGCTGGCACGTAGGTATTTGCAAGAATAAATATGTACCATTCACACATTTATCTTAACGTTATTTTCTTTACGATTCTTTTCTGCATAGTAAAGTTTTTCAATTTTCTTTTTCCACTCCCACATTGTGTATTTCAGCTTTTCGAGGATAAATGCATGTAATACTGACGTTGATAGTTATGTTTTTCCATACTCATCATGCATTCACCAATGAAAGTAAGCATCCGAAGTGCAAAAAAATATGCCATATATATCATCAATGAATACAGCGGCCGTTTGTATACAAGATTACCTACATCTAAAACATAAAAATGCTTTGGTGTTACGCATTAGTCTCTCCTTTTTCAATGGTATAATATACTCTTTTGTGTGTACTAATGAACAAATATATCTGCGATGGATTTAAATCGATTTATCCACTATCAATTACAATTTCGATGCATCAATTTCTTTTATTTGAAAGTTTAACTTTAATGATGAATGAGTAGCCCTTATTACAGGTGAGAATCGTTTGATTTCCCTCTCGTTTTTTTATTTGAAACAAAGCTTTTCTATTGGTTCTTCACGGTATCGCCAGCTTCGGATTCAATATTTTTCATACCTATCTGCTCTTCCTATCCGATACCGAGAATTAGAGTTTTCTCCGGTAGCGGCCAGGAACTGATGTTTTCTCCGCCAAGTTACGGACTACAGTCGGGAGAAAACTACGGGAGAGTACACTTTCTCCGGAGAAAGGAGAATTCAAGTTACGGACTTAGGCCCCAGAAGATGGCATAATTTAACTTCTTGAGATTATTGTCATCGCTTTTATTTAAAAAAATGGTAATTCTGCTCTTCACGTTAACCAAAATAATATTTCACTGTTTTTTTGGTATCAGTGATGAATAGGTTCAGTTATCCTCATACTGCTTTTATCCATAGATTTTATTGAATATCCCTGTCGAATATATGCCACTCACCTAAATACGGGTGTAAAATAGCCTGAGATGAAGTCATACGAAATGTTTTCCGGACCATTTATTTTATATCTGCGGCGGTTATCGCCTCGTGTTTAATTTTTCATGAATCACGGACTAAGCTCATTTATGGCCCCTTAATTTATCTCATCTTATGTGGTAATTTTTGAAATTAAAACGATTGTTTTGGTTTTAAAATTAAATCATAAAAATATTTCACAGCATGACATTGTGTTTATCTTTGCATAAGATTTATAGCATAAAGCATCATGGTTTGCTTTCTAGTTCTCATGCGTTGAGAGATTCCTTAAAATTTATCGCGTAGAATACAGTAGGACAGTACTTCCTATTTGGTAGTGAGTGCATGATTCAGGATTATGTAGTACCTTGTATTTTAATTGCATATTATGGTGGGGCGAAAAATGACTTTTTTCAAAGCCTTTTACCTGTGTTGTAGGATAGTTGTCGACTTATGTCACGGTCTCAGATGCGTAATATTTCCCAGGATCGGATTATTAACCACTGCCGTCAGAGCTCTACATATTAAGATTTTGCAAAAATCCAGGCTGAATTTGGAGACAAACACCAATGAAGGACATTAATATGGTATTCAATGTGAAAATTACCCCAATTTTGAATCCTTACGAATTTGATGCTTTAAAAGTGAGAAATATTTTAATTAAAAGAAAGTAAAATGTGTACAGATATGCTAGCTCTATTTTAAACTTTTAGCAGTTACTTATAACTCTGTTTATTAATATTTTGTTTTAAGCGTCGATTTGAGAATTCTCGTTTTGATGTGCTGGTAGATGGGCATCCCATGTTTTTGCCAATTTCCTCGCTTTACGGAATTGCGCCTGGCTACCTGCTCGCGGCCGCGCGACTTACTACCAACTAGTGCGCGGGCGGCAACTCTGAAAAGCGTTATATAAAAGCGTCGCTTGGCCCCAGGCGCCCGTCCTCTCTTACAGGGCTGGAACAGGAGGGAGGTATTTTTAATGCCACGAGGCGTTGGTCGGCGCTGCATTTTAATGTGAACCCTCTCTCTCCCTCTGCTATGAGTGGGACCGCACGCGTAGGTAGGCGCCTTCGCAATTAGCATATCTGCCCCTGGTGCGGCCAGGGTAGCGGCGAAGGTGGCGAGAGGATGGGGAGAATATAAGAGTGTAATTCGTCACTCAGGACAAAGGAGGTGGGGGCGGGCAGCGCGTCAGACAAGCGCAGAGCGCCCCAAGGGGAATGGGGTGCGCTGTGGCTCTCAAGTTTGTCAACTAGGAAGGCGTATCCATGAGAGGCAAGAAATTGGATGATGATTTCCCGAATATTCGTCCTCTGCGAACGCCCTGTGTACGTTTCCATGCACTGAAGTGCTACTGAAGTACTGCCATGAGACTAATTCCTGGAACGGGTAATGTGCGGTGTTTAATTCAAGTTTATAATTCATTCCTTAATAAATTGAATTTAAGAGCGACATAAATACGTAACACAGAGCAACGGAAGTAAGATTTGTTTATTATGTTTTTCATTGGCAAAAATGAGTGTAACAATGAGAAAGGTATAGAGTACGGGTTTAATAATTGTTTTGAAATAAGTAGTCGGGAATTAGTCGGTACCTTTGCGTATTTTTTTTTAAATTAACCGAGTCATTATTCCCTTAAGGGTTTGTGTGATTTTTCAGTTGACCCCTTGCCTTTCACCTTGACCCCTTGACAATTTCATTGCCTTACACACAGTATTCAATCTTCATTCACTTTCTCTAGAGACGGGTTAAACCTTAAAATAATTTTCGAAATACACTGTCGGTGTTTCTCATTAGTTCCTCTTCTCATTATTGATTCTAAGCAATTATTAGCCAGAGTAATATGCGAGTCGTATCTCATTGGACGATGAAATTTTCCCTTATGAAATTGGCCTTTGTGAAGTAAATCATTGCGGATTTTTTATGGAAGATATTGATTCACTTTTTTTATGGTGATTTTTATGAAAATTTCCCATGAGAATTTTTTTATTTTACTGAGCAATGAAAATGATAAGAAGAGTTTCTTTTCTGGGTAATGAAGAGAACGTTGATTTTAATGCAGAGAATTGGGTACGTGATCACAGAACGTTTAAGTGCCCGCAAATCGTTGCCTCCACTGGTGCAGCATTTCCATATCCCTACTTTTTACTTTATTCTTTTATTTTATAAAACTTTTCATTTACCGGCCTTGGTGATGGTGGGGAAAAATTCTCGCCCGCCACGCAAGAGGCTGAGTCCCACCTGGGTAGACTACCCATATCTGGGGCATAGATGTTCGTGTAGATTTCATTCTTAAGTTGATAACTCCGGTGTAAAAGGCCAATGGTTGCGTTTTCATTGGTACTGGAATAAATAAAGAAATAACAAAAGACATTTAGATGATCTGTTTATGTACATATCGAGGTGCATGTCTCCTTAATTTTTTTAACAAGTCTTTGAAGTCATTTTACCTGTTTAAAATACCCTCTTAAAATAATGTATAGCCTCTGTATCGTAAGCTTTACGTAAAAATCGACATCTTATTCTTCATTAAGGTTGTGTATGGCAAATAGTAGCCCATGTTATAATAACTTTTGAACTTTATTGTACTTTAAAAACCTGGCTACTAAGCTGGCATCAGAGTGCGATAAAATGACCAAAAATTATTTAATTTTCAATGTGGTTCAAATAAGAAAAAAAACAGATAGCATGCCGATAACGGGAATTCTCACTTCAAAAATTTCTGGCCTCCATGAGCAGCATTAATATTAATCAGAGCGTTTTTCCGTTTAAATTTCATTCTCATGCAATTAGTGAGCAAAGTAAAGCCATGCATTTGACTTCTCGTTAAGATGTCCACTAATGTGTTAAGCACATGCCGGGAATGTGTCGAGGTGCCCGGGAATTCCTTAAATTGAAATCAGAGCACACTTTTGCTGATATTCTTGTGTCTCGTGTGGGGATAGTCTTGTGGAGGTAAGGAAAATTCAATTACTGCGCCATGTTATGGAAATGAGATGAATTATTGATGAGCGGAAGGGGGCAACTTTCATGGCTGGCGTGGATATGCTTGGCGGGTACGGAGGGATTAAGAGGGGAGGGGCGAGAAACATAATAAACGCAAAAAAGGCGAACAATGGTTTTTTTGCCGACGTCCACGCGTAAAACATCGGCGATACCACCTCTACACAGGTAGACGTTTTCTCTGGTATTTTTGTGGCCTGAATGGCATCAACTTTCCTCCGGAGCAACAGATATTTCCTTTTCATTATTTTCCCTTCCCCTCGTGTCTAATCATGCATTTTATTTTCCATAATCTGCATCGCGCGATGCTATTATAAAGATTCTGCCTAGTGAAGGAGCATCGAGTTTATCACACGGTATTAAAATGAAACTGAGCTCTAAATAATAAACCCAAGCGAAGCCACGTAGCCATCTCAAGGCGAAGCGCTCCATTTCAAGGCATAAAAAACAGTGAACATTTGAATTCATCTCAGCCTGTATCGTTCGAATAAGTTTGCGGAATGAATGATAAATTACTTGCATCCCATTGAATTGGTTTTCCACTGAATTTTGGGCACTTGAAGTTCATGGAAATCGGCGACATTGGAAGGGCGAGCTTTACCCCGACTTCAATTACTCCCGTGCGCGCGAGGCAGTCTTTCTATTGGTTAGGATGCTGTGATTTGAAGAATTCGTTCGATCCATGTCGTCGCTCGGCGTAAGATAGTGAAGTCGCGCAATTGAGTTTTAAGCAGTCCGAATAATCGCGATAGAGTTACTGTGGAACAAAAGATATATTTACTGGAATAAATGCCTCCTTAGACTACCAGCTGGTAGTGAGATGACCTACTCCTGAATGCTGAAATTATTAGCTTGCACTGAGAAGTTTTTCATCGACCAGTTTGCCTCTCCGGCTTTTCTTTTAACCGGAATGGGCGTTGATATTTTATTTAAAAAAGCGTGTTTGCAGTTCTGCAGCCGTAGTCGTTAAGAAATGAGTGAAGAAGATCGTCGTACTTTAAGACCAAGGCTCGTGGTACTACTTACGGCACAGCCTTTCCTTTTATTTGGAAATCTTGGCGACTTGTTTGGTTGATTGGAATGTTAATTATTTGCTGTTCATAAAATTTTGAAATTTGTTTTGAATTCAGCGATTGCTTTTTTATAAAGGAGCGACAATTTCACTTAGTTATACTGATTGCATTTCCTGGTTAATTGGCTCAATGAAAAAAATTATGTGTTTTTCCTTTCTTTCCTTTTTTAAAAATGATGTGTTTCTTAATATATGATTCGACCATCATTGATTAGTTGGACGAAGCAGTACGGTTTTTTGATAATTGTCGCTCTTTGATGCTAAAATAACGAATGAATGATTTTTTTAAATTTTATTAATTTTTTTAAATTTAATTTTATTAACCAGCGAAAATGCAAAAAAAAATATTTTACAGTTGACACTAGTTTTCTTACGTTATTAAACTTTGGTGACGAAGAAAGAATCTTCAAAAACAGGTCTAAGGAAACTTTTCGATAATAGAATCCGTGAATGAGGAAAAAATGACAGTTGGAGAGAAAACTGTCCAGTGAATAAATCGAGTAAGTGCATAAAACCTAGTAAATCTATTGAACCGGTGCACCACCGCCTCACAGAGCCGAGACCTTGAACCATATTGCATGCTCCACCTACACCATTGCTAATCTTTTACTATGCACACCGTCTTTCAAAGAGATAAATATCTCATGGAAAATGACTCGGCACATCGAGATTGTTCTCATCGTTCCTCATTTTTTTTCATTTTGCATTTTCATAATGTGCTTCGGGAAATGCATACTTTGCATAGGCCAGGAGAAGTGTAGCGAACTTTTTCTAGGAAGACCGATTTACTTCAACGAACATTTTTGCCATTGGATCAAACGGCTTGGGTCAGGTGCCTTGGCACTTTGATCCTTTAAGAACGATTTTCCAGCGCCTCATGTGGCAGTATTTGCAGACAGGAGACCAAAGCATATAAGTTATGAATAATTAATCATCCAGCCTTCGTTCGGAACCAGCGCTGTATATAATATGGGTCATAGTAAAGATTACGGTGCGTCCATGTGATTGACCTTTCCGCGCGAAGGAGGGGTATACATTTGAGGCAGAATCATTGGGTTTTACGTATTTCGCGTTTTTTGGTGATTTGAGGATGCGACCGGCGAGTAAATCAATTTGTGCCATGAGGGAAAAGAAGGGTGGAGTGAGACCTGGCGTCGACATTGGCTCGCGTTCTTACGTCCCATCCAACGGACGGAGTGCTAAGGATGATTCCCGCAAAGGTCTCAAGCTGAAATCGCTCAAGATTCAATCTCGTGGATTTTAACCCGGGCCCTTTAAGATGGGAATTTTAGCCACCTCGCCAACCCTGTCCTTCTCAGATTTTTGGAGCCTTTCATGGTGGAGTTTCACGGGACGCTTGCGGAAGGAAACTCATCGCTGGGAAATAAATTTTTAGCGAAATTTTACCGGTAGGCCGCAGTTTTTCGTTCGTTTAATTATAAACAAGAACAAAAATTCTTGGCAACTAAACCGTGGAGCAATGGGAGCAAAGGTTACTGTTTGGTGGGTTGCGTTTGCAGAGATTCCCAGGAAACTACGTTTTTGGTTTTTTTTCGGTAAATTAGCAGAAAACCAAACGTTAATTGCCCTCAATTGCGTTGTGCCCAGCCATTGATGATGATTTATTCCTTCAAATACGCTGGCATATAAATATGAATTCAAATGTTTCAGGCAAGAATGTGACTGTCCAATATTTATCAGAGATATTCATAGTGTCAATTACCTGTGCTTGTATAACTATTAAGCTGTATACCACACTTTAAATGAATAAATATGGAAATCACGTGAGAGCTGCTGGCCTCTTTGCCGGTTGGGTAAATTTCACTCTTCCGAATTGAAGGCCGAGTATTCGAATCGAAATGACCCGCGTCATTTTAATAATATCAAGTTAATCCGTAATAT
Organism: Ischnura elegans; assembly: GCF_921293095.1. Taxonomy (NCBI): domain Eukaryota; kingdom Metazoa; phylum Arthropoda; class Insecta; order Odonata; family Coenagrionidae; genus Ischnura; species Ischnura elegans. Next base: position 131,580,300 of record NC_060249.1, on the reverse strand, counting down.
TTTTAATAACATATCATTCGTTGGGCGGATTTTCGCATAATTTGCGTATATTTCAATACTTGCGTTTATATGATCTTCACAGATGAATCGCAACTTTCTTTGAAAAATCTCCCGCATTTCTGCGAATGGATCGGGGCCAAAGGCTTATCCCCCGTGCGTTTTTAGGCGAACTAATGAATAGTCTATCAGGCACCTTGGTTGAGATATTTCTGCAGTCTGGTGTTAAACAGTACTTATACCTCGAACCCCTTCTCGCAGGCTAATTACAATGCCGAGGAGTTGGGTGGATATATGGACCGGGCACTGCAGAAGCAAGGTGAAATTTCGAGATTTAAGCTATATTGCCTACTTATATCTCGTGATTGACGTGAAATGTCAACTTTATATCATTGAATGATCACCTACTCAATTAAAAATCGTCGGGGCACTTACTTTTGGGTCGGATGGCCACGTTTGAGTCACCTGTATTGGTTCGCTCTTAGCCCAGCGATGGACTGCATAGGGTGATGTTTCGGCATAGATGACGTCATCGGGGCTTCTTCAGCATTGGTTTGGGGGGGAGGGAGTTTTCGGTGCTTTTTAAAATTCGTTAGGTTTATCATTGAAAATATCGCGAAGGAAAACTCATATTTACATGTGGTCTTCTTTGTTTGATTAATAATGTAATTTTCTGTCCGCCTCTTAAATGAAAAAAATTCATGCAAGTTCCCCATATCTGTAAGCTTATACCTTCAATTTTGAACCAAATGATGAGTAACCGGTTAAATGGAAATGAGCCTCTTTCGCTAACTCTTATGCTTACGACCCATTCTTAGTCATGTGAATTTTCATTTAACACGCTCCAAATACATGAAGGGGAATTAGGGGACCATTTGTCGCTCTCGTCCTTCCCTACCGTTAGGGGAGCAAAACCCGCATCCCTGTGTTGCTAGACTTCCAGGCGCATGAAGTGGATGATATCTTCACGGGATTCCCACCGGGTGAGGCATTCGGTTATTACTCACCGTAGTTACAAATAGGAAATATACTTCCATTGATGAAAGTTGGAATATCAAACCCATCTCTAAAATTTTATACGAGAATTTTATGCTTCTTTTCTTTTTCCACTCTACTTTATTATTATTTACAATACATAAATATCTCAGTTTTTATTTAACCCACATATAATGGCAATTTTTCTCTGCAAAACCGCGGACGGTCACAATGCCTTTTTCTTTGACTCGTTATTCTTTAACAGATCTCCCGACGCATTAAAAAATATTATTATTATTTTTCTACACTAATTTTTTTATATTTTATCTGTGATCTCTTAGTCTTTAATTTATAGCTATGTTATAACATTCGAATGTAACACTTGATTATTGTTAAGAGAGTCAGATGTATGTATATGTATTTTACTGTTACTGCCTATCATCTCAAAATTTGATGGAATATTTTTGCTCCCGGTGCTAGGAACGTGCGATGCGCGCGAGAATGTAGTGTATAGAGCTCCAATAAACGACACTTTCCTTGGCTATTCCTCTTCTCTCACAACCCGATCCGTATTTATCTGCAGACTTTACTGTTAGCCCTTCAAGGCGTATTATTGCATTGTGCATTGCAGCGCAGATGCTGGGTTTTGAAGAGAACTCAACTACTGTGACCAACATTTTGCATGTTTATTCATTTTGTTTTCAAATAAAACTTATGTCTATTCACTCAGAAGAGTCAATAAAGTCCTTTACGATTGAACGGCGTGACCTGAGTTTTTTTTTTTGGAAAGGCTGCTGGAGATGTGTTCTAACTTTTGCTATGCCTTCCTAAAAACACTGCGTGGTATCATTTCCAGCAAGTCTCGTAAGGACTTCACCTTATTCAGTTTCTTCGTCCAGGTTAAGTTTGAACAGTTTCGTACACAGATGATCAAGGTTGACTTATTTTCAGTGAAGCTGTTGGGAGGTGGCAAAACCTGTATTTAATACCATCCTTCGACTATCTTTTTCTAAATTTTAGCACGTACTTTAGGGAAGAACTGGCTTCAGAAACGCTTTTCCTTGAGCCCTTTTCTAAAAGTAAGGCACTTACGACATGCATGTTGGTAACAGGATTCATTTATCCTCTATCGGTTGACTAGTCACCCCCTGCAAGCATTCTTTTCATGACTTTGGTATGCTTTTGTGTGCTTGCTATGCATCGGTGAGCTTTTAAAAAACACCCTGAGGGGAACTGAGGACTTGAAAGAGGAGTGCAGAACAAATTAATAATTTGCCTTATCCTTAAAATAAGTATTGTAAGGGGAAAAATAAATGCTCTTTGTATAGACAACCGTTTTTTACACCATCGAGTAGCTTGACCCATTGACAGCTGAGATTTAATCAACCATTGAGGTCCACTGATGGCTCTTTCGCATTGCATTTTCCGCTAATATTCCACCGCACGCACGTTCAGAGAAACATTTTGATTACCCTCCTCCTCCTCCCACTACTTTTTGATTTCAGATCGTTGTGCAGCGGCATTGATGATAACCCAAAGCATGTTTTTAAAAATTTTTCCAGACTGTCTTTAGATGTTGTTTTTTTGCTGAAATGGATGAATTATTTTTCCTGGAAACCAATTATAGGGGTACGTTCAGAGCAGCGCAGTGATAGTTATAGGTGGAATTAATAGTTATAACCGTACCTACTAACTATTATATTTCAATATGGAGTAATTAATAGGTCCATGAGTGCATGAAATGGTTTTTAATAATTCTGGCTTTTTTGGTTGGTGAATATGTTGCGCAAAAAAGATTGTATATCAGGGTATATTCATTAGATCTTAACTGGTTAAGAGAATGGTTATGACTCCTTTTATTGAACGACTCGTTCATATTTATAATGCTTTCACTGCCGTATTCCCGTCTCCAGACCACTTTCGTCCACAGTTGTTTAACTCATATAAATTAAATGAAAAAGTGATCAAATAGACCTTTTTAACATTCATATATTTTTGGAAAGTACAAAATGGTTCTTAAGGGGGAAGCATATCCGTCTACACTTGAAATCAAGCTCCATTGACCGACCCAACGCGATCTATTGAATTTGCATATAGTAGTAGTAATACTCTCATTAAAGCAGCACTGCATCTATGTGATACCTATTTCATTTTGGCTTCCTCGCTTTTATGGTTTCCATAATTTTTCATGCATTGCTGCTTCCGATAACGCATTGGACTCATTTTAAATCACTGCTGAATCATTGCTCCAGCTTCCGGCGTTTTCCCCAGGGAAATACTTGTAGCTTTCATTTTGGGAAGCGACCACCATAATTTTTAATCATTTATTTCTGAATTTTTCCTGAAATACTGCGTGTGTTCATAAACATTTACAACCTTTTGAAGCGTAGATGTCCGGTAATTTATCTGAACTAATTCATGTCAGAGGGCTTGTGAGTTAGTGATGTCGGCGTGCATGAGGAAATTAATGAGCGAGGCCATTTTCACTGAGCAATCTTTCATGCTACGTCCGGAACAGAGTGCGCTTCCCACGGTGGCGCCATCCCTCTTTAGACGGATGGAAGGAGAACTAGACGTCGTATTGGGGGGAAGTGGTTATCCACTATTACCAACCTCATGATTTAAAAAAATGCATTCATATCTACTTCCCTGGGACGGGTCAAATTTTGAGCCAGTATAGAATGTTCCGGCATTTTAACAATGCATTATATACTCGATGATCTTGAAATTTTCGCTGATTATTTGTTTTCAGTGCCGTAAGTCTCGCTTGCATTTCAGTCGGCGGCTTCAGTTCGAAGTGCTTCTGCATAACCCTGTACCTATGGTAGAGTTTTATATTACTTACCGCTGTAAAAAATGGCGCGGTGAAACATCCGAGAGCTGGGAGCAATCACATTTTTTTCAAGAGAAAATATTTTACGTTAACTTACATTTTAAACCTCGTTTTATTTTGCCAAAAATCTTAGGTAAAAATAAGTTGAATAGAATAAGGAAAATTTGAGGTGCCGAAGAAAGCCTATAAAATTGAATAACTGTTGTATGATCCCTCATACGATAGTGCTCCTGCACTTTTATGAGGCCATTTAAGCCAAGAGCGTTTATTATTGCATTAATCTCGATTTTCAATCTATAAAGTTTTTCTTTGTATTCGGTTCATCTTTAGTCATTTATGTGGATAAACTCAGCGTGTGAATTTAACCTAAGCTTTCCTAATAGTCTTTTGTTCTCATTGCAAATTACTGTGCTTCGGTTAGAGGAAACATAGGGGGATTTAGTTTCGGACACATGATTGGGTAGTCTACAACACTGGATCTCTGTTATTCTCCGTGAGGCATCTCTATCGTGTTTGGCAGGGGGTAAATATTTTTCCTCGACGTGAATATGTAGGACATACCCCATTTATAAATACACAAATTCAACAGGACTGTACTCTTAACGTGAGTGCACTATTATTCCGCTTCGGTGGCATGTAGCACCAAATACATTGGCATAGCAAAAGAAGAGCATACGTTAAGAACACATGTCTACCTGTTTTTTATTCTGGGAATATTATTTGGTGATATTAATGAATGTATCGACAAAGTAACTAAAGTGCCTAACGAAGGACCAAATATTGAATTGCGTTCAAATCTTTTGGCGTCTCTTACCGCCACGCAGTCATATAAATACGTATAGCATTTAATAGCATTTGTATAGAATAATTTATTATTAAAATATTTGCTCTTCTCATAAGTATTACTGAGGACGCGAAGGTTATGATTGAAAATTCGGTAAATGCAATCATAATCAGTATCTTAGATGGTTTATTATATCATTTGACAGTGATGGCTGAGAATTTGGATAACTTGAATTATTATTTGAATTATTATTTAACTATTAGTAATCTATTTTAGCAATTATTCAGTCATCTTTCACAGTAATCTACGTTTTGATATATGTATTCAATGTGATGTGAATGGAAGATGCGTAAGTGGTTGCAACGAACTTTTTAAGCCTACATGTTAGGTCAGTATGTCTAATTAATCTTGTTTGATATTGGTTCTTGGTTGATGATTTCTTTATTTTATTTATACTTTTGGGAATTTTCAGGGTTATAGATATAAATATCTCACCCTCTATCTTGTGTTTTCTTCGAATTGTTTTTTAATAATTGAAATAAGTAAGAAGAATGAATCATTAACGCAGCGATCCTGGAACAGAGTGAAACTAGTATGAGGCACTAGTTTAATTTCATTGAATGTCATGAGTATATTTTGTGACTGCAATGTGCGTGATACAACCTAAGACTCATTTTTAACCGCGCGGCGTCTGTGATGGTTTGGCTGGTCCCTTTCTTCGAGATTAAAACTCTCCGGAATCAGTGTCCCCGCACGCACTGCAATGCGTGCGTGACTGCAAGCAACTCTTTCGGCTGGCCTTTCTCATGCTCCACTCTCCCGTCCGTGCGCGTCCAGTTGTTCATTTGTTTGCTCTCCTCCTCTCGTTCGATTTATTTAGTGCAGTCATGTGCCGCCGGTCGCTGCAGTTGAACTTTACTCGACCTCTGCGAGCACCCAGTATTCCTTTCACCGTCATCCGCTCTATTTACTATTCATAACTTCTGCTTTCGTATTTGATTCGAACTATTTCTCCTACTTTTACTCTTCTTTTCCGAGGAACGATGCTGATAGTGCAGGCATATGCTATGTTTGATAGTTATTTTTGCGGTATGTACCCCTACCCACATATGAAAGAGAAAATGGGATTTGAATTTTTCTTAAATACGCAGCGTGTCAAAATATATTCTCATGCCAATTATCCATGCTCTCCAATTTCTGTTACCGATGAAATATCGAAAAAAGTCATATTTTGTACGATTTTTCGATAATTTTACGTGATCAAAGGTATTTTTAGCAGTGTTGGAATCAGTTTTCAAAAGGTATTTATGAGGAAGAACGAGACTCTTACCATGATTCCTTTTTAAGCCGTGTCCCAATTGGCCATTTGGCTATGCCAATCCCAGGATTTAGGCATGACGCCATCTTGGAAGCATGTCCCGACTCGTTAGCCAGCATAAGGGAGGGAATTTAGGCAGCTAACGCGACCGCCAGATTTAGGCATCGAGGAGTGCATCCTTCTTCCCACTTTTCCCATAATTCAAAGCGTGCAAAGCGTCTTCAGGAAGGAGTCGGAGGAAGGGCAACATGGCTGTCAACAAGGGGTAGTACTCGTTTACAAGTAGTGTTCATATTTTGAGACTTGTTGGAATAATTATTAATTTTTATTTTGCTTATAATAACGATTTTGCGTTAATAGAAATGTAGGAATTACGGAGAAATTAGTTAAAGATAAGGCGTCGCTGTTTGACAGAGTCCCGAAATTAGAATCGGAATAAGTAACAAAAATTAAAATCTATAGTGATTATAAGAATGATACCAAAACCTGATTTATACACGAAAAAAATGAGTTGTTCGCATAAATTGGCCAAATATCTTATGGAAAACTTTTAAAAGGTTTTGAAAATAATTCCGAAGTCAGGCGGTAAGCATATGATAGTTTTTCAGACGGTAACCGTTTATATAGACTAAATAGACCTGTCCTTAATAATACAAAACTAGAAATGAAATTGCTAAAATATAAGAAAATCGAAAAAGTACTTGATTGAGAGAACGATTGAAATATTACAAAGTAATGAAAAGGAATATACGCCAACATTTCACCTCAAAGAAACTATTACTCTACGCTACTACCTCTTTAAGAAACAATATGGAACTAAAAATACGAAATTGAAAGTATACCCCTACTTTACTATAACAAAAACCAAAAGGCAGTCTAAGATACTAAAATCACGATAAAATACTCTTCTCCGACATCTAAAACTCAAAATCACATTTAGTAACGTGGATTTTGTTTATCATTTGTTCAAATCCTTTCCGAATATCTCTTGCTTTGCGTTGACCTAGAGCCCAGTAGATGGCAGCACCTGCGTAAGGATGTCCCAATCCAAGCTCTCTTGTGGTTGGCTGCCCAAGATCTGGCTGGCTAAATACATGATGCCCAATGGCTAAAGAGTTGGGACACAGCTTTAATACATTAAGCGTCTTACACTTCTCCACAAAAGTTCCAAGCGAAATTTTCACAGCCGTAATTTTTCCGACGAGCTGTCGAATCCCATTTGTTTTCTTAATCTTAGCCATTTCAAGTTTTCTTCATCAGAAACGCCCTTCAAAGAGGTCTTTCTAAAAAAGGGGAATCTTCATACAGCTGAGAATACATGCATAGAAGTAAGGAAACAATTAATCAGATGCTACATATGGAGTATAATCCTCTATGGAAGCGAGGCGTTAACGTTGACATGAGCTGAGTCAAGTCAAGAGTGTAAGTATTCGAAATGTGGTGCTACTGAAGAATGATGAAAATAAAATGGATCGACCGTGTAAGTAACGAGGAAGTGCTACGAAGAGTGGGAGAAAAGAGTTGTCTCCTAAAAACCGGGACAACTTAGTTGGCCACATTATGAGACATGATGGCCTGATGAAGGCTATCGTAGAAGAAAAGGTGGAAGGGGAGAGGGGCAAGGGACGGCCCCGAATGTAAGTTACATGGATTACAGGTCGTAAATGATGTAAGAGAGAAGTATACGTCGCAATGAAAAGTCAATCGGATGGGAGGGACGAATGGAGAGCTGCGTCAAACCAATCTTAGGATTGTTGACTAGTGGTGATGATGAAAAGCCCTTAACCTGAATGGTCATAAGAATAAGAAATGATTAGAAAAGATAGTACTCCTCCCCCTAAAAGAAGAGAGGAATGACAGCAATATATATTTTTTAAAGACTGAAAGGCGTAATAGGAGGCCCCATACATAATTTATTTTCCTAAATATCTCAAAAAGTCATTTTTTTTGTAATTTTTCCAAACTTCCAACGATATGTAAGACCAGAAGATATAGTCCGATTCCAAAGTAAACTTGCTTTTTTTGTAAATAGGATTACGGAAAGCAAATTATCCTGCTTATTCTATGGCTGCGTATCCTCACCATTGCGACTCAATGTCGAGATTTATGAATTTTTCGGCCCACCCTAATACGCATGTACGAGCTCGTATATTAGAAAATGCTTGTATTTTACAAGTGCTATACATCTAGCAACTTTTTCGCTTTGCTTTTAATACGATTTTCTGCTGATGCACTCTTTAAGTACCTCATGAGTTTACTGGCTGTAATTAAGCTTATTGTACTGAAAGTCCTTCTCTTTCTTATTTCCATTCACCGTTCTTAGGTCATTCACGTTAAGAGCCTTTGAAATTAAAAATGCGTGAAATGGCTAATATTAAGGGAAAATATAGTATTCAGCTGTTCACGTAATAAATTATGGCTTTGAAAATTTATCTTGAAACTATTGTTGAAGAAATAATAATGTGCTTAATATATTTCAGAGGAATCACGCAAATAGAATCGCTCTTTATCATTAATTGCTGGCCTCGGTGGCGGCGGGGTAAAGTCCTCGCCTGCCAAACCGAAGGTCGCGGGTTCGAGTCCCGCCTGGGTAAGTTACCCTTATCCAGGGCATGGATGTTTGTGATTGTTAAATGTTATCAGCCCCGATGTAAAGGTCGAACAGTGCTGTTTTCGGCGGTGTGTGAAATAAATAAATTATTTAATGCCCTCTGCAAACGGATTCCAACACTTCCCAACAATCTTGACCATTCGTAAAAAAGTATAGCATGAAAAAAGATTTAAATTATTTAAAGATAAGTTTACATTGATGACTTATTTGCCAGGATTAATAAAGGCAATTTGCGCCTACCAAGTTTTGGAAAATTGATACATTTTAAGCTTTGACCATTTCTGGCGATGGAATTTCCGAAAGAAACTCTTATAACAAACTAAAAACTTATCCGTCTTTATTTGTATGCTAACGGCATTCATTCGAGCTATTCTCCGTTGAAATTTAAAAATACTGTATTCGGTTAATAGGCAATGATTACATTGCCTATGACCTACAGATCCCACTGGTGGAAGAGCTCTTGAAACCACTCATAGAAATCTCTTGGAGACTTTCGGGTTTTGCTACATCGTTACTTTACATCAAGTTTTCGCCTGCGTTGCTAGTGGTATTAACAGGAGATTGACGTCACAATTTTATATTTTTCGCATGTAAAATGAAACATCCTCGTCAAACTACGGAGGCGACTTCTGTTAAGGCGGTAAGGTGTTAAGGCGCGATGAGTAAAATCCTTCGCAGCAACTTAAGATGACGAATGCTGAAGAGTGACTTAACAAATTTCTCCAGTTCAATATGTGATTTTCGAGTCTATCCTGAATTTCATTCATTCAGTGCTGATATGAGTATCACAAACTTATTATAAAGATATCTACAATCATTGTACATCACCTTTACTTCTAAAAGTCAATTCAGAAATTGTCAAATAGCAGTGCAAAACAAATGATTTTCTCTGGAATACTGCTTTGTGTAGTATTTTCAAAGGAAATAATTTCCAATCAGAGCAGATCCTTCACTCCTTCACTGCGTCTGTGCTTTTCAAGTGGGAGTGAACGGCTTCATCAATAACGTAAGTACTAATTTCATCTTTAGGCAGATATGGTTTCTGAGTGCACTGATACTACACAACATGAAAATGTATAATCAAAGCTCCACGATTCCAATCTAATAGGTAATATATGTTCTGATAGGTATGAATTAGCATTTAGTAGGTAATACCTTCTAAGTATGCGTAGATTTCACCTAGACTGTACCGCACCACCTCTATCAATAGGCGTCTGGCGGGGTTGTTAAGATAGTAGCCGCTGGCAATAAATGCGTGAGCTTATTACAGACTAGCAATTATTTGATTCTTTTATTGCTTGGGGAAAAACAAATTCCTACCCGTTCGGCAAAATATCTTTCATATACCACCGTTTCCATTGGACCCATGTATATTATGAGGTTCTCAGATGATATTCTTTGTGTTGCTCTTGAAGATATCTATTTTACATTTCTCAAGCAATCGAAGCCTAGCACGCTGCCACCGTGTCTGAAGCGGCTCCCGGCCTTATTCATGTAAAAGCTATGCACCGCCATATGCTCGCTCAATGGCACTTTTTGGCGATTCGCACAGCTTTCCTTCGTATTAAATCAAGTTAAAGGATTAATCTCAGGATCTCATATGTTAGCTGCGTTTTCAAAGTGACACATGACGAGTGCGAAATAGCGCCTCTCTTCTCCTTTTTCATCTGAAAATCTTCCCACAACATGGATGACGAGTCAAAGCTTCTTCAGGGTTCTGCCACAAATATTTCTGAAGTAAGTGTGGTACGCTTGAAGTTATCGTAACTCTCAGGTATTATACTTCATCCGTTGCATTCATGTTATCACCATGCGTATAAATAAGTATATTTCGATGACGATGCTTTGGGAATGATGACATTTCTGACAATTTATTTAGGAAATCTAAATCTTGCACAGAAATCTCTTTGGTTGAACATTTACATAGGGCTATTAAGATTCCTAAATCGCCTCCTTTCAAGATGAAAAGCTTCCTCACCAAAAAATGCAAATAATCTTAAAAATCGTTCAGATCCTTTTTATTTATTCAACTTGCGTTTAGCTGTACCTAAACATTGGATATTGAAAATAGATAATATTTCCTCGTTACATGCTACTCTACACAAATTGTTTACCTTTATGCTCCACGGGGAGCAAGGCACAAGGAAATGAAACAATATTCTGTAACATCAAATATCTTCTCTTCACATCGTTGATTTATTTCAATTTAGAAACAAATTCATAAGTAAAATAAAACGATAATTCCTCGCAGAAAAAGAATACATATTCGAAGGTCCACTGACCAGTAATGTTTTCGTATTATTTCGAATATGAGCTGATAACATGAGTAAAGTGATACACAAATGTGAATTAGCATATCTATACTATAACATTTGCTATATCATATAGATTTTTATTTATAAAGTTACTAATTATTATCTGACCTTAAATTATGCCAGAGCATGACCCGTGGACACCTTGGGGTATCGGAAAGAACGTTGGTTGAACTTAATTAAAACGACTGACGCCTCTAAACTAAATTATAATCGTTTATACATGCATAATTTAAATGCCTGGAATTCAATTTTTTAGGTGGATACCATTTTAATCCCAATATTCCGCTTTAAGTATGCGAGGCGATTACGGCAGACATCTTGAATTTTGCTCACTCCATTTGAGTGATCACTCACATGGAGTGTCCAACACAGGTCACTCTTTTCCGAGGGTAGTCCGATGGAGCAACGTCACTCAAGTGACGTCTTGGAATACCGAAGTAGCGATCAATTGGAGTTTGAGTGATGAGTGAGAGAAGTCTCCACTGGGGTGACGTCCTGGAATATGGCCCTGAGTAAGGTTATCTGGGCGTTTTACGAGTATAGCCGGTGCGTTTTGCAGCTTAAATATTTTAAAATTCCTAAAGACCCTAGAAAATTCCTCAAATACGTTAAAGTCATAGTATGACGTAGGTAATACTGCGATTATTTTTACTTTATAAAAACTCAATGGCGATTTAGCCCATTATAACTTGGCTTACTTATGTGCAGCTGAAAGAAGCACGTACAAAGCCAAGCTAATTTGCTGGTTATGGATCCCAATTCAAGGCTTTTTAAGGTTAAACATATGGATAAAATGATCATTTAATATTTTGTGATGAAGGTCGACATATTTGCGATATATTTAAAAAACAAATTGGTAAATATGTAAAATATTATCCACTGAATTTTTTATATTTGTACTTTATTAGCTGTTTTAGAAAAGAAGTGCGGATTTTGAGCGTAGATGATATTAAGCGTAGTATTATTGCGATTCACCCGCAAAAAGTATTCCCAGAAAAAATGAGCTCATTAGCTGTCCATGATAGCTTTCGCCATATTAACGCGAAGTCTCTTTTTTCTTCTGCATCCGCCTATTTGTGTCCAGTGAGTCTCATTTTTGATGCCCGCGCTAAACTGTGTGAAGGCCATATTTCATCTCTTTATATGCGTTTTTCGGCGACGGTTTTATGAATGGAGAAAGGGAGCGAAATGGGGCCTTTGAAAACTCATTTTCGAATGTAAGCTTTTTCAGTCGTTTGAAGTGATTGATTGTGCGGATTCGGCTGAGGAGGCCGTTAAAAAATGAAACGAATAGCGGAAGGATTTTTGGAGCGAAATGAAGACGGATTTAGAGCAGGAGATGGAGAATGAGCAGAGGGAGGAACGGTGGCCGTGATTTGCAGCTGCGGTGGCATTCTCGGCTCGCAGGATTTGCCGACAGAAGTGATGACTTTCATAATGAAGATAGTTCATTCTCAGTATTGGTCTCTATAATGCGTTGATGCTCATCTGAAAGTAGAGCACCGATCGAAAATATAAAAGTATATTTGCGATAAAAAATATGAATTAAAATACGAATCGTGGGGTGAATGAAATATTCGCGGATGGTAATATGCCATTAAATCCCATGCAATAACGTTAGAATCATATTGCCTCGTTGCTGTTCAAATAAAAATTGTGGAAACGTAAAAAAAGATAAGTGATAGATTAGGTATAAAACTGAGCTTAAAAAACCATTGTTGGAGAAAATAATTATGAAAGACAATCAAGGGAAGGAAAATTACCGGCCTCGGTGGCGGTGGAGTAAAGTCCTCGCCTGGCAAACCGAACGTCGCGGGTTCGAGTCCCATCTGGGTAGCTGGTCCCTATCCAGGAAATGTTTGCTTGTACTGTGTGTTGTTAATGTTGGAAACTTCGTTGTGCTAATGTGCTATTTAAGGGGAATTCGGAGGTAAGTTAATATCTCACCTCTCTTAAGATTTCCAGCAGTTAAAATATTGACCTATTATTGGGTGTGTCTTCATCATAATCACCAAAAGTAACCAATCCTTAGATTTTTCTAAAAGGTAGGCTTCCACGGTTAAAATAAATATCACTATATCGGTCTTCGGGGCGAAGCCACGTCCAGTTGCGCTAATATTCACACTTCCAAAATGTATAAAACCAATCTTACCATTTGTATGAAGTCCATCTTGTGATTGGTTTGACACATTTTGGAAGTTTGAATAATGGAAAAGGATAAATGTATGATGCATGTCATGAGTTCAATGTAGGCCTGAAATTAAATATTATCAGGGCATTTAAGCCATACAAAAATTTTTCATTTATTAAATCCTTTGTAAATTTATCTGCATTCCACAGAGCCACTTGGAAACCTCAAAAGGATGAGGCACCATCGGGTCACAGGGATGACAATTTTAAGTATGAGCTCGAATAATGAATCATGGCAGGTCATCGTTGAAGTTCATAGAAAAAATACGGTAGGAGAATAAGGAAGTATGAAATGTACGCATGCATATAACATTAAAATTTAGAAATTGTGATGACAGTAGTTGATTTAATTGATGAATAGCAGGTGGTTGTATCATTTAAAACTAATTTAAAATACGTAATAACATCCTCTTTGCCAATTTGTTGAGATTGAAGTATTTATTGGTAAAAAGACAAAAAATATGATGGAGTTGAAGTGCAAAGCACCAGTAAAATGATTCATGATTTAAAATAAAATCAAAGGAAAACTAAAGATAAGCATACAGTTTCTTTAAGAATTAATTTTTATCCATATGTTTGAGTCCAATTAATTGGGAAAGGTTACAGAAGGGCATACTTTCGTGAGAGTCAGTGCCTTCGCGATGAGAGAAAAAAAGAAAAAGAGGCAAAAACGGCTCAGGAGTTGACTATTGCAAAACTTCTTTCACGATGATGAGGGGAATTTGCTTGACTGCAGGGTATGGATCAATTCTAAATATCATCACCCAGTGTTTGTAAGGACTATCTCCGGCCTGTGTGGAGGTTTGGGCGTTTGGGTTTTGCATGTTAGAACTCTTTTTTCATACCCCATTCGAAAAAAGAGAAGTGCACCTAAAGAATACCAGGAGAGAGGTGGGTCGCTTGTAATTTGTGGCGTGGGCCATTAGAGGCCAGTGCCTTTTGTTTGTCGATCGGAAGCAACCGCTAATAATAGATGCGCCCCAAAGAATGCCGCGGAAGTGGCTCCTGAATGCGTGAGCCGCGCTCCGAGAATGGGATTCTTCTGCGGTGATCAACGGCGGAAGTTCCTCTTTTATTCATTGGAGAGAGAAAATTCGTAAATTAGCCCTCTCTGTGTCTGAGAGTAATTATGAATCGATTTCCATTCATCGCTTCCTTCTTTCTCAATGTCTTTTTAGAGGTATTCTATATTTATGCTTAAAGACTTATTAATGAAGAATCCCCGTCTAATAGTAGGTCCGATAGTAGAATATCTTATTTTTCGTCATCTGCCAAATATGTTTTTATATCTTGATATGAGATGAGTCTTTTTTTTTAGAAATACATTGAATGCAAGCTCCGATATCTGCTTGAAAACCTCATTAAACCATTTTAATTAAGTCAACAATCATTCCAATAAAACGAACGAGAAGAAAGCTGAGAGTTAGGAGCTCCTAGTTGTAAATTCCTCTCTAAATTGTCATTGCCAGCGCATCCCACGGTTGCATTTGTTTTTATTCTGCGATTTACAATACGATAAATTACTCGCGGAAAGTAAAATGTTCAGTTCATTTTCTGATAAATGAGGTGCATGCTCTTACATTTTCAATGGTTTGCCAAAGTTGTAAATGATTCTTCCCAATGAATTAGTATGATTACGTAACACAAAGGTGCATATTGTAGCCTCCCAACTATGAGAGCCTGCTAATGTCTTGCAATATCTCTGGAATTTCTGTTTTGTTGTGCCGTCTTGCAGTTGGATACATTTTTCTCCAACTAATGGTGATTTACGTCATTGAAGTACATTGAATGCATATTAGATGGGAGTTAAGTGAGTTTAGATTAGTTTTCTAAATCAACAAAAGTCAAATGCATACAATGCATTAGTTAATACCCATATAAATAACATTAAGTTTGGGTACTTGCATTTATTTTAAGTGATTCAGAGAACTTTGTAGATTTTGTTAATCTTCTTTGGGCCTCCTACATGATGCTTTTGCTTTATACGAGGATTATGGACACTAGAGGTAGTATGATATGATAATTGTTATGTTTAAAGCACTGGGGAAGCAGTAGGCGTCACTGTGCTATTGGAATAATTCGTATGATGCTGTTTATTCTATTTGTCACTCTCCATTCTTCTCTCCCCTCTCTGCTATCTTTCCAAATTCGGTAGACACAGAGAAGAGTCATCGATTTACACATCAAAAAATGTCGATACATTGTCATTTTTTGTGATTATTAATACGCGCATTCTTTGTTCTATGCAGCCTTAATGTGGCAAATATATTCTAAACATGCATTGCCGCCATTCTTTGTCACCGATCCAGATTTTGGGGAAAGTTATGCTAGAGCTTTTTCACCATTTGTGCACTCCATGTCCATTATGGTTAATCTGTTTATTGACGAAAGTCCCTCTTGGATGTACCAATTTTCTTGATTACATCTTGTTTATTTTTTTCGAGATTTTCTGCTCTAGGATTTTTTGATTTTTGATTGCTGCTACGCATTTTGTAGATCTGTTTCCTTAAATTTATAGTCTAAAACCGCATCGAACTATTGTAACAAAACGTTGAACACTCAGTCAGACAATAAGTTCAATAGTGTCATTTAAAAAATTGAGTACAACTGACTGTGATTAACTAGATCTAAGTTGTAAGTTGAGTACTAATTAATCGTATGAAAGGCGCTAACCAAAATTCATAATAAAACTTGAGGAAGGATCCATGAAAAACAGAAGGAAACATTTAACTGAGAAACTGGCTGAGAAATACATCATGCTGATTTCGTGACTAGTATTACATGTTTGGTAGCCATATATGGTACGAGGTGTAGAGCAAATAAGTGAAAATGGATAAAAGTATTTACTGCCAGTCATAAATCTACCAGAATTTTCCTTGTTGATTGGTGTAAAAGCTTTGTTTATTTCTTCAAATAAATGCAGGTCATATTTTATCCTTTCTAAACATAAATTTTTTATTTCCGCCAAACCTTATTACTGAAGAAGAGTCCGCTCGTCGCTCAAGGACAGGGGTGAGAGTTCTGCTGACGTCAACTCCGCCCCCCTCCCCCACTACTCCGGTGGATGGGGGAGGTGGACGAGTATATTAATTGACCACCGATTTCCGTAATTTCATTCATCGCCTGATGATGCGTCCTGCAACGGTCGCGAAAGCTTGCACGACAAAGCGCAACACGCAGCTGCACCCGGAAGCCATTATCAACGATGCCCCTCGCTGCGAAAACCTACGTTCAAACCTTATTACTCTCTGCTTCGGTTATGCACATAATTGCTGTCTTTTCGATGATATAACAGAGATTATACATTTTAATCTCATCCAAATTTTGGCATACGAAGTTGTTGGCATTATGTGCCCATAACGCAAATGTATATTTGATTTGGTTTTTTGGTTTTGTAATTAGTTTTTTTATGTTTTCCATAAGGTGCGCTTTCTGTTCGTGTTAAAAAATTTGGCAAGCATACCACAAGGCCAATCAGTCTGCGCAATCCGCGATGCCATTTGTTTCGGTGGACGGAGCGAAGTTCCGTTAGTGGGTCAACCGAATAGGATCCACCCGAGCGAATAGACCGCCACAGCTCCAAATAAAACGGGCACCAATGGACTTCGCCCTCACCAGTGGGACTCTTCTCATCTGTCCCTCTGGATGTGCCGACGATTTCCAGTTGGTGGTGACGGCGCTCTTGAGGATGTGAAATGCACAAGTGGACTCGTTTGTCGCGTGAAGGCGGAGAGGCACCTCCCCCAGGATGTACTCCCAACCCTTATATAAAACATGGCCGTCCTCACCTTTTCTCTCCCGGGAAGCAACAGCTCGCCGCCTTGGGGCCCATCGCTCAATCTCCCTCGCCTTCGTGGCTTAAGGGAAGCTGGTCTAACTCAGTTGGAAGTTGTGGGAGTGGGAGATGACGTTTGTTACTTCCACGAATAGAAGTTTACGAAAGCTTATCCGTTGAGTAGCAGTTCTACGTTGCAAAGAGGCGGTAAATTATCTGCGATTGTTGTCTCTCTAACTTAAAGGTATTGTCGGTAGATGGTTAACATCTGCCGAATATTTCCCTTGGACCAACTCAGTATTTAGATAGAATCACTTATTACCTTGTTCGTAAATCAATTCACCTGCCTTAATGTGGAATTCTTTCTTTGGATGTCTATGCTCTTTGGCATTCGAGATGTGTTAGAAAAGGAGAAACCATTTGTAGATCCCAAATGAGTTAATCCAAAATGATCAAGGTGAGCATATCGTCGTTAGCAATATCACAACTTTCTTAGCTGGTCGTTTCTTCCTCCATTGCTGTCAGCACGGCTACCGAAAAGGTACATCATGCAAAACCCACGCTTCCTCGTGAAGCAACGCTCTCAAATCTGGTGAATCGAAAAGACAAGTAGACGCAGTATTTCAAGATTTTAATAAAGCTTTCGACACGGTAACTAGCAATAAACTTTTATCTAAATTATACTCAGTCATGTGGATTAGACGAAAACGTGATAAACTCCATAAGCGACTTTGTCAGTGATCGTAAACAAAAAGTGGTTCTTGACGGAACCAGCTCTGATGTAGTTAGTGATATCGGGTGTTCCACAAGGAAGTGTAATCTGCCCCCTAGCGTTCATTGTATACATTAATGACCCCTGCTCCCGAAATAGCAATATAATGCGTTTTATTCGCTAACTACGCTGTCAGCTATCGTGAAATTAGTGTTCACTCTGACTATGCAATTCTATCATCGGATTTAAACAGAGTTTGTCTGTGGAGCCAAGAGTGGGGACTCAAACTTTATCTGAGAAAATGCATAACATTTTTGCAGAGTTCGTCAGACTACAACCATGTTAATGCTGTGGATGGTAATAACATAAAGGCAACAGACGAAGTGAAGTACCTGAGAGTTGCGATAACCTTGAACCTTTCGTGAGGAACATACATAAGGAATATTTACGGCATAGCCCTGAAGAAATAGGATTCGTCAAGCGTATTGTGGGAAGATTTTCGGATGACATAGTAAAAGAAAGGTGCTATTTCGCTCTCGTCCAACCGCACCTTAAATATGCAGCAAGCATATGAGAACCTAAGAATATAACCAGGGAGACTAAATCCGTGAACTGAATTAAATACAAAGGAAGGCTGCACGGTTTATCAAAAACCGTTACGGGCATACAGATGCTTTGCGAATTAGCCGCTGAAGGCTCGGAGGCTCCGAGCTAGGCTTAAATTGCTTGAACAATTGAAAATGGATATCTTTAAGAGCGACACGGAGAACATAATATAAGAGCCACACTATAGTTTCAGGTCCGATAGAAACGATGAATTAAGAGAGATGTTTTGCCGAACGGATAGATATGGGAATTTGTTTTTCCCCCGAAGTATAAAGGACAGTAATAAATTATGAGGGTAATTTCGTATTTCCTTATTATGTGTAAACGGCTGGTTTCCTAACACCCCCAGTGCATGCATGCATATTATGGTGGCTTACAGGGTAGTATGTAGATGTAGTTGAATTACGTCGGGAATTCTCTCCAGAGAGATTAGATGTCCGCCAAAGTAACTATACTAGCCAAAATTAGAATGAAGGATTGGCAATAGGAGGGTTTTACTTCAGCGCCTGCGTTGAAGATTGAAATAGAAAAATCTCAAGACATGCGATCCCGCTCTTTCTTTGTAACATTTCAGTTTTCGCGATGACCGCCGATCCCGTGGATATAATTTTTCAGAGGAAAAAGTTGTATTTTTATTAGGATTTAAGTTTGAAAGAAATACTATTTGAATGTTATTAAGTATCCTCCATAAAAGCTGTATACTAGGTTTAGAATTTAATGCTTTTTTACGGTAAAATTAAATATATTTATCCAGTTGCAACTGTAATAAAAGAATGATTGAGAATTTTGACGATCCCATTTTGTTCTCATCTTTTGGCAACTGTTCAGATACATTACGTGGTCAGCTTACATTTACAATTGCTGTGAGAATACTTTCTTTTCTCGCACTTGGTCTTGTGCTCTTCATGCAGCACTTCGACGGCGACACCATGCTACAATTCACCCGTTTCACCTCCTCATGATATTGCGGTTCCTCGATACCTCTCTCCTGCTCTCAGTATGTTCTCATCCTCCCTCTCGCTTCCCTATGCCTTGGCCTTCCTTCTTCATCCCATCATCGCTTGCTTTTTCTTTTCTGTTTCCGTTTTTCCTCTTGTTCCTGGAAAACTTATCCTCCCCCTCTCTCTTTTCCTCGTGAGGACATACCGCTTACTTCTTTCCTTTGTTCTCCTCGCTTCCAAAATGGAACGTTTTCAGCCCATTCAAATATTTCAATTCAATATTTTTATCCAAAAATATTTTTATAAAAAAAATTTCTGTGTAATTGAACTTTATATAAATTCAGTTCTGAATATAGATACGAGATCGGATTGTCTGCAGGTCTTGATTGTGCAGGTAATCCATTAAATATTTGTGTTGTCACGGAGAGACGTCCATTTTTTTACCTTTTTCGATCAAATACGCTCTTTTTTAAAGAGTTATGCGAAAATATTTTTGAATTGGTGTCGTTTACTTATGTGCTGCCATTTTCAGCTTAGCTCCTCTCCAGTTTGTTTGTACATTGCGTGAGCTCTGTTTTTTCCTATTTAGTTACGATTTAAAGCTGTATTTTCGCTGTATTGTTATATAATTTGAACTAATATTAAGGGTATTTAGGAAAAAGGTGACACCACCAAAATATTCGCCCAAAATCCATTTCAAATGCTGCTAATGCTGGGTTTGCTGTGAACTACATCCTTTCGCAGATTTTTATGATATAAAATAAAAAAATGCGGTCAAAAATTGGCTTTTAAGGTAAAATACTCAATGATAATTCTTATAATTGTAAGGGTTTGACAGGACATAGAAACAGTCCCTAATACGTGCGGAGAAGTTATTCTATGGAACCAATTCCTGCATGATGATATTCACTACCTAGAGTGATAAAGAGAATTTTTAATATATTTTTTTTAAATTTCTAAACATATTTTTCAAAATTTATTACTTAAAATAAATTCATTATATTTTAGCAATATCGTTAATGGTTAATTTAATTTACATAGATGATCATATTTGATCGAGGACCTCAGAAAATCATTCTGTCTTGAATTTCAACAATTCAGTCTTGAATTTTTATAAGTACCCTGGTAGACAAAAAATGCGCCTGTGGGAAACTTTTCTTTCCCTGATTATTTACCATCGCATCATGAATTTAGTCAGAAGTTTTGTCTCATGGCTATACTAGATAATATAAAAAAATTCTTTTTCCGTATAATGTTCTTTTCAAAAATTGGAGCGTGGTTTTGTATTTTCTGAGGAGTAAACGACAAGGAAAGTGTCCTCTTCCGAAAGAGAGTTGCGTTTCGCAGCCTAATCCTTTCTATTCCTGCTCCATTTGTCACGTGACGAATGGCGATGTTGCATGCCACAGCTATCTCCTCGACTAACGTCATTGATTCCTCGCCGGATTGGGACGAAGGCGCGGGAAGGGTCCCTCCTTCCTCAGTCCCTCTCCTACTCCCATCTCGTGCGTGCGACAGAGCGCGGCTCACACAAGGTTGCTCGCGGAAGCGAAAGAGTGGCGCTTGCTCTCCAGCTCATGAAAACTCAAATTCAGTGGCCACTGACGAACAGGTGATAAAATTTATCAGGTGTGTGAAATATTTTCCTAAAAATATCGAGTTATTTTTTAGCATCATTTTTAGTTATTACTGGGTGATTTTTCGAAGCTAGGATGGATCAATGCGTTTGTCAGAACAGCAAAAAAATGCATATTTGGCTAGAGGCATAACACATCTCAACATCATCCCCTTTACCGCAAAATACTATTCCGACATAACTGAAACCTTTTAAAGCCTTTGCAGAAAGTATTATTTCGAAAAATCCCCATCGTTTCTGGAGAAATTTTTGTGAAGCCATTTCATTACATTCCGAGGCGACTGTGGTATTTAGTAGGTGTCTTGAATGTATCCTAAGCGTCGATGGGTATGCTAAATATTCCTTTAAAGGGCGAAAATAATTTTAGCTGGAATTAACGTGACCGTTTCCAGATTGTTTTGTGAGTTTTTGTATCACAATAAAAAGTATTGGTGTGGTTCGTATTCATGCTGATTTTAAAGGAAGTGCTGCAATGTGGAACCGTTAAGCTTATCTTCAACCTAATTTCGGTAATAGTTAAATTTTCTTCAGTGTGCTTATTTATCTCCGATTACAATGTGAAATACTGAGTTCAAATTAATTCCTTTTCTGTAGTTGGTGGTTGGTATCAATACGTTTTTTATTGGCGCTGGGATTTGAAAGTATCTCTTCTTAGAGTCTTGGCCTCAGGACAGTGCCTTAGAACACACTTCCCCTCCACATCATTCTCCTCCTATTGCCACCGCCGCGTTTGACCCTCCCCCATCAAATACATTTTTTTTCACTTCCATGGCCATCCACAGTTGTCCTCGATATCCGAAGTAGTCGCCTGGGAGAGAGAGTGTTGCCACGAATCCCCGAGTCGTGGCCGCGCAAACGGATAGATTCGTGTCCGGCCAGATGCGCTGGAAATTGAGAAAGTCAAGGCGGTATTAAGTTTGTGGAGGGACTCCAAGGCTTTGGAGTTTGAGGCCGAAGGGCCTAGCAAATCCAGCAGCGTAGACCCACCCCTTGTCCTTATTGGGGCGAGGGGCAGCGAAACAGGATACCGGTGGCTTTAAGCAAAATCTCCTGGCTCCCTCCAGCATGTCTCCTGAAAAGCGTCGACGGGGAACGCATCTCCTTTGTTATGCGGACAGAATTGTCCGCTGGGGGATGGAGGGGAAATGGGGGAGGAGAGGTTAAGAAGGTAGCATTTGTGGAAAGAGAGGAAGCACCCTTGGAGACCCTTCTCATTGTTCCAAGGGAGGGCGACGCGATCGTGGATGACAGCGGCTGAAGCCCTGGAAACCGGCCATATGACAACCAAGATGGATTTGGGAACACAAAGCTGGAAGTCTTCCAATGTTTCTCTGTTCGAAAGAGCTTTAATGTTGAAAGCTGGTCGAGGATTCACGCAATGATGCTTTCATTTAGGGAGCTGTCTCACAAAGAACTGTGTAATATGCGCAGGAAATTGATGAAATTCTTTCGTACTTGAATTTACATTTCAATCTTATTAATCCTATTTTCCTCAACAAAGACATAAGGCTTTATTACTCGCAAAAATAGTTCTTACTCACTCTCTTTATCTCCTCAATGCTTTCAATTAGTTATGTTCCGAGGGTACATTTCACTTATAAAAGGTATCGCTTACAAAGGTGTAAACAATAACAAACCACACGAGATCCATGCACATTGTGCATTGCACCAGGCCGAGGAGTGGAACAGGAGGAACAGTTACCCGAACGAATGAGTTCCTGACGTCATTAAATAATATACGATCTTGAATTGAATAATTCAATTGATAATTTAATCTTGTAAGGAATTCAAAACTAAAAAAACTGTTACCTCGTCTTTCCGTTTTAAAATCAAATTTTAGTGGTATCTGTACACCAAAGGTTTGGTATATGAAACAAAACATTTGACTTCAACATTGGTTTCAAGTTGCCAACTCTTTACTTTATTTTAAAGCTGCTACTTCCTTTTTTCCCGGAAATTCTGTTGGATTATTGTCTTTTCAACCGGTAGTTTTTTTCTTTGCCTGCAACAAATCCTTTTTGTTCAAAAATACAACTTAATAATCTGTGACAATTTCAAAACTTTTCAATACATTTGGCATAATGACAAATTCAAGTAAAGCTGGTGGCAATCATGATGAAATTCCGTCTGAGTGCAGAAACATTTTTCGTGCACATAGTGCATCTGCAATATTCCTCCCAAATTGATGCTGGATCTCGAGTGAGTTGTTGAACCCTCGTACTCCATGGCGACGATGGCCATTGTGATGATTCTTGTTTGATAAACAGCCGGGCACAGAAGAGCGGTGTCCACTCGCGTGCAGAGGGCCCAAGGGTCCTTCCGCTGTTAAATTTCTCTCGCGGAACCATCCATTGTGTGATGTCATTGAGATGTCTTCTCGCCTTTCATAGATTTCTACTGGTTCCAAAACTGATTCTTTTTATTTATTTGTACTTTTTATTCTCTTCTCTTTGCAATTAGTTGTACTTAATATGTTGAGGATTTTATTTGCTGCATCATTCTCGGTACTTCCATTTCTTGATATTGTCAGTTTTATGTATACTGAGAATAAATGAATTACGTGTGTATCCGATCTCCGATCCATCGTTTACATGACGAACAATTCGTCGTAACGAATCCGAAGTCTTAACTCCTTCGTAGATTATTTGATGACGCCAGAAACTCATTCCGAGCGGGTAACTGTTCCTCGAGGTACTCCTTGGCCTAGGGCATGGATCTCGTGCGGTTTGTCATTTTTTACACATCTGTAAGCGATGTTTCCTAAGTAAAATGTGCTTGCTGAATACGTAATTGAAACGGAACTTAATTGACGTCATTAACTCATGGAAAGTGGGCGACATCGTTCGTGTTTATTCTTTTCTATCTAAGGCAAAGATGGCGAAAGTGGAAGACATTTTTTTCATCGTAATTTATCTTCCCTTTCTATTTACATTATCTTTATAAGTTAAAAATTTTTTGGGTCTCAAAACGACCTCATTCAGCAAAAAAAGAGATTAAAATGATAGCATTAGGTACCTGACTTTGAGTTGCATAAGAATATCGCCTTTTTTCCATATCTTAATGAAAATATATTATTCATATTATATTTCAGCGTATGTAGGAGTGCCAACGATTGAGATATTGCTGAGCTGTAAAAATTGGTAGATTATTTTAAAATGATATATTAGAATTTCCTTATCATCATTGCATTCCGTGATTTATTTGCACACTATATTAATTCTTTATTTTGGCTGAAGTCAACGAATTTCGACTTTTTCACTAGCTGTGCAACTTAACGGAGGAAATGGGAGTAAAAATCTATTTTTCGAAACGAAATTTTCTTGCTCATACATTTTTTCGGTCTTTGTGCTCTTTGCAGAGGGATAGTTGTGAAGCAATTTGCCCACGGGAGTCGAATTTCACGATTGCGAATTTGCGCAAAATGACGTTATCTGGGCGTTTAAAAAAAATAGGTCTACTAACGATCTATTGAATTGGCGAGTGCTACTTTCCCAGAGTATATGATGAAAATTATTTTTTGATTAAATACGGATTTTTCGAATTTCAATCAATATCATGGTTGTATTTCATAAAAATCCTATGAATTCTTTATATAAAAAAGGCATGAATTTATTTCTATCATTTTATGAATCGCATGCTTTTAGTTTTGGAAATGATATTAATTTGGAAGTATCATTGATTGAATCTGATCAAAACAATATACTCACGAGTTTTGTATTTATTTCTTTGCAAGGGAACTTATTACTTTCAATTAAATTAAAATTTAAGTTAAAATTAAAAATTCTACTGAAACCAAATTACATAAAGTTCTTGTACTTTATTTCGGTACTAAAAATGTACATTATTGAAGGTTAATCATTTTGGCACAGGAAGTGAGAAACCGATAATTAATAATAATTCTGCCTGGAAATTTGCTTTCATTGTGGGCGTGGAAGTAGTTTCAATTTTCCTCAAGCATTGTGTCTCATATTTTTTTTTTTAATTTCACTCGTTAATTCATACTTGGTTAATAAAAGAGAGCACTTACCTTCACGGGAAGCACCTCATTACTTCCTCATAGTTTCCTTCTCAAAATGGCTCTCGATGCGGCCGTCCCGGACATTTCTCGTCGGACGTCCGGAAGCGTTTTAAACTGGAATTTTCTGCCCGTTCGCCTTTTCCCTGGAGCTCTAGCTCATTGAGAGCACGGTGATGTGGTTATTGTGGATTATTTGGTGAAGCCCTACGCGCGCTAGTTGTAGCAAGTGATAGGGTTTTTATAGTCGGAAGAACGTGCGGAAAAGGATGTACTCTCGGCAAAGTCTCCTGCCTCGCCTTTGAAAATCCCTCCGTTCGTCCATTGTTTTTTCGTTTTACAAGGGACGTCTACGGAATGTTGTCTCGAGGATAACTTTGCGACCGTTTCGACGCAAGTCACGCCTCATTCGATGTCCGTGCTGTGGCGCCCATCGCGGTGACAAAATAAACTAGGTTTCTCCTCCTCTCAATAAATGGAATGCCCTCGGAGGCACTTCAGTCACGGGCGCTGGCTGTTGTCCTTTCCCATCCCATAGGAATGTGGATAGAATATGAAAGTAGATTATGAAGTCGCCGTGAGGAGTGTTAATATTCAGAATTCATCCATCATTAGAATGCAGATTCTCCTCTCTGCTTTCAATTCCGGCTCGATTTTTACCTGCGCATTGCTAACTATTGCCATAATTATATTGCCACCTCACTTTTTTCCATTCTTGCTTTTTCATCGAAAAATTGAGTCAAAAATATCATTTTGGCTGAATTATATGCTGTAAAGCTTTCATGATTAAGTATTTTACGGTAAATTTTTAATCAATTCAGGGTGTCATGAGAATGGTACTTAGTTAACCGTAAATAGTAGTAAAATTTATATCTTCATTTTCATTTCTGTTTTCACTTCTTGATTGAAAATTCCAGGTTCTGTTTGAATCTTTCGTTTCATACGCTGCACTCTTGGTCTTAGTGCCTTAAAATGCCACTCTCTTACATTGCAGTGCTTGTCATTGTCTAAGATGATTCAGAAATGCATTTACAGGTTAGTAATCCCGTTCCGATGTGAATTCTACAGATTTATGTTCCTCGCAAATTTTGTAAATCTATAACTTTAGGTATACATGGGGGAGTAATCCAAATCCATCTCATTTTTTATGACCTCTTCGTCTCTGATTTTTGGAAAATACTGTTGTAACTTGCATTATTTTTACAACACCAAATAAAAATCAGGCTGGAAATTTTGCTTTTTTGTTTCTAACAATACTCATTTTATAGGAGACAGGTTATATTATTAACTTTGTTGACATTCGTGCTGTTTGAGGTTATCTGTACATCCAGTGAGACGTGATTTAATCGCCGAAGTGATGGCGAGCAACCCCTGATTTACGATATTATTTTAATATTACTTCTAAAGGTATTTCCACTAATTCCGGCAATATTTTTCCGCTGATGTCTGCCCGGATAGGAATGAATGCATTTGCTTTTGCAAGATGCCGTGCAGTGTTCTTCTTGTTCGCTAGAAGAAAATTTATGCTCTAGCATTCCCGCTCTTATATGCTTTTATTTTGGCAGATTCTTCTTTTGGTCAGTATAGGCTGCAAAAAGATGACAATGATCTATGTCAACTATACAAGCGTCTTATCTACCAATTGATTGAGGTTAATATTTATTTTGTCTCAAAGAACAACTTTCATCTTTAAGCATCGACAATAATTCCTCACATCATGTTTTCTTTCCGATAACGTCACCTTTCTTTGCTTGTTTTCCTGGATACTAAGGAAATATTGTCTGTTTCGTTTTCAGTTGAAAATTTTATTTATTCAATGCTCAAATCCCTCAACTTTTTTGTTGCATCTCAAATGCAATGGACATTGTTTAATTTTCTTGAATTTTAAGCAATATCTTACTGACATGATTGTTCTTCCTCTTAAGTTTTAAAAATTATTAGTCATCTTCATTAAAAATAACTAGCTAAGAATAAGTAAGCTACCGATATTTCGGGCCGCAAGTCGTTCATTGAGGTAATCTGTGTTCTAAATACCTACAGTTGTGATTGTTAATTTCAGACTACATTTTGATTATAATTTGAAATAATGAGTAAATACCTTTAGGCTTTGACTTCATTCACATTTTTATCTGACGGAAAAAAACCCACACCAGTTTCAGCAGTAGCATCTATGTTGGTTACGAGCTGAGCAGTCCTGCTAATGAGTTTTTACTGCTTAAATGAAAAAAGTCACATTAGTAACGTTAGTAACAACTCTAGGCAGTGAAAAATATTAATTTACATGTTTTTCTCATATCGTGATACGCAAAAATAATCCATGTATGCCATGATATTTTGATTTTCTGCTGCCACGATTTCCTCGCTCTTCTTTAAAATACATAGAGAATGTAATGAATCTATGACTCGGTTGAATATCGTTTCTTTTCGTTTTTCTCCTGTTCCTGCCATGTAAGTCATATTTTAAAAATATAAATGGGAGAGAAAAATACATTTGTCTTAAGAATAAAACAATTGTGTTATAATTGACTGAATTGTGTTTGCAGGGGTGAGTTTTTTTTTAATTGACGGCTTTCAATCTTATGCAAAAAAGTTGAAAAATCCCTTTTGATTGTGTATTTTTCTCTCCCATCTGACAACTGCATTGAATTTCTACCATTTTTTGGCTCGCAGGAGGGTCAGTTGGGACATTGATCTTTTTTTCTACCTCACGATAAAAGCCTATGACTTTTGGATTTGCTTTGCTTCACTTTCTTTGGGTTACCTTGTTATTCAAATATTTGGAATAAAATTGATTCAGTGATTTCCTTAGCAGTTAGCCTCAACATAGAATCTTTAACCTTACTTATCTACATCCAAAAGCTATATTTGCTCTTTTTCATTGCTGATTTTGGCCATTATGTATTTTCAAACACCTGCGGTATGCAATAGTAGTTGTGGGAGTAATTAAAAGGTTAGCAACCCATAATGTGTAAGGTTTGCATTTGGTAAACACGACCGATATGTAACAGTTTCCTGTCTCCATTCACCAGAAACAATTGATCGTTGCACTTTAATCTGGCTCATTTCTTGTAGATTTTCTCCAAATAAGCGTATTTTCGTATTATCCAGTGGCCGTATTAACTGGTTGCTAGGTACTAATATTGTACCTGGTACTAAATTATTTTGACTAGGTTATGAGCGTGACACATCCTGAAGTATATGCAGTTTCTATCGTTATCTGTACTGCATCATGCATAAAACCAGGATATCATCTCGTGTGTGTACTGACGATACCACGTCAAGAGGTAGCTGGCTACCCAGCGAACGGCAGCCTGTAACCGGCAGATATCAAACGGACGTTAATTTAACGCCATAACGTAATTAATTGTAACCGGAAATCTTGTAAAATGCTGTTTCATAAATGTACACTTTGGTGAATTACCATCCTACAGCCAATGAATACGTTAGATGTAAGCAGGAATGAGTGAAAATTATTAAATGCTAATTGTAAAATAATTAGATTGTTACAAATCTTTAAAAGAGGTTACTTCAGTAGTAGAAAAGGCTATCAGCATTCGGAAATAAAATGCAATGACGCGTAATGTCCTGAACGTGGCAGTGTAGTTGTAATATTGATTATAAATGCGGGTGGCCGCCCAGGAAACAAACAAATTGCTTATGGAGTCGTATTTCCTAGAGTGAAGAAAATTTCAAAATGCATTTTATAAAGTAACAAATTATTTGAAACCCGGCTGCACTTTGGATACGTCGTAACTGCAAGTGTGAGGCTTATACTCATTTTCGAAGCTTAAGTGAATTTGCCAGTGATTTGGGCTCTTAATCACCTTCTTCGGAAATCAAATAATATGAATAGAATTTTGGATGTTAAAGCCAACTTGCTTTGGCTGTTCTTCCATGACTACCATCATAAAGTTCATTAGCTCTTTCATGTTGTTAGTTGAAGAAATAGTGAGAATGTAGCACTTTGATACTTTTCAAATGGTCTCTAGTTTAAATACTGGGTGAAAACGTTGGACAGCCTAACACGAAAATTCTCAAAGTGGCCCAAGGAAAGAAGAAGCCCTCCAAGCCCCCGAGATGTGCTTAAGGGAGAAGGTTTGACCCCTTAGTGACCTATTTCTCTCTAGGATTTACATATTCGATTTTACTCGAGAGATTATGTCATTGACTCGTAATGGGGTGGTCATTTCTTTCCACCCTTTCCTGTACCATAGTCCGGTCTGAACTCTACCCTCACCTCTCTACACCAAACGTCAGGTTTAACCACAAATTGAGTGACTGAAGTGGTAGAGAAGGCGAAAAATCGTTCGATGGTTCCTTATTCCATCTCGCAATGCAGATGTGTATCACCCAACTCTATGGCAGAAGGCGTCCCGTCGGTCGTTCTCCTCAGATGCGTAAAGCCGCACGAGGAACGCGGTGGATCTCTCGAATGGAGACCCAGTGCCACAGTGGTGGATGCTCCCGGGCTGTTAAATATTAATGAGATTGTCAATGAGAGGGTCTATTCCCGCCATCGCTTTTCCTCAATCCCTCGCTAATGCCACACCTTATCCTTCACTCCCTTTTACTCATAACGGACCTTTACTCAAGGAACCCTCCACAACTTTCTCCCTTTCTACACCTTGGCTTAAGCATGCGCGGACATGAGGTTTGAGGCTGGATAGATGGCCATGCGAGCTGCAGTCTATTGTTACGCAGGTCACTTTGCTCCTCTGCTACTGGAGACTAAACGCTGGTGGATAGAAAAAATCAGCAGTTAATTATTTGTGGGGAGCTCTTAGAATGAGATTCCTATGCTTACACGTCAGTAGCGGCGTTTAATAAAAACAGTATACCTAGAACTTAGCAAAATCAAAGGAAACCTTAGCGTGAAACTTGCCGGCGCGCTTGTAGCCTTTTTTTCATGTACTATTAATCCATATTTTGGTAGCTCTTGCTAAGAGTCACAGAAAAATACATCACGGCATGAAAAACAGCATGGGTATATTTTGAAATTGATAAGTTAGCTCCGGGGAAATCGCACGGATGTTACTTGGAATCAACTCAACAATTTCAACAACTCCTGTGCGGATTTGTTCTACCAGCTCTTCTGAATTATTTATAGCGTCGAGTTTGCGTATTTTTTTTATATCAACGCCTTTTCTTCGTGCATAAAAAGATGTGATTTTCGAATGCAGTAAGTCAAATGAAGGTCTTTAAAGTTCTTTTTTTCCTCAAATCCCCACCTCCATGTCATCATATATGTTTCTCATAGCAGCAAATGCAGGAGTGCAACTTTTCAGATCGCCTTAGCGCACAAGTGTTGAACCATACGAGGGAAAGGTATTTGCATTGAAATATCTTGGCTCCGTTATATCTTTGGAAGATATAAAAGATACATGGTTTTTATATTCACCTCTTTAAAGAAGAACTTAGTTTTTCTCAGTATTACATTTATTCAGTGAGGTGTTTTGATGGGTGAACCTAAACCTTTGCCTCCCTCTCTGTATTGGCACACCGGGGAAGGCCTGCATTTGTGCCTATAAATTTCTATCATAGTTGTTCAAGATTTTCCGGATAAACTAAATACTTTGGTCTTCTTTATATTATCTCCTTAAACAGCTATTTATTTATGAAGGTGTTTTATATCTTTCCATAATCTCAGCGCTTTTCTTGCATCTTCTTGGAAGAATACTCTTCTTATTAAAATTATAAAATGTTTTTTTAAATTAGGAAGTCCAGAAGGCCAAGGTACACTTTACCAGGGAGGCCATTATTTTCTCTTTCGTGGATGCATGTTCCTAAAGAAAGATGCATTTCCTCAGGGCAGAGCAGAGAAAAAAAACTGTTATTGCACTCGCGTTTAAAGAAGCTCATATCCTACATAACTAAGTAATTAGTTTTTTTCATTTTTATGTAACCGTGAGAAATTTATTGGAAATGCCATTCTTGCTGTTATGTCTGCTTCATCGGATTTTATTGCTATCTCTGCAACTGACTTTTTTGTTAGCGGCTGAATTCTTCTTGTACCAATTTTTCAGAAATTAATACCTTATTCACTTCGCAGGCTATAAAAAATGTTCTCGTTTCTTGGAGGGCGAGTTTTGCATTCCTTGGCATCTGTGATCTTTACTATATGCAGTAAAGACTGTCGTTTTGACTCGTAAGGTGGTTTTTAATGGCGTCAGCAGTAATACTGGATAACTCCTTGTCGGTAAACTTTAATTTTATTTTTGGATGGTAATCTTTGACAATAATAAAATTATGTTCCACATGCCTTTACTTATACTTCTAATTAAAAAATGAAACACCAACATGTGGGTGTATCAAAGAACTTTAATTTCTCACGTAATGTGCTGCTATATGTGCAGTAATATCACATAAAATCAAAGTAAACACGAAGCAAAAGCCAAAATAAGATTATTAAGCCCCATGGGATAAAAGGATAACACTACTCATTGAAAATACGCGTAAGATACTCAGTCTGTGGACCAAATACAGATGACAAACCGCAGAAAGAAATTGGCAGCAAATTAAAACACATATTTTATCCAATAAATAATGATAAACCCTCTACACAGTAGATCGATCAGAACTCTCAGCAGCTAGATGTATGTTCTTAAAGGCTTAGAAGATACAAAAATTGGTACTTAAGGGCACACCAAAACATCGAATTCCAAAAGAATGAAAAGCAGTTTTACAAAAATATGACTAATTCGCAAGATAGAAAACAAACTAGTGTAACGAGGAAGTTCTAACAAGAGAGGGGAAAAGAGAAGCCTTCCAAAAACTTTTGCCGGACTCGGTGGCGGTGGGGTAAAGTCCTCGCCTGCCAATCTGAAGGTCGCGGGTTCGAGTCCCGCCTGGGTAAGTTACCCTTATCCAGGGCATGGATGTTTGTGATTGTTAAATGTTATCAACCCCGATATAAAGGCCGAACAGTGCTGTTTTCGGTGGTGTGTGAAATAAATAAAATAAAAAAACGGGACAGTCGTGGGACTGGCCGACAGAAGTGAAAACTGAAATAATTATTATCCATTTATTTTTTATATAGATTCAATATTATTAAAGAACTAATTTTTCCAGTAATACTCATTTTTCCACAAAAATTGAAATTATTTTTTTCAGCAAACTGTTTATTGTTAAATATATATTAAAAATACGATGTGTAATTTATATATTAAAATATAATATGCTTTTATTTCTTTTATTTAATATGCTTTAAACCTATAATTGTTCACTATGCACATAAAAGAAACTGCCTTAAATTGTACTGACCTGTATTTTTATAGCGTGTACATTCTTCTGCGCGTTCATTCACGAGCTCTTTATATTTAATGAACTTATACAATATCCACTATAGATTTTCATTTTCATTTTTAATATTTTTAAAACAAAAAGACTTTAACAGTCTATATATTAACAATATATTTATAAAGTGTATATATTAATCTCTATTAACAGTCTACAAAATAATACACACTGTATAGAAAAAGTACATATGTACACTGTACAGTATAGAACTAGAAGCAGACAGATGCCAGTATTCAGTATGTAAAAGTATAGCGGTGACGCAGCCTATACCATTGTATACACTATACACACTATACATATGTATATCTCGCTGCAGCGATCGTGGTGTCGGGTCGGTGACGCTCACGCGAATTCTCATCCCGTAAAAGTGCTTAACGCCGCTAAAGAAGTTTTCACTTCAATAAATAAAGTAGAAAATGGAACAACTTAGTGGGCCAAATTATGAAGCATGATGGCCTAATGAAGACAATCGAAGAAGGACAGGTGGAGGGGGAGAAGGGCAAAGGACGGCCCCGAATGAGTTACATAGGACAGCTTATAAAAGATGTAAGAGAGAAGAAATACGTCGCAATGAAAATGTTAGCGGATGGGAGGGACAAATGGAGAGCTGCGTCAAACCAATCTTAGGATTATTTACTAATGTTGATGATGAGATGAAGGTACTCCATTGATAACATTTTCCAAGTATTGTTCAAACTTATGGAAAACCTCAGACACCCGAGGCAACAATACTGAGACACTTATCGACGAGCGAGGAAGACATGTTGATGTGGAGTATATGCCACCAATTGAAATAACAGGAAAAGTCGTTAAGGCTGCCGTAAATGAAGCAGTCAGCTGGAAAACTTTTCTTGAGGAAAACATTCGTCACCTTACAAACCATTGTGAAACTTTTAACATAATTCATCGCTAATAAACTTCAAAATTGCCTAGAAAAGAAAAAAAATTATGATGAAGAGTAAAGAAAATGATACCCAAAGTATTCAACGGGATTACAATGCCAATTAATTGTGGACTCAATGACTCGCGCTCGCTAAGGGGCTACGCCTCTACAGATAAGTGGATATCTATACAAAATATGAAATGATATATCAGTGAAAAAGCAAATAATTACATGAAATCACCTTCACTAACTATATCTTATAAACATCAGCAAACATGCAACCAATGCATAGGTTGCTAAGAGCAGCGCATTTGGGGGTTCATGAAATTCATACACGACCCTAGCATAATAACTAGAAAATATATCGAAAGTTAATAGGTACTGAAAGACTGTTCCCAATGCCGGAGATGTAGAAAACAACCTGAAATAATAAAACACTTAAAGGGAGGGTCTATGGCTCTGGCTGCGAAAACCTACATCATTACTCATGGCACTTTGGCAAAAATATTTACTACGAACTAAATATTCAAAGCGATATCCACATACCTGTTGCCCCATGCTGCAAGTACAACCCACCTGCAAAACTTGAGAGCGATACACATGAGTTATTGTGGAATACCGAGATCAGAACATACTGTAAAATACTACCCATGAACGTGACTTATTACGTGGCCTATGAACGTGTAAACACCAGACGAACAACAGTGCCACTTGACTCTGGTAGACATAACCACCCCATTAAATCACAATATCCGAACGTGTCACCTAAATATATACATATGTACACGTTGAACTTACTACTGAAATAAAAAACATTTGGAAAATGCATCCCGTAGATGTGTGCCCAGGCCAACGGTAGCCATACCAAATTACTAATATTAAACAGCTGGAAAAACTCGACTCAGTTGGGATTCTGTCTATTCTGTAAAAATGCAGTATCCTCGATAGCTGCCATATTGTACGGCAGTTCCTCTCCATAAATTAATGACAAAAAACACAAATGAACTTGAATTGGTCCGTATGGTTTGGAATTACATAAGAAACACAAGAATTAAAATGAAAATAATAATAAAATAAAAACAAGAATAAGAATTTATTTTGGTTATAAAGCTTTCGCAGTGATTCGTTGCACTACGACTTTCCATTTCTGGGTGTACTACTTCGTGCTGAATATTTAACTCAACATTTCGTTCCTTCTGCTGGGAACGTCGTCAGGAGATTTTTGAGTTCGTTCCCAGCAGAAGGAACGAAACTTCCCAGCAGAAAAAACGAAGTAATACACCCATAAATGAAATGTAGTAGTGCAATAATAATTTATTGTTCTCGGGTTGTTTTATCGCAGATGAGCGTTGTTTTTTTAACAGTTTATAGCTCAGAATACAGTTTCATGTCTTAGTGTTGTAATACTTTGAATGAAGTAACAAAGGAAAATATACAGCAGCAACACTGAACATACGTGTTAATATATCGTTGCAATAACCAATTAGGCTGGGGTGGTTAGGAATAAATATATTTTTTCTGAATTTTTTAGGGATTAAGAAGTACAATTGAGAAGTCTTAACGGTGAATTTAACGGAGTGACGGTGAACGGTCCTGTTTGTTGTGTTGACTTGTTTCATGGCATTCCCGAATGAAAAACACTCTCATAAGTTCAGGATGGGCTTTGGTTCTATTTGATGCACCACTTAACGTGTACAAAAATTGATAAAATAATTCTAAATAGAATGCATTTATTTATTTCGATTACACCCGAAAACAGCTCAATGAAGCTTTTACATTGTGGGGTTTCAGCATCTGACAAAGACACATACACACCTATACCGTGGATAAAGATAACCTACTCAGGCGGGACTCGACTTCGCGACCTACGGTTAGGCATACGAGGACTGAACCCCACCGCCACCGTAAAAACGATCAATTTTGACACGAAAAAGCAAAATACCGAAGAGGAAATATTAGACATAGGATATGACAGAGACCGACTTCACTCTTTCACATGTCCTTTCTCCGCTATTGGCTGAAGCAAAGCAGAGGGAGTAGTGTATGTGTCCCTTCATGCTTTCGTCGCGAGATTTCCTTCCCGTGATAATCAGTGTCATCGCGGGCTGAAATACCAACTCTTTCACCGGCGTACGTTAAAGGTGGAAGTTTGCAGTTGACTCAAACCTGACCTAGATAGTGTGTGCTCTTCCACTGGAGCCCGCCCTCTGGTGGAATGGGGAGGGGGTTGGCCTTGGCAGGGGGTTTTTGGGGGAACGTTTTCTTTATTCGCTCCACGCATGCCCATTCTTCTCCTTGCCCTCCACTGCTCTTGCCCTCTTAAAGGGAGTTTAATGGTGGTATGTGCACAAGACAGCCTCCACAGCGCGTCCGTGTGCGTTCAGATTGCAGTGAAACAAAGGGCCTGGAGTGTGGAAGGAAGGAGAGTGGGGGGGAAGCGTGTGCATACAACGGATGAGAACGCGGAGTGGCTCAGGAGTCGAAATGCGTTGGTTGGCTGGGGGGAGGGCAGAGGGGGGAGAAGAGCGGGCGTAGGAACGGAGTGACCTGGTTAACAAAGAAAGAAAGCAGAAGGATTGGAGGGGGGGTTGTTGCATTGTGTCAGCATGGCTCCTTAAATATGGACTCTCTCTCCTCTCCAGCACCCCCTATTCCTTAGGACTCCTTCACTTGTGAGCGCCTGTCAATGAGGACATCTTTGGGTTCCATAATATTTTTTCGCCTTACGATTCGCAAATATTTTATTTAGTCAGAGGAACCGCCACTGGTCTGAAGGGTTTCAAGTTATTCGTTAGATATGGCATATCTTATTTTTATGTAAAATCGTTTCTATTTTGTTTGGTTCTGCACTTGGTTATTTAATGGCTTTATTTCCGCCTTCGGAAAACGACTTTGTTTCTCATTTTCAAGGCTATTTATCTTGCCGTGTAAATTTTCACTCTTCTTGAGAAAGGAAGGCAAGTCGTTTTCCGAAACGTCAGCGTAAGTGACGTCAATAATCTACTGCAGAGCACGATAACAAATCCTAAGTAAGGGCTACACACGACGGGCACATAGTGTGAATCTTCGATAGATACCAATAGATGGAACTACCATCGGGAGAAGCTCAGCGCCGTAGAATGGTCACTACGTCCCACATTTCCCGGAATTCACTATCCTCCACCCATCAATCCTCAGTCCACTCCTCTAACGTTCCCCTCCACTCCGTAGCCCCCCAACAAGCCTCTGGATCCCCATGCAATTACTCGCTGAGGTTTCATGTTACGAAAAAGCCCTTCGAAATAAAATATCAAGTTACACGAGAGCAATAGAAACGTGTTTCACCCTTCACCCTCTCTCGCCAACTGACCTTTCTCAGCCAACCTTCTTCAAAGCTCTCAGAGGCCAAAATGTCTAACCATGACTTTAGGCAAATGATGAGGTATCTTCATTGGATCGAAATATTTGTATTATGCGAAAGTTGAAAAGAAAATGACACTTAACACGGTGTATTTTTGAAATTTCAAGCATTTTAAGCATGGAAGTAGTTTCCCCGTAGAAAAATTAAAAATGGAAGTGGAATGGGGAGTAGGAATAGATAGAGTCCAGGCTTCTATGATCGGAGAAAATTTCACTGAGGTCGAGCAGAAGTTTAACGTTACCTGAGAACAATAGGAAGTGGTTTCTTTCGAATAGCTTCTCCCCCTCTCCTCTTTTCACGCGAACCACCCTCCTGGTCCCCAAATTTTGAAACACGCTGATAGCATGAGTCACATATGTACTGTGTTCTTCGGTGACAACTATTAAATTTATCACTTTGCACCTGCATATATATTGCCTTTAAAAGTCGTATTAGACTAGTAACTTGGCTAGAATTCTTTTGTTGTGACTTTTTGCCAAAAATAATATATTTAATTAATGACAACATGTAGAACTTACCATTTCCAATTTCTGTCAATTTAGATAAGCTAGACAGAAAAAATGCAGTGCCTTTTATATATTAGCGAAGGTTTCACGTCAATAGTATAGTCAGCCCCCTCCAACTCCCGGCCGCTAGGTGGCCCTAAAGCTTCCGTGCGAGGGAATCGCCGATAGATGGTGCTAGTGGGTGTTTGCGCGTCCAGCATTACGAAATTGCATTGAACCAAATACAATACTTGATCGCTGGAACAACGAATTTAAAATGCCTTCAACTGAATTGAACACTAAGAAGCAATTTAATAGCCTTTTAATTTCATTGACAGCCAGTTAGAAAGTCCATGTACAAAAAACATTGCCTTTAGAAGAAATTGAAAATGAGATGTTGTCGTCTGCTAGCAGTCGTATTTTATTAGCTCTACTTCGTAAAAAAGAAGTTATTTGCGTCCTGATCATCATATATTTATCGCTAACGGCATACTGCCTGACATATAATTATCAAGGTATCGGTCCCCCCAAAAAAATTGGCGATACAGACGATCGAGTCGGCGTTTCCTCCTCCAAGGAACTCCAGCGCAATTATGCTGAATGGGGAAATAAGTTTTGGCTGCAGAAATCTCCTTTAAACTCTCATTAGGTCACCTTAAACAGGCAATCCTAAACTGGTAGCTACGAGGATACGGTTATCTCCGATTCAGAAATTACAAGATCCGCAATGAGAAAAACTGGCCCAAAATTAATTACTGAAAGCTTCACATAACGACTCATATTAAGATTAGATTAAGACTTAATGGTTACTCTGAAATGGAAAATGTACGTTTGAGAACCCTAATTAAGGCTTTGGGCACAACAAAAACACCTTGCTAAATTCTTAACCCAAGAAAGTCACAGAAATACACATCACAAGATCAACCGAAACAGCAACCAATGTAAAGGAAAAGGGGACGTCTGGGAACGGTAGTTGAAGGAAGTGATTGTTGTTAAATTTAAAATGCATTTATTCATGAAAGCACAAGCACTATCATTAACACTGTACAGGCGAGCTTAAAGGATAAGGGCAAAGGTTGGAAGTGTGAAAAATGTAAATAAATCTCGAAGTTCATGAAGATTTGAGGGTTTTCCACGGTTGTGGCAGTATCACTTCCACCAAAAGATCTGGAGATGAATGACCGCCTAGAAATAGAAATTTTTCAAAATTAGGCAAAATTTAAAAAATATATTTAAAAAATGAGTTGCAATCCTAGGTCGTATCAGTTATAAATGTGGAATGACAGTACTTTTACCACGAAAAATCTCCACAGTTAGCTAATAATGGCGTTACACGAGGTTATGTCTCACCAAAAATGTGAAGCTTTGAGGCACGAGAAAAATATCATAATGAAAGGGTGGGGCCAAATTTTCGATTGCAAATATCAAGAGATAAGTTCATCCTTTCAATTCTTAATATTACCAACATTTACTCTATTCTCATGACTTCCTTTTTTATTACAGATAGTAACCCCTGGCCCTTTTCAGCAAAAAATATCCTGACCACATTACTGTTGTTGCACTTTGTTTACAACTACAACAATTTCTAAACTGCAATGGCAGCAAATCCACAGAAGTAAAAAAAAATATGAAATTAATTATATTTCAACATCCGTAGGTGGATCACCGTTAGTCCGTGTATATTATTGTACGCTAAACAACATCAATACTTGCATAAAATGAGCATGGATGCAAGCATAACTATCGCTAGGGCGCCATAAATCTTATCCCACCAGATAACAGAAGCTACCATTATAATTTCACTGTCATTAAGTCCTAAAACTAGAGTAGGATGCACATTAACACTTTCACCATGATCATAAAAACATAAATTCACTGCACAACTGTATCTAATAGGAATGAAATAATACAAGTTTTCAATTCGTGGTGGAGCGATATGTTTCCTCCTCTTTCTGTACTGACACAAAATTCTTCACTAAATATCTAAAGCCATCAATTAATTGCAAAGCGAGCTACGAAACCACCGAGGTTATACAATTGTAATTAAGTACAATAACACAATTAGTAAAAACTGATGGAACTATTCCTCCACGGCAACATGGCATGATATTATTTCGGTATTATGTGAAAAACATGAACCATTGATTTCCCGCGTAGATAAAAATAAAAATTTCCGTAAATAAATATCGGATGCTTTGCCATATCCTCTTTAAAAACAAGAGAAAGGGCATGCATGGAAGAGTAAACAAAGCCGCCATTGCAGATACTGCAGTATTTCCGCTATCTATTTGCACCGCTAATTTATTCTTAGCGAATAACACATATTTTCAACTAAAAAACGAGGTCACTGAGATCTAAAACCACGAAAAAATTACCAAATTAACGTTAATAGAGCCATAAAACTAACATCGGTAACCCACCGCATTTTGAGTAC
Organism: Ischnura elegans; assembly: GCF_921293095.1. Taxonomy (NCBI): domain Eukaryota; kingdom Metazoa; phylum Arthropoda; class Insecta; order Odonata; family Coenagrionidae; genus Ischnura; species Ischnura elegans. Next base: position 131,541,094 of record NC_060249.1, on the reverse strand, counting down.
TTACCACTGCTTTGAAAAAACTTTTATTTTCAGCTCAGCATTCCTTCCTGGTTTTCCTGTATCTTGTAGAATTATTAGACACATATCAAAAGCGCGATGCACGAACCATCTTCAAATTTAATAGCTTTTTAGCAATATAACACATCTTCCAAGTGATGAGCTTCGCTGGTTCACCATTGAAATGAATGTAACAGCAACGCGATACTGGGCGCGCGACAGGCTCGCAGCGCCACTCTGTAACGAACTAAAAAAATTGAATAACGTGGGAGGATTTTGGGACCAGCCAACCAACGACAATAGCAGCCGAGTTGGAGGGGGCTGAGTATAGTACTCATCACTCCAATTAGGCTAATCGTTTTACGGGGCAATCCCCATTCGCCTTAAGTAATACTTGCTTTTGTCGTTTGGCTAACCAGTTATTCAAAGGAACCAAAATTAATTCTCATGGCAGCTGGTTGAAATAACCTTACCTTTTTCCTCGCATCTTTCACTAATTCAATGGCGTCGTTATTCGTGTCTTTTTTCCCTTTGTGTGCGTCACCCATAACACACAATTCTATTTTTTTCCCACTGTCTTTACTGTTCTTTGAATCCATATCATTATCGTATGCAAATGTTTGTGGTCGTTTTCTAATTTCTCCACATATTGCTTATAAGTTCACCTATTTTTTCCCGTTTTTTTATTTTACCATCATATTTAGTCTCTTGCGGTTTTATTGACTGCGCCTTCCTCTCGTCAACACAAAGTGTCTGGTCTAGTGTATTTTGCTGTATTTGATTTTTTCCCCCCATTTGTCGAGGAAGAAAACAAAATTTCTCTAAGTAACCCAAAGTTAATATTAGCGCCATGCCGTGGCTTTAATTAGATCTCATTAGTCATTAACTGTATTCTGAAGGTAAAGTAAACTTAGCGACTCAGAGAAAGAAAGTTTAAACTACGTTTAAGAATCATCTGTCTTGCGATTCTCTTCGCCTCATGGCGTGCTGCATACGGCTGAAATGTTGCGATGGCTCTTTCTAATGCATCAAGCAGTTTCCTCTAGAACTCAGCTTTCTCAGTCATTGTGCAACTACTCAAATCTGTGGTTTTAGTGCCTTCTTTGGAATAGCGTCACACGAAAAACAGATGGAATGGATATTTGAGAACGGATTGTCATTTGAAAATAAATTCAAGTGGGCCTCGATGATGCCCTTCAGCCCTGACTTCATTGATTTCGCGAGCAGATGTAATAGTACTTGTCGCCAATCCGGAGAGTTTCCAATTTATTTTGCGCGACCTTCGTGAACAATGGAAATTGTATAGTCAGTAATTATACTATGTGGAAGAAACTATCATTCAAATGCATTGACCGAGATCATAAAAGTAGGTATTGACATGTATCGCTGATATTTTAACATTTTTTGATGCAATTAAGACTTGAGGATGGCAATTGATTCCCTATCCTTATTAAATATACGCAAGAATTATGACTTTCCTCATCCATAAATAATTTTTCTTACGTTACTGTTTTGAGTTGCACTCTAAGATTTTTCTAACGGTGATAAATTAAAATAATATTCGTGAGTATATATGTATCTCACAATTAGCTTGGAATTTACTGCTGAAATCGGTTTTGAAAGAGAGATATACGGTGGGATGGGGTAAATATGGAAGGGTATTCGTTCCACTGATCTCCATCTTGACTGTCATTTGAAATCGTTTGTCACTTAACGGCGATACCGTCCATGACGTTCGTGACTGCCATTTGATCCATGAATCCTTTGGTTAGTAATTATAATGTTTTTTTCTCATTTTGTTAATCAATTGAGTGGGTGAGAAGCCAAGGTGCGATTTCTTTTTTTCTTACTGAGTTAGGTACAGAAATTAGGCATAGAAAACAAACGAGATCAATTAGATACTCATAGTAGTGCATTTGATTTTCCACTCAATGTCAGCACAGAACAGAGACTCACTCGTATCCCTTGGCAACCAAGCTTTTGTGGATTTATCTGTAAAAATTAACTTTGCCTAACTCTATTGAGAAAAAATCACTAGTACCCCTTAGCTTCTCAACCTCTCAATTCACTAACGATTCAATAACTTTTCGCATCTTTTAATTGCCATTAATTTAAAAACAATTTAACTTCGTAAAGTAAAAATAACAGTCAAAAAGCAGTGATAATATGATGTAGTTTAAGTATATTTTACAATTTCGAACCATTGCCAAAACGCAAAACAAACTATAAACTAAGTCAGATTTACGCCTTCTTTGGTGTAATACTTTTCCAAATTTCGTCATTCACAAATAAACTTCAGCAGCATTATTAAAATTTCCTGCCAATTAGCTGAAAATGGGAAAAAGAAAAATAGGTCCCTAAATTACCTTTGAAACATATTATTCCAAATTAGCATTCGTTAAAGTGGTCTATTATTAATCCATCCGACGCTGTTCCCATTTTCGCAGTGCTTTGAAATTCGTCGTCGCCGACGAGCGGCAAAATAGGAGTTTTTCTCTCCTACAGTGGCTTAGTAAGCACTACCCTCGCCACATTTGACGCTGTGGACTAGTGACGTGAACATCTTGTTCGGTAAAACCCATCCCGAAGTTCGCTCTGAGAAAATGGATTGGTGCTCTAACTGGTTAACACGCCTGACCGGCAATCGGGAGATCCGGATTCGAATCCCGGCTCAGTCAAATATTTTTCCACGGTAAACTTCATCCTTTGCAGTATTTATCTTTGCACCCGTGCGCGTGACTGCACACATACTCACTAGTTTCTGCAGTTCTTATCAACTACTGCTGCCAAAAACATCTTTAGCGACATATAGTTTTTCCTTGAGCTTAAGTAAATAGGTTAAGTAAATAAGTTTTGGAAAAATGCTGTGAAACATATCGTCTTTTGTCACTTTCGAGTTTCAACTTCGAAAATAATTCAAAACGTAAAGTTTCTGAATACATCGTACTTCTTATTTATAAGCTTGAATTATTTAAATTGGTCAATAATGAACGTTTTTAACATTTTATCCAGGGACTTTGTCTTCTCTATCTATAGAGATACAACATGTAATGCGATAAGTTATTGATTATCACCTTAGAGCCCACTAAGTGACCCATACAAGCAGCCGGTCTCCTGAACAGGAGATCATCGAAGCAGGTAGTCCACTGAAGGTCTGCCAATGAGAAGGAGTGGTAGGAAATTAGATGCTCTGAAAGATCTCGCCATCATGTAACCTGCTAGTTTTATTCTAGAACTTTCTCACGTCTCCTATCCTCCAGAGTTATCCTCCCCTTACAGCCTCATTACACTTCCGATAGAGGCGACGCCTGTGTTAGCTCCTCGCGTTATAAAAAGAGTTTAAAAGTTAATATTATATCGCGGTCAAACCTCTGAAACAGGTTTTCTTGATCTGCAACAACCAAGGTAAATGGAACGGAAAGTACCGCACGTAACTTCTGTTTTCCTCCATTTAAATCTACAATGCTTGATAAACTGAAGTAATCGGTAAATCTTTTTGATTGATTAAAATCAGGAAATTCCTATTGGGATGAGCTGTAAACGTCTGTTACCTTCTACCCACCTTACTTTCACTCTAATAAATAAATAATTAGGCGATATTATATTGATATTATGTTTCTCTTTATCATGTCGTATTTTTGTATAAATAACTCGCCCAATATCCAAGAACAATTTGTATAGATAAGCTCTTATTGGCTTCAATGATTACTTCAATCTGCCAAAAAATTCTATCAATTATGTAATAATGATTTTGACCACACTGAATTGGCAACACCACGACTCACTCATGGATGATGCCATTTTTTACTGGCTCGGACGCCGGGAGATTTTGTCTTGCGTAGGCGGTCTTAACGAAGTTCGTCCCTTTAAACTCTATTCTTTGATAAGATACCCTGTCCTCCGTGCCCTTACGCGAGGGAGAAAAAAATCCTCTGGTTTGCTTGCGCATGCGTCGCCCGCCTCCAAAACTTCCTCTCTCACCTATATATTCTCATTGCAACGCCCTCTCTGTCTATGCAGGGGATATTGACGCGTTTTGCGGACGCTGCTGCTTATGCTGGAGGAATTTTTAAGGGATGAGTCGCTCCTTGTGGGGGAGCGATTTAACGGGCAAGGAAAGAGGGGTTTCTTGGAGAAGCGGGAGAAAATGTTGCTCTCTGACGCCACTGCCGGAATGATTCGAGTCGGTCGGTTTGGCCGGGTGCGAAGGCGGAGTTGCTCTCTGCCCGGGATAATGGAGTTTGGAAAGGGAAGGTGGGGTTGGAGGGGGATGGAGGCGAAGGGGTGGGTGTGGTTGATTGGAGGAGCGGCCTTCCCACAATGACCGAGTGAAGTGAGAATGGAATTGAAGGAATTAGGGCGGAGAGTTGGAAATGAACTGGAAGTGCACCCAGTGAGAAGTGAATCAGTCATCTGGAGAGTGAATGAAAAGTACGACACGATACTTGGTAGGCTTTCGCGGGTCATTGAAATATTATAAACCACTCACTTGTAACTTATGTTTGAGCGATTTTCGCGTCTTTTTAAATAATCATGAACGCCACTTGAATCTGGAAAATAATTTATTGAAGAAGGGGAAGAGGTACCTAATGATTTAAAATGCATGAAAATTTCCCAAAAGATGATTAATAAAAATCCATTGAATGGCTTGTTTGCTGTATCGCAAGAAAGAGCTTGTAGAATAGGTTCCTTAAAAATATTTCTGCATTAGTTCCTTGAAATATGAAAGTGTATATCGATTCCTGTATGTTCCATATGATAGATTCAAAAAATTATAATAATATATTTAATAATTTAAATTAATTAATTAGTTATTTATTTTTACAAAAATTAATAATAAGGCTTGGTAGAGATAGGTGGACTGGTATTTTTCAACACCTTAGCCGTTCATTCTTTGAGGGAATCCTCAATTAAATGGTAAAAGTAAAAAGGCATGTGAATGCGTTCCTTAGACGCCTTTGCTTTGCTCACCACCAACGTCGCTTCGGACCCTCCATACTATTTTACACAAGTTTTTGTGCCGCAAGTATTTATAGAAAAATTATTATTATTATTATTTTTTCTCCTTTTTCTTGACCTTATTTTAATATATAAAATGATGTTTCCTGGAGTTTAGGTCAATAAATTAAAAGTTAGCAGCCAACGTTTCGTTTTATTTTAAAAACATCTTCAGGGCTATGTTAGAAAAAAAATTGTGAAACAATATAAAATGCAGAGAATTAGGCAATATACAATAATTATGCATAAAAAAGGAGCAATCGGGTTTTTTTATAAACAATATAATTTATAGAAATATATATATATATAAACATATATATATGAACAGAATGGATTATACAAAAAATTTTGACATACCTCTAAACTTTGAATGCATTTATTGATATTTGGTTTCTACGGTATTGCCACAACCTAGGTTACCATTAATTTTGATGTATTAAATAAAAATAAATTTTGCTGAGGTTATCGATGTCTGTTTTTTTATTACAACAATTTTTTGTTGTTTCACAGTTTTTTTTCTAACATAGCCCTGAAGATGTTTTTAAAATAAAACGAAACGTTGGCTGCTAACTTTTAATTTATTGACCTAAACTCCAGGAAACATCATTTTATTTATAGAAAAAGTTCTTGTGAGGTAAAAATGTACGAAGTCTATTTTTTTGCATACAATTTTGAATTGAGAGACTCAGATAATGCCTACCTTCTTCTGAAGCTGCAACAAAAATGTAGTTTGTGGAAAATGTATTATTTCTTAATTAAGACACTCGGCTAATGCACGGCAAATATAAGTTCGGTCTTGTGTAAATGAGGGTTCCGAGGATTCGAGGGATCCGTGACTACGGGGGCAATTCGGTATGAGCGGAAGGCGGGGAGGTTGTTGAGGAAGAAGGGCGAAGGAGTGGGAGGGCGGTTCGCAGTGATTGCATTGTACGGGGGGGAGAAAAATACAAGGGAAGCGAAATGGGGAAGAGTGGAGTGGAGGGGATTGGGGTTTCGTGGTGGGGGGGCGCGCGCATAAGGGGATTAAGAGGGTAAATGGTCGAGGATTTTTCTGAGGAAGGACTCAAAAGAGGGGTTGAAGACTCTGTTCGTGGGCGGATGGCGGGGGAAGAAAATCTCTTGAGATGCCGCCTGTGTAGGGAGGCAGTATAAGAAGAAAAGGAAGAGAAGAGGGAAAGAGAAGGCCTTCCTCTTTGCATTCTCCGCGGAGAGTGCTTGCCTTCGGGAGAAGGAAGAAAGGGGAGAGAGATTTTTTCGTCTGAAGCAGGAGAAAAAAAAGATTGAAAGGGGGATGACTTTTTTTCATTATTTTTCTTCCCATCACCTTCCCACGTTTCCACCCTCCCCCGCTGGGAGTTGTGATTAGAGGAGAGGGAGGGTTGGTGGGAAATGAGGGGGGGTGGGAAATGACGGGAGAGTGTTTTGAGGGGGAGGCATTTGGTTGGAGAGAGGGTCGAGGAAAGAAAGCGATCGAATAGACGGCGGATGAAAGGAAAAGCCATTCTAAGTTTAGAGAGATGCACACTCTTCTTCTGATTAATCCACGGAAGGGAATCCACTGATTGGAAAGACATTTTCTCACATGGAATACTTAAATTGCTAGATTTTTCAGAAACTTTCGAAATTGCAACGTTTGCAAAACAATTTAGATTCGCCTTAGTACATGACTTCGACCTGCTTTTTCTCCACTTTCGTCCCATGAAACCTTTTTAGGTACGTCTACGACTGAATCCTTGTGTAAAATTTTTGAATGGGAATGTTTAGGCTGTTAATCACAAGTTCTGTCAGGCCCCAGTTTGTAACGATGATGGTTTTAGACAATTTTATCTCCTAGAAGTTTTAATAGCTATGTAGAGTAAGCCAGAATTTTTATTTTTGTTAAATTATGCCCAAGTAAACGATAGAGTGGGTATGTACTGATCCATTAGGTCTTAACTATATCTGAGGTTGTTTTATTTTGTTGCTTCGCTTGTATTACCGTTGATGATTCATTAGCCTAAATTGACTTTTATTTCATTTTAAGTTTCTAGTAACGCAGATGTTTTGTTTCTAGCTTCTCTTTGCCTTTGCCTTCTCTTTACTATTGCTTCGCAAGAAAACCTACATCTTTATTCCTGGGCCTTCATGAATGAGAAAAATAAAAAGTAGTCCATTTAGATGCACTCAGCAGCGTTTGGATGCAGAAATTTTATTTACTCTGCCTTTTTTCTCTGAAATTCAAGTCATTTTGGTTACACTGTAAAGCAAGTCATATAGTTGCTATAACCCGTAAAGTAAGCCACCTTGGGATTACTTATAACGACGTGAAATAATGTACGGCTCTAATGGAAGATAAATCTCTCTTTCTAATAATTTAAAAAAGGAGTATTATCCCTAGCCCATCATTAGGTTTACCGCAATAGGAAAATATGTGTATTCAGCTTTCGTGTATTTTTGTATAATCAATATCATTTGAGTCAACATCAATTCACCGCTTGCTCGTTTGCTAACTATAATAAAACAAGAGTGGTATATCCTGTGTTCACATGTTTTGAGTCACCTCCGATTAGGCATAAGCTCAAAAATTGTGCGAAAGAAAAATTATTCTAAATTCTAGAAAAGTGTCGTAGAACCTTGGCAGCCGATATAAAAAAGCTGCCCAAAGCAGGGGAATGCATTGTAACTTCAACATATAAAACATTCTATAGAAAATACAGAGATATTTATTGTAAGCGTGTTGCATTGCAAACCTTCCGTTCTAACGGAGGTAATAATCACATTGATTACTAAACAACGAATCTTACGCCTCCCGAAATTGTCATGAAATAACGTTTTTTTTGCAAATTTATATGTTGGTAGGCTTTAAATGTTGAGGTCCTCAATGTCCTAGGCTTCCCAAAAAAATGCCAGGTATTGGTTACCGAAACTCAAGGCTTGTGGTTCGATTCCCAGTCCAGGCCAATATTTTAGCATAGTATTTATTTTTAATTTGATTGAGAAGATTTGATTGTTGATCAAGGTAAATGGTTTTCGTCACAGAATTAGTGATCTTTTGGGATAAATTCTTTCTGACCTGAACTGCTAACATATACAAAATATGAAGATTGTAAATTGAGTAAAATGGTCTTCACTCTGAAGATGAAAAAATCTTGCTCGCAAGTGTTCTCACTAAAAATTCCACCTTTTCAATTTTGCAGTCGTCTTTCGGGTTTAATAATTTGATCCAAAAATCTGTTACAAGAATTTAGGCCAATATGTGTTGGCTTGAACATGCTTTCGAGACATATACCACCTTCCGAACAAGAGGTGGAAGAATACGGAGGCTGGTGAAAAAACATCCCCGAGATTTCTGTCCCTTGTCAGGGTTCGGCATCGCACATAAGGGCTCGCTCTCCCGTCTTCCGAACTCCTTTGACACTAATCGAGTAAGGATCCTCCCCTTTATTACATTCGACCACTTGCCCCTCCCAATTCAGCGCTACAATCTTCCCCTTTTCCGAAGGTCGCAACCCTCGTACCCCCCCCCCCCCCCCACGCCTTCCCTGTGGAAGGGGCAATGAAAAAGAGTGCGATTTCATTCCCGATTACTCGGGTGCATTCCTCGCATTCTTTATCTCCTAAAGTTTTTGTTCACTTCCACCTCAACGCCCCTGCCTATGGCCCATGGAAGGTCGTCTCGAAGTTGTCTATTTCTTCTCTTAAACCGGAATACATAAAAGATGTTAATAGTTTTCTGTGGTGGTAGTTCTGTGACCCTCCTCATTGTGTTATTTTATTTTCCATAAAAATTTCTAAATTATGGCTTTTTTTCCTGATATTCTCCTGATTTTTCCGTTAGCTCTTGACGTTACTTGTTTAGAAAAATATTTCAATTGGTGGAAAAAAGAGCAGCATAAGAAGTCGGCAAGTTTTGCGCAAACATGGTCTCTCAGACTTTACCAAATATCCAAATGGTGTTCCAGCCTCGACCGCAAACACAACTTAAGCTCCGTTTGCTTTCCCCTTCCTCGAATCCATGTCTAATGGAGTCGAGGATTTTTATGATGAGTAATGAGTGCCCCGATAACGTTTTTCCTCCTAATCTCCGCTATTCGAATGAAAGATGTGGACTCCTTTGGTTTGCCTTTTGATTCCTCGTGCCCCTCCCCGTATCCGCCATTCTCTTTCCCCAACCCTCCTCCTCCCCCGTCCGGGACGATAAACAGCGAGCAACTGCTTGCACCCTCCGAGGACTGTCCGCGCGAATCGCATTTCACCCTCACCCACACACCCATTCCCTTCACCTGGTTTCCTTCCTCGCCCTCTTCTCTCGCTGCTCGTTGAGTGCTTTGATGGAGTTCTGATCTTACTATCGTTAACCGAGATTCATGTATGTTCTGCCCAGTTGCGAACTCTACCTTAATCATTTTCACGTTTTATTTCGATTGGCTTGTTCTTTTTTCTATTGTTACCTTCATCAATTCATTGCTCAAATGGAAATTTCGTCTACAAACTGCTTATTATGCCGGTATGCCTGCCAAATATATGCTTCATCCTCTCCCGCGCAATAAAGACTATACGCTCCTACTTTTCGCATAAAAATAACTAGACTGTTCATTGAGTTTGCTCACTATCCGATAGATGGCAGCAGGTGCAATAAGATCAATTTCGGATTACGTGATTATGCTCAATGAGTCTGATCCACTATTATGAGACGAAAGAATATTTCATGTACTCTACACAAGTATTCAATATTACTGATTTTGTATTAATTTGTATCGATATACACATTTCAATCAAAAGATCATAATTGAAATAATCGGGGAAAATATGTTCAAGCCTTGTTATTTTACTTTTAAATAAGCTATCTGTTCAGAAACCTTCTGAATGGCCTATAAACAACGCTTACTTAGCACAAAAAATGCTGGAGGGAAGGAAGAAAAGAAGCTGTAATTTTATCTTGGCCATAGTGAAAGTGCAACCAATATCCTAAAGCCGTTGTTATATTCTCTCCTACTCCTTGAGTCTATTGATTTAGGAATTGGGTTAAATCGATCACGTTAGATTTGAGCGTCGCAGAGGTTAAGAAAATAATGAATATTCAGTAAACTCATTCACTCACAAAAGCATGATCAACTATAAAACTTCCTCTGGTGTGTGAAATAGGTTTGCATTACTAGTAAGAGTATATTTTGTATTGCTCTATCTGTATTTTGTATTGTTCTGTACGTTGTGAAAATTGTTCAAATCTATGTGACTGTACGATATGGTTTTTGGAGGAGGGGACCGTCAGCTTAGCTAATGGAGGATGGATGAGAAAGGAGAAGCGGAGCGGAACCAGGCGTTGGCATTAGCCCATTCTTTACGAAATTTGCCAAGGGGAACACGGCTCAACGTCCCATCCGACGGACGGAGTGTTATACTTGCACTGTTCCCCACACAATACTAAAGCAGGAATGGGGCAACCGCTTAAAAATCTCTGCCACTGCTGGCATTTGAACACTGGCCCCCAGGGGGTGAAGCCAACACAATCCACAAATCTCAATAATTTAATTATTATTGGTCCCAATACTTTTAATATTATTGTAGATAATCATCGTCAACATAATATCTTTTCATCACCTTGACGGATTATGATCCAAAGTAATGCAGTGACTCATAACTCCCGTTCATCAATTGTAAGATAAAAATATGGTCCGTCGAACTGTTCACTCTGTAAATTTTCCTCTTACACTTTGGAGACGGGTACAACTTATAGACAATTCATGAAAATCTCAGACTGTATAGGCATGCATGTTTCATAATCATTCTTTTTAACAAGATTGTACCACCTTTGTATATCTTTTCTTCACATGTTAATGTTGGACCTGCGTTTTTTCTCATGGACCTCCGGTGAATTATATCTAAGTTGCATTCGGACTGACTTACCCGCTGGTCTTCATAGCTTTATCATTTAATGTAACCATGGGCAGTATGTCATGAGTAGCTTTCACCGACAGTTTGTAGAATACAAAGGAAATAATAGTCAGGTAGGTTCAGAGACGTTTCCTAGCTGATAAGGACTCGAGCGTCGGAAAACCTAACCGTAAGGGTTCCCCTACTTCGCCTATTCCATTTCCAGTCTCACCTGACGTGCACATGTTTGACGCGTCAGGTAAAATTGATGGCACTTGTTATAGACTGATATGCACTTGTCCTTGAGAAAACCTGTGGAAATATTTTAGGACATTACTGACATTTTGCGGAGAATAGCAGAAAGAAAAAAGGCGTATAATTTCTCCGATAAGGGCGATACCTCAGTATACTTTGTGGTACTGTAAAAATATTTTCAATTCTTAATAAAATATAGCTAGTGTTTATCCTCGGCTAATAATCGGTCAAAAAGTTTCAATTGTTAACCATGATGTAGAACGGGCAATGAACATGTATCACATTATGGCTACCTATAAATGGCATGTCTTGGAAAAAGACAATGGATGTGGCGTAATTTTTAACCTTCTTTTTGATGCTCAGCGGTTAATTTGGAATATGTTTGTATTTTGATTGAATATTTTAAGTTCTTTGGCTTTAACTCTAAAAAAATGAATGCACCCCTTTTGAGTGAATGATTGAGATTTATAATATCTTTAGCAGTACGGAGCAAGGTGAAGACGAAAATCCATGCGAGGAAAAATAAATGAATGATGGATTTTTCCCCTTACTTTTCTTGGAGATAGAAGCACAGACTTGTCCTTTGCCGAAAGAGGATCGTTGCTATGAGTCCTTTCTTTATCATTCACCACAGCGATCTTGAAGTTTCTGGGAACAGGCGCGCGATGAGGGCACCTTCATCGTCTAATCACCATTGCACAATCGGCCTACTTTCCACCGCAACGATCAATCTTCCGATCGCCGTTTCAAAGCGTGCCCATCACGCTTTGTGTCAGTCATTTTTTCCCGAGCCTTTCAATACTCTCTCTGCCACCGCTGAATATTCCTTCTTTTTCCATTTCTCGTGACTCCCCGTTTCCCTTCGTACGACCGACATCGCCAGCGCTGACGTCGTCCTTAAAACATCGTCTTTCTCTTGAAGTGGAATGTTTTCCTATTTTACCTCTATTCTTTTTTCGCTGTTTCCTGCCTTCCTTCTCACCTCTCCTGGGGAGTTCTGTCCACAAACAATCTCTGCGTTACGTATTCCTTTTCCAAAAATTTGTCATGAATATCATCTACTCTTTACTTATTTACTTCCCCCTTTTCAGATTTTTTTTGTTTTATTGTGCTATCTTATCTCTTTTGCCCTCCATCGTTGTCTGTGGCCACAATTCATTGCCAAGTGAGGGTTGGTACACATATTTTTTTATTTAAAAAATAAAAGGACGGTATTTCTGAATCGGTTGCTATTTCCTTTGTTTTTTTTTAGTTGATGAGCAGTTTCAGCATAGATATGTGATATTTTTGGTATTACAGAAAACAATCCACATTTTATAATCATTCTTATAAACCTTCTTTCTCCTGCCAAGTGAAAGTAAATAAAAAGGCATTCAATGAACACTATCACTTTTCCCCGATTCTGTCTCTTGATATCCATTCTTTCGATGAATGATGCGGATAATGCTTCTGTTTTTTAAAATAATTTTTCTGCCTATAAGTTAGGTATTTAGCTAAAAATATTCTTCTAAGAATAAATATATGCTGTTGACAAATCTTTTTCGCATATTTTTCAATGCTATGCCACTTTGGTTGAGAACAAATGTGGTACTTCACGGTTGATTCCCAAATAAAAGACTCTCCTTCTGCTGTCTATGATGTTGCAGGAAGAAAGGTCTCGTGTTTTCCCGGCCAATAGACTGAATATGGTTTTCTCGGGTATCCTCCAGGGTGAAAGTGTCCAGTTTCTCCAACGCTTCGAGGTGCGACACGTTGCTCGATAAAAGGAAGTGATGCTGGAGCCGTGGCCTGTATTTGTGCTCGTTGTGCTCTCTTCCCATTGATTGGCGCCGCTTTTCGTCCGCCACAAGTTAATAGTTTTCGGCACTGGCCTCAAAGCGTTACCGAACGCTTACCCAGTGTGTCCATTGAATATCTGGTTTTCCAATGGGACTTCAATTGCCTGTCAATATTCTCTCTCGCAATATGGATACTCGGCAGAATATTTCCGCTCCATAAAAATGGGTGTTTATTTTTCCAAGCCGTCCAATGCTCGGCGATGGCCAATTTGGCTGGTTCGGATGGACGCAAGAGGCCGTGGATGGTGGCCCTTGAGTCCCGTTTTATTTGTCCGGCGCCAGCACTACTGCGATACAATTATAAGTGCAGGTCAAGGCCATGGCTCATTCCCTCACGACGAGGAACTAAAGTAAATGGCCACTCGCACCCGGGAGGAAGCCCGGAAAAACCTTATTCAGTCGATGATCTTGCACTGCATCCCTTTTATGGTGTATAAATTGTGAGGAAACAGCTGTGGCGTATTTTTAATTGCTGTATGCTAGTGATTTAACCGCTGCCAATAGCGGTTTTCGAGTTATCTTTCGGCTACTTGCTGCTCTCTCTCTCGTATTTCGATTTTTATCGAATTCCGAACTTAATTTGCCTTCGAATAAATGTGCATTTTTAGAGCAGCTCCTTCATTTGGTCGAAGGTGGCTGATCATCTGGATTCGCTTATACATTCCAGTGGATCCCCCATTCCATGCCCTGCACATACGCAAAATGTCCGGCTCCGAATGAGAATGAGGTCGTGTGTCCGAAATGAGTATTCATTTATTTATGCCTTGCTCTTTTACGCGGTGCTGCCAGCACTACTCTCGTGAAAATTACCAATCAATTGCATACGTGATGACTACGACCGCGTGGCTTTATGGCGTTTACTTCGTGAATCAATGCGATGCAAACTTCATCAACGTGCTATCAATTTTTAGGGGCGATACGCGGAAGTGTTGGCTTAGAGCTACAAAAGTAACCCAATATTCAGCTGCGCGTTTGCGAGGACCAATTAAGTTTCGTAGGTGATTGGAATTGCACATTTCACGCATTATTTTCCTTAATTGATGAATTCATGCCATGCGAATGAGTAACATTTCCTGAGCCCCTTGTAATAGCAAATAATACATGTTGCCGCCCACGTTTCTTACCATTTCATTGAGTAATCCTTCCTGTGTTTAATTGAATTTGAACACAGACGCAGTGTTATGCATTTGATGTCACCATTGACAATTTGGAGGCAATTCAATAATCTTGTACTACTTCCTACCTTACGCTTTTTTATATTTTTCGTTTCCTAGACAAAAAAGCTTTTGATTTTTCTCCTACTTTATGTCCCTTCAAACCGTAAAGACAATTCTAAAAAGGAAACAGTGTGGATTATTTACCACTCTATGCGCACAATTAGAGTTTATTGTCTTCACATACCTTTTCCACTGTCTCCATCATCATCAGTGGTCAACATTCCTACAGTTAGTTCGATGCTACTTTTCACTTATTTTGCTTTGTATATCATCAACTTCATTTCGTAAAATTGAATATTTACTCTCTTTAATATTCTGAATTACCTACGTAAATATATTTTATTTGAGTTCTTCCTTTGCGGTTCTACCATTCCGTTTCTCAGGCGTTTTCTTCGTCAGAACATCAGTACTATTGCACACAACTTGAACTTATTGCAGGAATTTACTTTTATTCAACTCGTATCGGGGCGTCCTACTTACTCGCTGGATCAATCCGTTTGATTATAATTATAAATCCCTGCGTATCAGGCTTTCCTACTGTTGGTTTGATGTAATTGCTAATATATTGGTATGCTAATGTGAAATATACTCAAATTTGCTGTTGCTTTTCTATCCATATTTTGAGGAAAATCCAGTATGAAAATAATATGTTTTGCTGAAATCGGCAAAGTTTATTAATTCGTTCGCAACTTATATGACGGCTTATAGAAAATGCTGATCATTTGTAAGAAATATTTCCAAAGGAATGATGAATTTCTCTCTGTAAGCCTTTAAAGTTCTATTCACTGCAGTAGAAAATTATAAAAATACTCTGGGACCCTAGGGGATTAGAAAAGTTCATACCAAAATCGAGCACCAAATTTTTATAAATGTTACGTCTTTATTTACGTAAGTATATGAATCATGAAGTTTAAAATTTAAATTGGGTAATTTTTCAATGAAACACCATCTACTTTTTACATTCAAATCACAGGCAATACGAGATTGTAAACTCGATTCTACTTTGAACATCTTTTAAAAAATATATATATCTTAAAAATAAATGAGTTCAGTGGACATAATTTTCTTCTTATGCCTTCTGCACTGTTTTCTCCATATGCTTTCTACAGTGCTGTCTCCATCATCACGTCTCACTCCTTTAATGGTAAATTTAATCTCAACTACAGTGTCCATTGTGTTTCAATGTAGTAAATAATATTTTTGCATTATGCCTTCGGAATAAGCACGATGGCTAATTTGTGAGAAGCATAGCCAATGCTTGATACCTCTCTGAATGCTAGCCATGAATGGTGATTAGCGGATACTAATACTTTTTCGCTCTGGACCAAAGCGGAATTAATAGGTATTTCCCTCATTGAGTATGAATTCATGATGCATGTATCAAGTATGATTTTATGAATTCGGTACGCATTTCTCTCTCTCTCTCTCTTGAAAGAGATGTATCCAATACAATCTTATTGCGAAGATATTTTATGAAATCACGAAGTTTGAGCATTATAATCGAGTTCTAAACTTTATTCTAAAATCTAAATTAAATA
The DNA here is from genome assembly GCF_921293095.1 of Ischnura elegans. Lineage (NCBI taxonomy): Eukaryota > Metazoa > Arthropoda > Insecta > Odonata > Coenagrionidae > Ischnura > Ischnura elegans. Next base: position 131,525,398 of record NC_060249.1, on the reverse strand, counting down.
GCGCTCATATGAATCATTGAGATATTATGAAAAGTAAATTAGGGAATGATTTTCATTCCCACAAAGAAACCAAATTTGGAAGTATTCATCGAAGTTACGATCGCATGGGTAGAAACATCATTTTCTCGTATTTTCGGAGACATTTTGAGGCTGCCAAAAACTGTAGCCTTCATTTGGGCACAATTCTTAACTTATTTTGGGCGATTAAATTGAAAGCGGGAAAGCACACATTTACCTGAAACGCGTGACTCATTCACGTATGGTTGTATAATCGGAAACTGAAGACTTCATTTGCACATTTTTGACGCTCCTTAATGAATTCGGATTTTGCGGCCGCTCTGGGACGAACTGCCGGTCCCGATGGTCCGCGCTTAATTCGTCCCCGATGTGCAGATACCCCCGTGGCTCTGCCGCTAATGCGACAATTGATTTGGAACATATGAACGGGACGCTCAATCACTGACGGAAGGATTTACGGATGAAGTCCTCTCGTCGAATGCGAGATTTCAAAATTAAAGAAGGGGTATTTGGGCTGTGTGGTAGTCGGATGGATTTCTCCCCGCGGGGGTGGTTTCATGCGATGGAAATGGCTTGCGCCGCACTGCGCGGTTGAGTCACCGAGTCACCGAGTGGAGGCGCCAGTGTCGGTGTGAGAATTTTTTAACGTACGACGCGTCCTCGATGCTCGTGTGGTTTGAGTCGATGCAGAGGGAGATAAGCGCCCGCGCGGAATATATATATATATGCACGCCGCCTGCCTGCCCGCCGTTCGAGGCGAGGGTATGATCCGAGGAATGCATCCCTCGCCGCCGACGCAGCCGGCCCTGGCGGATCGGACTCCGCCGGCGGGGAGGAATCGCAATCATCAGTGCATAGATATGATGTGGAGATAGAGAGGGCGCGAGTAGTTTTGGAGCGCGTCGTAATCACCGCGGCCGTGGATGGCGCTGCTGCGCCTAAGCTTCCTCCAATCCGTACCACCCCAACCCCCTTGGGCGGTGATGAGAATGAGGCATGCTGGGATTGGAACGGATCCCCTTCGCCTGCGACCGAGGCAAGATGGAAAATAAATTCCGAGAGAATAAAAATGAAGAGCGAAAGGCGGATGGCGCTGCTGAAGAGGGCCGTGTGGTGGGGCTCACGCATGTGACGCCTCTCTGTGTGAACTCGCGATCTCTTCCGCGGAAGGCCATTGTTGGCGTTTGGGAGGGGGATGATGGGCGGTTTCTGTGTTTCTCCGATGTGGAGGAGCGGCGCTGGTGTCGGGATATATTTTAATGGACCACGTGTCCTCACTTTCGGCGCGTGCCTTTCGAGGAAATCCCAAAATAGCGGAAGGAAAACCTTACTCTCTCGAACGCAGCTTGAGAATCTGATATTGCGGCGGCGGAGGATTTTCTGGAATTAGTCTTTGCTTGAGCATCCCATCAAAAAAGAAAGATATCCTGGTTGTTGAGTTGCGAGGACGGCGATGCTTAGGATTGCGTTCGCATAAGCTACTTGTATACAGACAATTTCCTTTCACCTTTTTCTTAAAAAAAAACTCATAAAAATCGAAAAACTTGCCGTAATTTTAAATTATGGTTCAATTTTCCTTCATTACCTAACCACACATGGTGAATAGTAGAATGCAACCTCTCTTACGTGGCAGTAGTCTTAAATCATTGAAATAACTGTATATGATTAGTTTTTTACGACAGAAATATACTGAAAATTGCTTCATACTTGGAAATATGTTATCTATATCCACCATTTAGCTTTGATAATTCATACCCTGTGTATAATTCAATTTTTATTTTCTAGTCAAGGGCTACCTGAGATTATGTTAATAAGTTATTAATAGCATATGCCATTTCTGTACTATCAATTATCCTGATATTATAATATGATATTATCGGTCAAATGTCGATAAGTGCATCAGATTATTTCCGCTAGGGACCATTATGGATCCGAAGGATTTTTCCTTGCACAGCCATTGCAGTCAAAACTAAATTGCAATGAATTTTCACATTTTGGTGCGCAGTGATTGAAGGGGTGAATTTTCGCATCCCACCAAAAAGCACCTTTCTTCTTTTCTTTCTTCTTTTTACGATTTTGAAAAATCATGCATATCTCGATTTTAAGGTATTGCTCATCATCATGATGGCGCACCTTTTGAACTAATTTAGTTTTCTCAACTTGGTATACAGTTGCTACTATTAAGTGAAATTAGCCCTAAAATAAATGTCTTTACACACAGAACTTCTGGCTAAACTTATTATTCATCAAAGAAACAGCTAAATATTTGGATTTTTTGAAAGCTTTTGACGGTAAACTTTTGATTTATCTGCTTTCAGTAACTAATAATTTCATTAATCACTAAGAATATTTCAGAATAGTGGTTTCCCTTACTTAACTTGAGCATTTTTTGCATTGAGTCTGACCACACACGTTCTTCGCACTGACATAATTCCAGAAAAGTGCTGGGAATCTCTCATGCAAAATAGTGTACATCGATCGATAACCACGCATTTGATCCAGCATAGGGCGATACCTGTAAAAATTGATGTCAGATTTTCCCCCAGAATACTCGAGGCAATAATTCACGTGAAAACAATTTGCGTTCGGATGTGTTTGCAGCCCCTTTCCACTCCGTGCCCCTTTTATATGCCATCGGGTCTCCTCGGCGATTGTCACCCGAATCCTGTTTCTATTCCGAAAGATTTTATATCTATTTTTCCCGAAGACACTCGAAAGGGAGCTAGAGGTATGTGAGCCTTGGTTATATATATTTTTTAGATCCCTCTGACATTACGGATGCAGAGCTTCCGATAGCTGATAGCGCGCTGTGTGTGCGACCGTATAAAGAACCTCAAATTCCCTGGGTCTCGAACTCCCATTCTTATCCGCTGTGCAAATCTTTCTTAATTTGTCGTGAATGTCGGACATGAATACATAATGGGGTCCTACTATGATGTTTTCCGAGTCGCTCTTGAAGATATCTATTCTCAAAATCTCAGGCACTATCTGAGCTTAGTCCGCACTATCTGATACATTTCACTTCATCTGTCGCCTTTATGTCAACACTAGGAAAGTATGTAAACGAGGGGGACCGTAAAATAAACAAAACTTCGTCCGCTTCGCGTCTGTGAAACAGTCGTAGGAATCAGGGGGAAGGATTGCCCACCAGTAATTATAAAAATTCTGTTGTTCTCAGACCCACCTGTAGCAGTAAACTCTCGCTAAATAGTTTGTTGCCATAACCACTTGCATCTTGTATTCACCACCATTGACAGGAAGCACCAAGTCAAAATTGCTTTGTCAACATATGAGATGTGTTTGAGGTAGAGTCTAAGGATAATTTTTAGTTATTTGTGGAGAAAAGGGCTAGTGAGCACTCAGGAAGAAAGAATTAAGTGGACTGGAATGGTTACTCACAATTATAGCAGCTTCATAATACGATTAGGCCAGGGCTGTAATTCAGCATGCCAACTGGTTATTTAGTTCCTAATGGCTGGAGAAAAACCAGAGAAGAGTAAGGTGAGATGTAGATGTAGGTGGAGAGGTGAAATAAGCTAAAAATTGACGGAGTGATGAAGGAAAGAATGCAATCGGAAGAAATGATTGCTTTGGCTTATTCAGCCACCAGCTCCACATTGCACTTTTACCTTATTTCACCTCTCCAATCCTCCTTACTCTTCATCAGAGGCATATTGTTAAGCACTCTCATCAAAAAGACATGAGTAATGTTAAGAAATCCAGCTCGCCTTCTAAGAATTTCAGCCATTCAAAGAACTTCAAGTCATCATTCCGCATCCCTCCGTCTCTTTCCCTACTAATCCATCAAATCGACGATTGGCACAATTAAATCCACATTTACTTCCGGTTAAATGCATAGGCCCCTCACCATAATTTGAGAGCGTGGGAAACAACACACAACTATCAAAATTCGTTAGGAGTTGTTATTGATACTGAGAAGCTTCATCCAGGCAGAAGGAGCAAGGAAATGGGAGCAAAGTTTGCCAAATGGCACATGACATGACTTATGGTCACAATAAAGATACATTATTGTCATCATAGGTATTGGTTTATTATTTTGCTCACATAGTGGAGAGAGTGAAAAATAGAATATATTTTAACTAGGTACTTATAGATATGATTTCTACTTCAAATATTACATGCTCTGAGGAGTTCCGAAGAATATAATTATGAATGCCCTAAAGGAGGGTCAACTAGTCACATCACTTGGTTCTTCTGCTGGAAGATACTCAGACTGCAGAACAGGGATTAAAAGTTGAGGAGCATTTGCATTTGCATTTAGAAATGGTTCTTGTTTTGCAATCATTTAACCTAAAAAATGTGATTCCAATCCAAAAACATTATGAATTTACGATTGTAAGGCTCATTTCTTTATATTTTGTTGTCATTTGTATGTGTCGTACTCCAGACTGGACCTTTTTGTACAGAATTTAATGATCCTTCTTGGTATTGTGCTGAAAAGTAAAGAATATTTGGTTTTGTGTGGTGAATTTAACACTGGTTTCTCAAACGATGAATGTTTAAAAATTGTTTCGTTACAGTTGAGAAGTACATAAAATATACAGTTTTGGAGGAATCACAGAAATGCGAGATAAGCTAAAGATCTGTTGAAGAAGGACAATAGTATCAAGAAGCCAACAGGCGTCAGGGATAAGGCACAACGCAGCCTGTATACGGCATATGAATTACACGTAAACCGGCCCTTCACGTTATCATCATCTCGGTGCTTACATTTTTCGCCAGTAGTTGGCGTCTTCTGGGCTTGAATAGCGAATAGCTGCAGTCATTTCTTGGCCTGAAGATAAGTGGTGGCTAAGTATAACCTAAATATTTGGCGAAAGAGGAAGGTTAGTGAATAAAACTTGCATATTAGGCGGCTTTCCTAAAATGAATTCCTAAAATTAATTGCTCCAGCTCTCTTTTCGGGACAGTTTCTCTCTCGAATTCCGATTTTGGATAGATAGGATTTAGATCGTCATTTCCTTCATTGAAGAATAACTTTTGGTTATCCTCTGGTTTCGTAATAGGATTGTGCAAGAGGCAGCATTTTGCTACAATCTTTCTACTGCGTGAGGATTTGAGAAGGTGTTTTCGGTATTGTTTTCAATAACTGTGTGTTTTTTTTTTAATTTTCTAGCGCGCTTTCATCGTGAATGTGACGGTATTCCCATCGACACTTAGTAAGCGTCTTTATGAGCGAGATAGATGTTCGGATTGCCAAGAAGATTATTCGCTATTTAACTATTAATGGAATTTCACTCCTTTATTTCCTGTGTATTTGAACAATAAGGTTATTAATAATTTTTCCTTGAAGCTGCTGTACAGCGTTGTGCTTGAGGCTTTGAAATGCTACTTATCAACTCGCAACCGAATCTCTGGACACGATTTCGAGATACATCTTTGAGAAGTGCCATTCATAGGAGAATAGCCTCGAAGGGAGGTCTTCGACCGAGACTCGAGTCTCGGAGGTTTATCTATATATATATTATATGACTCCACGGAAGGAAAATTACTGACATTAGATTTTCTGAAGTTGTTTCAAAGTCTAAAATTCGCTTGCGCCACTCCACCTTCGCTTTCGTTTCCGGTTGCCATTTGCTCGACTCGTGAAACTCTAACTTGAGAATTAAAGCCTACAGTGACACGCAGCTTAAATCCACAATTTGTATACTTTTCAGCATCTTTTAAAGCGTGTACATCTACTCCATTCATGTTGGATGATTGTTGACAACGGTTATCTTTAATAATCTTGGAAATAGCCCCTTTTTCCTCTTAAAGATCTCTATCTCAGTTGAGTCTATGTGGTAGCATAAATAACATATCTAGTAACTATTTTTTATTATCTGCAACCTAAAATCCCTTTGCGTGCAATCTGAAGTGTTGACTTGGGGTTTTTAAAGAGAGTTCACGACTTTTAGTGGTTTTCTTGTGGACTTTTTAGTGGTGGAATGAACTTCTAAGTACATTAACGGCTAAAATAAAGTCCTTGAGTCATTGATCTCGAAAGCAAATAGTCGGAAACACAAGCGATAAATTACTCAGGTGGAAACCTGATTATATCTGCATTCTGTGGCGTTTATTCCATCGAAGTTTTAGTAATTGAAACTTAGAAATTAATAAGTGAAATATTATCAAGTAAATTTTTCAAGCATCAAATAAAAGTAATACATTTCATATTAATTTATCCATACTTGTGGTTTTTTTCAATTTTCATTTATAAAACGCTATTATGCTACGGGAAATCAGCACTTATAATTTTTATGATAGATAAACCAGAAGAAATATGAAATGAGGTTGATAGCAGCAGCCACTACCTCAACGTTGGCTCAGAGCCCACTTTTTCTTTCAGTTCAGTGGAAACCTTTGTGGAGATACTGAAACCCTTTTAATTAAAACCTGAGATAATAATGTGAAGACACACATCTGTTATACATAAGACGTCTTTTGATGATAAAATTCCAAACACTATCGCATTGCATTCACAGGAAATCACTCTGAAGTTTGGAAAACCTTAAAATATGAAAGCAGTGCGTGAATGTGGTTCTATATTTTAAGCTTTCTCTCTCCATCTTCTATCGTGTCCCTCCGCTATATCATGGTGTGCTCTTTTCCATCTTGTTATCCCTTTTGACGATTCCAAGTTTTTAATCGAGCCAGCGGGGAGAGAGCTGAGCTGGTAAAAGAAAGAAAGAGAGAGAGAGGTCGGAGAAGGCAACTGCCGATCACTCGTGGACTCATCTCCTCTCTCATTCGCTCTCTCTTTCTCTCTGTGGACGCCAAAAGTCCTCCTCCTTCTCCTATCCCGTTGCCATGGACACCCTTGGGCTCCCCAACCCCCTTGGTTTGGCTGCACTGACCCACGCCTCTTTATTTCACGGACTGTTGATTTTTTTGGGGGCGGCGCGAGATTGGGGAAGCAAGGGGTCGTGTGGGGTGCCCTGTCCTTCCTCACATCCACTGTCCATCCTTTCGCCGGCTACAAAAGAGAAAGAAACCTTTGCTTTTTCCGCTGTGCTGGCGATGAGTGGGAGACGAACATTTCTTTTTTCTC